>NC_046318.1:12493937-13142960 GCF_009819535.1 Lacerta agilis | reverse complement strand
CATGTTCCCTAGTGATAATTCATCATACTGAGCAATACAGAATTGGCAAAGAATGAAGTATGAAGTTTTGAAATGATAAATTCTGGGGAAAATAATTTTAGTTATATTATTTAAGAGTTGCTTAGAATTATAAACTAAATATAGTTTGTGCTAAAATTATTAAATTAATGACAACAGATTCTAATTATTGACAACCTATAGACAGTATAATGAAAATGAGTTGTGTTGAATTTAATACATATTTGGTGAATATGCAAGCATGGCAGTTACTTCCCTCTTGGGAATCACTGAATGCTGTTGTAAAAAAAATATTAGAGCTGATACAGAATAATGATTCATGATTATTTTCTGGAATCCCATTACCAGAACATGGGTGTTTTAACTAAGTTGTATTCATTTAAAAACATGAAATGAAAAACTGTTACCTTATCTGATAATTGTTTTGTTTCATTTTAAATGCACTGTGTGGCTATAATTTTTTACTCCAAAAATATTTGTGTGTTTTCACAGCTGCCTTTATAGAAAACCAATGCCTGATACGGCTTTTTAACTAGAGTTAGGTGGTCTCAGATATTGTATAACCTGCTTTGGGTTGTGTCCACCCAGGATATATATGTCCTGTTAACGGATTAGATTTAAGGCTGCTCTTTTCTGACCTTTATATTTAATTATAATGAGCTCAGTATTAATCCAGAGTGTTGACATTGGCTTGATACTGTCTGCCAGTATCTGACACTGTTCCCTAAAGAAAATGAGGCTAAGTAGACCACAGGATATATAAGAAGTTTCCTATAATTGTATGGAGTTATTTTCCTCTTTTCTAAAGCTGAATGACATTGGCCTTGATCACATATCACTGAGTAAGCTGGGGCTAGGTCTGCATGCATGATCCAGTCCACCAAGCCTTCTGGAGTGACCTGCCAGCCCCCAACCCAATTTACTAGGATTGTTCCGGGTGGGGGGGGGACGGGACACCCACCAAAGCACGGAGAGTCAAGCAAAGACTGTGATGGTGTGGTAATCCTTCCTAAGTGGCTAGCCAGCCCCCAATTCAATTAACCAGTAAATTTGGGGCAAAACTAAACGAACAAATCAAAGCCCCTCAACCAGACAGAGTTCCATCCCACCCTGTGGTAACAGCCCTACTAACTCCTGTGTGGATCCAGAAATGGCTACATATTACACACAGTCCTCCACAGTCATTGTCCCCAAATGTGCTCCAAGCATGACTGGTGAGAGGGAGAATGATCATGGACTTACTAAGACATGTGGGTGCCACCTTGGAGGAAGGTTTTTTTTTTTTTTTTTAAGGACTTCCTGCCTTTTCAGGGTTGCTGCTGGGGAAGGTTGGTGCTGCTTCTTGCCAGGCATGGCTATCTTTGGTTTGCAGAAAACAAAAGCAAAAATGATGCTTTCTGTTTGCTTAATATTTGGGGTGAAGTGATTTGTTATAGTTAATCAGTGGTGAGAGGATCTGGAAAGGTACCCCCAGGAGAAAAGGCAGTGAGAGTGTGTGTGTAAAAGACAGGAAATGGGGAGACAGGCAAAGAGTGGAGAGAAAGAAGTGGAGATGGGTGTGTGTTATATATGTCTCTGAAAGGGAAGGGAAGTCTGAAAAGAAGGGACTGGGACTGGGTTCTCAAGAAGCCATGCCCACTTTAGAAATGTGGCCTCTGACAGCTTTCCACTCAGGTAAGATTGCCCTTGGCTGAAAAAAGGTTTCCCATCCCTGCAGTAAGCCACAGTTGAGAGTTCTGACCATCTTTGTTGTTTGGTTCTAGAAACAAACTATGACCCCTAGCTTAACTGGGGATCATAGTTTGTTTTGTTCAAATTAGCAATGACCAGAAAGCCAAGAACATCCCTTGGCTTCACATCGTCGTTCATTTCTCCCATGTGGGAAGCAGCAAAGTGGGAAAGATTGGTGCATTCACAGTAAACCGTCAACTATGATTTACCATGATGTGCAAATTGGGCCAGGGTTGACAACCTTTTTTTCAGTCATGATCATGTAGCACAGTTTACTACTGGCAGAATTGGACCTATGTTTTCACAATTGCCAAAGTCCTATTTTTAATTAATAGACATATATTTGAAACAGCCTTATAATGAATTTATGCATTTTAATTAAAGTTGCATTTATTTATAGATTTTAAAGAGCTGATTGTTTTTCAACATACCACTTTAAAATTTGAGGATGGCCTGTCATTTATTCTATTCCATTTCCATGTCAAATTGATTGTTTCCCTCCTCTACCAGAATCCTTACATTGTTATTTAATGTTGACTTCATTCAACATCTCTGGTCTTAATACCACTGTTAAACTGTCATGAAAACAGCACACAGTTATGTGGGAATATGTTTTTAAAGGTGCTACTGCACCTGTTTGTTTGGGTTTACTTTAGGTGTCCTTCCGCCTTAGGAAGGAAGGACAAAAGATCCGGCAGAGTTTTGCTGCCTGGATCCCTCCACGCTGTTAGCAGAGTGCACCAATTAAGTTTCATTAAATGTCAGTTAAAAGTTTCCCGCCCAAAAGCTAGCACAGTAACAAGGTTGTGATTGGTTATTGTAATGGTTATGACGATGTTTGAGTCTTCAATAAATAGCCTCCGCTCTCTGTAGCGAGTGTGGAGAAAGTGCGAGACAAGCTAGAGAGAACATCGTTGCGGACAAGCCAAGATAGAAACTGAAAGTGAAATCCACCGCTCAGGGCAGTCAAGAGTCTTCTTCACCAGACTGCAGTCTCCTTGTGTTTATTTCTTTTACTTCTAAAGCCTTTATTTGGCCGTCTAATTTTTGGCCATCACTTAGCTTAGCCTATCTTTTTACCCGGAGACCTCCGGAATCTCCGGAACCTACAGATCGCTGCAGAAACCTTTGGAATCATCAGGCAACCTTCAGAACTCACGACGAACTACCTTCAGACCGTAGCCAGTGGACCTTTTCACGGCGCAGTGGGAGCGGGATCTCCAGGATTACTGGCCGTCCCATCTGCTGGCTACCCCCACACAGTTACACTTCCCTAGCACACATAATTTTAGGCTTACTGTTACCACCTGAAATTATAACTTAAAAAAGAAGAAGCTCCTGAACAGGCACCTAGAACTCATTTGCATCCAATATTGATGAAAGGAACACTTCAGTTGATTCCACGTCCAGATCTGTCCTCCTACTTTTTCTCTGTTAACCAGCTACAGTTGCATAGGAGATCCATCCTCCATCCATACTGTGCTCAATTCTCTCTTGCCCTTTTTCCAGATAGCTACATTTGTTGGCAGCTTTCAGAAGTCTGCAACTGCTCCCACAACTGAAAGAGCACTAAGCAGTTGTAAGTTTAAGCTTTTTCATGGAGTATTAACATTCTGAATTAATTGTGCATTGTATTGGCAATCTTTTTCCCTAGCCCAGATAGCTTATGTTAAAAGGGCTCATAAAAGTAGAAATTCTTATTAGCATCTTGCATTTCTCCTGCTGCTTCAACTGTGAGCATATAAAGCTTATGTTTTCTATAAGAGCTTTTAAATGGAGTTAACTGATTGCCATTAACTTGAATTAGCAACTGCACCTGCACCTGCAACTGCAAGTCTGAATGGTGCAACCATTTGTGTCTGAATTCAGACTAAAGAACAATCTTTTTTTTTTAAAAAAAAAAAGGTTGCCAGGGCTGTATCTCAGAGTAGTGTTAAGCAGGTTGTTTTTTCAGGGCAAGGATTTATCCTTGTGCAACAGAAAAAACCTCTTCCTCAGGGCCCCCAAATTTATTCTGGGGTGTTTCCCCAACCCTCTGGAACAGCTTTGGGTATGGCATGGGGTATGCATGACGGGTGGAGAAAAGGAGGAAAATCCCATTGCACTAGCTCGAATCCTATCTCTAGCACAGTTGTTTAACTCAGTACTGCCCAAAGTGAAATATTGAGCTGAGGACTGAGACTGCATATGAATGACATTTATTTTAGAATCAGTGAGAGTCTGAGTACTTCCTTTTTCTTTGTAGTCCACACACAATCTAGATCTAGTGCATATTTTTTGCTCCTGAAAAGTGCATTTTGAAAAACTGGTTGGTTCATTCCAAAAAAAGTTCATTGCAGATTGATTCTGCATTTCCCCACAGTGTGTCCATTTGAAAACAGATGAAGGTGGTTCCAGTAATGGGGGAGTGTATCCACACCTTCCCTTCTTCCTTCACCCAGGGCATATGCAGGGAGGAAAAGGCATTGATAACCTAATCAATGAAGGTTTTTCAAATGGTTATCCGATAACCACACCCACCCACCCTTCTGGATGGCAGGATTTAGAGTCAATCAAGATTGAAAGCAGCATGCTGAGGACGAGCATGAACAATTCCAGAGTGACAAAAAGCATGCTTTGGTACTACAAAGGGATTGGTGTATGCACAGCCTGAGCCTTATGTCCTTTGTGCACATATATGAATTGCACTGCACTGCAGTGGCCAAAATGGTGCCCTTCAGATTTTGGACTACGGCATCCATAATCCCTGGGCACTGGCCATGTTGGCTGGGACTGGTGGGAGCCGGGAGCCCCAAAACCTCTGGAGGGTACGGTTATGTAAACCCCCAAATTCTAATGTTTGAAGCATGTACTACGAAAATGCTGCTACTAACTTTTACTCAGTTTTACTCAAAAATAGTGAGGCCTTTCCTGTTAGAGATTCTATTTCTAACAATTCTGTAAGGGCTGCCACCCATTTTGCAGGTGGCAAAATAAGGCTGAAAGTCTGCTGAGGCATGATTTTTCATATTATTTTTTTGGCATGATTTTTCTTTTATTACCATGAGGAAATTAGCACAGGTCTCAGTTCAGGTAAACAGAAGCCTAAGGAGTTAGGGGCACGTTCAGAATGTCAGCAATACTGGGCACCTCAGTAGTGAAATAGTTTTAATGCAGTTGTACACAATTATTATCAGAAGCCCTTTACCTGAGAAATAGGAGGGGAAAGATACATTGAAAGGAAAACCTAGATTCATTTTATAGAAATGAAGTTATTTTCCACAGATTGCAGTAGGACTTTGAACTTAATGCAGCCCTTTGAAAGGATATTTTTTGTAAGGATCAGGTGCCTGGTTTCTGCAGTAACTTTTTGGGCTGCTTTTCCATTTCTAGTGACTCATTGGTGCTCAGAGAGCAGCAGTGATATAAATTAGTAATGATGGAAAAGCAGTTTCCAAAGTGGTTGTTTGAATCTGCTTTACGGGGTTTTGTGGAGTTGGGCATGCCTATTTCTTGATTTTTGTTCTGTAAATTACCTAGAAAATCTAGGAGTGTTCTGAAGTTATGTAGGCCTAAGAGGGTTTGGGACTGGGTGATCAGACAGCAGTAATCATCTCCAGCAGGCCTTAGATACCATTGCTGATCAATTCAAAAGGACATGAGCACATGATAAGGATAGGAAAATATCAGAAGTTCAAATTAGAAATGTCCCTAAGAACAAGGCAAGTAGAGACACTACAAATGAATGCCTGACATTTTCACTTCTTTCATAATCTTTGGAGGACTCATCAATCCCCCAGAATTTTGCGTTATTGTACCCTGTTACTATCTAGGTAGAGGGACTCTGAAAAAGTGCTCCGGTTAGGAAAGAGGCAACCAAAGAGCACAGCTGTCCATAAAATACCTGAGTGTAATTAAAGCTGCTTAAATAGATAAACATGCAGCTCTCCTCCTTCTAGAATATGTAGATTTGTTTGGGTGCCATGAAGCCACTGATCATTAAAACTGTACCAGATGTTTTGCTATGGATTTTGTTTAATTGCTTGCATGAAACTTCTTCATAAACATTCTTGGATAAATTTAACTGACTGACATGTATTGCAGAATATTTAACTGGACTGCAAAATAAGACGAGGGAACTTTTTTATATACAGCTTACAGTAATTAAGTTGTTGTTGTTGCAGCTGGCTGACAGACTACATTATTACATAAACCATCAACCCATCATACAACAAATGACAAGTGGGGGAAAATGTTCTGAATGAGCAATAATGGCACTAGATGTTTGTCTTGTTCTGTCAGTCCAATTACAAGGGCTTGATGGTTTAATTGGTCTTCAGACTGTTAGCTCCCTAGCGTCTATAATTTTAGCCTGTGATAGATTTTTACCACTCTACATATTTCAGTGACACTGGCAAAGCAGGGACCTTCTGTTTGAGATTATGCCTGATATGGTCTGCTGAAAGCATTTCTAAGAATAAATATACTGTGTCTATTTATTTATTTATTTACTTCTTCAGTCATTTTATTCCCCCCCATTTTTAAAATTGGTTTTAACATAATATAACAGTAACAAACAAATAAATAAACCATTGCAATCAACAAACACAAAAACACAAATATAAAACAAAAACAGCACTTAAATCTTGATACCCTATCTTACTTTCTTATCATTGTAGGTTGACTTCCTCCCGCCCTCTCTTCCTGCATTCCTTGAAAATCATCTTTAGTAATTTCTTTACATTTTTAAAGTCATTGTTATTACTTAATCTTAACCTCTTCTTATCTATTATCCTTATCATTTAATCAAACAGTTCTATATCTTCAATCTATTTTCTAAATCTACAGCCTAATTTACCTTTCAACTTACTTCTAATCTTTAATCTTACAATAATTTTTAAGATACAATTTAAATTTCTTCCAATCTTCTTCCAGCGTGTCATCCCTCTGGTCACGAAGTTTCCCGGTCAGTTCAGCAAGTTCCATATAGTCCATCATTTTCATCTGCCATTCTTCAATCGTTGGTATCTCTTCTGTTTTCCAGTTTTTAGCTAACAAAATTCTAGCTGCTTTTGTGGCATACATAAAGAATGTCCTATCACATTTTGGGATTTCCTGGTTTACAATACCAAGTAAAAAGGCTTCTGGTTTTTTACTAAATGTGTTTTTCAACACCTTTTTCAATTCATTATAAATCCTCTCCCCGAAGTCTTTTATTTTTGGGCACATCCACCACATATGGAAAAAAGTGCCTTCTGCTTGCTTACATTTCCAGCATTTATTACTCTGTCCATGATACATTTTTGCTAATTTAACCATTGTTAAATACCACCTATACATCATTTTCATAACATTTTCTCTAAGAATATTGCATGCTGAAAATTTTATACCTGTTCTCCACAATTTTTCCCAATCCTCCAACATGATGTTGTGCCCCACATCCTTAGCCCATCTATCATTGTTGATTTTACCATTTCATCTTTTGTATGCCACTCGAGCAATAAATTATACATTCTGGATAAATTTTTGATCTTTGGCTCTAACAGTTCCGTCTCCAACTTAGATTTTTCCAACTGAAAACCAAGTTTTTTTTTAAATCTAACTTGAATGCTTCATTAATCTGAAAATATTGTAACCAATCAATTATTTTCCCTTTCAACTGTTCATATGATTTCCATTTAAAATGTTCTCCATCTTGTATCAAAATTTCATTTGGCCATTATTCAGTCATTTTAGTTCATAATATGTCCTGTCGCTAGTTCAGGATAGTAGAAGCTTAATGACCAGGGTTTTACAGCAGAGTTAGGAAACTGAACCCTCTTATGGCTGGCAAGGCAACAACAGATCTTTAAACTATTATTTCCGCTTACCATAGACTCTCACAAATTACCATTAATGTAATCTTATTTATAACTCTCATGCATTCTATGTAGGCCTGCCATTGGTGATTATTTGGAAATTGCATGTGACGGCAATGAATGGCTAGGAGGAAACTGGATTCATTATCCTGTGTTTCAAATAGCTTCCTATAGCTTTCCAGGCATAACTCAAATACTGCTTTAATCTATTTGGCACTAAATTGTATGAACACTATGTCTTAGAACCCACCTTCTACCATGATTAGCTTAAATTATCCTTCTGACCAGGGATAGGGAATATGGATAACAGACCAAATCAACTTTGCATTAATTTTCGGTTAATATACTGCAAACAATATTTTGCATAGCTTTCATTTCTGAGGAAAAGAAGTAACTGATTATTGTGTATTTGCCAACCATTCAGAGAGACATACCGGTATTCAGGGAGCACATGCGACTGTGTGGGAAGCAGAGGGTGAAACCCATTTTGTTAACTTTCTTATTTTAGGATTGAACCAAGCCATAGCATTTTATAGTTCTCAGTAGTGGCGCCTGCCCTGTGGAACACCCTCCCATCAGATGTCAAGGCTATAAGCAACTATCTTTTAAAAGACATCTGAAGGCAGCCCTGTTTAGGGAAGTTTTTAATGTTTAATGCTGTATTGTGTTTTTAATATTCAGTTGGGAGACGCCCAAAGTGGCTGGGGAAACCTAGCCAGATGGGTGGGGTATAAATAATAAATTTTATGATGATGATGATGATGATAGTTTAGTGGTTATTTGACTCTGAGGAGTGTGTGTGATCTGTCCTGAAGCTTCAGAATATGATAGTTAAAATAAAACAAGTAGAATTCACAGTGGTTTGAAAATAATACACTTTTGTTTATATTTTTTATTCTTTTTTGTAGGACATATTACTATTACACAGTATTTATTAAACTATTATCCTGGCCTTGATATTGAGAAAAGGAATGCCTTTGGATTTACTGCACTCATGAAGTCTGCAATGCAAGGCCGAAGTGAATGCATCAGAGCTTTAATCTTGGCAGGTATAGAAAAATCCTATGCTTCATTATCCTCATTCCCTTGAACTACTGTGAAGACTACTTCTAAACGAAGGACTGCAGTTCTTGTTATTTACTCTGTTGGCAGCCCTGCCTACTCTAATTACAGATTGGACAAAGAAAGAGAGAGAGAGAGAGAAACACAAAACCATTGTTGCTTATTGTTGTTTTCCACCACTGAATTTGCTACAAATGGATCTCATTAAGTAAACTAAATTCATTAATTTATTTATAAACATGAATATTCTACCATATTTTGCAAAAGCAGTACCAAACATGATCTAGGGATGCTGAAATTTCCTTTTAGTGCCTTCAGGGTTTACATACTCGGTTCAAATGGAAAGCATAACCCAGTGAACTTGTACTAACCCTTGCAAAAATAAGTTTGCATAGTACAGAACTTTCATAAAACACAATAGGAAAAGCAGGCAAAGCAGCTGAATTAAAAACAGAGTAACAATTGGAATACTAAAATTATATTAAAAGCACATTGAAATAGAAAAAAGAAGAGTCTTCAGCAATTAGCTGAAGATTAAAAGAGAAGAGCCCTGGCATGTCTCTACAGAGAAGGCATTTCACAGTTGTGGTTCCACCACTAAAAAGACTTCCTTGAGTGCCCATCTTCTGATGTTACATAAGGATGGAGCAGAGCCTCTGAAGTTGACTTTAACTGGCAGCAGGCTCGCTTGCTTATTTTTAAAAATGGGGGCATACAACATAATTGAGACAGTGTTACTAAATATCCGCAATAACAATAAAAAACAGAAAACACACCTCTTGAAAATTTACAATTTTTATTCACAGGGTTATTTCAAGAGTTCATGGAGACCAGAGTGTTTTTCGTGTATTTCAGGTTATCAGGAAATGGGTTAATAGCAAAGTGATGTGGAGATGGGCTATTACTGCTGCTCATTTTAGGGAAGTGTCCCGATGGCAGTACTGGCCAGACATTATATTTAGAAATAATTCATGGATTAAGGACTGCTCAGCAATTGCAAGAAATAATGGAGCTCGTAGAGTGCTAAAGAGGATGAAACATGGATTTATTGCCAAAAGGCTCAGGAGAAACAGAGCTAAGCTATTGCGGCCTTATTTTGAGAGAGTACTGTATCCCTAAGCCAGGGCAAACCATAGCGATTACTCATTGCTTTTAGCAGATATTACAGAACAGGAATTCATACGAGATACAAATATGTTCTTCTATTCAAATACCTGAAGGCTCCCATTTGTTAAATATGGTTTAGCATATGGTAAGATAAACAATTTCAACCCATCTAAAGGCAATTGCACAAATATTCTCAGGTGCAAATTTCTCCTGTGCTAGTTAGGTTGCTGTGGATCCCAGCAGTTGTTTGAAATATTTGTAAAACTTGAGCCCAACCCCACTTGCCTTGGGAGTCAGCCCCATTCATTCAATAAGATTTACTTCTGAGTAGGCTATTACGTGACCAATTTACTCATACTGAAATGAGTGGAAAAATGAAGCTATGAAACATCTAAGTTAATATTGCCATTTAAAAAAGAAGGGGCCAAAAGTTCCTATAAACTTGGAGCTTTTCTGATGTTTTTGCTGGAAACCTCAGCTCAAATATTTCAAGCATATTTCATTTGCAGATAATATTACAATATGTGTAGCTGTATTAATTTAATGGAATATTAATATTCCAAGCTGACTGGGATGTTCAGGTTACTTATTCTGAAAAAAATCCCCGTTTGTAATATTAGATTTCTCTCTGGAAAATCAGGTCTAAGTGGAGATGGACACGTTTCTTACAAGCTGATTTTCAGACTCAATGTAATTCAGAATGATTGATAGAATGCCATGACACTTGGAAGGAGGACTTGAATATTCATGTTTGACCCAGGTAGCAAAGTACCTAACCTCATTTATGTTCATGTGGGATTAGTTTTAAAGAAGTCACTGCAATACTTCAATAGTGTTTAAAGCAAATCTTGTATCCCAAATAAATTTCCCGAGAAAAAGAACATACAGCAAAAATTTGACAAGCTATTAGAGAAGACTTATTTGTGGTCACTGTGCAGACCATCTTCAGTATTTTCTATCTACAGCTTTACTGCTTTACTGGTAGAATTTCCCCATTTAGGCAGAGAGGATGTTGGAGTCAAGAGTTGAGAATACTGTATTCCGTTCATTTCTTTTCTTAGCCCTACTACAACAATAACACAGAAAACATCTGAGCTCTGTATTTTTTCTACTATTCATTCCATTAGTATTATTTATTACTTGATTCAATCTTTGTGTTCCATGGGATAAATGTTCATATTATCTTCAGAGTCTCTTTCAGTGATGGTACCAGCACACACTCCAAGGTATGCTAGCTCAGTGTTTTTCAACCTTTTTTGGGCAAGGGCACACTTGTTTTATGAAAAAATCACGAGGCACACCACCATTAGAAAATGTTAAAAAATTTAACTCTGTGCCTATATTGACTATATATAAAGTAATTCTCTTGAATAGGAATCAAATACAATTTTTCCCACGGCACACCAGGCAACATCCTGCGGCACACTAGTGTGCCACGGAACAGTGGTTAAAAAACACTGTGCTAGCTTACCAGTCACCCATCTGTGCAACTGGAGAGAGATCAAACAGGAAAGAAAAGTTGCTTACAGTAAATTGCGTTATTTGATTGGTCATCTGTGCAGTCACAGCTCATGTAGCTTCTTCACTGCTGGTGCTGTCAGTTCGTTGAAATCATCATGGCAAGGCTGAAGGAACTGAGCAGGAGGCATCTGCCTCACCTGTTTCAGGCCACCCCTTCTGCGTGAAAGGAGGGGACAGGAATACCAACCCCGACTAACATAAACTCCGAAAATGTTTTACACTCAAGTGTGACTGCACAGATGGCCACCATTACAGGTAAACAGCCTAATTTTGGTGCACTTGATCCTGAAATACAATCTTAAGAACAGCTGGAATGTACATACATGGGAGTAGCAAACTTCAATTCCTAGAGCGGGGAAAGCAGTTTTTGAGTTCGCCTGAGATAAACAGCAGAAAATTACATGAGGAGGAATACAGAATGTCATTTTTTGTTGTTAAATAAATATAAATAAAACAAAACACAGCCAACATTTTTTATTTAGCAGAATATAGAGTAGTGTGCCTTAGTATTTGCCAGTATAAGGGCTAGAGATAAGGAGGGGTAAGCGAACCATATCTTCCTATCACCTTTCCTTCTTTTTCTGTCTGGCATCAGATGGTTTCAGATAGATATACCTTTCATTGACTCTTATTCTGGTCAGATGTAATCTCAAATTAACCTCTTAACCATTCATGAGATTAGCCTAAATCCACAGATAAGGGTTTCTGGCTGTGCCATCTGGTGTGCTGGAATTGTCAGCAAACACTATTCACATCTCTTCCATTTGTCCTTTCGATAGCTTTTGTTTGTTTTTTACTGGTACTTTTTTGTTGGCTGTTTAGTATGTATAATTTTGCTTCCATCTGCAAAATGAAAGGTCCATTGTAGACCTAACTTCCCAAGTCTCTTGGCCATTCCCCCTTCCAGTCTGTTTTTGGAGCTGGCTGTGGTGCACAGTTTACATGGCAGGCAGGGTGGGGGGAGAAGAGGAGCAAATGAGCAAGACTCCCTTAGATACCATTCTTTTTCTGAATTGCAGTCCTTCCATTAATTGTGTATCTATCTGTTGCAAACCCTACACCTGTAATTTGCTATATTTAGAGATACTCTACTTTCAAAGGCAAGTGCAAATGTAATATGAAATGAATAAAACTTAATTTGTGTGAACAAATGTGACCACAGCCAAATTTCATCTGGCCCTCTGGGGTGGGTTTGATGTTATGTCAATTGCAGTTCCTTTGCAATAAGATCATCACGGAGGGAAACACTTCTCAGCAAGTCTGCAATTACATCCCCAAAACTGCATCCCAAATTGTTTTGGGGGTGTAATTGCATTTTGAAGTTTGAGGTTTTAAATAGCTGTATGTAAAATTTTGCTGTTCAACTATGCACTGACACTATTTGCATTCTTCCGGGATTACAGAGTTCCTTTTGCCTTTTACACAGACAGGACAGATTAAGATGTAGTCCGCAATATCATTTAACAAATGTTGAAAACAAATGTTGGGGGTCGGGCGGAAGGCTGAAGAAAAGCAAAGGAGAAACTTGAGTGGAGATACACTTATTTAATTATGGCACAGTCGTACCTTGGTTCTTGAACGCCTGTGACTTGAACGTTTTGGATCCCAAATGCCGCAAACCCAGAAGTGAGTGTTCTGGTTTGCGAATGTTTTTTGGAAGCCAAACGTCTGACGCGACTTCCGATGGAGTGCAGGAAGCTGCTGCAGCCAATCAGAAGCTGCACCTTGGTTTTCAAAAGTCAAATGGACTTCCGGAACGGATTCCATTCGAGAACCAAGGTACAACTGTATCTGCATCTACAGGAAATAGCTTGGATCTAGCCATGCCTACTAATATGGGGCCACAAACAGCTTTATGCAGAGTAATGTGGCCCTTGGTACCACCCCTGCCATGGGCTGTAACAAAATAAGATAAATGGAAGTTTAAGTTTAATGTGAGAAGTGTGTGCATGGTAGAATCATATTTTCCTAGGAACAAACCTAGAAAAAACATTCATTCATAAGACACACTTCCAAAACATTCTTTACTGGCAATTTGAATTAAACAAATATTTAAAGTACCTCAGAGATTTAACACAAAACTGCACTTCATTAAGACTTTTGAGATTGATACAGCATTTTTCAACACTCCAACTCAATGAGACAATAAATGCAAGGTCAGGCAGCAGTTATTACTTGTGTTGTGATGATGACACATGTTAAACATCACTCTAATTTCTGATGGTGTAGCTATGGGGTCATAACAATATCTGCTGGCTCTTACTACAGTTCTGTACTGAGCAATAAATATCTAAATAATTTGTGTAGCTAAAAAAAACAAAGTAAAATTGGGTTATTTTATCAAAATACTATCTGACAGTCAAAATAGAGTTGTCAAGCAGCTAAGGTTTTAGGGTTTCCTAACGCATTATCTTACAAAATTCAGAATATGCTTAGCTTTACCTATATAATGTAGTCAGCTGCACTTTTTTTTAATTAAAAAAAAACTAACTCTCTCTCTCTCTCTCCTTTGAGGGGCAAACATTTATGCCACAGACCCAGGCCGCGGATTCACTCCTCAGGAATGGGCGTGTTTCACAGGAAGAATAGAATCTGCCTATCTTATGCAAAGACTTATGGACAAGCCGTGTGCTGAGCAATTTTGTGACCACTATGAGCTAGAATGGCCAAAGTTGAAAGAACTTCTTGCCAAGGCTGCAGAGCCAAAGACCTGTTTGCAAAAGATCTCGGAAGGCGTGAGGTCAGTAATAGCTTCCAGAGGTTTCAAAGGCCCTGAAGAAGATGGTGTCCTTGATCATATGGTTCGGGTGACGACAAGTCTAAGGAGCTCTTTTGTTGCCATAGCTTGTAGGACCGTGTGCCCTGGAAGTCCACCTGGCATAGGAAAACGCAGGCCTGCTGTGCAAGAGATCTTTAGGAAACAAAGAGCCAAAGAAATCAAATCTATGGACAGCAACGACCATTTTAACAGCTATGAGAAGCTGTTTCAGAACTCCAGAGTTATGTTAGTCTCCAAAAAGAAGGAAAGGCGAGCCAGCCTCCAGCCTTTCAGTCTAAATGTACCTCAGGTTAGCATTGTGGTTCCAAGGAAATCAAGTCTGCTGCCACTGCACTTACTGAGAAGGAGCAGTGTGCGCCCAGGGTTTGTCATCCCCAAAGTCCGAATCAACAAGGCACCTCCACCTACTTTCCAGCCAGAGAAAGTCAGGCGAAAAAGCAGTGCCGGTGATGGGGCTTACCTGCAGATTCCTAAGTGGAGGTATAAAGAGCTGAAGGAAGAAAGGAAGAAGGCAGAGGAAGAAGAAAAGAAAAAAGCAGAAGCAGAAGCAGCTCAGAAACAGAAGCAAGGGTCTCCAGTGAAAAGCAAGACTTGATTGAACTGAGGCTGAGACTCGTGATAGCACTACTGAGATCAATACAAAAGTCAAGTTGCTGTATTGGGGCCAGTTGAATGACACAGTTTAAAGGAGAAGAAATCATCTAGAGAGCAACTGATACGGTAAAGTGTACGTACGTCAAGAAATGTAAGGAAATATTTAGAGAATCTGTGAACAGGTTTAATATATGGAAAAGGTAGTTTTCTTGGGGTGGAAAACAGCTGTCCCACAAAAGGGGTAATGAAATTAAACTCCAAGAAGGGAGAGTTAGTTTGGATATCAGACATTTTTCTATACATAAAAGAGTATTAAGCTACAGAGTTTGTTTGCAAGGGAAACTAATATTAAAAATAGATTACATCAGCACTGGCTTGAGGATAAGTGAAAAGACAAGTCTACGGATTTTGTACAAGTGTATTATGATCTCCCCACCCCCCACACTAAAGTAAAGGGCTTTAGCTTGATGCTTGCTTTTAAGAAAATATGGACATTGTAATGAAATTTCAAAAAACAAAAAACAAAACATTGAAAGTATGCAAAAATCTCAGGGCATTTTGTAGAAAACCAACTTTTAGAATAAAATGTTTGTAAAGCATTTCTTCTGAAAGACAGTTAATGGAAACAAAATGGTATGAAATTATATATTTTGTATTTAATGAAATTTTACTGTTTATTTATAAAAAGTGTAAAAACTACTACGAATTGGGTTAATTTCACAAAATGCAACATTTCTGAGGATTCTCTCCAGTTATTTTTCAAGATTATGCTCAACTTTAGGTTCTCCCACTTCTGTATTCTGAAACAGATCTGCAGCAAAATTTGCAACCCGATGTGCTCCCTGTTCAGGATTCAGCAGTCACGTTCCTCAGCCACACCATTTTTATTTATTTATTGAAGTCTCAACAGCCAGTCAGCATGCTGTGACCACTGAACATTTGAGCATCTTTTGAATCCCTCCCGACTTCTTCCTAAATTATGTTTTCTTCTTATGCAGACCCCTATACCTGCTGATACATTCCCAGTTTGCATGTGAGCAGTGCCATTTTTTGCTTTATAAGAAGCTGCACTCATTTCTTGAACATCAGAAATAGAGGGAATGGTGCTTCTTCCAAGAAGCTCAAGGCATTTTTAGTACATGCAAAAATTCTGTTGAACACCACCATTGAACTTAAAGTGCAAACATAACCATTCTCAGAAATAAACCCCACTGAGTTCAATGAATTTACTTGCTGGCAGGGTAGAGATTTGATTCAGTTCTCATTTAAAGCCAAATTTATCAAAACAAGAACTGCAATACATCAATCCTTTGAAATTCAGATGTATCTGAATCTGCAATGCAGTTTTCCAACCAGTGCTTACAAAAATGCATGTATATAATTTAAGCAAAAGTGTGCATAAAAATGAATATATTGGTGAAAATAACACTATATTAGGAGTAATTGCTTGTCAAAAGGTGCACACTAGTCAAAACAGCATCCAAAAATACATTTATGTGCACTAAAATGCGAAAGGATTTGCATGAGTTTTTTTATGCAGACTGATGCAGAAATGTGGAGAACTGAATCTAAGATTTGAAAAATGAGAAACAGAATACCAAACTGAGAGACCGTTCCAGCACTACTACCTGGTGTATATAGGTCAGGAGCTCTAGCTAATCATGCATGCTTCTAGTATGGAAGACCATCAACTAAATGAATGCCTATACATTTTTGTCCATTTTTAAACCAGTTCTCTACAAAGCAAAATTGCTGATATGTTTTAAGTTCTGCTATTACTAAAATTTATGGCATCCTAAAAAGATGAAGGTAAGATTTTCAAACGGTGCTCTCCCCCTTTCTTTTGTAATTAGAGGGCAAGCTTTTAGATGCCCATGGCAAAACTGCCTATACAGTATGCATCTTTCTCTTAGAGATGATATATTTTTTCTTCACAGCCAACACATTATATTTACATATCAAATCAGTTTATTTATTTTTTTAAAATCAATTCTGACAAGCAAGTACATGAATTTGCACTTTGATAATCATCTAAAGGATAGGTTCAGCTGAAATGCACTATTACACTCTCTCAGGGATGAATTTAAACAGAAATGTTCAAAGGGTGTAACCCATTTGTATGTGTATATGTTATATTTTCAATTATGAGACAATAAATTCTGTTTAAATTATGGCATGCCTTACCTCAGTTTGGTTTGGGACCAGCATGATCTTACAATCAGCTTATAACACCATAAAATTGCCCCACCCAGCTCCTACCTTCACACATTTGACTAGGTCAGCTTCAACTTCTGCTGCCTTTATGGCCAATGCTCCATTAGTGGAGATTTGTAGGGCAGCCACTTGGTTGTCTCCCTCCCTTTCACAAGACATTATAAGTTAGATCAAATGTTTTCAACTGAAGTAGCTTTTAGCCGCACGGTATTACATCAGGTCTTGTAATCAATGCACCAGCAGTGTGGACCCACCCAGTTGTTGGGAAGTGCTGTGGTATGTCCCAGGCCACTGGCCTTCCCTAAGATGGTCTGCAGCCACATTGATTTATGTTCTTTAGAGGGGGTTCTGTCTCTTCTGTTTTTTAATTGGTTTAAGAGCTGGGAGGGAAGCAGGCTAATATTCCATTTTCAGGTGCTTCAGTGTATGGTTTAGATGTTTTTAATGTTTAATGCTGTATTAATATTTGGTTATTATGCTGTTTGGCAAGTCCAAAAAAACTGAGCAAGTGCCTGCCTTCTACAAGTCTTTGCTCCTGCCTGCGTTCATGTGAGAGGACTCACCCAGTCCACTGTCCCCAGCATCCCACTCCTAAATCTACACTTCAGGTAAGTCAATTGTTCTTTTCAAAACTGTTAAGAAGAGAGAGAGACCATTTTCTAGAATGTGTTATCTATATTTTTGCACAACACAATAAATCCGATTCTTACTGAAAACTTCAGGCAGAGCTTATAAAACTTAGGCATTCTATTGATATCAAAGGGATCTTTTATGTGCTTGCTCTCCAGTTAAATGCCATAGTACCCAAAAGCAAATGAACTGAAGAGCTCTGCCAGATGATGTCAGAGGCCCATCTAGTCCAGCATCTTATTTTTACAATGGCCAACCAGATACCTGTGGGAAGCCCTTAAGCAGGAATTGAGTACAACAGCACCCCCACCTGTGATTCCCAGTAACTGGTATTCACAGGCATATGTTACCTCTGACAGTGGAGGTAGGACATAGCCACCATGGCTGGCAGCTACTGAATGTCTGATCCTCCATGAATTTGTCCATCCACATTGGTTGCCACCACTGCATCTTGGGGTAGCAAACACAAGAAACTAGTCGTCCCGCCCCCAGTGTCTTCCTATCAGCTTAATAGAACTTTAGCTATATTGTGCCCAAGAGATACATGGAGCTCTGCTAGCATTGATGTACGTGTGTGTTTTTACAGTGAAGTCAAACTTTGCTTTTCTGTTATTGCTTCCTGAGTTTCAGTCTTCACTGATTTATTAGCAGTGCTATGCTACTACACCTAGAGTCAATATTTGAACTCTCTTTATGAGAAAAGAACCCTAGAAGGTAGCAAGCAAGCAAAAAATACTATATCACACAACTGTATGTTTGGCCATTGTTGAAGGATTTTCACCTTTTCACTTTGAAAGTTGGTAGTGATCTTTGCACAAGACATTATGCAATCGTTTTGTATTATGTCTAGGTATATAGATATACACACTATTCCTGGATCTACTCCACTGTTTCAAACCCTTTGTAATATTGGGCTACACATTTTTCATCTAGACTTTCCTAAAATGAAAGTCAATACAAACTGTTCAATTTGTTTTTCTTGCAGTGGCTTTAACTAGTTAATAGTTGTAGTGGTGTCTTATTTTCGAGTACAGTTATATACAGTTATATCACCCAGAAGACAATACATAACTGAGGCCATTCAAGTTTCCTCAAACCCAAACCGGTGTCTAATTTTACATTTTACCAAAATAAATAAATAATATTTTGTTGTTGTCCCCAATACTTCTTGTCATCTTCCCAAATGTCTATTTAATTTACAGCTTCAAAACAGCATCCAACTAACTGAGCAATAAACTGAACACTGGGTTAATCACAGATTTAAAACAGAACCAACAATTAATTGCACCCCATGAGCTTGATTTTTTTGCATAATTGTAGCCAGGACATTTTAGCTCTTCCTTAGGTAAGGTAAAGGGACCCCTGACCATTAGGTCCAGTCGTGTCAGACTCTGGTGTTGCGGCGCTCATCTCGCGTTACTGGCCGAATGAGCCGGCGTACAGCTTCCGGGTCATGTGGCCAACATAACAAAGCTGCTTCTGGCGAACCAGAGCAGCGCATGGAAACGCCGTTTACCTTCCTGCCAGAGCGGTACCTATTTATCTACTTGCACTTTGACGTGCTTTCGAACTGCTAGGTTGGAAGGAGCTGGGACCGAGCAACGGGAGTTCACCCTGTCGTGGGGATTCGAACCACTGTTCTTCTGATCAGCAAGCCCTAGGCTCTGTGGTTTAACCCACAGCGCCACCCGTGTCCTGCTCTTCCTTAGAGCTCTCTTAATTCCTTTCTACACCACTGAGTGAAGATATGCCCCGTATGTATTCTGCACTAAAAATAAAATTCTGCACCAAAGCAACGCAGAAAGACTTGTCCACCTAAGTAGCAACTGTCTCCCACAAATTAAGATAAATTCCTCTCCCACACCATTACACTCCTCCCCAACCAACAAATGTCTGAAAACAGTTGTCACTGCTTTCTTTTTTTGCAGAATTTAACATGCAATTTTTACTCATTGTGTTTCTTAATATATAATTAAAAAAATAGTTTTCCAATATACCCCCCAAAATAGCCAAATTATAACAATTTATTGACTCTGGTTTTACCAATCATAGTGAAGGGCAAGAAGCAATACAGGAAGGCTGCATCACCAACTACTGGAAATTTCCGCCCACTCACATGTCTCTTCTGAATTTCAACTGGCCTGACCTTAGCAGAAAGGACTGCTGCTTGCACAAGTCCAGGCATTGGTGTGTGTGGGGGGGGGGGGACCTCCGGGAACAGCATAAGATATGGCTTGGAGGGCTGCAAGAGGGAGGGAAGATGGGTGAAAATTGGGTGTCCCAACTTGCACAACCAGAAGCACTTTCCACTAAAGCAAAGCCACCATTGGATATGACCCTTGAAAAGCAAAGAAAACTTACCTTATGGAGTTACAGGTGGGTAGCCGTGTTGGTCTGCCATAGTCGAAACAAATAGAAAATTCTTTTCAGTAGCACCTTAGAGACCAACTGTGTTTGTTCTTGGTATGAGCTTTCGTGTGCATGCACACTTCTTCAGATACATCTGAAGAAGTGTGTATCTGAAGAAGTGTGCATGCACACGAAAGCTCATACCAAGAACAAACACAGTTGGTCTCTAAGGTGCTACTGAAAAGAATTTTCTATTTTGTTACCTTATGGAGGAAAGAGATAGGACGACTCAGGCCAAACTAGCGGTTCCCTGTGTGGCTAAATGCCAACGAAATGGAGAATCAGGTATTTTCCTCATAACCAACAGAACATTATATAACACTCGAACCAATTGCCTATGTGCATTTTGGTGCCTCCGAGTTAATGACAAATATGCTCAAACTGTAGGTCTTTAAACCCAGAAGCTTTTACCTGTTTACTCATCTTCCTCTAGCATCAAACTAAAGGAACAAGGAGCAGAGCTTTTACACTAGTGGTGCCCTCACTATAGAACTGTCTTCCCAGCAAAGCCTTGCAAGGGCAGTTCTCTTTTAGGGTGGCTAAACAATGCTTTCTTCTCTCCCATCCCCCCAAAGATAAACTGTAATTTATGCTCAAACTGAATTTTAAATTGCTTTCCTGTTTGCCATTTCTCTGATTTTCACAATTTGTTTTAATGCTATTCTTATCCATCTTTGATTGTTGTAATCTGGTTCAAAGTTCAGTTGAAAAGTTAGAAATTAAGGTCATAGCCAACTCAGTCTTGGACTTAGTGGACCTAAGTTAGTCATGCCCATTAAATTTAATGGATTTACTTGGAGTAGGACTAACATTGGATAGAATATGTATCTCACCCAATGGCAGGAAACAGGATTCCCCATGTGATTCAGTCACAGATGCAGCCTCTTGATGGTGAGATGAAGGCAAAGGCATCTGTCCTATTCAGTTTCCTTTCCTAGTACAACTAACCTAATTAAGTTGCCACCAGTCAAACAGCTGTAATGCAATCTTGTAAGCAGATAATTACTTTGGCAAAATCTGGACTCCTGCTCAGAACTCCCCATTATAAATTTTATAATTTATATATTTTTATAATTTCCTTTTAAATTGGTGCACTGTGCAATAAGTTGTTCCTTTTTGTTGTTTCCTGCGTCTTCCAACAGCAGCACAAGACACAGAAATTAAACATAACGGGAATTTTCCCTACCATGGAGAGTGGTGGAAACATTTTTTCACTGTCTAGTTTTATAAAACTGGAAGCCACTTATTGTGTGATAAGATAGCATCTTCAGTGTGTTCTATATGTCCTGTACATATTTTCTTTTTGGGGGGCGGGTGGTGGGAGTTTACCTTAGAGATTAATAAGAATTAACTAGCTCAATTCTCAAAGAAATCAGCCCTGAGTGTTCACTAGAAGGACAGATCCTGAAGTTGAGGCTCCAGTACTTTGGCCACCTCCTGAGAAGAGAAGACTCCCTAGAAAAGACCCTGATGTTGGGAAAGATGGAGGGCACAAGGAGAAGGGGACGACAGAGGATGAGATGGTTGTACAGTGTTCTCGAAGCTACTAACATGAGTTTGGCCAAAGTGTGAGAGGCAGTGAAGGATAGGCATGCCTGGTGTGCTCTGGTCCATGGGGTCACGAACAGTCGGACACGACTGAACAACTGAACAACAACAGCTCAGAAAAAGAGGTTAAGTGTAGGAGGATACTACTGCAGCTGCACAGTGCTGGTGTCTTGTTTCAGCTATTCATCCATTATGCCAGTTGTCCCCAATCTAGCCGGAGCTGATGGGAATGGTTGTCAAAAGCACCTGAAGGTCACTAGGTTGATTAAAGCTCCATTATCCACAGCAGCGACATACAAAAGCAGCCCACTCTGTGTTGTTGTTGTTGTTCTCTGTGTGTGTGTGTGTGTGTGTGTGTGTGTGTATTTCTGCTGCATTGGGGGTCCAAAAAATCCAAGAGTTTTAGCAACACACTAGCAATTCACCTAGTACCTTAGCTCCGTACATTTCCAACATATACAGAATAGCAAAAGGAGAAGCTGTGCTTTTAATAAATGTTCCCCTAATGAGCTCAACTGAAGTTTATTTAAGGATGTTGTTTTTGTTCCAGATTCTTCCAGGTGTCACATTTGTCACATCAGTTGTGGGCTAATGTCCTCTCTGTTTGATAAACCATCACTTGTGGATGTCATCTTGCCAGTTGATCATAGTATCATGAGCTCATGGTGAGGCAGCTCAGGTTAATTTCCCCCCCACAGAAAAGCAGCAGTGATTTAAAATGCAGTTATTCATTGTGCTGAATTTTTAAATGGACAAGGCTGCCACAAGGTATTTAATAAATATGGCTCCATTGAAAGCTAATCTAACGTTGCACCTGCAAGATAAATAAGATGCCAGATCCTAAATTCAAAAGCAGTTGGCTTCCTTGTGCAATAGGATGCAAGGTTTAATGCTACATACTTCGCTCTTAAATTTTGCTAAAACTAAGTGGATTCCCCAAGATGTAATATTTGACTTCTGCGTCAAAAACCGCTCCCATGTCTCCTTGAATTCAACTCCAATGATGTTTTGGTGACAACTAAGCAAGCAAACTACACTCCCTCCAAATAAGATTTGGCTAACAATTCTACTTCCAAAATGCAATCCCAAATCTGGTTGTATCCAACCAAGTTATACAGATGGCAACCATTTCATGTGGTGGTTCCATTCCCAGCCCCCCCACACACTGGCAGCGTATAAGCATGCCACACCCCATTACATCCTGCCCACGTTCTGCCCTCTTCTGGGTCACCATCTGTACTCAGAATAGACCCACAGAAATTTATGGACTTAAGTTTGTCATGCCTATTAATTTCAGTGGGTCTACACCGGTGTCTCCCAAACTTGGGTCTCCAGCTGTTTTGGGACTACAACTCCCATCATCACTAGCCAGCAGGGCCAGTGGTCAGGGATGGTGGGAACTAGTAGTTCAAAGAGAGCTGGAGACAAAAATTTGGGAAACACTGGTCTACACTGATGTAACATTGAATACAACTGTATTGCATTATCATGTTTTAAATAGAGGTAATAGGAGTTTAACATTCTCCTGTCACTGTTTTGAATACATTCTTTGGATGAATGCTTATTCTTACCACCACAGCATGGATAATTAATGTAAAGTTTTTACAATGCATTTTATGCCAGTAGCAAGGCTGCATAAAATTAGAAGATATTAACAGACAAGTAGGTAAGTGGATAGGTTAGGATGCCCTTGGTAGTCTTTCAACATACTGTGCTTTCTTTTGTTAGTGTTTAGTAATAATGACTCTCTTTTAGGCTTTTATGAATGCAGGATATATTAATTTAATACTAGAGGCAACCCCCCCCTCCCCGGTGCCACTAGTGAGCAACTTTGTAAGGCTGGTCATATACATTTGGCTTGATTGGTCACAGGTTTTACAGGTCTGAATGATTCATTACAGATACACTTGACAATTTAAAAAATAATCACAGAACTTGGCATATTCCATATTTATCTATCACACATTGTTTGGTGATTGCCGTTTTGTGGATATTTGCAATATTTCATGTTGCCATGGTCACAGCACATAGGTCTCTATTCACCAGGCACAAGTAGTGAACAGGATCCAATGACCCAAAGACAGTTATGAGCTGCAGTTCTCCAGAAACTTTAATTCAGAGCTATTATTAAGAAAGAACAAGGTGCTGAATACAGTGAAAGGACACTAGTCAGCAAACATAGCCTTGCCCTGTTGGGAATGGATGTATCCACTGGTATATTGACCTTAGTCAAAGCAGCCTTGCATGGGCAGCCACAAACACCACCTTGGGCAGATAACATCTCCTCTCTTGCAGTGCTTTTCAAGTCAGTCAATTTATCATCAAGTGTAGGGATAGAAACAAAACTGTCGCAGGTGTATGATCCAGATATTAAGTGCTGGTTTCAGTGGATCCAGGTATTAAGTGCTGGTTTCAGTGAACTCCAGATAGGACCTAGGTTGCAATGCTAAACATACTGAAAAGCCCCACTGAACCTAGTGAGACTTCTCGTACATCGAAGAGTTGCTCATGTTCTTTTGATGATGTACATTTATAGCCCAGTTTGATTTATATCCATAAAATACATCACATGTACAATTATTGAGACGAGCAGACTTTCAGATAGTAGATGGCTACATTACACCTCATGACAATAACATTTAAATTATATGTGTGTGTGTGTGTGTGTATGCAAAACATTTTATTTATTATCTAGCATTCAGTTTTCATTTGTCACAAGTTAGTCATTTTAATGGCACTTCGAGGAAGAAGAGTTTGCCTCATAAGCTACATACATTGAAGCTTGATTTCAAAAAATGCACAATTTTTTTTTCTGGAAACAAATTGGAACCAAGTCATTTAAAGCCAATAACACATTCACCTTAGGTTTCACTTCTTATTGTTCACATGGCTTATTCTGGTCAAGTCAAGTATCTCTAGGACTTCAGCTATTTTATGCACAGAAATCTGATAAGCATATACGTACATGAAATAAGTATAAGGACACCCTTTAACATTTATCCCTCTAGCATTCTATTTCCAGTGGGCAGCCTGATGATTTTATGATTTTGAGTGCTCACAAAGCACTCAATGAAAGGGCATGAAAATGATAGCCTTTTCTCCATCACACAGAGATATTCCTCCTCCATCTGCTGAGTTCCAATTTAGTTACCATGGATAAGCACACGAGAAGCACACTACATGAATGTTTTCCTCAGCAGAGATATTCTGCCACTGAAATGCCTCAAGGGTTTGAAAACATTTTTCACAGTTATATGTGAAAATAAACATGCAAACAAGAGAACCATTTAGCTTGCAACTATTTAGATACAGAGAGCAGCAAATCAACTCCATGTAAAGAACTCTAGGCAACATGTTGCTCCTATTCACCAACTATGTGCGTGTTGATGAATCGGTGTCTAGGTAGGTAGGCTCTATGGCACAGTGACATCTAGGCCATACTGCAACAAGCACCACATGTATTAGGCAGTTTCTACTCTTTTTTCTTTTTGCTGAAGCATAGCTTCCTTCTATCATCCAACAATCATGTATCCATTTCTAAGATTTTCATAGAAGAACCAGGCAACCATGCCTTAAAACAGGGGTCGGCAAGGTTTACTTCGCCTGGGTCAGTTCACTCCAGTGGAGATCCCTCGGTGGGCTAGATCATGTGAGCGCCTGTGATTTCCCACACCTGCGCAGATGTGATTTCTGGCGCCGTGGAAGCAAGTCCTTGGCAGGGACTCGCTGAGCGGGCGGCTTGGTTTGGGGGTAGCTCGTGGGCTGGTTAAACAACCCCCATGGGCCGCTTGTGGCCCATGGGCCTTAGGCTGCAGACCCCCGCCTTAAAATGTGAGAAAAGCATCTATATTCATGTCTTGACGAAGACATAGAAAGGTCCAGATGTTGCAGACTAGGTTGCTGAATTCACATACAAGCTGGAGAGCAGTTATGCATGACACCCTAGCAACACATGTTCAAGGGTTAGAGAAATGACCCAATGCAAGCAGCCACCATGTCCAATCCAGTTGGGGGCATTTTTCTACGTGCAGTTCTTCTGTGACACTTTTGACTGTGAAGCAGATATTGATTTGTATTTCAAGAGTTTGCTGTTTGACCTAGTTTTCTTAGAGTTCTGTCATCAATTTAGGCATAACGATCAAGGGTAAAAAGGTTCCCTCTGTGCCTAATGGCAAGGTGGGCATTTTTAAACATTGAGGAAAATAGTAGTACGCAGCCCTTTGTAAAGCTTTGACTTGTTTTACCCACAGTGGCTGAAGAAACCAAACAGACCCTATTTCTGTTTCGTTTCAAAACCATGGCAGTCGTAAAATAATTACACATTTTTATTAAGCAGTATTTCAGTGGGTTTTTATTATTATTAAACCTCTCTCCTCTTGCAGTTTTATTGTGTTATTCGTCATTAAAAGTAAATGATTCTTCAAAGCCCAAGGGGAGTGGAAATCTTCCATGGTTGCCGGAAGAGAAATTGCAACAATGATTTATTAGCAGCCAACTTTTTCTGAAGTTATTAAAATGCATTGTAGTCTACAGGATTAAAAAAAGAAGAAAAAAGAATGGTGCAGTTTCACCATTTAAAAAATAAAGTACCTATAAAAATGTAAATGAAATTTGGGTACAGTATACAGAACAAAGTGATTCTGAAGTACAAGGTTGTTTGTGTGACCAGGCCTAGCTTTCACCATAATGATTTTTACATCCCCCGCTCCCAAATCTAGCAGTGGATATCCTCATAGGCAGCTGATGGAGATCTCCAGGTGTGCAATGCAACACTCATCTTGTTCCCCAATGAGTGTAATGGATCTAACAGATATATATGAGAATACACACCACCATCTTGAGACCACTTGCCACACACTAGAGCTAATTTACTCTTGTTGTGATGAAATAAAAGGACAAGTCATTGTCCACCAGTACTTCACACATTACTGCATTAATATAACATAGATCTTAAATTGCCACTGTAAGATTATTCAAGTTTGTATATGGCGGGGTCCTTCCTGGACTGCAGGCACTTCAGATTGCAGGCGGAGCATTCAAACATGTGATTCATCCAGATCCTACAATTTGAAGCTATCTACAGTGGTACCTCTGGTTACAAACGGGATCTGTTCTGGAGTCCCGTTTGTAACCTGAAGCGCCGTGTCTGTGCATGTGCGCGGTGCAATTCGGCGCTTCTGCACATGACGTCATTTGATGTGTCTGTGCATGTGCGAACCGCCGAACCTGGAAGTAACACAGTCCATTATTTCCGGGTTCGGCGCATTCGTAACCCGTGTTGTACACATCCTGAAGCATTCGTAACAAGAGGTACGACTGTATTTAGCAATGGCTGTGCTGTCGTGTAATTCCTGCAGGCTTAAAATCTGTTTCAAGGGCTTGAAACGGTTCCTGTACTTTCTGAGCATGTGGAAAGTGTAGCAATAGGCAGACCATCTAATCTTGCCATTTTAACTGGATTCTTGCCTCTTATTGCTCTGTTGTTAGGTTTTTCTTGGGGGGGGGGGATGTAGACTTCGGGCCAACCAGCTGGCTCATCTTTGGCTAGGCTGCGACATAAATCTCCTAAAGACCCACACTTTGCAAGACAGATCTACCCATCTGAGAATTTTCTGGTCCTTTCATATCCTAGACTAAAATAAAAATAATTGCGCTGTTTGAGAAAAAGAAAATAAAAATAAAAATAATTGCAAGGATGCCCTAAAAGTTACTCATACATTAAAAACCTCTCATCAGAAGAGGGCAGGCAAAAAGTAATACACCTCTTCCCCTCCCACCCCAATCTAATGCATTCCAGTAGTGCCAAAATCCAGAAATGAAAAAGTTTAAAATAATTATTCAAAGATCTAGGGTTTCCCAATCCTGTTACATTTCTGTGACCATAATATTTTTTGATTGGCAGTACACAGGAACATGTTTTTTCCAGCTGAGTTGATAGGACTGAAGACTCTTCCCTCCCCACCCCCCACCCCTTTTTAACCATTTAAACCATAGGCAATTAAGGCAAAAGCATGAGATACCACTTTCAAAAGATCTGGTAGCACAAATCTCTTAAATCATTCCATCCGTAAACACTGGCTGGATCCTGGGACAGGAGCTTCATTTGCGGGGTTGGTGGATGTGTTGGTTGACATGTTGTGCAGGAGGATGCTTTTCCACAGAGGGATGTGGTTTCTGATGAGCCACCTGGGCTGCAGCTGGAGGGAAGTCTTTATCACCCTGATTAAAAAACAAACACATCAGAATGAAAAGAAAAAGAGAGAACACCTGTCTCATCTGCAAGTTGTGTGTGTGTTTGCTCCAGCCTGACATGCCAGAATGCCAGAGATTCTTACAAAGTGTTTCTTGGACTATAGAATATGAGCTTGTGGTTCAAATCAGTTTGCCATTTATAAACATTTACCTGTTGTTGAAATGACCATGGTGTATACAAACTGCAGCTGACCAGATCAGTTAAAATGAGCTGCTCTACAGGAATCTACGAAGTTGGCTTAAAATGCAGGTTTTGCACATTTTACTACTTATGAAACAAATCGCTGCATAACTTGGCAAGCTGATGTGTGTGAATTTGTAGTATCGCGATGAGAGCATTCCGGTAGCTGCATCGCTGCTGCCTACCAAGTGTGGGAAGACGGTGGCAAAGTCTCTCCATGGCATCCATTTTGTGACTGGTGCCCACAATCTTTCTCTAATTCAAAATGTACATGCTGTTCCAAAATGGTATGAATAAGGCCATATTCTGCACTATAAAGTGCATAGCAAGTAGCCCTTTTCTGACACACAAACACACACACACACACAAGTTAAATGATGTACTTCATGCAGGGGCAATTCGGGTAATTTCTCCATACCTTTTCCTTTTGGGGTTTTGTCTATTAGACTGTGCGCCTGTGGTCAGGAGCTGTGTTATCTTTCAATCTTTGTACTAATATATTATATATTATAATATATAATATAATATATTATAATATATTAGGGACTTTATGTGTGAATGATGACATAAATTAAAAATGAGAAGGGGAGACATCAGATCAAAACCAAAAGGAAGTTGAAATTCACAAGAAACTGGCAAAGCTTCTCTTGATTTTAAAACAGTTGAAAATTAACAAAGATGGAAACTCACCCTTGCAATGACTCCAGAAATGAACACAGTTGGTTTAGGTGGACTGGAAAATTAAAGAGGAATATTTAGCTATATAACTGAACAGTGCCCATTTGATACAGCCAGAGGGCAAAAAGCCACAACAGATAATTCCAAAGATTTTATTACTCAGACTTTATAATCAATTTAAATGAACACAACCAGACACTCTCTTGGAAACTAACATTCTCATAGCAATCTCCATGAATTATCTATTCAGCCCATCCTTGCTGTACTACTTAATGTACCAGAGGTGCAAACATGGCTGAGTTTGGAAGATTTATTCTTAGATGTTCTAGATTCAAAATTAAATAATGCAGAGAGAATAAAAATGGAACCCCAAATAAGCAATATGACAAGGCAGCAACAGGTCCTTCAGTCTACGTTCTCTGGGGTTCAAGTCATCCTCTCCTTTTCTTTGCTCTGCTTGGTACAATGGGTGGTGGAGAGCTTGTAAGAGGGCTGTGGAAGGAGTGGGTGGATGGAAGGAACTACGACTACCTTATCATCTGCTTTAGTGGGAGTTTAAAATGTGCTGTGCCCAGAATGCAAAGCAGTAATCCAGCTTCTGATGGGTCAAGTTTTAGTAGTAAACATAAGGCAAATAATATTACATCAGTCTTTAAGGCTAACACTACAGCATCAAAATCCAGGAAACCTAGTTATGACATTTCTGGGGAGGATGTTTGATTTACAAACTTTTCAAATTTGTGTTAAGCACTTAAACACACATGACAGTAAGAAAAAATGAATAGCAAACGTGTTAATAAAACATGAAATCTAGTTTCCGCACAGATATTTGCTTGCCATGACATTTTCCGAAAGGCTTCGTAATGGCAAATTTGAATTTGAATGATTTCCTCACATATTCTCCCTGTGACCTTTCAATTTTTACTGTTCTCAGTTGAACCATGAAATTTTGGAGTAGCATTTTTTGAGAAGCACTTGCAGCCACCAGATCTATCTACCAGCACTGCTCAAAGAAAATGTTTGCAATGAAGCCTCTCGGGTCAAAGAAGTATGGACTGGTTCTCTCTGCCGAGACAACTTAGGAGACTTCCATGTGAAAGCCGTTTCAATCTAAGGGCAACCTCTCAGGAAAATGAGGCAAAACCCCCCACCAAGAACACATGATTCTACCTCAAGTTGGCTCAGCTGGGGGGGGGGGGAACAAAGCTGGAAAAAGCAATCTCTGACAACCAACTGGTGCCCTTCTTTGTGGTGATGAAGGTGTTTTTGAGTCAGTGGATGCCTCCGCTAATGAAAGAGGACAAGTGTCTTTTCCGATTCCCTTTGCTGCCTCAAAAAAATCAGCTCCAGAGAGCTGAGGAACCTCCACATCAGAGCCTATCATAAGTGCAAGTTCACCGATTGGATTCCACTCCCTGACATAATTCACTTCCCGTGTGTCAGAGCCAGGCTGGGGCCATGACCGATTGGACCTGCATACAGGCCTAGAATGTGTGTCTCCAAGCAAGAGTGTCTGAGATGAGTTACTGGAAGTGAAGGCTAGATGACGCTTGCTTGCTCTGTTCAATATTTTTTTTTGGGGGGGGGGGAGAGGAACAGGTGACTAGTATTTATACCAGGCCTAGTCTTTCTAGAGCCTTCATATTGCCTTCCAATTATAGGGGCCAATATTGCACATCTGTATTTCCTGAAGAAATCAAGAGTCTGATTTCTGGATCAAGACACCAATTCCCTGATTTTATGATATTTACAGCATCCTGACATCAGCAACGCTGCCATCTCCACAAATAGCTGCTAAAAATAGAAAGGGATAGAGAAATCCTGACAGCAGTCTCCCCTCCTCCTTCTCCAATCCTCCAGAGAAATGGAAGGGAGGAGGAAACAGGGTTTCATTCTTTCAATTGCTTTGCATTCTGCTGGCGTTTCACGCATAGTGTAACCTACATTTCTAGTATTTTGTAAGCTATAAATGGCTGCTTTGAGGATATATTTAATCTGATGAAAACCAGTTTGACAGATGTTGTTTTGAAGATACAGCATACCTTTCTCTCTAGGCTTTCATAAATAAATTTTTTAAAGGACTGCCTCCTTTAATGTAGGGAACACTTGTTTTTAACAAATGCATTTAGCAAATATAAACAGATGCAATTTAAAAATAATAATGAAAACAAAGAAGTGCCACTATAAAACCTAAACTTTCAGAGAGAATATTCTCATTTTAAAACATCATAACATATGGGAAGACATCCAACACCTGCTTACGATGAAATATTTGAAGCACTCAGTGCTTCTATTAAGAAAAGCACCTGTTGAACATCAATATCTTCAAGGAGTTCATTTATTCTTAATCCTATAATATGGAATTCTAAATTTCATATTACTAAAGCTTAAACAAGGCAGTTATTGACATTGCAGAGAACTCACACAGAAGACTGATTAGTTGAAAAGGCCACTAAACCAGTGAAATGAGATATATGAGGAATACTAAAAAGTGTTTTTGCCTTCATCCTGTAAGATTTGAGGTCTTTAGTTTCATCATTATTATTATTGTTACAGCACTTCCATCTCATTTTATAAAGTACTCACACACCACTCTGAAGTCTGTTCAAAGTAATTCACACACATCATTGCAGTAATCTTTACAAAAACTGTACGGTAAAGGTACCCCTGACAATTAAGGCCAGTCGCGAACCACTCTGGGGTTGCGGTACTCATCTTGCTTTAAAGGCCGAGGGAGCCGGCATTTGTCCACTTCCGCAGACAGTTTTTCTGGGTCATGTGGCCAGTATGACTAAGCCGCTTCTGGCGAAACCATAGCAGTGCACGGAAACGCCGTTTACCTTCTCGCCAGAGCAGTACCTATTTATCTACTTGCACTATGTGCTTTCAAACTGCTAGGTTGGCAGGAGCTGGGACTGAACAATGGGAGCTGACCCCGTCGCGGGGATTCGAACCGCCGACCTTTTGATCAGCAAGCCCAAGCGGCAGAGTGGTTTAACCCACAGCGCCACCCGCGTCCCCAACTATACGGTAGTCCAGTATTATGTGCTTCTATATTCTCTCTATATGTGGAATTGTTATTTGGATGTGGAATGGGATAGTCAGCATGGAGCAAGGCCTGCAACTGAGCCTCTCACACCTGGTTCAAAATTCCTGGTCTCTCTCTCATTCCTAGGGTATACTCAGCTAGAGATATAATGGTACGAGAGATACGGGGTACTTGTTAGATATGTCAGTTTCAAGCCATGAAGGTATTTACAGGTCAAAATCAATACTTTTGTTTATAAAACCACCTGCAGGCAGCATAATCTCCCATGCAAACTCCCCATGCAATTAGGAACCAGGACACTAAATTACTCGGGGAGCATCTGTGCAGCTGAACATGATTCAAAGTCTTACTGCAACTGGGAACGCAGTGTTATCAAACCTCCCAGTCTCGAAGACTGGGGGTTGGGGGGGGGGCTTTACTGGCATGCAAAGGAAGTTGGGGGAAGGGCAGCATGTGGTAAATGCCTGAATGGGGGGGGGCGCGTGTCTGGAAATGCTATGTCCCCAAATAAGCAAGAGTGTGGGTTCCCAGATCTTCGGGGAAGAAGGACAAAACAGTTAATTATTATTATTATTATGCAAAATACTTAGGGAAATAACCCATTGCTCATACCTTTGTGGAAAACGGATAGTAGATCAGATGAAGGTTTAAGTGTAAAAATACTTTAAAAAGAGAGAGTTCTAAAAGCACAGGGGAACTGTCAACTATTTTTTTAATAAAAAGTATGGATTTCCCCTGACCTGAGGGAATATAATAAAAACCATCTAGTTGCTTTGATACAGCTGTAAGCAGGCACCAATCCTATAGAGTCCAAAGAGTGACTATAGCAGGGGGTGCTCAACCTTCATTCTATTGTTTTCAATATTTCACCTGATCGATGCGACTTTTCTAACGAGTGGTCCTGAAGTTAAAACAAGGTTTGAAATGCTTTGCTGCCACTTGCTGATAATTTGCTTCTCACATATCAAATTCTTCGCTAGCAGATCGGCACAGAATCAAAGCATTCCAAAACACTTCACAAGAGGGAGGTTTTCTTGCCTGGCAACCTAATGTGCAAGGCTGAAAATGTGCAAGCTTTTCCACAGGATGGCACTGCTGAGCCTCCGAACTTCGCAGAGAGGCAAACAAGCAATCTTAAAAAGACAAGCCGATCCTTTCTTCCTCTAATTTTAGAACACAGTTGCAAATAATGTAATTCTTTGCGATTGGGGGGGACGGGACACAACGCACACGCATACATACGTTTAATTCATAAAGATGTCAATTGGAAAGTTCAATGAAATCTCCTCCAAGGAGCTCATGGTGATACACACAAGATTTCTCATCTTAAATTCACAACAGCCCCGAGAGGTAGGTTGGACCGAAGTCCCATTTATAGGTTCAAAACACAGGTATGGACATAAAGCATAAAAGGACAGCAGAACTACCAATGCCACCGAGCAGAAAGTTATGAAAGGATTTTTCATGTGAGGTTCCGGACTGCAGGGAGAAGTCTATGTGGGTTTGCCACAACGTCCCCCCCCCCCAAAAAAAAATTCCCATCAGTATTTCCAGCAAAATGTGGAAATGCTGGGGTAGGTGGTTAAGGGCAGGGATGCTGCGACAGGGCTGCCAGTTGCAGCCCAATACTCCCTTCTGCATTTCATGGTCGCACATGGTCGTTGAATGGAGGAACAGAGCTTCTGAGACAGGGTGAGTGGGCATTGGAATACAGTGGACCCTCGGGTTACGTTACCTTTGGGTAACATAACTTTCAGGTTGTGAATGCGGCAAACTTCTGGATTTCGCTGTACCTGCATGCGCAAAAGTGCTCTGCTCGCATGTGCAGAAGCACTCTATCGCGCCGTGCACGTGCGCAGAAGTGGCGCCTCATGTTGCGGACTTTTGGGGGTACGTAAGGACCCCTGGAACGAATTAAGTTCGTATCTGGAGGGTCCACTGTAATTCTCTACCCCCCCCGTACAAGTCCAACACTCCATGCATTATATTGCACAAGCTTTTATTTTCACACAAATAAAGTAGCTATACAGAAACAGTCTCTCAACAATAATTATTTACAAATTGATTTAGTAAAACTTCTCAGAGCGCATAAAGAGTTACCGTAAGTCTTTATGTGCTTTGCTCTAACTTTTTAAAAAACCAGTCATATGGAAATGAGTCATAATGGGTCATCAATCCATTTTTTCTCAAGCCCACCTCTTAATTCGGATTCTGCATGGACAAATCATTCTCTAACCAGACAGAATTTCCAGCTGTCAAGTAGCGATGAATTTTCCTTTTGTCCAGGGACCACCAACCACTTTGGGCACATCTCAAATCCTGCGAAAGTGCTACTGGTGCCAGTCACAAAATGGCTATAGTGAGATGTGTGGCATAACACAAAATGGCTGTCTCACTTAAATGAGCAGAAAAATAGGACCAAAAAATGCTCCGGGCACCAACTGCCCCAGCAATAACGGAGAAAGCACCTATATCAACCACAAATACTCACAAAGGGAAACTCTTTCTATGTTTCCTTTGTTCAGAATGGATGAAAGCCGAATCCTGAAATCAAATGAATTGTGGGTGTGGCTTTGGGGTGGGGGTTCAATGTAGGATAAACTGAGCAAACAGGATCTGAGCAGGAAAACCTAGCAGTCTCTGATGAATTGTAGATTTCCTGCATGATGGAAAAGATAGTGGTAAACTGGCACCCATGGGTGCCATGTTGAAAATCTCTACTTTAGTCCCTCCTGTACTCCCATCATCACAGTTTGATGGAAGGTAGCACACAGAGACAATCTCTCCAATCATTGATCCTTATCGTGGGCGAGTGGAGGGCAAAAGTGAGTGTGAGTGGTGGTGAATGGAAATGACACTAAATTCTGTCCTTTACTGACTTTCCCAGCAAGATTACTGTAATGCATTATACATGGGGCTGCCCTTGAAGACCGCTCAAAAGCTTCAATTAGCATAGAACCTGTCTTTCATAATACTAGCTGGTTCTACAAAGTGGGGCCCAATTTTGAAAGAACTACACTGACTTCCCATTTGCTTCCAAGCCTAATTTAAGGTGCTGCTACTTTTGTTTATTTGGTCTCTATTTCCACAGAGTTCAAGACTCAGTAAGAACCAATATGCATGGCTTAACTACCTCTGAGAAACTGGTTCTGAGGACCATGTCATGTTTTAAAGCATTTTCAGATATGTGAGGAACTAGTGAGTATACGCCTACTCTTAAAAAAATAATAAGATGAATTTTCAATGTTCAAGAGAAGCAAAATATGCTGGAGCAAAGGCCCTCGGGCTTCTAATAACTGCGGATTGATTCCACTTGCTTCTGGCTTTAAGTGATACAGACTACACAAATGCCCAAATCATACTGAAGCCTCCAAGAAGTTCTTCCTCTGTTCTAGCTCCCTCTCATTCATGATTTTATCTGCACAAGCAGAAGGAAGCCAATGCCCTCATAAGAACTGAGCTGCTCTGTGGGCAACGGCTGAAAGAAAACAGCAGGAGTGAGCAAAATCTTTACAATCCCATGTCCCAAAGAGCCACTGCTTTTTGTTTGCTTTAAGTCACGTTAACTACCAGGCCGCAATCCATCGCTGGGACAGTGCTTCTAAGCAGACAGGCTCAGGCACTAGCTCTTAAAAACAGTAATTCATTTCTGCCAGATCAAAAGATTTGTGTTTACAAGGCATTTGTGAGGCACTATCTAAAGCTATAGGCTATCTCTCCTTCGCAAGAGGGTATATTTATGAGGCATGTTAAGTTTCTTGATCGCAACTATATACCTACTGGTAATGCCCCCTATTAATATTATGCTAGCTATGTGTATGCTTTGTAGGTGTATTGAATTTTTTCTTCCACGCACAGTTATTTTGCCAGTGTACAACTTCCCCCTATCGATTATTTACAACAATGACTTTTCACATGCATGCAATTTTCCTCTGTGAAGAAGACAGGACTTCTATATCGGAATGTTAGTTTTTCATCTGCTCCAGAACTTACAGAAAGCGTAAGGGCAATATTAACCCCGAGGATGTACCTAACCAGGTACAATCATTTGATAGGGAGGCAGGGATATAAGGGGTAATGCTTTGATTTTCAAATGAGGCATTATCTCAAGATCCCTAAAGTCAGTCAGTGAAGGTAGAAAAAGCTGTGGTCTCAATTGCTACAAGCAGCTGGTATTGCTCCACAAACTACATAAAGGTAGAATGCCATGCCCCTAATACCTATTAAAAACACACAGCCAATTTGGGGGATTCTTGCTGACTCCCACTTGCAGTGTTCATTGCTGAACACACCTATATTTCTACTGTACCTGAAGATGGCTTCAAGGACACAGGGTCCACATTAGCTCAGGCTACAATTTTTAGGTCGCCGATTAAACCCACAGAGTCCCTTTTCAGGCACCATGTTGCTTGCAAAAAGCTCAAAGAAGATTCTCCATTCAATACCTTGGAACCTTTTGACAGCAAACATTAATTCCCCTTCTAAACACCAAGACACACTAAACCAAAACCTACCCATGCAAGTATTTGTATGCCTCAGCAATCCTGGGTGATGAAAGAAACAGAAAACAGACTCTTCCCCATATACCTAGAGCAACATTAGGTAAAGGCTGTGAAGATTTATCTAAGGTAGCCTCATAGAATGAAAGCCTTACCCTGAGGCAAGAGACTCTCTTCAATAACCAAGATACATCCCACATATAAACCATTTACAGATTTACACACATACGCACAACCCGGCATCGACAGTGGATCATGTCACGTCACCAGAAGTGAGCAAGCTGTCACACTGTGCTTCAAAGTTATTGTTGTACAAGACACCAGCTCAGAAACCACACTGCAGATAAACACAGTTTGCCCTCATCCATAATAATCTGTTTTCCATTATGCATGTAGCAACTGAATAGAACAACAGTCATGAACATGGCCCCTCAACACACCAGCATCCCACCGAGTAATCTTCAAGAACAACTGAGGGGGGAAAACACATCACTTTTATCACACCCTTATGAATGGGGATGATACACCCAGCAGCTGCAAGTTAGCTTGTGGGCATCATTGTAGCCTGTGATCCATTGAGCCACCTCCATTACCAAATGAAAGGGAATAATTCATTTTTTTTGAATGAAAAGGGAAAGGAAGAATGTATCATATGGTGCAGCCTTTCCGTGACTGCACTGCTTCAGGAATAGAAGTGAGGGTGGCAGAACAGAATTCAATGTTCTCTCAAGCTAATGAAAAAACTACCCTTGGTGTGTGCAAAAAAGGGCTAAGTACATGCTAAGTTTTCTGTGTGAGCAAGGAAAGCCCCCCCCCCATCTTTCTATGCATGAGGACACAATGAAACATGTACATCACTTGCATTCCTAAGTGGTAGTCTTCAGGAATGGTGGCATTCTCTTGCTGCAGATTTGCTCCATCCAGGGTGGATAAATATATATATAATTGATTTTTAAAAAAGTTAAATCAGATGTTTTTTATTTAAATCAGAATTTTTAAAATTTAAATCTGATTTTTAAAATAAAATGCTTTTGGAGGAAAAATCTTTCTAAAGATAGCTTTCTATTTAAGTTACATTATAGTCCAAAGGCTATTCATCAGGAAATAAGGATTTGTTCTAAGTTTTACATGTGTGCTAAAACTCAGTCTAAGGTTTGGGTTTTTTTTTTTTTATAAAAAAACCGTTTAAACCACATCAGTTAAAAAACATGGATACATATGCTATTGTTTTAGTTAAATAAATTGTTTAAATTGTTATTAAGGAAATGATTATTTCTCTCCTTCCAACAAAGCACAGCAGAAAAGTTGTCCAAATATAAACAGTTAACATATTAAAACTCACAATAATTTCCAAATCAGTAATTTTTTATATAACTGTAAAAACTACTCTGAAAATTTATTATTCCAAAAATGAAACCTTCATCTGGTTGTAAATATTAAGATTATACCAGCAAGAATGAGTCTTTCTGTAAAAAAAAAAATGATTGAAATCAAGTCCTACTGACTCCATCTACATTTTACACTCTTTAAAGCGATGAAATTGTGAAGGACCAAAGAAGCGCTTCCTTCTTGTAGGGATTGTGCCATTTGATGACCTTTCTCCATTTTTCACCCTTTAAACAGTTTCCCTCTAATCCCAAACCAGATTTAATCTATACTGCGTTTCTACACCAACCCCTTTTGCTTCTGTACCCAAAAAAGCGTACAGGTACACGACTATAACCAAAAGCAATAAGCACACACTAAAACCTGGTCCCCCTTTCCCAGATGTTTTGGACTACATGAACCCTTGCCAGCACAACTATGACAGCTGCCATTGATTGTAGTCCAAAAGCAGCTGGAATTCCATTGCCTGGAGAAGCCACACTAGAACATGAGAAGAACCTTCTGGAGCTAAACAATGGCCAACCTAGTCCAGCATCCCGTTTTGTATAGCAACCAACCAGATGCCTCCAGGAAGGCCACAAGCAAGGCAATACTCCCGGCACCTGGTATCATTTAGAAGCACACCAGTGAGATCATATCAGTGGTGGCCATACTTGGCCCTCCAGCTGTTTTGGGACTACAATTCCCATCATCCCTGACCACTGGTCCTGTTAGCTAGGGATGATGGGAGTTGTAGTCCCCAAAGCATCTGGAGGGACGAGTTTGGCCACCACTGGATTACATCCAAAACATTACAGAATTACCTAGTTAAAATAACGAAGCGCGGAAAAAGGATTTCAGTTTTTAGACCGAAGACAGAAGTCTTTGGAGCGGGGGGAAGAGTACGTTGGTCTTAATTTCATTCACAGGGTGGGGGTGGGGTGGGGAAATCAGGCAAGCCATCTGCCACATTACGCAGATTACATGAAGATTAGTGTTGCTCAAAAACACACACTTTCAGCTCCTGTTTCCAAAGCAGCATGCCGTTTGGCATTACATAAATGGCTGACAACAGCAATAATCTGCAGCGAGCCATCCAACGAGCTGAGTGGCATCTTAGCTTAATGTCTTACTGCCACCAAGTTATGTAAATGTTTCCATTATTTTAATTAGAATGTGTCCGAGCAAAGCAAGCATGCAGCACTCCTACTTTCTCAATGCACTCCAGTGGGCTCTATTAGCGTGAATGGAATATGGGGGTGGGGTGGGAAGAAGGAGAATGACTGTTAATACTTTGCCTCCATGCTTTGGAACAATGTTTAAGGGCACACCAGTAAAAAGGAAAGGACCCCTGAACGGTTAAGTCCAGTCAAAGGCGACTATGAGGTTGCAGCACTCATCTCGCTTTTAGGCTGAGGGAGCCGACATTTGTCCACAGACAGCTTTCCGGGTCATGTGGCTAGAGTGACTAAACCGCTTCTGGTGCAACGGAACACCGTGACGGAAACCAGAGCATATGGAAACGCCGTTTACCTTCCCGCCGCAGCGGTACCTATTTATCTACTTGCACTGGTGAGCTTTCAAACTGCTTAGGTTGGCAGAAGCTGGGACAGAGCAACGGGATTTGAACAACCGACCTTCTGACCGGCAAGCCCAAGAGGCTCAGTGGTTTAGACTACAGCGCCACCCACATCCAGTAAACACCCCCTTTTCATGGAATTAATCAACCTGCCACCCCGAGATCTTCACATGAAGGGTGGTATACAAATTTAATAATATGTAAAATAAAATATTGATGCTTTCTGGTTACATACTAACTATTGTTGAGTCCTCTTATAATCAAACATCACTTCAATTGTGTGCAGTGAAAGAGTGGAGGAAACTCATCAGTAAATCTCAACTGTTGGTATAAAAGGATTGTTAAGTGATCAAAAACCTAGGTTAAGCTAATAAGAGTTCTGAGGTTGGTTGATAACAGGGAAAACCTAAATAATTCTCCCAGAGAGCCAGAGAAAAGCAGTGTGAACTTATATATAGCCTATTAACACATTGCTGAAGTGTTTTGTTCAGGTTGTAGGCTGGGCTCTAACTTCTTTAGAGTAGACTTAGAGGGTCAAAATACTATTTCTCCCATGTCTGGTTTTGAAAGGGAATCCACCCTCTCCCTAACTGAAACATTATCCTAACAATTGTGGATTTTCTCATAATCCATCATAATGCCTAACCTTATGTTGAACTCTACTAAGCTTTTTAGCCTCAAAGGAATCTTGTCAAAAACAACCTTCACTTGCTTGTATATTATGTGCCCAAAATACACTATTTTATCAGTATGATTTCGGCTTAATAGGCATGTCTGTGAAGAATGAACAAGTATACAGTGGTACCTCGGAAATTGAACGGAATCCTTTCCGGTAGTCTGTTCAACTTCCAAAACATTCAGAAACCAAGGCATGGCATCCGATTGGCTGCAGGAAGCTCCTACAGCCAATCGGAAGCGGCATTAGACGTTCGGGTTCCAAAGAATATTCACAAACTGGAACACTCACTTCCGGGTTTGCGGCGTTCGGGAGCCAAAATGTTTGACTCACAAGGCATTCACGAACCAAGGTATGACTGTACTATGGTGCCTAATTATCCCACTATTTATAGAAGCTGCTTTTCATGTTACACTGGAGTTGCTAGGTTCCAACCCAGAAAACCCTCATCATCGGAAGCTACCATTGGGTCTACTAGCTCAGTATCGCCTACACTGACTGGCAGTAGTTCTCTAGGATTTCAGACAGGGCTCACTTCCAACCCAACCTGGAGAAGCTGGGGCTTGGACCAGGAAATGCTCAACAACAACAACAATTTATACCCTGCCCATCTGGCTGGGTTTCCCCAGCCACTCTGGACAGCTCCCAACATATTAAAAACACAATAAAGCATCAAACATTAAAAACTTCCTTAAACAGGGTCACCTTCAGATGTCTTCTAAAAGTCAGAAAGTTGTTTATTTCCTTGACATTTGAAGGGAGGGCGTTCCACAGGGCGGGCGCTACTAATGAGAAGCCCTTCTGTCTGGTTCCCTGTAACCTCACTTCTCGCAGTGAGGGAAGGCCCTCGGAGCTGGACCTCATTTTCCAGGCTGAACGATGGGGGTGGAAATGCTCCGTCAGTTATACTCGGCCGAAGCCGTTTAGGACTTTAAAGGTCAACACCAACACTTTCAATTGTGCTCAGAAATGTACCGGGAGCCAATGTAGGTCTTTCAGGACCAGTGTTATATGGTCTCGATGGCCATTCCCAGTCACCAGTCTAGCTGCCGCATTCTGGATTAGTCGTAGTTTCTGGGTCACCTTCAAAGGTAGCCCCACGTAGAGCGCATTCCAGTAGTCCAAGTGGGAGATAACTAGAGCATGCACCACTCTGGCGTGATAGTCTGCGGGCAGGTAGAGTCTCAGCCAGTGTACCAGATGCAGCTGCTAGACAGCTGCCCTGGACACAGAACTGACCTGCGCCTCCATGGACAGTTGTGAGTCCAAAATGACTCCCAGGCTGTGCACCTGGTCCTTCAGGGGCAAAGTTACCCCATTCAGGACCAGGCAGTCCTCCACACCTGCCTGCCCCCCCTCCAAAAAAGGAGGAAGCTCCCATCTTGACACTTTCAGCATTGGCAGGAATCTCTCTTACTGCTTCAGAATGTCTCTCTTACTGCTCTCTTACTGCTTCAGAAAGCTTATGAGTGTGTCCCAGTCAGGTTCCAAGTGAAAGGCTGACCCCGCCCTCCTTCTGACTCCTCATGGATAGGAAACTAACCCCACACTACCTCATAAAATCCAGGGGAGGGAGTTGCCAGGGGCACCTGCAAATAAAGGGTTGCAGCCAAGACCACCCAAAACTTGCTAAGTGAATTTTTCACATCTAGGCCCACTGATTCAGGTGCAAGGTGTGCAGGACACACATTTTGCCTGGTTCAATCCCTGACATCTCCAAGCAGGACTGGGAGGGGGGGGGGAAGAGACTCCTGCCTAAAACCTTGGAGAGGAGAGGCACTGTCAACCAGTGCAAATAATGGGGCAATGGGCTGACTTGGTTTAAGTCCACTTCCTTGCCTTGTAGGAGGCAGATTTTTCATTTCTGTGCCAGTATCCACCACCGCCGTCACCCCAACAACATGCAAGAGAAAGCCCAGGAAGATGACCGACTGCAAATTGGCAGTGGCAGCCAGGCAATTGTCTACCTAGCCAGGACTTAATCCAGGTTGATGCCTGAAATCCTATTCTTATTAGCAGCAATTATATTTTTTCATTTCAAAGCCAATATCACTGTGCTACTCTGTCAGTTTTCATCTTATCCTGGACAGAGCCTTAGAGCATTCCATGACTGTGAAAGAGGCAATTTTAATTATGTTGGTTTGGAAGATAACAATACCTTACAGAGCTGACCCCCTACTTATCTGGGCTTGAACCAATTCTTTTGAACTTCTGCTTTGATCAAAGGAAGAAACCTCACTGCCCTTTTAAGGTTCATTGATGGAAGTCTCATATGACCAGAACTTTAGATGAAATTCTAACAGCGCTATATATATATATATTTTTCATCCAGCAGTGCAAGTCTTACCAACTTTTGCAGGGTGCCCTGGCAAACCATTTTAAGGAAGTGCCTGCTTTCAGTCTTCAATATTATCAAGCTTCTGGTTTGCAGTCTGAAGGGGAAATCCGCTTCTCGAGTTATCTGGCAAAACCTTTGTCCCATGAACCTCTCTGCTACTCACAAGGTGAGACAACATTTTAATTCGTACATGTCGGGTCATTTAAACTTGTGAGACCCATTTGCATTCTGAAGTGGCATATAGGGCCTAATCACCGTTAACATTAAGGTCGGCATTGATGCTATCTGAACCGCATGGGATGGCAGTTAACCACAGTAAGATGTGACAGCAGAAATTCACATTCCAAAACAGAGAGGACAGAGGCACACAATTTTGCAGGTAAGCAATCACCAGTGTTTCATTTGCATCAGCAATTAAAGCTTCTTCCCGCAGCACCTCCCCGCCCTCCCCTTTTAAAAGGATTATACAAAAGTAATGCCTCTTCTTCCAGTTGAGCAGCCATAATTTTTCTCAACACTGTACATACAAAGCACAATATTTCAAGTTAAATTTAAATGTTGAATCACACCTGACCTAACAGCTTATACTGAGTGACGGAATTACATTTGTCAGTTGCCTATTATCATTGTAACTCAAGTATTCAAAGAAGTAAAACAGTAATTAATTAATATACTGATGGGGGAAATGCAAAGCATGCACATTTCACAGGATATATAGATTTTAGATCAGAAACTATTATCTAGCTTGAAAACATTTATCAGGTTCCCTTTAAATTAAGAAACTGAACAACAAGACAATCTCATAGGTTGGGTTTGTGGAGTATTCAGAGATTACTGGAAATTTACAGGTGTGGTCTAAACCACTGAGCCTCTTGGGCTTGCCAATCAGAAGGTCGGCGGTTCGCAACCCCACGACGGGGTGAGCCCCCATTGCTCTATCCCAGCTCCTGCCAACCTAGCAGTTCGAAAGCACACTAGTGCAAGTAGATAAATAGGAACCACTCCGATGGGAAGGTAAACGGCTTTTCCGTGCGCTGCTCTGGTTTCGCCAGAAGCGGCTTAGTCATGCTGGCCACATGACCCAGAAAAACTGTCTGTGGACAAACGTCGGCTCCCTAGGCCAGTAAAGCGAGATGAGCGTCGCAACCCCAGAGTCGTTCGCGACTATACGTTAACTGTCAGGGGTCATTTACCTTTTTTTTTAATGGACAACATATTGAAGAACTCTTAAATCCAACCACCATTCCTTCTACCACTTCCAAATATTCAGGTATGTTTCAGAAGACAATGTGCAAAAGGTAAGTAAAATGTACATAAAGTAAGAAGTGAAAGCAATTTTGTTTAATATGCTAGAAAGTAATAAATGATGATCAACCTTACTACAAAAATAATACGAAGCTGAAAACTCCAGTCTAGGAGAGCTCAGTTACTCAGTTGATTGGTGGCTTCTTAACAGACCTTCAGACTAAACCTTTTCACTCTACAGAACATTCACAGGCCATTCTGGTAGAATATGAAGCCAATAAATTAAACTGGAACCACTGAGTAATGGCTTTGGCAAATCCATTCCCAAACCACTCTATGTGTACTTCACCTGCATCTTTCCTACACCTTAACTCCTTCCCCTTCCCCCTTTTTCATGTTTCTCTCAAATAGATCGTAAGTTGTTTAGAAAAGGAATAGCATACTGTTAGTATCCCCAAAAAGGTAGCATATTTTAAATGAAAACAATGAATGAAACTTTCATTTTAATCCGGTTCTGCAAGAAAGCATTACAAAAACGGGAGGGCAAAGGTCTGAGTGCAGAACTTAGCAGCTATAGATTAGAGCCTTACCAAACAAATATCTTGGTAACAGAGTATGTGCAAGTCAAGCAATACTTACCCAATGTCAACTGAATACGCCCCCCCTCACCTTGTGTGGTCAAGTAAAGCTGCACTGGAGACCAGAAGTAGTTTTCATTTTGGAGCCTTTCAGACAACTGGCGATATGGTAAATATAAGAAAAAGCGTGCAAACCAAAACAGTGGTCTGCAAGACTATGAAGTTCTGAACTTGCTTGTTTAATTGAATGGCCCCTGGTATCCCAAGTAGCAGAGCAATTTTACTGTCCCAACAGCATACCAAAAGTGAGTGATGTTTTGTGTATGTGTGTGTTTCAAAAGGAGCATGAGTCAAGAGGGCACGAGATCACGCATTTAAGGGATTTGTCTCATTAAAGGAGGCTTCACAGGCAGCACAATCTGTTTCTTCTCGCTGCGCAAGAAAGATAAGGAAAAAGATACTACCCTGGGTATAAAACATACACTGGGTAGCTGAAAAGCTTACAGTAAATTTGTGAGAAATCTGTATGGTTACAGAAATGTGCTTCTAAACAAACACTTGATCAACTGTGACTTGAAGGACTAAGGATGTCAAGATTGTTTTAAGGGGGGGATTGTTTTGTTGTTTTAACTATTTACTTGTCTTTTTACCATGTATTTTATCCTGTGACTCGCCCTGATGAAGGGCAGTATACAAATCTAAATAAAATAAAATAAAATAAAAAAGGCAAATATTAAGGGCAGAAACACCTCCACCCTTTTCATTTATTAAAGCTGCTGATATAAATTAGGATGCAGTCTTTACGCCCAGTTGTACGCAATTGAGTACACTGGGCATAATCAGATGGAAACTGGATAAGCACCACTGAATGCAATGGAATCTGCACATGTGCTGTTGTATAGTTTCCATTCATTTCAACGGCACTTGTGTGGAGGAATTTCCAATCAATCAGTTTTTATTTCAACTTTTATTTCCAATCAATCAGTTTTTATTTCGTGTGAAAATGTGTGCAACCACCTGCCTTATCTCAGATGGCATGGGGCCTTGGAAGTAAACAAGCCAGGATAAAACCCGTGACTTCTGCCTTCTCGGGAAGCCATCGCTTGAACCAAGCTCAGTTCCCAGAATTCAGATTCTGCACGCAACTGTTACATGGACAAGTTCACCAATTAAATGTCACTTTGGCCTGGTTTTCAGGAAAAAAAGCAGATGAAATGGTAAACCTTTTTCGACTATGCCACTTCAGACTGCAGCTGGGGAATGCCGTAAATAAATGCTCATTCATAGGAAAAATTCTCTCCGTGCAGAAATCTGGATGTCGGGGCCTTCTCCTCAATATGCAAAATAGGGGATTTTTTTATTTTTTAAATTTTGTATGGGGGCTCGTTCAATCATGCGATTCCCCACCGGCAATCTGAAGTGATACACAATCAAGTAACAGGTTTATCAATGCATCTGTTATTTGTGAGAACTAGGCATTTGTATAAAACATAATCATGTTGACTGAGCACAATGTGGTAAAGACGCCATGCTATTACAGTGAAGCAGAACAGACAAGCTTGCTTTAGCAACAGCACAAAACATGCACTTTTAAATGTATGATTGAGTGCTGATATGATTTCATATCAGGTTTTCAAAGCAGAGCGTGCATACCTTATTGTCAAGCTTCAACAATGTAAGATTAGGGTATCAGGGCCTACTTTTAATCAAGAATGCCTTGAAAACCTGCTGAAGCGCAGGACATCAAATAAAAAGCTTTGATGGCAAAACCTGTTATTTGCTCAAGGTGGCATTTAGAAAGAGAAAAAGAGGGAGTATCCTGGCTCATTTCAGTATCAGTTTAAACCATTCAAGAGGTAAAAGGACTTGAATTTGACCCGGAAGAAATATTTGCTCCGGTTAAAAACCTTTTTTTGCCCCGTCCACTGGAAGCAAGATCAAAATTCAGGGGCAAATATCTCCCTTTGGAAACATCTGCATAACCAATATGGTGGTGGAAGCCTGTAATTTAGGAGTGAGGGACACAGCGGTGTCCTTCCTTAAATACAGTAGCACTCACAAGGAATATGGACTGGGTGACAAATCTGAAAAATGCACTGACCTTCAAAGCTCTCTGTCACTAAAGGGCGCGGGGGGGGGGTAAGCAAGCTAACTGCAGAGAGGTCATTTTGAAAGCTACCAACAAACAGATAAAGAGAACAACTCGAACAACTTGTTCTACATCCCCTTTAGTTGCTGGGAGCATTCTGTTCACCTTGAATATTTGTACTACTTATCAACTTGCCTTGGGGCAGAAGGACAGAGAGAGAGAGAGAGAGAGAGAGAGAGAGAGAGAAAACAGGTGTGTTTGCAATATAGTTAGCATTTAATTTCTGCCACACAGTCCCTCAATAGTAACATTTTCAGATCTAGACCTTGCCTTGAACGTCAAGATCCAAGATGGACACTACTTTTTATTTTTTAAATACGCCTGTTTTTATACCACTCACTTTCCCCTCTTCTTTTCAAACCAAATTAAAAACGAAATGATGCCACTAGCGAGAGCAGTAGACTTGTGGGTCATGACCCAACCACGCTTAAGATCAATGGTGTAAACTGCAGCGGTAAAGGCATGCCAGATTCAGACCACGCTTTTGTGTGTGTTTTTAATACAAACCTAAGTCACACTGTGGTACATGGGGTCAAAGGCCTTAATACCAGACTATCTAGGGAAAAAATACGGACAAAAGAAAGAAATACTGAAAGAGAACTAGATGGGATAGCAGTGAATGATGCCTTTAAACTTGGATATACTGTAAAGCAAGGGATGGAGGACCTTTTTTAAAAGAAGAAGAAGAAGAGTTTGGATTTGATATCCCGCTTTTCACTACCCGAAGGAGTCTCAAAGCGGCTAACATTCTCCTTTCCCTTCCTCCCCCACAACAAACACTCTGTGAGGTGAGTGGGGCTGAGAGACTTCAGAGAAGTGTGACTAGCCCAAGGTCACCCAGCAGCTGCATGTGGAGGAGTGTAGACAGAGAGAGACAGTTGGTATTCCAAGATTTATTTATTTTTTTAAAAAACCCCAGATTGGAACAATGAAAAAATGCTAGGGAGGTTTGCTTGCATTTTTTTTTAAAAAAAAAATTCTCTTACCCTCTTTCCGTACAAAATCAAATATTTAACTCTGGAATTTGAAGGTCTCTTAAAACCACTTTCACTAACAGCCCTCATGACATCTCTCTCTCTCTCTCTCTCTCTCTCTCTCTCTCTCTCTCTCTCTCACACACACACACACACACACACACTTCATATTCCTCAGAGACCCAGTGTGGTAGAGTGCTAGACTCAAGTTCAGGAGACTGGGATACAAATCCCTGCTCAGCTATGAAGCTCACTTGTTCATTTTTAGACAGTTTTTCTCTCTTAGCCTAACCTACTTCATAAGGTTATTGTGAGTGGAAAGTAGGTTAGCAAACATATACAGTCCTGAGATCTCTGGAGAAAGCAAATACCATTCAAGTATTAATATCACTGATAATAATTCATTCGTACTCTGCAGCTTAACAGTTGACTATGGTAGCAATAGGGTTCCTTTCTTCCTCCTCCTCTGCTCTCCTTTATACCAACCTTCTTGCCCATCCCTAGCCCTTGCATGATGGAGAATGTAAAAGTCTGTGCAGTTGGAAAGTTCATAGAAAACATTCCACCCAGAAGGATGGCCCTATTAGCCTGCTCCAGCGGACACCCAACAAATGTTGTGTTCAGGAATTTGCCAGTATCTGCAATGCCTCCAATGTCCCCCAGCACATAGGCTGCCCTTAGAAACTCTCCCCGTGATCGGAACCCTGATTAGACAGGGCTGCCAACTGCAGTGAGCTTCCTTGGTGCATTCAAAAGTGTTTTCTAGGTGCACAGGAGTGATCATGGTTAGGAACCCTTTAAGACCTGTGGGACGTGGGTGGCACTGTGGTCTAAACCACTGAGCCTTGGGCCTAGTGAGCTCCAGTTGTTTGGTCCCAGCTCCTGCCCACCTAGCAGTTCGAAAGCACGTCAAAGTGCAAGTAGATAAATAGGTACTGCTCCGGCGGGAAGGTAAACAGCGTTTCCGTGTGCTGCTCTGGTTCGCCAGAAGCAGCATAGTCATGCTGGCCACATGACCTGGAAGCTATCTGCAGACAAATGCTGGCTCCCTCGGCCTATTGAGTGAGATGAGCGCCGCAACCCCAGAGTCGTCTGCAACTGGACCTAACGGTCAGTGGTACCTTTACCTTTAAAGACCTGTGTACTAATCTCACGGAGGTCTAAAGGACAACTGGCACATCCACTGTGGGTGATGCTTCCATGCCAGCTGCTGTCCCGTCCTCGTTTACAATGTCACATGTCTGGGCAAACACTTGAACAGAGCCAAAGAGCTTTGCACCATCGTAAACACTAACAAATTTATTCCTGAATAAGCTTTCATGGATCAGAGTCCACTTCCTCAGTTCCATAACAGTAGCTGAGCCAATGGTTATGGAAGACTCATTTCAATAAACTGAAGCAGGGTATTTCACAGCCAAATAAACTGTGGAATTTCCAAACACCGCAGCCTGAATTGATCTCAGAGTTGAGCATTCCCCCTTCGCCAATCTTTTGACATATTTATCTTTTTGTTTGTGTAAACTAGCAAGCCTACTGGTTCCGTGCTTTCATTTTATACCTCATTTGCCTCAAAACGATCATAGTCCTTATCCTAGCCAATTATCTAAAGCTGGTTTTGACTTTGAAATATAGAAGATAAAACTATAGCAGCAATAAATGCACAAGCAAGAACCACAGTTTTGGGTAATGGCACCACTGAGGAAGCTCCCTTTCCAGCTCAGATCAAATAAATGCAAACGATTTTGTTTGTGAAAGAAAGAAAGAAAAAAGAAAGAAAGAAAATGCCACCCATATTTCTTTGCTAAACTAATTGCTGCCTATATTTCTTGGGGCGCACAAGCAGAGGCTAATAAAGGCTTTAATAATTAAACAGAACTGCTGCCTGTTTGTCCTTCAAGTGTATCTGTTGCATTAACTTTCTAGATTTTGACAGACAAGTCGGCATGTAATTCTACGCCTGCCTCACGCAAGCAACTCCAGAGGCCCAATCCAACAGTTATGATCATTTCAGTCTAAATAGCTCAGAATATTCCACCCCCCATGTCACCACTCGTGACAACAAATGATCTTGCAAAATGATCTGTTGTCCTCTCAGGAATTCCTAATCTAAGGTTTTAATTAAAGTTCTTCATCTTAATAAATATGACACGGCCAAGCGACAGCCAGCGTACATACGAATGCCAATCAAAACCAGGATCTGGCGCTGAATGAATAAACGAAGCGAGAAGAAGCAAGGCAACTGCACAAAACCAGCTCTTAAAATAATAGCATAAATGTTTCATTTTTTATCAGAAACATGGAGGCTGAAAACCTGCAATATTTATTTAGGGATTTTATATACTGGGCCAAGTTCAAAGTCAATAAACAAACGAAGATGGGACTCCACTGTGAGTTTCTCAATCACGCTAACTTACAATCAGGATTTATTCGCTCACCATTTGTTAAGTTCAACACAATTCTTCTGCCATCCACAGGCACAATTAAGTGAGCAGAGTGAGCATGCAATTAACACTATCTTCAGTCTGCCTTGTCCCTACGATCAAATGTTCACAGTCGTCTTAACTATGCGTCTGTCTGGGGTGTAGCACTCCAGACTGCAACTTGGGGCTCATATAACAGAACATGGCTTCATATATAAAAAAAGCATCCAGCACATAGAAAGTGGAGAAGAGTAGGTTAGAATGTCTGTCTACGTCAGTCCATTTGTGAGTTGAATCCCTGTTGGGGGAAATGGCTGGGTACTGAGTACAGTCGTATCTTGGATCCCAAACGCCTTGCGAGTCAAATGTTTTGGCTCCCGAACGCTGCAAACCTGGAAGTGAGTGTTCCGGTTTCCGAACGTTATTTGAAACCCGAATGTCCGACGGGGCTTCTGCGGCTTCCAACTGCAATCGGAAGCCACTCTTTGGTTTCCGAACGTTATGGAAATCGAACCAACTTCCGGAATGGATTCCGTTCGACTTCAAAGGTACGACCGTACAGAACACATAGGGCTCAAGCCACAAGAAGCTTACTGCTCGATGTCAAGGGAGAAAGCTCCTATGAATCAAGCCTAAATGTAAAACCCCCATACAAATATTGAGCCCAGCAAATGGACACAAACTGGGCCAAGAGAGGAAGGTTAGGTGCCCTTGTGGGGAGACACTTCCACTTCCTCAAAGTATATATACGCTAATCTTTGCTAACCTGGTGCCTTCCAGATGTTTCGGACTACAACTCAGTTCCAGCTAAGAAGTGAGAGAGAAGGGCTAGACCACGTCTTGATTCAACACCCTCCATGAATTCTTTTGAAGCCAAGATACTAACCTTTGTTGCTCTGCCAACAATCCAGTTGTTATCTTTGGCTGGTTATCTTCTGGCTCCCCACCTTAATTAGCTGGGAACTTACATATTGGCTAAGAACCTAATACAAATAATTCCTCTAAAGGTTATTCCCACAACACTACCCTGAGTAAGATTCCTTTCTGCAGACACTTACAGTTCCTTAAAACTTGGTTTCACCCAAAGTAAATGGTGGGTGTGTACAATGTTCAGAGAGAGGAGAAATGATCCTTGTTGTGTGGGTATTATTTTTGGCAAATGGAAAAAAGAATCCGTTTGAAATGTTAGTCATGACTAAGGCTGCAATCCCAAATGTATTTACTAGGGTCTACTGTCCCAACAATGAGACGCGGGTGACGCTGTGGTCTAAACCACAGAGCCTAGGGCTTGCCGATCGGAAGGTCGGCGGTTCGAATCCCCGTGACGAGGTGAGCTCCCGTTGCTCGGTCCCAGCTCCTGCCCACCTAGCAGTTCAAAAGCACATCGAAGTGCAAGTAGATAAATAGGTACCGCTCCAGCGAGAAGGTAAACGGTTTTCCGTGCACTGCTCTGGTTCGCCAGAAGCGGCTTAATAGTCATGCTGGCCACATGACCCAGAAGCTGTACGCCGGCTCCCTCGGCCAGTGAAGCGAGATGAGCGCCGCAACCCTCGAGTCGTCCGTGACTGGACCTAATGGTCAGGGGTCCCTTTTTCTTTACCTTACTGTCCCAACAAATACAATGGGACTTACTTTTGAGTAGCCATTCACAGTATTGCACTGCATGCAAAGTCCCACTGAGTTCAATAGAACTTAACGGTAGCTAACTTGATCTGGATCCAACCCTTTGTGCAATAGCCACCCGAGTCTCTTTGGCTGCAGCCACAAGAAGATTTCAAGAAATATACAACACTTGTCCCTTCGCATTAGATGCAAAAGATTCCAGGATTAGTCCCAAGCTTCTGCCAGTAAGAGTAGATCAGGAATGGGGAACATGTGGTTCTCCGTATATTGTTGGGACTTTCAAGTATTAGAAACATATACATTCCACTTGCACCCCTCTTCTTGGCTTGATGTTGGGGGAAAAGAACCATCAATCTTTGTTCAAAATTTATTACTAGCTTGTATCCCTTGCTCCTGATTGGGTTTCTGCATTTCAAAGGACCTGACATGAAGAGAAAACTATACCATTCCCTTTTAACTGCAAAGTAGGGGGTTACTCTGCAATTTCAGGCACACCTGGACATTATTGGCTTCCTGGCTTCCTGCCAGTCTGGCTTTCCACTTGGATATGGACTGTGCTTTTGGCTTTGTTTAATGATCTTTGCCTAGAGGTCGATGTGAGAAATTGTACCCTGCTGGCTTATTACATCTTCATGCATTGCTTTATGCTGTTATCCATGAGGCGCTGTTGATTCAAGGGCAGAACACAGAAGGCGCTGGTGGGAGCACAAATCTACCTGGAACAGCCTGACCAGTAAACTGACGACAGGCGCATAGTCCTAAATAATTGTACATATACAGCGTTTTTCCTCCAAAGCACTCGGAAGTGTTTCACATTGTGAACAGCGGGAGACTCAAGACAGGCAAAAGGAAATGCTTCTCAACACACAGTTAAGCGTATAGTTAGAATATGGGATTTGTTACCATAATAAGTGGTGAGAACCACCAATTTAAAGATGGGTTTAAAGGGGGATAAGACAACACGTGCCCGATAAGTCTACAAATGGCTACTAGTCATGATGGACTATATATTACCCCCAAGATCAGAGGCACCTTGCCTCTGAACACCAGACGCTGGCGATTAACAGCAGTAGAGGCTGCTGTGCTCATAGAATCATAGAGTTGGAAGGGACCCCATGGATCATCTAGTCCAACCCCCTGCAATGCAGGAATATGCACCCATACGGGGATCAAACCCATCACCTTGGTGTTATCAGTACTATGCTCTAACCCAGGCATAGGCAAACTCCAGCCCTCCAGATGTTCGGGACTACAATCCCCATCATCCCTGACCACTGGTCGTTAGCTAGGGATGATGGGAATTGTAGTCCCAAACATCTGGAGGGCCGGAGTTTGCCTATGCCTGCTCTAACCAACTGAGCTATTGTCAAAGTAGTCATGATCTGCTTCTGGGGTTCACAAAGGCATCCGGTTGGCGCTGCACTAAATGGATCTTTGATTTAACCTAGCACAGCAGTGTTATGTTCTCTTTAAGTATTCAGGTAAAATAATACTCATGGACCTTGAGTACTTATTTTATATGCATTTAAATGTGCAGTTTCTGTATTGATTGTTTCCCCTCTGTTATCCACTGGGCAAATGTCAGTTGATTAAAAAAAAGGTCAGCTTCTTGGCCAAGCTTACTAAATGCAAGCAATATAAACATGGCATCATATTAAGAATACCACATGCCTCTGTGGTACCTCTGAATACCATTATGCCAGGGACGAACGGCAGGGGAGCAGTGTAGTTTTCGTGCCCTACTTGAGTTTTTCATGCAGGCACCTGGAAGCCCACTGTACGAGAGTGATGGATCAGATCAGATCAGATCAGAAGAATCTTTATTTGCATCAGCCACTAGCCGTAGCAATAAAATAAAATATAATAAAATATAATATAATGTACTGAAGATAAGAGGTAAAAACTTAACTATACAAAATACATTCTGAAGAAGTGTGCATGCACACGAAAGCTCATACCAAGAACAAACTTAGTTGGTCTCTAAGGTGCTACTGGAAGGAATTTTTTATTTTATTTTGTTTTGACTATGGCAGACCAACACGGCTACCTACCTGTAACTACATTTTGGAGGTTTACATCAATAATCAAATAATAGATCTTATTCTAATTGCCCCCGCTAAAAAGTTTGCCGTTTTTGCTGGGAGTGCTGGATTATAAGGGGGGGGGGGGAAATTCAACCATCAAATAATTGTTTAACTGTAAAACTTTAGATTCTAACAATAAAAAAACTTAGGATACAGCACACACATTATTGGCACGTTTTCGAAATCGGATGTTTCTTTTTATAAATCATATCCCACCAGCCACACACCTATCTGGCCACATGGGCTATATTACAGGGGTCAGCAACCTTTTTCTGCCGTGGGCTGGTCCACCGTCCCTCAGACCATGTGGTGGGCCGGACTATTTTTTTGGGGGTGGGTGGGGGGGAAATGAACCAATTCCTATGCCCCACAAATAACCCAGAGGTGCATTTTAAATAAAAGCGCATTCTACTCTTGTAAAAACACCAGGCAGGCCCCACAAATAACCCAGAGATGCATTTTCAATAACACATTGTACTCATGTAAAAACACACTGATTCTCAGACCATCCGCGGGCCGGATTGAGAAGGTGATTGGGCCGCATCTGGACCCCGGGCCTTAGGTTGCCTACCCCAGGCTATAATCTCAGCAATATGGTTCTAGGTAGCAAAACATGAATAAACTAGTAAATAAAGTCAATTTTAATTTCTACTGAATAAGCAGCAGCGGAAAGCAGGAAGACCTCAGTGGCCCATTGAGTCCAGCATACAGGTGGCCAAGCAGATGCCTGTGAGAAGTGAGATTTTCTGCTTGTGCAGTTATTCCATGCTCAGAAACTGGAGAAAATCACCAGAGGTTTATAAGCTGCTACTGGTCCCAGTCATTCATTCATTCATTCATTCATTCATTCCCTTCCTGAATATTTTCCACTAAAGACTATTTCAAGAAGCTCCTGAACAGATCTGTGCTCATAAAAGAAATTTTTAGACTACCTACAAGCCTTTTCCTACATACAGGTGAAACTTGAAAAATTAGAATATCGTTGAAAGGTTCACTTCTTTCAGTAATTCAGCTTAAAAGGTGAAACTAATATATGAGATAGACTCATGACATGCAAAGCGAGATATGTCAAGCCTTTATTTGTTATAATTGTGATGACTGTGGTGTACAGCTGATGAGAAACCCAAATTAACAATTTCAACTTTGGGGTTTTCATCAGCTGTACGCCATAATCATCACAATTATAACAAACAAAGGCTTGACATATCTTGCTCTGCATGTCATGAGTCTATCTCATTAAACTCCAGTAGCTAATGAAAACAATTGCTTACATAAATGGACTTTCCCACGATATTATAATTTTTCAAGTTTCACCTGTATCTGCAACCCCACCTTAATCTTCAATAGACCACCTGGTTTGGCTGGCCCCAAGCTAAAAAGAGGTGGCGGCCAAAACAGATTTTAAAAAGAAACAGGCTAACACCCCACCAAAGCAGGAATTCTATTTTTCCAACTCTTTTCAGTTTTTACAGAATTCTCTACCTTGCATCCACCTTAGATGTCATTAAGAACCGTGAAGCAATCACTTGGATTAGCACAAATAAATGTGGATTGTTGAGTGCGTGTTATATTACATTTAGGGAGGCATCCTATGAAAAAGAACCTGGTGTAAAGGGAGCCAGAGTAAGTTCAGCTAGCGTAAAGTTACACCAGATCCAGTCTAAGTCCCCTGCCCTGCCGTCCCTTATCTGGTCCCGCTCCCAGATCACCCCTTTTGGGGGACTCACATCAGCCTCAACTCAGCTAGCTGAGCCCCAACTGAGCAAGTTCCATTGCTGCATCTTTGGCTGAGACGGAGATCTGTTGCATTTTGGCAGATCTTGCCACAGGGCTGCCTCCGTGTTCACCCAAGCTGTCCAATTCCCCACAAGTGTGCTTCGCTGGAAAAAAGAGTAAGCACCTCGCTCATTTATAACAATACACATGATGGAAAGGCCTTCACCTGGTGCCACTTTCCCAGTCCTCCTGCTCCTTATCTTTCTCCTCTTTGGTTTCTACGACATGTGGATGTTTCTGCACGATTCTCATTCCACCAGCTTTGACTGCAACAAAAATAAAGGGGCTTTTCAGATACACTGCATGATAGCAAACAGATTAAAGCCACATGAAACGTTAGAAATTAGTACTGCAACATCAGAATGCGCATTTCTGATGGTCCAAATGGACCAGATATTGTAATGACCGCTATACAAATGCTGTTTTTGTTCTACCCAATTGTGAGAATGAAACACAGAAGTGATGCAACATTATTTTCATCGTACTGCCTGAGAGGAATAGAAAATAAAAACAGCAGTGATTTTCATTTCCTATAACCGCTCCTTATAGGTAACTTCAATCTCCCCCAACCTTTTAGTTGCACGGCTGAGGCCAATACCAAGCCTGCTATAAAGACCACCAAAAGCAAAGGCTTTCCTTTACAGCCATGCTATTATATTACTTCATTTCTGCAGTTTCCGAAAACTGAATTTAGACTTTTAAGCCATGCTCAGCTCCACTCCTACTGAGTCAAACTGCTACAATGCATTTAACAGATGAGTACAGTGGCTCAAACCAGTTTAGGGGAAATCAAATTCTTAAAGCTGTTTTCGCAGGGACAGTGCACCCAAAACAAATCAGGACACTTAAAAACCATTGTTGGAAACAAAGCCTGTGAACTGTATTTTGGCTGCCAATAATGTTGTCTGGATTTGGGATGAAAAACTCCCAATCTTTTAAAGTCGTGATTAATTTCCCAGGGATTGTGGGGGGACAATCAAATCACTTGCAGCTGGTGGCAGCGTTTGATGTGGGGTAGTCAACACTAAACTACAATGCATGTTGTTGTTGTTGTTTAGTCATGTCCGACTCTTCGTGACCCCATGGACCAGAGCACGCCAGGCACTCCTGTCTTCCACTGCCTCCAACAGTTTGGTCAGACTCATGTTAGTAGCTTCGAGAACACTGTCCAACCATCTCGTCCTCTGTCGTCCCCTTCTCCTTGTGCCCTCAATCTTTCCCAACATCAGGGTCTTTTCCAGGGAGTCTTCTCCTCTCATGAGGTGGCCAAAGTATTGGAGCCTCAGCTTCAGGATCTGTCCTTCCAGTGAGCACTCAGGGCTGATTTCCTTCAGAATGGATAAGTTTGATCTTTTTGCATGTACAATGCATGTACATAGCTGAAAAGCACTTGTGTGAATTACTACATTACACGGGACAATTTCCTGTTGGAAATCAGTGAGATATCCCTCAATATAGATCTGTAAATTCATTCATCATTCTGAATAACAATATAATTTCTCCCAAAGATCCAGATTCCCTTCAACAATTCCCTTTAGAACTACAGTATTTTTTTAAAGGGTGTGTGTGTATTGTTTTGCAGATCATCCAGAAATGCACTTCCTATCTAAGTGCATTTAGTTCCAGTACCATCAAAACTTTGTGCAATAGCACAAAGTCAATACAGGTGTAGATTTTGACCTACCCCATGACTAATAATAATAATAATAATAATAATAATAATAATAAATTTATACCCCATCCATCTGGCTGGGTTTCCCCAGCCACTCTGGGTGGCTTCCAACAAAATATTAGAAATACAATAAAACATCAAACATTAAATAGTTCCCTAAACAGGGCTGCCAATTGACTTAGACTTGGTCAAGCCACTCTTAGCCCTGACTTCTCTCAACATTTAAATGGGAATAATAGTGGCCTATTTCATAAGGTGGAGATCTATATATTCACCTGATTTTCTAATACAAAACTTGTCTGTGTGAAGACTTCAAAATCTTCCATCTTCTTTCTGAAAGCGTTTACCTGAAGCCCAATATTTTGTTTACTTGGCCGGTAAAAACATCTCCATCTTTCAGATTGTACTGATGCACATGAACTATATTTAGACTGACTGCCTACACCTTACATGTTTTTCTAAAGCAGTGGGACTTGTGCTTGTTCGTCTATAGGGACTTGTGATTGTAATAAGTGCCTATTAACACAACACATTAATGGGCCCCTATTCCTCTCCAGGGCTGATTGGTAATTTCTGTCCAGGCTACTTCTCTTGTTGTTTTCCTCTCTGCACATGAACACCACAATCCATTGCACAATTATGAGCACTCAAATCTCACTGAAATCCATGGGGCTTGAGCCCACATAACAGTGTGCTAGATTTGAGTCTAAAAACACTGCGCAGGATTGCCAGAAGCAGGCGAAAGCCAAGAAGCCACTTTGGGGCAGTTTTGGGGAAAGTGAAGATGTGGGAACACACACACCGGCCCTTAGAAGAGCAGGATGCTCGCAGCTGATTAACTAGGGGCCATCCATTTTCCGAGACAATTTCTGAACAATTACTTCAAATCAAGTTTTTGTTTATTTCATTCCTAAAGATGAAAATCTGAACTAGAGCTAGAGCTTTTATCCCAACTCTCAGGTGGGCGCCACTGCCATTAAAAGAGAACAAGGGAGGTGTTCATGGTGAGTTCCTACACCTCCCCCCCCCCCCAGAAAAATAGCACTGATTAGAGTTGTAAGTTGATGTGCAAAGCCCTGCAGGGAGGGGGAAATATGAGGGCTGGAAGTAGTGCCACACACTGATTTTTCAACATTTCCCTCCAGTGTAATTTAGCCAGTGTTCCTGCCTGAAAAAGGAACATGGCGGGCGCAAGGGGAAGGGAAATAGGCTGGATCCTAACCTTGTTCATCACAGTCACATGACCTGGCAACCCAGCTTAAATTAAGATAGCTAGAAGGGTGGTGTAACTCAAACACTACTTTTAAGGCTTGTTTTCCCTAGGCTTAGGCCAGCTCAGCCACCAGTAGCCTTGCAGCCGAGTGGAGTGTGGCTCTAATATAACTTTGTGCTGGCTTAATTTGCACAGTCTTGGTTTTATGCTACCTTCTTGTGCATAGAATTGATCTCTTAATCTGCGTTTCAGCTCCTTAAAACCACCAACACTTATCAGCTGTTTACCTAAGCAACAGCTGGTCCTCTCTCAAACTACAGAGCTCAAGTCATACATGCCCCTTCTAAAGCTTGCAATAATTTTTACTTTTCCTTCTTCATTACCTTCAGTTTACACGGTTCTTTATATATAGTGGAAGGGGGGGGGAGTACTTAGAAAAATAAGAAAAATAAAAGTATTCTTCACTTCCAGGAAATTAAAAAGGACCATAAGGAGAAATGTCTTAGATCATTGGTTCCAATTGGTGGTCTGTGGACCCCAGGGAGTCAGTGGAACCATTCACGTATCAAAAACTACCATAGGGATAGGGAAAATTTCAAAAGTAAGGAGTCCAAGGCTTGGCTTTTGACAAACAGTGGGGTCTGCAGTACTTAGCTAACTGGGAACCACTGTTCTAGATCTCTTCCCTTCCTTGTCTTATAATAATGAAATTTTTAAAAACTATTTCCCTTACTTTCCGCATAGGGCTTTCAGGATTAAGGCATCATGAAACAGTGGGGTCATACAGGTCAGGAACAGACTAGGAAGGTTAGAGGTTGAAGTAAGAAAAGTACTGCCTGCAAGTGAGCAATATAATCCTGGAAGAGGAAAGGGAAGTTAAACGAAGAGACACTCAAAAATGCAGTTCTTTTTTTTCCACTGGTGATTTCTGAAATCAACAAGGTTTACAAGCACAGCAGCTTCAAGACAGCTCCATGTTCAGTATTGCACAATGTTTGGGAAGTTGCTTAGACTTTGCTCTGAACAACAAATGTTGAAGAGACAAATGAATAAATCAGCACGTGAACACAAAGCCAATACATTCCTGTTGCTCAGGGTGGACAGGAATGTTTTTAATTTTTTTCTATTGAAAATTTTGCTTCAGGAGTTTTCATTTTATTTTTGAAAATTCAACAATAATTTATGAAAAGCACGGCAGTAATTAAATCAGTAACATTTTCTGCGGTTTCATGGAAAGATTAACACAAAATAAGAAACTTGCTTACTTTTTTAACATTTTGTTTTAACCTCTACTTTTAGGACACGGCAAATTCTTTGGACAGTCGCTTTGGGGATTTTTTTAAAAAAATCAGTTACTTTAATGAAGTTTTATTCTTTTTTATACTGTTCAATTTAACGGTAGCTTCAAATCTTGCTGTTGCAGAGAATGTAACTAAAGTGTGTATAGGACTGCAGCCGACCTGAGAATTAAGCACCATTAAACTCACTGAAAAAAGCTTATACGATCTGGCTGCAATAGTAAACAATAACTCTCCGTACTGTATTATGGCATCCACACACACTTTGCAATGTTCCTCTGTGCTATGGTCTCTATAAGCTAGGCTCATATGAGCCCCTGAATCCTAGGATCCATCCGGTGACCTCCAAGTGGCTTTTCATCAGACACTTGAGGGATCTGTTTTCTTGCATACGTTGGCATGGCCTCCTCAAGTGGAAAGGGGGGAAATGGACAAAGTCCTACTTTGCAGAAGTTTCAACACGCATAGGCCATACAAAACTTTTGTTGCTTTAAGAAAGGCGTAAGGAAGCACATATTAACAGTGCAGTACCTTTCGTGCACCCCGATCCTCAGTATGCTAACTAGGTAGTAACATTGCAATCCTGCTTACCCGGAAGAAAGCCCCGCAGATTTAACGGGGCTCACTCTTTGGTAAGCACACTTTGGGCTGCAGCCGCCACCGTCACCTCAATGAAGCTGGGCTTGCTTCTTGTACTCAGAAAAACAACAGCAACCCCAACTCTGCTCAACGGGGCTTGCTCCCAAGTAAACCTGCACAGGATTTGCAGCTTTAAAAAGAATTGGGCGTCCGCCTCCTTTCCTGATGCGCGAAATGACACACGCACACAAAACATGTCCACACACATCCCGGCCCACTCTTCATTTAGGACGACATGCAAATATTGTTGTGTGTGCGTGGGGTGGTGGTGGTGATTTTTAATTTTATAAAACTTACCAGCTTCCCCCTCCTCCCCCTAATCACCCCTCCCAACAACAAACTCCCGTGAGAGACGCCAAGCCAAGATCCGGAGAGGTGGAAAGAGAGAGGAAAAGAGAGAGATCGGGGGAGGGGGGGAAAGGTCAGCAGTACCAGCAGGAGGGTGTCCAGCCCGGGTCTCTGTTTTGTCTTTAGATGGCGAAGACATGCTTGCTCTGAAGCTGCTGCTTGCTGCAAATCAAGAGTCAGCCCCAAAAGCTGGCGGCGGCTCGATCAAGGCGCTCCTCCAGCAGCGTCCTCAGTTGCCAACGTGGCCTCTGGCTGCGCACGGATCTGTCGTCAGAGCGCGCTGCGAAGCGGGAGGAGGAGGAGGAGGAGGAGGAGAGAGAAAGGAAGGGACGCGCGGAAAGAGCAGGACGGCTGCTCCTTCCTCTTCCTGCAAGCAAGGAAGGCGAGAGAGGCGCGTGCAGGCCTTCAGGAGCAGGAGAAAACAAGCTTACTCCATTTTTTTGATGTGACAGCTGTTTAGATATTTGAAGGTGGTTGTCATATTTTCCCTCAGTCTGCTGTTCTCTAGGCTAAACATACACAGCAGCTTTTAGTCAGTACTTAAAAAGAGTACTGGGAAGGTGCCTGCTCAATAGGCAGGGCAGTAAAATGTTTAGGAAATGAACAGCATGCTCTTTAAAAAGTGGGGTCGGGAAGGCTATGGAAGACAAGCCTTTTGGCCAGGCATAGGCAACCTTCGGCTCTCCAGATGTTTTGGCCTACAACTCCCATGATCCCTAGCTAACAGGACCAGTGGTCAGGGATGATGGGAATTGTAGTCCAAAACATCTGGAGAGCCGAAGGTTGCCTATGCCTGCTTTTGGCCAACCTGGCTTAATAGCTACTGTTGACTATCTAGAGCCCTCATGTACAGGGGCACTGTACCAGCATGCCTCTGTTTCACAAACAGCAATAATAAATTCACCCCAGAACGTCTTTATTTTAACAATGTCCCACAGTGCAAATAAAGAGTTAGCATCTAAAGAACTTACCACCTTGTTGATTGCAGCAAGGCTGTCTATCCAACATAGGAAAGTTTTGATAACTATACAATTGTGGTATAAAATGTATGGAACATTGCATTTTAAGGGGGGAAATACATTTAGTTTAAAATTCATTCAAGGAAAGGCAAAACCTTTGGATTTTTGTGCAGTGTGGTGGGATTTTAGACAATATGCTAATAACAGTAATTTATGACTTGATTCCAGAAGTAAATAAGAACGTTTGGTTATCGTGGGAATATGAGATGATGTCCTGTTTGTGGATAGACTATATTCCACTGTCTTTTTACTTTAACCTTGCTTATAGCATTTGTACTCCTGATTATTACGGTGTAACACCATTTTATTAATACCACAGCTTTTGTTGTTCAGTCGTTCAGTCGTGTCCGACTCTTTGTGACCCCATGGACCATAGCACGCCAGGCACGCCTATCCTTCACGGCCTCTCGCAGTTTGGCCAAACTCATGTTAGTAGCTTCGAGAACACAATACCACAGCAGACCTACACAAAAAGTAGTAAAAATGTGAAATTACATATATTTCTTTATACTGTAAAGCATGCACCCCTTCCTTGCCCATTGTTTATACAAGTTATGTTGGTTGAATTTGTTTTTTGCTATAAAATATTTTTTGGGGGGAGGGGGGAACTGTTGGAAAGGATCTTTATAAATAAGTGTTTTAAAAACAAAATACCAGTAAGTACATTTTGCAGTTACCTTTGCACCTCCAGTTTTTATCTTGCAACGCCTTTGCTTTGAATTCTAAACACAAATAGACATTGGCATTATTTCTTCATTTGTAGTATTTCCAGCACCTAATCTGAAGCAGGATTTTATGCCTTTCATAACTGCAGAGCCAAGAGTTATTTAGCAAGGTCTCCTGGCGCTGAACCGTTGCTAAAGGTGCTAAAAAAGGCTGGTGGTGAGGTTTTGCTTGGTGTTTTTTTGTTTTTGCAGATAGTAAACTCCTGTCACCAAGGAGCCATAGTTGCTAACTGCCTTGTGTTTGCTACCAGAAACACTGTCTGTTTTTTCGATAGCAGTAATTGGGTTAAAGATACAACCAACAAATATGTCACAGTAACCTGGACTCTGACAGTGATTGCACAAGTTTAGAAAAGCAGAATCTAGAAATCCACCCTTCTCAGCAAGACATGGTATGACAGCACCTAAGCACATGCTGCTGTAATGTTAGTCAGTTAAAGGAGTTACTGGTACATGACTTGCAGTCTTGATTGAATGCGCAAATGAAAACTAGGGAGGAATTATTGAAATGCATAAAGGCCGAATACAGAAGGCCCTAAACCAGTGGTTCTCCAAAGGTGTGGCAGGAGAGGATGGCAAATATGGCAGGAAGATTCAAGGACAAACAAATAAACATTTAAGCATTTCAGTGTAGTATAGTATAGTATCAAAATGTTTTATTTTATTTGCAGAATATGGATAGATATGGAAACAGGGATTTTCAACTCTTGACAAATATGAAAGCTCAAAAGAGAAAGGCTTCTTTGTGTTGATGAGAGTTTGTCTGTCACAAATGAGACCTGATATAAAAGATTATGTGGCAAAAGCAAGCTCACACCTCTCACTGAATTTATATACATAATTAAGGTACATGTGTAAGAGGCTTGTTTATAATTATATTTTGGGAATGATTATTATGAATCGACATGTCCCATGATCATAGTAGTATATGTTACACATCTAGCAATGCTAGGAGTTGTTTCCTTTTGTTTTCCAATGTATTCCTTATCAATTTAAAAATTTGGTGTGGCCCTGAGGTAAAATGTTTGAGAACCACTGCCCTAAACAAATGTTCTTTTGTTTAGGTTGCCTTTGTTGTCTGTTGTAGCGCAGTGTTCGTCTGTTAGTGGCTGTGTTGTTGGTGAGCGAAATAATTTATGGGAAGGTAAAGGGACCCCTGATCATTAGGTCCAGTCGCGGACGACTCCGGGGTTGCGGCGTTCATCTCGCTTTACTGGCCAAGGGAGCCGGCGTACAGCTTCCGGGTCATGTGGCCAGCATCTCTAAGCCGCTTCTGGCAAACCAGAACAGCACACGGAAATGCCGTTTACCTTCCCACCAGAGCGGTACCTATTTATCTACTCACACTTGACGTGCTTTCGAACTGCTAGGTTGGCAGGAGCAGGGACCGAGCAACGGGAGCTCACCCCGTCGTGGGGATTCAAACCGCCAACCTTCTGATCAGCAAGCCCTAGGCTCTGTGGTTTAACCCACAGCGCCACCCGCGTCCCTAATTTATGGGAAGCCCCCCCAAAAGCTCAACATCTTTGACCAGCCCCCCTAAAAATAAATCAACAACTCTGAACTCCCCCCTATGGGTAGATCACTGCCAGTCCCCCCCCCCCCGGGAGTAGATCGCAGTCTCTTGGGAGTTGCATGTCCCTGTGATAAAGAAACGTTTCACAAGTCAGCCAGGCAAGCAAGAGGCATTATCCCAGTTCAAGAACACATGTTGTTGTTGTTCAGTCGTTCAGTCGTGTCCGACTCTTCGTGACCCCATGGACCAGAGCACGCCAGGCACGCCTATCCTTCACTGCCTCTCGCAGTTTGGCCAAACTCATGTTAGTAGCTTCGAGAACACTGTCCAACCATCTCATCCTCTGTCGTCCCCTTCTCCTTGTGCCCTCCATCTTTCCCAACATCAGGGTCTTTTCTAGGGAGTCTTCTCTTCTCATGAGGTGGCCAAAGTACTGGAGCCTCAACTTCAGGATCTGTCCTTCTAGTGAGCACAGAACACATGTAGGTCTGGCCAAAAGAGGAAGCTTGGGATGGGTACAATTCCAGAGGCCAAACGCAGCTGTCCATGCCTAAGATTTTGCACCTCTGTTACTGACAGATACTTCACTAAGTAGTTTTGGTTGCATACAGGGTATGGTATTTCTTTTATTATTATTATTAAATATTTTCTTGATTTACAGCAGTAATGCAATGTCTCTCTCGTATTTTTCCATATAACATTTTTACAAATCGGTTGTTGTTGAGACATTAGGGAGAGAAGGGGAAGAGAGGTGGGTGGGATGGGTGGGGTAGGGTGACGATGTTTCTGTTTTACTTAATATAGGGTTTGGTGTCAGCGTTGTCTGTGCAGGTTCTCTGTTGTTCGCTTGTGCTCCTTTAGTGGTGAGAGAGGTCGGGGTTGGCGTGGGGCGTGATTGTTCTTTTGCGGTTGGCTGTGGTGTTCTTTGGTCTCCTGTGTGAGTGGGGTGGGTGGGTGTTTTTGGTCAGGTTAGCCATATTGATTTGTATGCTGTTGGTAGATTTTTGTCATTGTCTTGTTGGGCTGTGTGTGTATGATGAAGGGAGACCATACCGGGGTGAAGGTGTCTTCTTCCATTTGTCCTCTTGTCAGTTTCAGCTTACTGGTTAGTTTTTCTAAAAGGGCTGTTTCCCATACCACTTGGTACCATTGGTCCATGCTTATTCCTGACAGGTCTTTCCAGTGTCTGGTTATGACATTTCTGGCTGCTGAGAGTAGATGGGTTATGAGTTCTTTGTGGTGTACATGGGCATTGTCGTCTTGGAAGATGTTTAGTAAGACCAATTCTGGGGTGATTTCTAGCACTTGCTTGGTTATCTTGCATATTTCTCGCGCGGTTGTTGTCCAGAATGTTTGGATTTTGGGGCACTCCCACCACATGTGGAGGTAGGGTATGGTATTTCTGATCTTTTTTCTTTCTGTGATCTTCGGATGAAGAGTGGCACCTGAACGCAGTTAAACAAACAAGCAAACAGAATTCTGAACTGTACACTGTAGGTCTCTGGCCATACAGCTTGTCTACGTAGGGCTCAGGCTGGAGCTATATCATAAATATCTGTGTAGCTCTGGGGAGGAAAGCACCTTGGGAAGGGCTGAATTTGAGCAGCCAGATTATTGGGCTGAAAAGCGTTACACAATCCTTTCTCTGAAGGGCCCTGGGTGAGGGGTTCACTCTTCTGCATGTTAAATACATGTAAGGGTAAATATATAATTGTAGGGTTGCCATACGCCCAGAATGCCATATCCACATTCATCAGCATCGTCCAGATTTCTCGGAAAATCTGCACGTATGGTGAGCAATTTGGCTGGTGTTAAAATAGCTCAAAAACGGCATTTTTTGAACTTTGGGCAAAACAAAATAAAGCTCAGTAACTTTTCCGTCTGGACTTTCACTGTTTGAAATATTGTATTTACTCTCTTTCTCCGCCCCCTTCTTCTTTATTTTCTTCCTTTACTTATTCTTCCTTTTTTCTTTCTAGATTATTTTGGCTTTTATTGGATGTTGAAAATGTTTAATAAAGATTGATTATAAAAAACCCAACCCTTTCTCTTTCCCCACACTCAGTCCTCTGCTCATCCTGACCCCCCCCCAACTAATTTTCAACATGATAAAATGTGGTGAAGATCAGGAATTGCAGAATTATAAAAAATAGGGGGAAATGGCTGATTTATAACTCTACTAGTCTGATACATCACATTGCCTCAAAAACTGAACTGCTGCAGCTGAAGGCCCAACAAAGAAGCTGGAGCTATATTGAGCTTTCCATATTCCCAGTCCCTGTCGGAGGCTTTGATTCCCTGTTTATCTATTTTAGATGTAGTCTGCTGGGTACTTGCTGTTGCATGAGCTTTACCTTCAGGTCTTTGGTAGATGATTTAAGATTTCTGTTAACTTTGTTCCATACTTTATCAATCACAAGGTTCAGGGCTTTTGCTCTGTGCATTTTTCTCCCAAAGAATATGAACTGGTAGTAGGCTATAAATAATGCATTGTGAAGGCCTTGCATTCTGTCTCCACTAAGTCTGTGTGTAATATAACCTCATATTTTTCATGTAGGGAGCTTGGTGAAGTATATATATGGCTAGGCTGCAGCAGGCAGTATTAAAATGGGCTGCGTTTAAGAGAGAAATTATTTATTTAGGAAGATAGAAATGTATTTTCGACTCGTTTTTAAGTACCAGATAATCTCTAATTATGACTGCTGTATTCTTAATCACCAGAAGTCTGGTTTCTTCAGAATTGATAACCACTTCTTTTCCTGGGCACTCCCTACAATTAATGCTGTTGGATTGGCAATTCATCATAGTTAAACACCTTGTGGGAGGCACATTCTTCTTCCAAATTAATGCACTCCCCCCCATTACTTTATAATTAGAATGCTTTCCAATTTTACTGGGGATGAAAGGAAATAAATAAAAAATGTGAGGAGTAAATCATGGGTTAAAGGTAAAAAGACCAGAAAAGTTAGCACCAACCAATAGAAATAAGCTATCAAATGATTACGGGATATTATTTAATATTCAGGTAGAAGAATATAAAACCTTTATCAAGAAATGGTACAGAGATTATAAAGAAAAGCACTTTTAGATGTATGTACAGTGGTGTTTATGGGCCTGCAAAATGAATACAATTGGTGAAAAGGAGATTGAATGTACTAAATTTGTACAAAACCAAAAAGCTCCCCCTCCTGTCCCCATGACGGAATGTGTCTTCCAAGGAGATGTAATATTTGTAAATATTTGTAAATAACGAAGAGAGTTCACAGACATGCACACATGTTGGAAGTATGGGAAGGCAATTAAATATTGGTGGATGGTAGTGAATTTTTTTTAGATTTTAAAATAGACAATATTAGCCTTTGAAATGTTTATTACATTTTTGTCAAATATCGTGTTTCTTGTTTTTTATATCTTACAGTGGTTAAGAGTGTGTTTTCTAAAACGGAAGAAAAGCAGTTGAAAATACAGCTACTAAGAAACATTTGAGAACTAAAGTTGACGGCATTTCTGAGGAACCCACAATAAAGTGGCCCTGAGGAGAAAGAATCTAGTGATTCGGTATGGAAAACAAGGTAAGAAAGGGGCAGAGGGCAAATTTGACATTGTGAATCACGTGAAGGTTGAGATGAAATAATGGCTTCTTGTTTTTGTTTTTTTTTAAATCATTTTATTTGATTTTACAGATAGAAATTTATAACAATACCAAATACATATCCATGTATAGAGAATTCTCTCAATCTCAAGACTTCCCACCCCCCCATCCCCTCCATGGGTCCTATTGTCAACATTTTCAACTGCATATTATTCCATACTCTATATTTTATATCCATCCATGTTATCCATAATCTTTGTTACATTACAAGTGACATTGAAATCAATGTTTTCATCTGCTTACAGCGGTCAAAATAATGGCATTTTGTATCCCAACAGTCGGAAAGGTATAGGGAAGAAATATAATTCCACGTGTTTAAGTAATATTCTGAGTAGACCCACTGAAATCAATGGAGTTGCCAATGCAAACTTTCAACTCCCATTCATTTTGGTGGGTCTGCTCTGAGCATGATTTAGTAGAATCTTATATATACTATACAGCAGATATATATTGTGTAGTTTTTTTCCATAATATAGATCTCAGCTTGTAAGCAGGTTGTGTAAGGCCTCCCACAAGGTCTCAGATGGCCCTTCCAGGGGTCCCCCCCCCCGCTCCCCACCCTTTTAGTTTTTTTTTTTTTTAAATGTCAATACACATTAATCTGCATCTCCGTAAGCGAAATTAGCACAAGATGCGATTTACCTGTATAATATTTTAAAAATGAGACGGATTTGGAATCCTTTCAACATGAAGTGAAATTGATAACATAACACTTAGAGATAAGTTTATAGTCTGCAAAAAAAGAGAAATATATAACTAACATTTGGGTATTCTGACAGTAGCAACCACGAGAAGAAGAAAAATACTTTCCCCAGTATTCTTGGTGGCAATGCATGCAGTCATGACTACAGAGGCACAGGCATGCTGAGTCACATTGAAATAAATGCATTCAATGTGCTTATAGCTGGGCTTCAGATTACATTCTGTTTCTAACACTGAAAGGAAGTACATACACCAGAGTTCCTGAATTAAACAACACAATGTAGATTTTTCAGGTTTTTTTTTTTAAAACATCAAATTTGGTTGTGATTTCTGTATTTAGTAATGCAAGTGTGCTCTTTGTCACCTTCTTTAAACAGTGCTTTTTATATAAAAGCCACTAAAATCTTTATTGTGGTTGCTAGCAACGTGGTTCTATGCATGTTTATTCAGAACTGAATCTAATTGTATTTGTTGGGTCCTGCAATACTACAAATAATCAGAATCCTACCATTTATCAATTTCTGAGGTTTAGGGCATAGCTGTCAACCTTTCCCTTTTTTGTGGGAAATTCCCTTATTATAGCATTGGGAAGCAGCAGGGAGGGTTGACAGCTATGTATATAGCAGTGGGGAACAGCAGGGAGGGTCGACAGCTAGGGTTTGGGGGGGGACCCCCTCAAATCTATAACCAGTGCTTTTTCTGCAGGAGTACTCAAGGGTACCGACACCTTTTTTTTCCCTAGAAGAAAAGCACTGTCTATAACAATATATTTTTCTGGCTTGCGGCAAAACTAGGGCTAATCTAAAAGCGGATTAGTGCTTTAGTCTGCAATCCCATCTCCAATTCCCTGTGGTAAGGGGAACTTTATTTTGAGTAGACATGTATAAGAATGTGGCACTGCCTGTATTGTTTTTAGCTGAACGTAACAGGATTTTGTGTTTCTATGGTTATGTACTGTAAACCTTTGAGGAGGGGGATGGCCCATACACTTTCAAATAGCCGACTACTTTTCAAGTCAGTCATCTCCTCCCAGCGGAGGCTGTTAGGATTCCTTATGTGGGTGGCTAAGGTGTAAGGAAAGTGATTTTTCTTGGACATATGGCAGCTTCCTGTAGCGAGACATGAAATATTCTGACAGCACTGGGCTGGGCCAAGTGTCTAAAATGGGATAACATATGCTAGCTGACTAAAGAGACCTATAAAAAAATAATAAAAGCTTTTGTTTTGCCTCTGGTTTCTACAAGGAAAGCTGCCAAGCATAGCATGTTGTAGAACCCCTGGGGCGCTTTCCCATGTTAGCATCTTCTATTGTATGCATATGGTGATAAGCACCAGCATGCCCTTTTCAATGTTTTTTCTCCTCTGCGCTGAGGCCGATTGAGATTAATACTGCTAGATACATTCAATATTGGTTTAATGGAATCCATGAGGATTTGGCGTCCTTTCCTACACATGTAGGGTTTACATGGCACAAAGATGCGGCACACAATGAAAGTGATCTCCCGCTCCCCAATTTTTTAAAAAAAGGAATACAGGAAAAGCTGCTGGCAATCTTACTATACTTATCATTGATAATGCATATATGCAGACATATATGATAGCTGTATTTCCATATTGTGAGACCCAGCATAAGATCTTTGTTTGGACTAGCATACAATATATTGCTAGGGAGCGAGTGGCGCTGTGGTCTAAACCACTGAGCCTCTTGGGCTTGCCGATCGGAAGGTTGGCGGTTCAAATCCCTGTGACAGGGTGAGCTCCCGTTGCTCTGTCCCAGCTTCTGCCAACCTACCAGTTCAAAAGCACACCAGTGCAAGTAGATAAATGGGTACTGCTGCGGCGGAAAGGTAAACAGCGTTTCCGTGTGCTCTGGTTTCAGTCACAGTGTCCCATTGCACCAGAAGCGGTTTAGTCTGCTGGCCATATGACCTGGAAAGCTGTCTGTGGACAAACGCTGGCTCCCTCGACCTGAAAAGCGTGATGAGCGCCGCAACCCTATAGTTGCCTTTGACTGGACTTAACTGTCCAGGGGCCATTTACCTTTTACATGTATTGCTACTTATTTTATATTGCTGGAGCATAATTATTGCCTCCTCCTTTTAAATATATTACCTAGAATTGATCCCCAAGATAAAGTATATCATGTTTAACTGAATATAGTTTTATATAACTCTCAGTTCGCCATGAAATGTTAAGATTTGTATTATATGCCCTGGGGTCTCCAATCCAGTTCAGCCAATGGCAGATTCACACCTTATAATTTCTGTACACTATTTTACTTACTGTATATGTGGTGACTGGTAACTGGATTTATAAATGGACTCCATTTTGTTTCAGGTGTTGGGAAATCATTGAATTGTAGAGTTGGAAGGGATCCCAAGGGTCATCTAGTCCGACCCCCCTGCAATGTTGGAATCCTGCCCACAGCCATCCCTGGTTGGGCTCAAACCCTCAACCTTCTTGTTAACAGCCAGACACACTGACCCATTGTACCACAGAAGGGCAAGCTCTCTGTGTGGTCTTATATCTGTGATAACATTCAGGTTATCTTTCCACATCACAGTCATGAGCATGCATGTGTCCAGTGAATCTAAAGTTGCTCTGATAAGCGAAATTTCTTAGAATAAAACCCTATAAAAAATCTGCTTGATTTACTTTTGAAACGGGCTGAAGTGCAGGAATCCTATTGACCTGTGAATCAGACTGAGTGTTGAAAAGCATAATATTCTGAAAAAAATGATGTGAGAATCCATGGATACAGAACACCTTAGTGGTACTTGTAGGAGATCATTATGTGGCTGACTGCAAGCTAATTGCATTTGTTCAGTGACTGAGAAAATGGGATACAGATGGGAAGTGAGCGGTAGGAAACACCCTACTGTTGGAGAGCAAAATAAAGCAACTGCTACAGGGTATAGCATTACCTAGCACGTTGTTGTCAAGGAAAAAAGGTTGAAATTACCTACCCCACGCATGCACTTTTTTCTGCTTAAATAGCTCTTTTAATTAATTTTTAGCAATGTGTGGTTGTCACAAAACAAGTGTAGTAATGGCTGAGGGCAGCTAATATCGTACACTTGTTTGGTGGGTGTATAGCTGAAGTGATTGACAGAATTTCCTGCAAAGCAGTGTGATATATATCAGTCTGTGAAAGCTGCTTTGAATTCACAAATATAAATAATCATATGAAGATGATGGCAACTCCTTTAAAAAAAAACGATTTCCAGAAAAATACATAGAATGCATAAGCTGTCACAGAGCAAGCCAGCCAGTGGTACAAACTTTGCTTTTGTGCCTTCTCTAAATGAAGGAAGTAGGAGTGCCTTGCCCCCTCAAACTTTGGCACCCAAAACCTGTAACAATACTTGGCTGCAGTCTTCACACTGGTTACTGCCATTTAGTCCTAGACATTCTCTAGAAAGCTGGAGGATTGGTAAAGGGAAAAGGTAAAGGTAAAAGACCCCTGGACGGTCAAGTCTGTTCAAAGGTGACTATGGGAATGTGATGCTCATCTCACTTTCAGGCTGAGGGAGCCGGCATTTGTCCACAGACAGCTTTCCGGGTCATGTGGCCAGCATGACTAAACCGCTTCTGGCGCAACGGGATACCGTGACGGAAACCAGAGTGCACAGAAGGGCCTTTTACCTTCCTGCCGCAGCGGTAACTATTTATCTACTTGTTCTGGCATGCTTTCAAACTTTACCTTTACCTTTAGTGAATCAAACAGTGTGAAAACTACTGTCTTATGGATGCCATCTTATTGGTAATGTTTATAATGCCAACAAATATCCTTTTGAGCTTGATATTTGCTTCAAAAGCAGTGTATTTTATGAACAAATAACCGGATGGGGCTGGCGGGTGGGTGGGGGGCAAGCATCTGTGACGGCATGCACGCGTAATGCACTGGCATCATGTGGCCCCGGGAGGCCTGCGTGATTGGGGAAATTTCACAGAGAAAAGGTTTAACCTACTTCTCCCAGTGTGTAACTGTTATACGGACAGCCACGATCCAGTTCAGGGGAGCCCACGGCTGATTTTAAAAAGAAACACACAGAGATCCCGGATGCAGTCATCTAATTCTAACGTCTTGGCTAGGCTGGCCCCTAATTATTTCCTCTTTGCCAAGCTGACAGCCATTTCCCAGATAGAGATGCATTGTGTAGCTTTGTAAAGGTGTGGGGGAATCATACCTACTAGTGTATTGTAGCGAAGAAAATCATAGGTGTTTCTGTCAGGAAAGGAGCTGAAAACCATTGTTGCAAACTTCTTGATATTTCTGAAGGCCGCAGCTATCTCATTCAGAAGACATTTATTCTAACCTCCTTGGTACTTTCCTGCAATTTCTGTGACTACCACCTCCACTCTTACTGCTATGACGTACCTTAAAGTGCTCTGGCCTAATGCAATTTCACATTCTAGCAAAGTCCCTGATCTCAGGGTCTCTACCCCCTTTCCCCCATCTGCAGTGTTGTTTAGTGTACAGTAGATGGTATGCTTCTTATACCTCCATTAATTCTCCAATGACATTCTCCAAATCGCTGGCTTCCCATCCTTTCCCTTCCCTCAGCCTGGACTTTCTCATATTAAGGATACTCCACAAAAGGGAAGGGTAAGTGAAAATCTGGATTGAATGGGGAAAGTGACCGAATCAAGGGGAGTTGGCAGAGTTAGGCCAAATGTCTGCTGAAGCAGTGTCATTATACAGCAGCAAAATGCCATTAGTGAGTGAGCTGGGCAGATCTCCGGACGCAGACATCTTCACCCTGGGCTGCCATGGGGAATGCAAAATGCAGAATGCCGAGAAGGCCCCGTGAAATATACTCTGAGTCAAGATTGAATTTCATGCTCTTTATTCAGCTCATAGTAGTGAGGAATTGGAAGTTCCCCCGAAACGTCTGCTTTATATACATTATTTACACAATGGCCCCCACGTGATTGGCTAATTCCGGGATACTCCTGTAGGCCAATCAGGTTGCGGATTCACTTCCACCTGGAGCTGGATTGGGTGGCTCCTGCGGACCAATCAGACTGCTGCATTCTGAATCCTATTGCTCTAGGACCAATCAGACTGCTGCATTTTGGATCCTATTCAACTCAGTACATAACACCCCGCCCTCCCCAACCTGAGCAAATGGAGAGGTTCATGTTGGAGGAGATGGTCCTTCAGGTATCATCAGAACAAGTTACTTAGGACTTTAAAGGTGATCATCACAACTTTGAACTGACCTTGGAAGTCACGAAAGTGGATCCAGCAGTGCAGTCAACTGCTCTGGCCACAGCAAGCCTGGCTGCAGCATCTTACAGCCATTGTAGTTTCTGAACGCTTTTCAATTAAATTTTTTTTAAATTAAATTTTACAACAAATTTTAACATAATCGCAGCTGGTGAAAAAAATCACAAAATAAATTCTCAAGACCCCCCCCCCGACTTCCCCCAACTTCCCTTTCTGGTTTATAACATATTCATTTCTCCTGCTTGTTATTTTTTATCCGTTATGTAATAAAGTTAAAATTGTAAATTGTTGTTATATTCTTAACATTTTAACCTCATATTTGTGTTTTCTGTTTATGTTCGTTAATTTTAAGTGTTTTAGTCAAATCCTGCAAGTAAGTCCATTTCCTTACATTGTTTCTGTAGATACATCACAAAAGGTTCCCAATCTTTTTTGAAGTCTCTATTGGCATTATCTTTAAGTCTTTCAGTCAGCTTCGCTATTTTGGCATATTCCATCAATTTTTCTTTCCATTGTTCTTTCGTTGGCTTTTCATCGCTTTTCCACCTTTGAGCTAGTAAAATTCTAGCCGCTGTTGTAGCATACATAAATAAATAAATTCTTCTTGTCTTTTGGCAAATCTTGACCTAAAATGCCTAATAAGAAAGCTTCTGGTCTTTTAACAAAGGTTATCTTAAACATTCTTTTCATTTCATTATAAGTCATATCCCAGTAATTTTTAATTAATTTACAATTCTACCACATGTGAAAAAAATGTGCCTTCATTTTCTTTACATTTCCAACACTTACTGGAGCTTGTTTCTGAACAATGTTGTACTGCAGTAATGTTGTACTGCAGTTTCCATAATCAGCTCTAATCAACTCTAACCACTCTGGTGTTTAGGGCTGGTGGGAGTCCAGCAACATTTAGATGGCTACTTGTACCTCTCTCCTGGCTTGCACTCACTTTATTTAACCAATCTCCTGTTTTGCTTAGTTACATGTTTTCTTGAAAGAAAAGGGGATGAGCAAAGGGAGAACTCAGGACCTTATATGTCTGGTCCCTGGCCTTAAAGAAGATTCCCCCCCCCCACAGCCTGTGTTAATATTTAAGTAGCATCTAAGTGACCCAGGCTGGTGATAGTGGCTGTTGTCAGCTAATATAACCACAGCGCATATTCACTCAGGAATCTAAAGCCAGTCCAGCAACAGATGTACCATGTACCTTGAACATGTACTGTAAGGACATTCAGTGGTTTCTCATGAGAAATCAGCCGAACGCAGAACTTCTAAAAACTAAGTTCTTTATTGTGCAGATATATACAGTGGAGCAAAAGTTCAAACGTCCATCTCATCCCTCCGCAGAGTCCGGGAATGAACCCTTCCGGTTCTTGGTCCAGCAAAAGAGGCGCGGGATCCTGAACCTCCGCCTCCCCCTTCCACGTCTTTCCTGTCTGTGAACTCGGGGCGCGGGAATTGTCCCTGTTCCCCCGCTTCCCCTTTGGTGCTCAGGCTCTGCAATCCCTTCACAGCCCCTGCGCCGACTTCCTGCCTCCAGCTCCCCCTCCCCATTGGAGGAATGGTCGCTTCCTCCTGAAGAGGGGGATGACGAACTGGTGAACAAAGGGGGTGGTTCCCTGTACTGCAAACGATCCCGGGATGCTATCTGCCATGGGGAGGGGGGTTTCCTGACATGTACCTTGCAAAATGTCAGGGCTGGGGAATTATGTCTTAAGGAAGAACTTCTAAATATGACCCTTCAGGTCTTCCACAAACTGGCAAGACTGTAAGAGACATGCCACACACATGTGTCAAGAAAAGTGTGATGGAGTGAACTGCAACCTTATCTCCAATGCTTCTCTCCCCCCCCCCACCCCAACTTATTTTTGATGGTGTTTTCCTCCACAATCTATGTGTTAATGTTGCTATTTTAATTTTCCCGTTCACAATGATTTTGGGATATCGTTGCCAATATCTTGTCACAGGTCACTTCCCATCTAGTCAACACCATTAGAGATGGCAGGATTTGCCAGCCTACAAGAAGTTCGTGGGCTTCGTTCCAAGTCTGTTTAGTCCTCTGCGGAGGCTGCCAGACTAGAAGCCAAATGAATATATTAGTAACTCTGATGAGAAATTGGCAGTGAGAAATCCTTCAGCCTCTTCCTCTCTCAATCCCCTGTCTGTGCGTTTTGTCTAATACTCCATTAAGATGGCATCTGGTCGCCATTCGTTTTAACAACACGTGTGATCTTTTAACTGTTTGAGGCAAAGTTTCCAAAACTGCTTCAGTGGCAAGAAATGGCCCAGGTTTTGTTGCAAGCAATTAGATGCCCTCTTTGACATTTTCAAATCTGGGCTATATTGTCTGCACATTGCTCGGAAAGGGGGTTATAGGGTAGAGAAGAGGTTCATTGTTCTTGGTTCTGCGTTTTTCCCACCTGGAGTCCTAATCCTCTGTTCGGAAAATTCGCATTTACTTGGTTGCTGAGGCAATGAATACTGTCACAAACAAAGGATTAGGATGTCAAAAGAGGACTAAGCAGCAGGTGCAAAACTGAAATAAAGATTCCCTTTTCATCAGAATGCTTTTATAATTGAAAATGGATAGAACGTTTTAATGTACAGATGCAAGGTTGTTGCTTAAGATAAATGCTTTCCTCAAGGTTTGCGCGCAGGTTTGCACAACAGGCTATGCCCATGATAACTGCAAACATATGAGAGTACATGAGACTTTATAGATGTTGCCCAGCCATTGCAAGAGTTCTTGTGTTAAGATGTCAAGTGATGCGGGGTATACCTCCTGCTGCCGCTGTGCCGCCACCGCACAAATTCTGTTCTCATCCTGAAGCAAAGTTCTTAACCCGAGGTACTATTTCTGGGTTAGTGGAGTCTGTAACCTGAAGCGTCTGTAACCCGAGGTACCGCTGTACTACCAGATTACCCTTGCATAGGACAATAAAGAGAACACAGTATTTATTTGCCCTGTGGGATTCTATCAGCCTGAGAAGATGGTTCAAGGCATCTCAGGGTCTCTTGCTACCTTCCAGAGGCTCATAGAAAAAGCTTTGGGAGACTTGAACCTTCTGCAAGTGGTGGCTTATCTGAATGACTTCACCATAGTTTGGAAAACAGGAGGGGAGACTATTAAAGATGCAGGACTGATTAGAATCTTATTGACTTAATCTGTCACTTGAGAAATGCTTTCTAGGATATCTGTCAAGTTCAAGGAGCACATAGCGTCACAATCTTGCCATTGCAGGGCTATACTCAGGACAATGGTCACATTGCAGGACAATGGTCACAATCTTGCCATTGCAGGGCTCTGAATACTTTCCTAGATTTACTGGATGCTATAGACAAGTTGTGCTTGAATATTCTGCTGTTCTAAACCACTGAATGGTCTAACGAGAGTACCAGTCCAGCAAAACAACACCCAGAAGGAGAAGAAAAACAAGAATACCAGGGCAACCATCAGAGGCTTTCTATCGTGATCCACTGGAATCTTTTGGAGCACAATGGAATGGAGATTGCAAGAAAATGTTTCATGAGATCATTTGGTGCTTAACATAGGCTCCAGTGTTAGCTTCTGCAGTTGCAAGTAAGCCATTCATTCTCTACTTGGCACACAGATACCACCAGTAGTGGATTGGGGGCAATGTTGTACCAAGAGATTGATGGGGAAAGGAGGTCTCACCATGAGCAAAGCCAGACACTAAATATATAAATGAGAATTTACAGCACTGAAATGGGCCTTTATTGAGAAATTCCCAGACAATTTGGAGAGACAACCAGTTTAGAGAAACAATAGGCTCCTTACCTACGTCCGTACATGGGCAAAGCTGGCCACAGTATTCATTATACACACTTCGGTATTCATCGCCAGACTGGAAAGACTAGCATAGATGCAAAGGCATTATCTTGCCAACAGCACAATAAATAGTCCAGCACCCCTGCTGAAGGAATGAACACACAATGTGGTGAGGATGGAGTGAAGCCAGGACCATCAGTGGGATTTGCTACCGAGAAATCCATATGTTTTTTATAATATTCTCTTTTTCTTGTTGTTAGACAACAATGTGTCATGGAGAAGGTTGATCTAGCACTCTTTTCTCTTGACATCTGGCTTCCTTTGTACAGTGACTATTTATGCACAGCTAGCCTGACACAGTTCAATGGGATTCTCTGTTTATATTTTAAACAATCTTTTATTTCTCTGTTTTAAAGTCTCGCTCCAAATTCATAAATACATTTTCCTGTACATCAAACAAAAGCAAAACAAATATTCAATGAGAACATGAAATCATTTATTTATTTATTTATTTTAAATTACAGTGCTCCTGACATGATTCACAAACAACATTGCTTGAAAACAAAGTTAGATTGCAGTCCTATATACACTTTAATGAGCATATGTCCAACTGAACCCAATGGGATTACTTCCGAGTAGGCATCTATAGAATAGCCCACCAGACTACTAAATTATTTGAAGGACTGGTGAAAAAGAAGAAGAGATAATTTATAGAGTATAGGTAAAGGAAAAGGACCCCTGGACAGTTAAGTCCAGTCAAAAGCGACTTATGGGGTGCGGTGCTCTTCTCGCTTTCAGGCCAAGGAAGCTGGCGTTTGTCCACAGACATCTTTCCGGGTCATGTGGCCAGCATGACTAAACCGCTTCTGGCGCAACGGAACGCCATGATGGAAACCAGAGTGCACGGAAATGCTGTTTACCTTCCCGCTGCATCGGTACCTATTTACTAGCACTGGCGTGCTTTTGAACTGCTAGGTTGGCAGGAGCTGGGACAGAGCAACGGGAGCTCACCCCGTCACAGGGATTTGAACTGCTGACCTTCTGATCAGCATGCCCAAGAGGCTCAGTGGTTTAGACCACAGCCCCCCTAATCCACCAATCCATCTGCATACTGGTCATTTTTACTTAGATGGGAGCCACAACGAATATCCTAGTCCTCATCCAATAGATACATTAAAAAATTTAAAAACCAACATCACCCCAGTACTTTTGCTTTGTTCCAGGATAACGGGCTCTTATTAGTTACCCCACCACCCTGTGAAAGAGATCAGATTTGGAAGAAAACAGGTATCACTTGGCAGCTTTAATTTATCTTGCTTGTAGCCTTGCTACATCAATCTACCAGCGATTACAATTATTAAATAAATGTATTAACTTACAACATTTCAAAGGAGGAGGTGGTGGATCTTTAGAGAGATCTGCATGCACAATGCAGACAACCATCATCTCTCAGGTGGACTGCTTTAATGAGTACCTCTATCACAGACAGCGGAAGGCACATATTTGTATTCTCCAGAGAACCAGAAACTAGCTTCAGACACACAGCAGGACCTTTGATATTCCTTCCACCACTGCCAGGCAAAGCTCCTTTATACTGCATAGCAAGGCACTTCTGAAGCTTGAGAAGCATCTAAAATAGTTAGGGAAAACAGACAACATCAATTCCCAGAGGGCACATGCAAGCTCATGGGTATACCAAAAAGAGCTTCCCGGGTTGCAGCCATGATTAGAGGCCTTAGCTGTTAGAGCAGTTAAAGCTCTGGGTTAATTTTGCAAGAGCACAGAGAATACTGACTCGGAGAGCCATGCAAATAACTCCCAGACAGATAATTATGATTCCACAATATATGATTAGCTTGTCCTGGTGTGCTGCCAAGATGGTTTTGATAACTTGCCCAAGAGCATACTGCGCATAGGAAGAAATCCATGGGAAATATAAGCAGATGAATGCCTTTATCTCAGTCTTCTGTTGTTGCTAGATGACAATGTCTGGGGCAAAACAAAGTGTTTGCGCTGAAATGATCTCAATTCAGAGTTGGCAACATCAGCTTTGCATTTGCTTGGCACTTGAAAAAGCCAGTGTTAAATATATATGTAATACACGCATTTAAGCTTGTTCGGTTTGTCTGGGGAGAGAACAAAGTACAATATTGCTTTGCCAAATCGAGGCATTGGTAGGATAGACTAATTTGGAACCTCTCGTTCTTAGAGTAGTGATGCCACAAAGAGTCCTATTCCACTGTAGAAGAGCAAATCTAACGAAGTGGCATGAATCTGAAAAGAGGCCAAGAAACGTATTTATTGAAGCACTCCAGAAAATACTATACAACCTGAAGTGTTTCAAGTTTGATGGAGCAGAGCAGCGCTAGTGTGGAGACCCTACAATTTTAAAAGCTCAAGGGGACAGCCACCTATATGATGGGTGGATAATCTAAAACTAACAGCAGGGCTTATCTCTCCAGAGAACGCTGGAGGCAACTTGAAGAGGCATGTATCCAAAGATGGATGTGAGATGCTGTAGTGTAGAAGAAGAAAGAAGGCTCCCCCACAGAATTGCTTTGGTTGACAATATGAGGTCCCAGTAGTAATTTAGCACTGAGGGTGTACTATCAGTCCCCTCTTACCAAAGTGCTCTGGGTGATCTTGAGTTGGAAAATTAAATCAGAGATTCATCCAAAGGCATTGTGGCAATAGGGTTAGTTTGATTATCTGCACATACACTGAATACATGCTCTGGTCACAAGAAGCAGGCAACATTCATAGATACCCCAAATGACTGTGTCCTAGAACCAACCAATCGGGAGGTGACCATGGACTTGACTCTAAGCAGCACCCAGGACCGAGTAATCATTGTTTAACTGTTTGGAAACAATGAACACAGTAATAATAAAAATTAAGTTAGATCTAGGCGGCCTGTTAACAAGCAAGTCCCATTGACTTTATTGCAGTTGTCATGTATTAATGAACTGGAATTTCTATAAAAGTAATACATCAGCCTGCAAAGTTCAAAGGAGGAATTTCTTAGTGTGCTTTTGAGCTTCAAGTTGTTTGTATGTGTGTCGGTAGTGGTGGTGGTGGTGGTGGTGGTGGTGGTGGTGGTGGTGGTTGTTACAAAAGTACATACAGCACCTCTCTTTTCCATTCATAGAATCCTTTCTACAGAACTGGCCCTATTGAATATTTTCGAAGACAATAATGCACACTCACACCACAAAGAACTCATAAGCCACCTACTCTCAGCAGCCAGGAGCATCATAACTAGACAATGGAGGGACCTGTCTATAGCATTAGTGTCTCACATCGAATATAACTGATCAGTTTACATGTTGTTAATGTAGACATTTAATCCATCTGTAGGTGGTAGGGAGATCTGAATCAACAGAAGCGACTTGCAGGAGGGAAAACTGATGCTTGTTTGAAAGGGAGCAGGCACCAGTATCTCTTACTCTGAATGGTATGAGGAAAATCCTGCTGGCTGTAGAAGTAAAACCTAAGAGTTGATATCACACAGCACAGCAGAACTTATTGTTCTTTTCGTTTATGCCTCCATTGCTTAGGCAGAGTCTGCTCATCTCCAATCACGCTTCTTTGCCCCTTTGTGCTTTCATATGACTGGAGGCCAAAGACCCACAATGGCCTCTCTTTCTTTTCAGCAATCTCTTTATGGATGCATCACAGCAGACCTGTTGCTCTAAAAAGCAAGTTCTGTATCAAATGCAAATGCCGCTAACCTAGCCTCCGTGCTTTTTTCTTCCTCGTCCCATGAGCCCCAAACACACAACAAAGCTGCCGTATACAAAATTGATGGTTTGAATACTTCGATGAGGTTGAGCCAATATGGCCTTTGCTTCCTTGCATCAAAGAGGCATGCATTCCTCACCTCCCTGCCTCTCTCTGTTCTTTATTCCTGTAAGAAACATGTGCCTTATGTAGGTGAGGAATCCTAACAGTGATACAGATGTAAGCATTAGTACACATAGGGGAGAAATGTCAGCTACAAAACAAAGGCGAGTGGTTCGTTATTTACAAGCACCATTATTTACAAGCTTCTTTGCTTCTTCCTGGTCCTTTTTAACTGCTATGCCGCATTGAGTGTGCCACTCAAGCTCATGGCTAAGTTCTCTCCTCTCTAAGCGCAAGCTGTAGCCATGAACATACCTTGGCTCATCTGCTACCATCTGATTGCAGTATAAAAATTGCACAGTCTAAAGTATGCCAAATTATTGGAGAGACCTAAAAATAAATCAGTTTTACTTCTTCAAAATGGGGGCCTCCCCCAATAAAGTTCTACGCATGCCTATTCGGAAGTCTGCCCCAGTGAGTTCAGTGGATTCGCTCGCATGTAAGTGTATGGGACGTGGGTGGCGCTGTGGTCGAAACCACTGCGCCTAGGGTTTGCTGATCATAAGGTCAGCTGTTCGAATCCCCGCGACAGGGTGAGCTCCTGTTGCTCGGTCCCAGCTCCTGCCAACCTAGCAGTTCGAAAGCACCACAGAAAGTGCAAGTAGATAAATAGGTACTGCTCCTGCGGGAAGGTAAACGGCGTTTCTGTGCGCTGTTCTGGTTTCGCCAGAAGCGGCTTAGTCATGCTGGCCACATGACCCGGGAAAAACTCTGCGGACAAACACCGGCTCCCTCGGCCAGTAAAGTGAGATGAACACCGCAACCCCAGAGTTGTCTGCGACTGCACTTAACTGTCAGGGGTCCTTTACCTTTACCTTTAAGTGTACATAGGATTGCACCTTTGGTGTAGGGTTGTGCAAATCTGTCAGCTTTGGTTTCTCCAGCTTCTCCATTTTCCAATGTTAAGCTCAGTTTTCCACATTTCCACATCAGTTTGTAATTCAAACAAACAAACAAACAAACACTATCATGAATATTAATCTGCATTTTGGTGCAAATTTCTCTTAATATATGCGGCTTTGCCCAATAATACTTTTTTTGCAAGCATTTCCCCTCAAATAATGTATTTTTCTACACTGTTTTCAAATGTACTTTGTACACATTAATTGGCTGGAGAACTGCACTGCAGAATTCACAGACATACAAATTTTGAAGTACTACTGAGTTTTGATCCATGCATTGTTTCAAAAAGTGCTTTTAAATACAAACTGAACAAAAATTGATCCCCCATCCCTACTTTGATGTTCTGCAAAAGGGTGTCAAGATTTCTAGTCATTAGTCAAAAAAGAGGATTGTTTAACAAACAAATGACAAGCCAGAACAAGTGTCAAATCACAAAAGCGTGAAAATGTTTAATATGCAATAAAATATCATCTCTCTCAGGCCATTTGGAGCAAAAAATATATCTCTTTTTGGGAGTGTAAGGACTCTCAGTGGTTGCTCATGAGGAATCAGGCAGACGCAGAACTTCTTCTAAACTAAGTTCTTTATTGTGCCGATATTTACAGTGGAGTTACAGTAAAGACGTCCAGCTCATTCCTCTGCAGAGTCCGGGAATGTCTGCTTCCGGTTTTTAGTCCAACATAAGAGGCGCGGGATTCTGAACCCCCGCCTCCCCCTTCCACGTCCTTCCTCGCTGCGAAAACGGGGCACGGGAAAAGCTCCCTGTTCCCCACTTCCTGTCTGGTGCTGAGGCTCTCCAACTCTGTCACAGCCCCTGCGCCAACTTCCTGCTACCAGCTCCCCCTCCCCACTGGATTGGCTGTCGCTTCCCTCACTCTGGGAAGACGATGAGCTGCTCAAGGCAGGAGGGGGTTCCCGGTACTGCAAAAGCGGGCTGTCTTCCCACCAAGGTGAAGGGGGGGGTTTCCTGACAGGGAGGTTGTGCTGAAATGGAAGATTTAAAAAGAATATAAATGATAAAAACAGTATAAATGTGATTACCGGTAATTGATGTCAAATCCTATGTACTGTAATGTTAAAATCTAATCTGGGTAAATGAACTCTGTGTGTGTGTGTGTGTGTGTGTGTGTGTGTGTTTACACGCGTGCATGACCATCTGTAGAAGAAATATGTTATAATTTGCAAAATGTCATACTGTAATAATTGCCACCAGCAGTTACAACTATCCATTGTAGACATCTTGTATAAGAATAAATAGTACTATGCCATGGGGACCAAATACCCTGATCTCATAAAACGAGATCTGCTCCAATACACTAAAATTTCCCTTTTAATAGAACACTGCTACTTGGATCGATAAAACTTTCTTTGACACTCCAAAGGTTCAGACAAATCTAGGATAAAGTGATTTAAACTTGGTTTGAAGCCTGACTCACATCTGATGTTCTTTCTTCATTGGTTACGGGAGAAACTTACTCATGCCTCAGAGATCATTCCTATAATAACTCTCATTGCCTAGGTACTCTCTTGATGAATTCCTAGTTTCAAATCCAACCTATCCGAATAAAGAAGTCAGTTCCAGGTCATTCTCACATATATATATATACACACCCTCTGGGAACTAGTGACTGAAATTTGAGAATCCTTACATTTCTTTAAGGGATATTGAGAGATTGCTTACCTGTTATACATCTAGTAGATTGCTGCAGTCTGTGAGAAAGTTTCTTCTGCGAGTCCCAAAAATTCCACAAGCCACAGTAACTCAGAGCAGAGCTTTTAGTGTGGCTGCTATTCTGTAGACTAGCATTCCTGTGGAGATGACAGGCATCCATTATCTGTAGAAACAACTGAGGACATTTTTGTTCCAACAGTCTGCTGAATAGATAGGTCTTTGCCCTGAGCATATGTTATGGTTTTAGTTTTATTTTAAAGGCATCTGCTAGGTTTTGTGTATTTTTGAAGCTGCTTTTATTGGTATTTTGCCTTTAGACAATTGTATAGAAAGCAATTAATAAATTAATGGCACTGATGACGACAATGAAGAGCTTATGATTTGGTGAATGGTTCCATCCACAACCTGAATGACAGAATCTTAGGCAACAAGGATTTTCCAAACGGTTCTTAAGTAAACGCATGCCATCATCTTATATTTAATTACTGATTTTACTCTGGCTGCAGATCACTTTCTTTAAGCTTCTTGCACATTGGTCTTGCCTATTGCTGAAACAAAGTTTATTGCTGCTGCACCTGACAGCATTACAGGTAATGAAAATCCTCAAGATCATAAGCCTTACTGTCTGCAGGGTTGCTGGAGAAATGCCTTCACAGGCACAACGTACCTGATAATACTCCAGAAGCCAAAGAAAAAAGCTATTATTTGTTTTAACGACTGGCTGATGCCATGAGTGGTAATACTTGTCTCCTCAGAAACAGCTACCAGGGCAAAACCAGATGTGTCATCCCATTTAATGTGTCCTGTTTCCTTCCCCTTTTCTACTTCACAGCCATGGCGGGTGGGGGCACAGATCACAGGGGCATTAAAAGAGCTCTGCTGGATCAAGGCCTATCTAGTTGAGCATCTTGTTGTCACAGCAGCCAAGGAGATGCCTGTGGAACTGAGCACCACAACACACTCCCCACTTGTGTTCCACAGCAACTTGCATTCAGAGGAAGGAAGTTTTTTATTGGTGGCAGGGCAGCTTCCTTCCTGGGGTTAAGAGGAACTGAAGGGATGGTTTTATTTGGGACTGTGGTGGGAGGAAAGGGTTAACCCTGTTCCCATACACCATACCTGTTATTGAGGAGGAGGAGAAGAAACTTAACATGTTAAATGCAGATATTCAACCATCACTTCTGGTTTGGATCTCATCCTTCAATCGTAAACACATTCCCCAAGTGCCACTGAACTTGATGGGACTATAAAGTAAAGATATCTAGGATTACATAATTAGAGAGGACTTTCAACAGCGGCACCTCTCCTGCGAGTGCTGTGGGAAGTATTAAATGCAACACACACACACACACACACACACACACTGAGATGTGGCATGGAGCAGTGTTGCTCTCAGAGGCCCTTCCTGCTTTTGAAAAGACAAATATTACTATGCATCAGCCAAGCTCTAAATTGGCAATAGCTTTTTTCTCCGGGTTCCGAAATGTTACTAGGTACATGTCAGGGGTCTGCTTCTGAACCAAATTCCCAGGTGGGAGATAAAGCCCTTTGCAAATTTTGAGTAGCATATAAAAACAGGATCTGAGGGTTGGCATTGAAAGTTGGTGCACGTATAGACCAGACAACAACCTGATGACTAGAAAATGGGAAAATTTCTACATCTCTCTCTCTCACTCTGGCTGCATACACAGCATACATTGAAAGCACACTGAAAGCACGTTATTTTCCCCAAAGAATTCTGGGAACTGTAGCTTATCCCTCACAGAGCTACAATGCACAGCACATTATAAATTACGGTTCCAAGGATTCTGGGGGGGGGGAGATAAAGTGCTTTCAGGGAGCTTTAAATACATGGTGTGTACACAGCCCCTCCCAATATCTCTATGAAACAATGGTTTGGAAGAATTCCCCACTCCCACCATGGTTAAAGTACTTTGAAGATGCCTGGAAAGGTAAAACCTAGCATAGTCATAGACTTATATCCTGGCCTCATCTTTGAGATCATTTGGAAGGGCGCTGTTAGTTGTCTCCTGTGTTACAGAGGCCCAGATGAGTCCGGCACTCTTCCAGCAGAGATCTAGCGTGGGTTGGTGGTGGTGGGGGTTTTGCATTCCAAGGCACCGTGTGTGTCGGCAGGATGCTTGTAAGCCCACCCCGTTCTGCACCCTTCTTGAGCCAAAACCAGCATGTGTGTCGGTGGTCATGCAGGCCTTGAAAAGAAAAATGGACATTAACACACACACTCTCCACACACACACACACACACACCTCGGGTTACAAACACTAACCCGGAAGTAGTACCTCGGGTTAAGAACTTTACCTCAGGATGAGAACAGAAATTGTGCGGTGGCAGTGGGAAGCCCCATTAGCTAAAGTGGTATCTCAGGTTAAGAATGGACCACCGGAACGAATTAAGTTCGTAACCAGAAGTTACGACTGTATACAGTTGTACCTCTGCTTATGTATTCCTCTGGATACGTAAACTTTGGGTTGTGAACGCGGCAAACCCGGAAGTCTATACTTCTGGGTTTCCCCGCATGTGCAGAAGCGCTCAATTTTGCTGCGTGCATGCGCAGAAGGGCGCCTCCAGTTATGAAGTTTTTGGGATGTGGCCGGGCCTCTGGAACAGATCCTGTTTGTAACCAGAGGTACCACTGTATATATACACAGAGAGAGAGAGAGAGCAAAAGGACATTTGGAACAAAATAAATATAAAAAATCAGGAGCAAATGAACTGGGTACAATTATGAAATTATAAAATTATAAGCGGTGAAAAACCACAATTTATATTATACAAGGAAGGAAACAGAAGCAAAACGAAATAAAGGATAGATACTGGTAAATACAATCCTATTTCGAAGGGATTTGCCACCTATTTGACTGTGTGTTGTCATGTATTTAATAATCCCCAAATGGAGGTAAGATCAGGAGGCATGCAAGATTGATTGACAGATTAGACAGAGGTACAGAGCACACAAAATAATTTCAGAAATTTCATTTTAGTGCTGAATCGGTCTGACGTGTCCATTATCAAGAAATGGGAAGCCAATTTTTAACTTCTTGTTGTTCAGTCTTTTTGTGAACAATCCAGTCACAGATGGTTCTTGGAATATTTTAAGCCAAATGTCTTCATGAGTCACAGAGATAGATGCTTTTCCAAGGTACTTTACAAACAGATTTCATCTAGATTACAGCAGTGATTGGCAAAGCACTATAATGGTTGGGTTTGGCTGGTAGATTATTTCAACTCCCTCTGTTTGGAATCTCAGCAAAACGTCTTGATGAATAGCAGAGCTGGAGGCAATAGCAATAAAGAGCATAGTACATGTAAGAATAATGCCAAGGCAGTTTGATTAGATCTGCGATTTGCAGGATAGTTTTGGCAAAAGCACTGAAATCATAAAAATAAAAGGACCGCCGGCTTTTGGAATTTAATACAATACGTGGCTGTGTTTCTTTTCATATTCGCCAGACAAATAACGATGCCTCTGATTTCATCTTAGACAGATGTGCCCTTCCTTGCAAATTTGTCCTGCAGCTGTTCAGTAAAAGTAGATACCAGTTGGGCATCTCTCTCTCTCCAACTTGAAACCTTGAGTCATAAGTTCTTACAGGACTGCCAAAATCAGTTGGTGATGGACTCCTCTGTGAATTTGGTACAGTAAGGAATAGACTATATTGATGAATGTGTGAACCAATGTTCTCTGTGAACATAGGGAACATAAGAAGTGGTCAGACCACTGGTCCATCTAGATCTTAAAATGTCTCTCAATACGCAGGGCCAGGAAAACTGTCCACCTGATACATTGTGCTTGCAGCCAGAGTGGACAGTACTTGCTAGTAGAAAGGGTAATGGTAATGTTTTCTTTGCACACCACCAGCTAAAACATTAACTTTAATTTCTGCTTAGATCCTTCCTCAGTGGAGCTGATGCTATGATATCATTCTTGGTTACTTCATTCTTTTACAATGTGAGCAGCAGCTTGTGTGAGGAAAAACTCAATAATCTTGATGTCTCTGGAAAATAAAAATGTTTCCTTGCGGATGATGGATTTTCAATTTGGGCAATTGCGTTTACCTTCTTCCCATGCCCTTTTTTCGGTCTGGTTGCAGTTAACCAGGGCTTTCAAAGCAAGAGTCTCAGCAGGTATTTTCTGAAATCCAAACAGCAAATATTGGGGGCAGATTGGCATCATCTGTTAAAACTTCAAAATGATACCTTTTTTTGGGGGGGGGGAGTCTGAATGGCTCCATAAGGTATGTGCTGCCAAAAAATACCTGACAAAAGAGAGAAGGGCCTTGCTGGACAAATTTGATGGCACCTGATACTCATTTCTGATCTGCTTCAATTAAGAGAGGTACATCTATTCTCTCTCTCTCTCTCTCTCTCTCTCTCTCTCTCTCTCTCTCTCACACACACACACACACACACACACACAAAGGTATATGCACGTTCAGCATTTCCAGCCCTCTCCAGTGCTGGGGTTGAGGACATCTCTGCCTCCTCCTTAAAGAGGAGCAGGCAGAAGGATTACATCACCCATTCTCGGCACTATGCACCACAGCGCTAAGAGATGAGAGAAGAGGCAGCATTTCTCATACCTCTACTCCAGTGCTGTGGGGGTGTGTGTGTGAGGTGAAATGCCACCATTTACTCCTAAAGAATAAGCAGAAGACTTATCACCAATTGTGGCACTGCAATGCTTAGCCCTAACAGTTGGGATAAGGGATCCCTTGCCACCTTTTGCTCCCAAACAGCAGGCAGAGGGGTTATCTTTGATTTTAGTACTGTGGTGCTGAGTGTTAAGATTGGAGATAAGAGACCCATCTGCCTGCACTTTAAGGACTTATCTCCAACCTAATTACTAGATTCTAATATTAGAACACAGTAGAAGAACCAATTGAGCAATTATTCATGGCAAGGTGGCTAATGGTAAAGGCACATATATATATATCTCAATAGAATTACATGAGATGATTGGCAGGTAGGCAGGACTCCCCAGACAGGACTGGTTCGCCAGAATGAAGGACATGGTGGGCCAGAGACTCCCCACTGCAAAACTAAACTTGTACAATAAAGTTTACATGGCTCTGAATTTCTATCTAGGCTTAAACAGCTGTCTTTCCTTACTTCTTGCAATTAAGATTTAAATATGCCTAATGGAGGACCTTTAAACATTGCTGAGAATCTCCTTCCCCAGCTGTTTGCTCACCAGACTGAAACCTGAAATGGCAACTTTGGAAAGAGGCGAGGGGAAATGCACCTAGTGCATCTTCGTTTGTGAGCTGAACTTCCTCTATTCTTAAGCAGGTTCGCTCAGATATTAATTGAAGTGTTTTGTCTCAAGGTAAAGGATTGTGGAAAGCCAGCAACATTTTTTCTCAAGGTAAAAGATTGTGGAAAGCCAGCAACATTTTTTCAACCACAGCCTCATAGCTGTCTGCTTTTTTGTTGCCAATGAAGTTTTTGATAACTGCCACGAAAGACAGCCACGCTTTCTTCTCTTTGCCATTCATCTTCCTGACAAATCCCTCATCTTGAACAAGGCCACGAATCTGAGGTCCATCGAACACACCTGCTTTGAACTTCTCGAAAGACAAAGTGGGAAAAGCTGCAACTATATGTTGAAAACACTTACCTTCAGTATTTAATGCCTTCTCAAACTGTTTCATCAAGCCATCTTTTTTCATGTCTCCTATGTCGCTTTTCAAACTCCAAATTAATTCTTTTAAATCCATCTTAGAATAAAATCCAGAATTCCTACTTCCATGTTGATTGTGAAGCAATATGAGTGTGAAGCTCCATTTCCTGAACAGCCAACTAGATCAATTCCCCGAAAACCTTGGGGCAGTCAGTGATGAACAGGGAGAGCGCTTCTATCAAGACCTGAAGACAATGGAAGAGCGTTATCAAGGGCGATGGGACAAAAACTATGATGTCAGACTACTGTTCAACCATCAAATGAAAATCCCCTGTGCAAGTCCACAAACACAGGAGCTACAAGCAAATTCTTACCTGAATAACAACAGCTTGCAGATACTGTGTATCCCAAGGGAATACCGGCACATTTTTTTGGATACCACCAACTGTGCATAGATATACATGTTATTTTCAATGCTATACATGTCGTGCAAGGCTATATAAGTCACTTACATTTATACTCATATTGTACTACTTTGGCTATGTGTTTAATAGCATATTGAATTCTTGCATTGTGAAAGATTATGGTGATAAGTGAAAAACATGAATTGCAAAAAAAACCTAGAGCTTACAGAACAAAACCGACTTCAGGTTTGATATCAGCATTGAAAGAACATCTAAGAACAGTTGAAAAATCTCATGCAACAGAAAATGAAAAAAAAAATTGTTCCCCAGTGTAATTGGTGTAAAATTGATTGTTAATAGGATAAAAAGCCACTAGATGGCACTTGTCATGGAAGGTTAAAGCCTCTTTAAATTAGGGCAGAAGAGTCTCCTTGTTTTCCTTAAACAGCACAAGAAGCCTTCCCCACACTCTCATTACTACAGTTGGTTTAGTTTGCTTGGCTATAATGAGATGGAAGAATATTGATGTATTCAGTGGTGTAACATATGGTGGCTCCAATGTAAGTTACTAAAAGAGAATTCTGTTCATTTGCAGTAACCTTGCCCCGAAAAGGGAAGGCCTTCAAAATACAAACGTTTGAGTCCAGGGACAGCAGCAAGAGCTGGGGACCCAGTAGTTGGGTCTTGCCTCACCTGTGCTGCGAAAGTGACCATGCCAAGATCTGGGACTGAGCGGGATCTTGGTTGGAGGTGCCAGTTCTTGAAACAAAAGTGTTCTGGCTAAAGCCTTAAGTGTGTCTGAACTGGTAAAGCAAAGTGGCAGAGTCTGAGATATTCTTTTTTTCTGACCTGAGTACTACGGATGGTCAAATCTGTCACATTTGGTTTCTTTCAGTTTCTCCTGTTTCCAGTCTCCATACATCAGTTCCTGAATTCTTCTTTTTAAAAAGTCATTATTAGTATTATTATTTTTAAAAAGAAGCCTCAAAATTCTAGGGTAAATGTCTCCAAATATACACCTTATGCATGCAAAAGAAACAATTTTGCAAGCCGTATTCACTAATATTGTGCATTTTTGTAATGCAAATTTTTACCTAATGTGTGCATTGTACACATCATGTGGCTGGAGGACTCCATTGGAAAATGGGGAGAAATGCCAATTTTCTGAACTTGTTCCCTGGGGTAAATCTGTCAGTTCATTTAAGATGTATAAGTTCAAACAAACAAACAAAACTCGGGAGTGTGGGGGACTGACCTTGCTCCTTACTTTTGTGGCAATTATCGGGGGGGGGGGGGAGCAAGACAAACACACACAAAATTTCCAAAAGTTTTCCCCTCTGGTTGCCTGGCAACTGTAGCCCTTGCTTGTGCTTGATGGATTCACCCACTGATTTGAAAATTACTGTTCTTTCCTCCCTTTTCTCCTACTACCAGCTTTGTACGCACCGTATTTTTCCATGTATAATACTAGGTTTCCCCCCTAAAAAACCATGTCAAAAATTTGGGGGCGTCTTATACACAGATACATCTCCCCCATATTCTTAAATCGGAGTCCCCCAAAATAGGGACCGTCTTATAGATGGGGGCATCTTATAGACGGGAAAATATGGTATTTGCACATTACTGTAAAAGCAGTGCTGAAGGAAACTTATCTGTGGAAGCTGAGACTTGAGTTGCCAACTAGAAGCCCAGCTCCTCTGGCTAAAGTGTGTCTGGACATGGAAAAGTCAAGCAAGTGATGTTGGAGGTGCTGTTTAAGACTCTGGTCCATGGGGTCACGAAGAGTCGGACACGACTGAACGACTGAACAACAACAAAAGGATGACTGTCCCTGAATCAACACCTGAGCTCTGCTCTTGTGGAGTCTGCTGTCTGAGCTGTGGACAGAGCTCTCCACAGAAGCCTTGCCTTGCCTCTGTTCTGCTGAAGCCGTCACTCAAAATAGAACAGGGACAACACTCTCCGCTGCACCTGAAGGCAGGCCAGGCGGCTGCTCTAGTAACCAACACCCTGCTGCCTCTCTGCACTGGGCACCTTATTCTGCCTAATAGTCGGAGATGTACCTAGGCACCCATGGCAAGGAGCTGTATTGGCACCCCACCCACCCCTTGTGCCCTTGGGCAGGGAGATGTTGGCTGCCCCTGGCTACTCCACTGGGGAGAGCCTCCTGTGCTGCTAGACAGAAGTGGAGTGGGGACAAAAGGGAAAAAAATAGGAAATGGGAAAAGTGAAGAAGATGGGGAAATTGCTTCCCTGGGAATCCAGTACATGCTATTGACTTTTGTTTTGTCAGCCTGGTAGGTGACTAGCTTCTAGCTAGTGTGTTTCTGTGTTTCATTAGGAATATATTTCCCATTAGGCGCTCCATGGGCAGATCTATCATTCATTTATCAGTGATAGGGCCTCTGAGTGCAGTGTCTTGGAAACATTTTGTTTGAAATACCTATCTTCCCCCCCCCCCTTCCCCTCTCAGCAAGGCTGTTTAATTTAGCGAACAAAGCTGTCACAGGGAAAGGGAGAGAATGAGGGAGAGAGGAATCTGCCATCTCCCCAACACACCTCAGGCAACGGCTCCGTGTGCAGCTAAATAAATAAATAAATGCCCATGGTGTGCGGCTGCAAAGAATTACACAAGAAGCCATTCTCAGGGTAGGCAGCTGTATTATTTTTCTAGTGCCCACACAGCAAAGTGAGGGACCTCAGACCTGACACACCTGGGTTGACAAATGATAGCATTACCCCCCCCCCCGGAAATTATACAAAAGTATTTGAAGCGCCTCTGTTTTCTGAGATGATGCTTCCCCTGAGGGATAACACTGCCTTTGAATTACTGTGCGCCTTCGGTCTGCTTGCCTGGAATATTAACAAGGGTATGTTTGCACCGCCCAAGAGAGTTGCTCGAGCTTATCTGGTTAGCAGCTTGTGCTGTCTCCACCTAATACTGTGATCTGTATCACTTAGTGCTGAAATTAATTGATCGTCTACCTATGCATTAAAAGGCATTCCGATCCCACTGTCCTACCAGAATTGGTGTTTGAAGAAGCTAACTGTTCAACAAACAAATTGTTAACAGCCACAGACACTTGAGCACCATATACCTACAGACAATCTGACTTGCTGAAAGGCAATCAATAAACGGAGTGTGTTCCACACCCAGGTTGCAACCACCAAAAGGGCCTTTTTGTGGGTCTAAGTATGGAATTAGCCATATGTATGGGAGGAGGCAATTCTTAAGGTATCCCAGCCTCTTTAGGGCTTTAGGCACAGAGAAGGCTGTTTCATTTTCCCAGGCTGATGTACCTGTATGTCCGCCCTGCCCTGATTGTCTTTGCTGTGATTGTGGGCTGTATTTTAGGGGCTCTCCAGGTACCCTTTTAATTGCACATTCATAATGATTTGGGCTCAGGATGCTGTCAGGGCAGTCATACACAATCCTGATTTCAATACTGCCTGTTCCTGCAAAAGTTCTGGGGCAGTCACTCGGCTTCATTTTTAAATCAGTGCATATCCTGTAACTTCCTGCTGAAACGTTCTAACTTTTTTACTGCCGTATACATTCTGATTTACATTTGCCTCATTTTTATTGCACTACAGGCCAGCAATGATGCAGCCGCCTTGGGGAAGCATCACAGAACAGCTAATAAAAGCAGGATAAATCCACCACTAATATACTATTCCTGGCTCAAGAGCATGTTGCACAATGCCCCTGCAATAAATCACTAGTCTGGAGAGGCCCTTAATGCTTTATTGTGTTTTAATAGTTACTACAAACTATCCAAGAGCTTGATCACATGATTCTGCTGCAGGCTCTCAAAGAGCAGGTCCCTTGAGTGGCTGGTTGTGTTCCTACATGTGAGCACACTCTCTTGATCTGTAACGTGGCATTCCGTCCAGGTGGTTCATATCTAGGTGTCTAGATAGTGCGTAACTTTTTTGGTTTTCTCCCCGCAACAGGAATGGAAGGTTCAGGCATAGCCTAAGAAGAGGCAGCACTACAACCTCAAACAGTAAATGTTTTAACTTAAGGATCCTAATTCATCACTGATAGCCAGACCAGGCTTGTTATTCTGGCCACCGAACGGCCATCTATTTGGCGTCCTGCTGTCATTTATACTACTCAGGTTGATGCTATGTAGTAGTTCATCAGACGCTTGAAAATATTAATTGCTGCGTCCTCTGGCAAGGACTGCGGTTCAGCTACATGCTCTGCCTGATTATGAAGGAACTGCAGTACTGTTTTAGGTTTTTCCTGCTATATACTTTGGCTTGTGTTTCAGAAGTGAGTTGATCAAACAGGTAAAAAATACCGGGTATATTTTTTCTAGATATGCCATTGGCTTATCACCTTTGGTTCTCATTGTTAAGTACTCTTACTATTATGCTTAAGGTCTGCATATTTGGAAAACTGCTGAGGATCTACACTATCAGGGAGCTCATTGGCAAGAGCTCTGTACATCTCTGCTGCTTCTTCACTGTTGCAACTACTTGCTTGCTCAACCTGTAGGGTTCCAGCCTCGTATAACTCTAGCATGTTTGAATCCAGTTAGTGCATTAAGGGGTTAAAACCATAGACTAAGCTGTCCTGCCAGGCTTAGCATATGTCATCACTTCCCACCTTGAGAGGAAGTGGGTCACCAAGGCGTTTGTATCTGTCACTATCCATGTGGATTTCAGTAGGTAAGGAGATCTGTAAGATAAGGAAAATGGAGTCTGAAACTAGAGTTTTTCTCTATACCAGTAGTTTAGAAACTTTTACATTTTATAGCTAAGCAACATTTTCACTGCCTGTGCATCTTTCCTGGCTGCTGACCTTTGAAGAGTTTTTTTTAAGTAGACCATTTTATGACTTAAGACAAAGTGTGGACTGTCTCTGTGCTAGGGAAATGGGATAGCTTGGGGATATTTTGGGATTCAGACAAAGGACACATTTTAAAGGTTTTACAACCTTTATTTCCATGCTTTTCTTTGCTGCATGTTTTGTGATGTTAAATCTGTGCTGGGGTTCTCTCACCAAAGAATACACGCCCCAAACTTGTGTCTTGGCTTCCAGGATCCCAGCACAACCACCTCTTGGTCTGGACTAGTCAACAGTGGTTGAGGAAAAGGCAGTGGAGATGCTGGTGGTAGCAATGCTGAGAAGAGGATGAGAATCAAATGGCGATCATGGCAGTGAAGAGGTAGACTCAAAAAGGGAGTGGGGACCAGGGTGTTAGGAAAACGCCAGGGAACTGTGTCTTTCCCTTCCAAAGCGCCCCTTGGGGTGATTCATCACTCTTTCCCGAGTCGCTACTGCGACATATATCCGAAGATACTGTATATGCACACACAAACATAGCAGAGTTCAAGGAAGCTGGACTTGTGTGAATACTAAGCTGATTTATTATGTACAAGTTGCAAGTGTTACAGAACAAAGAAATCATGGCTCCTCTCTCCTTCTCGTCCGAGAGAGAAACAGAAAAGCAAAAGCACAACATAACGGAACAGTAAAACTAAACTTCCGTTCTCATGACTCCAACACTTGGAATGTCAACACAGACATGTGATGAAAACAATCACACATCAGCAGCGATGGAGGAATGAAATCCCAACACAGGGGAGGGGACTTGCCTAAGGACCCTCCAAAATTTGGAGTCTGAGATACAGAGTTATAGTCGCAGAGCTACAATTTACAGACTTCCCTATGAAGAGCAATTGATAGTTAAACCACTTTGGGAATGGCAACTCTGAGCAGAACAGAATAGGTGTCTCCGATCAACTCTCGGCACCCTTAACAAACTACAACTCCCATAATTCAGTTGGGACTGTTTAGAGGGGATATCATAGCGCTTTGAATGTATGGGATGGATGTAATGTGTCTTTTATCATCCGGCAGACATGAAATAAATATATTCCTTACTGGAATATTTTCGGAGATTAAAAGAGTAATGACCCCACACCGTTAAGCAGTGCTGAAAATGTTCTCCTCTTTTAAACAGCAAATATGTTGATTGCCGTGTTGAAAGACTGCTTAATGATGTCAATTTCCAACTCGGCTACATTAAATTTCCTTCTCCAGCAATCTGTCATGCCTTATGTCCTAGTTATGCTGCAGCTTTGTGTCTCAAGGGGAAAGGATAACCTTTGTGCCATTACCATCTTTACACAGCTGGAACTACCACTCTGTGCCCACCAGGATTCTCAAACAGATGTCCACACGAATGTCAACACTCCACGCGTTAGATCCAAATAAGCAGATGGGTTATTTAATTGCAATGCTAGAAAGCAAAATACAGTGTTTTATTGTAATAGACAGATTCACTACACATTAAGTGCCCCCACACCCAATGGAAATGGCCCAGCTTGGTCTGGATAGTTATAAGATGATCAAGGGTTCAGCTAAACATGGGGAGACAATCTTGGGTGTAAAAAAAGACAGGTTGTTACCCTGTATACCGGTCTTTTGAATTGATCGTTGCTCTTTTGCCCACCAGATAACTATTGCCTGCTTCCTGTTCCTCTGTCTTTCCCTATTCTGTTCGAACCATGTAACTAAGTGCACACACGAGGCTGGAGCTCAGGAGCCCAGACTCTGTGGTTGAAGATCCTTTTTGTATTTTGTACTGAAGTGGCTTTTGCCTGTGTTTTTTCTGCTGCCTGAGTGATACCTGTGATTACTGTAAGTCAGAGGTCGGCAACCTATGGCCCATGTGCCAGATCCGGCCCATGGGCCTCCTGGAACTGGCCCACGGTTCCATTTTTCGGCACCATTTTATTTTTCGGCACCATTTCCCCCCACCCCACTGCAGCGGAACCTCCTCCCTCCCTCCTCCCGGTGCAGCCATAGGCCAATCTCCCACAAAGGATTGAGGCCCGGCCAATGGGCAGGTGGCTGCACGTGGCCAAGAGGAGGAAGGGGGCTGGGCTGAGCTGGCTCAGCATCATTTGCAGCTGAGCAGCCCATGCCGGAGCCTGCTGCTTGCTGCCTCCTCCTGTGCTGCCTCTGCCCACGCCTCTTCTGCCTCCTCCTCTACCCCTGCCTCTGCTGCCACCGCAGCCACCAGCACGGCACAGGAGCAAAAGCTCCAGCTGCAGGGCGAGCGCTCCAGCTCCCCACCAGAGCTTCCTCCTGTCTCTGCTGCCACCGCCAGCCTGGCACAGGAGCCGAAGCTCCAGCTGCAGGGCGAGCGCTCCAGCCCCCTCGCCGGAGCTTCCTCCATTGCTGCTGCTGCAGTGTGCATAGGAATTTGTTAATCCTCCCCCCCAAAAAAAAATACTCTGGCCCACCACAAGGTCTAGGGCCGGTGGACCAGCCCACAGCTCAAAAAGGTTGCCTACCCCTGCTGTAAGTAGAGCATTCAAACTTACTGAAGTTTGTGGTCTTTCTCTCAGAGAGGGGCAGAGACAAGGGGAACACATTGTAAGCACTTAATTCTGGGACGTCTAAAGATCTAACAACCTATATTTCCCCTTCATTGCAAATACTGCATAGGCCTGTGTTTTAAACTTCACTGGGGGCTGTTTTCGCTAAAGACTGAGTCAAGTCCCACACAGTTTTCATTAGTTCAGGCAGTCAGCCGTTTGTTTCTTTTTCTTTGTAGTTCCCCACACATGTGGGACTTCAGGATTAATTGGTATTCACCAGTTAAAGGTAAAGGGACCCCTGACTGTTAGGTCCAGTCGCAGACGACTCTGAGGCTCTATAGGCCGAGGGAGCCGGCGTTTGTCTGCAGACAGCTTCCGGGTCATGTGGCCAGCATGACAAAGCTGCTTCTGGTGAACCAGAGCAGCGCACGGAAACGCCGTTTACCTTCCCGCCAGAGCGGTACCTATTTATCTACTTGCACTGCATGCTTTTGAACTGCTAAGTTGGCAGGAGCAGGGACCGAACAACGGGAGCTCACCCTGTTGCGGGGATTCGAACCGCCGACCTTCCGATCGGCAAGCCCTAGGCTCTGTGGTTTAACCCACAGCGCCACCTGCGTCCCTCTATTCACCAGTTACTTACCAACAATTTAGTCCCCAGAATAGTTTGTGTGGGAGCCAAGAAATACCTATCTCAAATCTTGCCTGAGGCTGCTTACACACACCATACATTTGAAGCACTTCCCCATAGAATCATAGGGACTGTATTTGGTTAAGGATTTTGGAAACTGTAGCTTGGGTGGGCGCATTATGCTTTAAATGTATGCTGTGTACACAGCCTTAGCTATCCCAGCATCAGCCACCAGACACAGCAATCTCTCCCTGCTTGCATGAAATTACATATTCATACGGTACAACAGACACACACTGAACATACAATAAAATTCCTCTAAAGCAGGATTTCCCAAACTTGGGTCTCCAGAAATGTTTGGACTACAACTCCCATCATCCCTAGGTAGTCAGGGATGGTGGGAATTGTAGTCCAAAAACAGTTGGAGACCAAAGTTTGGGAAACCTTGTTCTAAAGAAAGAGGAGTCAGAGGGATGTTTTATCTCTGGTCTTTGCACTAAGCATCACAGAACTAAGATCAGAGAATTATAGAATCATAGAGTTGCAGAGCTGGAAGGGACCCTGAGGATCATCTAGTCCAACCCCCTGCAATACAGGAATATGCAGGTGTACCATAAGGGGTTCAAACCTGCAACCTTGGCATTATTGGCACCATGCTCTAACCAACTGAGAAAGCCTCCTTCTTAAGAGTAAAAGGCAGCATTTCTACCCACCCCAGCAGTGGGGTGAGGTGAAGTAATACCTTTTACTGTTGAGTTGACAGAGGGCCTATCTCTGGTCTAAGCGTGCAGATCAGAAAGGCCTTTGCTCCTTTTTCCTTTCGAAGAGGACTTCAGTTTTATGCTGCAGTTCTTAAATCAGAAACCAAAGATCCCCTTAACTGTCCTGTGCCTGTAATCAATTGACAGGTGGGTGTGATTAACTTAAAATGGCCTAGCCTAGCCTGGGGAGGCTAATGAGGCTTATGAGCCACAGGTTCCCAAACACTGACAAACCATTTTTGTTCTCAGCACAAATTCTTCAGGTTAATGCTGAGACTCGAAACCTGCAAGAAACAACTCCTTTATTTATGGTAAGATGGAAGTTAATTGATGTTTCCTTTCGTGTAAGAGAGTGGCTTGAGTATATCTCTTAACCTTCCTTTATCTTTGAAAATACACAGAATTTCAGCAAATCGTTTCTTTCATTGTACTTGCCTCTGCAGGGATCATTAATAATGTACAGCAGTGCTTCTCCTTTTTTTGAATCTGTGACCTTATTACAATGTTGTGAAAGTTAAAAATTGGGAGAAAACAGTAATGACCTTCAGCAAACTATCTTGAGAGAGAATCAAAATTGGCTGTTGGTATATTCAGGCAGAGCATGCCCTCTTTATATACGATTACGTAGGCCTGTTCAGTGGGCTAACACAAAAGGCAAAAGCTACATAATCTGCTTTACAAATAGTTTGAAGATGCCGTTTTAGATTCAGCATAATTATTTTGTCGCTTATCAAGGCTCAATAATTCTTACTATCTTATCTCCCCCCCCCCTTTTTGATGAAAATATATTTGCAAACAAATATTTCCTGTTACAGGTAGGTAGCCGTGTTGGTCTGTCATAGTCAAAACAAAATAAAATAAAAAATTCCTTCCTTGCATAGCCCCTGCATACAATTGCACCCCCACCCCACCCAACTATTTGCATGGTGGTTTACAAACAACCACAACCACCAATGCATGCTAGGGCTCTGCCCCAGGGGACTTACAATTTATAATGGAACAACACCCCATTAAATTCTACCCCTCCACCCTCAGCTCAGCCAACAGATTTGTCAGAAAACTTAATAGCAAATTATGTAAATAAAGGTAATTTATCTGCATAATTATATTAGTTGCTATTCCTATTGTGGTAAAAATTCCTGCATAATCACTGATGGAAAAAAAAGATAGCAAATAATTTGTCTTGGGTCTGTTGCCAGCGGAACAATTGCCTCAGATACTGCTTCCTGTGGTTTCAAATGGAGTTAAATGGTGGTAGCTAAACTGAATTTAGCTGGCTATGTAAATTGCCCAAGTCTTCTCCTATGTATAAAATGCTATGCTAGGACTTGAACTGGCTATGAGATATGTGTTGACTCAGATGGCCCAGCACAACAAAAATAGACCTTGTAGCATCAGATGATTTTTTTGTATCTCCAAAATACTGTTGTTACGTTAAACTGCTTCAGCGATAGAACTGAATACTGTACTCATAAATATTAATATTTTACCTTTAAATAAATCCCTTAAGAAGGACTTGAACCTGGCTTCTGGCTTACAAATAATTTAATGGATCAATTGCCATCACGTAATCCTTCATGAGGCCAAATGCTTTCTTGGCACCTATCAGATAGGATTGACATTTGAGGGTTGAGTTATAAAGCCTTGATAATGGAGGCATATAATGGGAAAATTGACAGACCTTTAACTATAGCTGGGTGAATAGCACTGCAGTCTTACAGGGGGAGAGAGAGAGAGAATATCCCCCCAACCCTCCCCCCAGGCCAAACTAGATAATATGGCAGCATATGAAGTAATAAATGGCAAATCACTGAAGCAAAAGTCCATTTTTTCCTAAAATGGAGTGTAACAAATCCTCAGCCTGTGGTCGAAAGACTAAGATTTCCAAAATTTCTGGTGAAAATTGATTGCAGCAGAAGTATGTTTTTGATTGTTCGTACAATACACTTGGGTTGTCACAGAAAAGTATTACTTGGTTAGCCTGGAAGCTCTGGACGTCTCAGAGAAATGATAAGCTTCTTTCATGGGCCATCTTTCTATTAGAGCTAAGGTAGCTTTTTTTAAAAAAAGAAAAAGAAAACACCTTCTCAGGTTGAGAAGGCAGAGGATATTGCCTGCTTCTGATTGGATTTTGTGAGCACTGTCAACCCTCACCGAATCCATCGTGATTTATGACTCTTTCAACCCCTGCACAGAGGAGGGCTTAAATCAGGAAGCTATTTGAGAGCCTGTGTGAGCTAAAGTGAAATAAATATTTGGGGTGGAGGAGAGTGAACGAATCCAGATGATTCCAGAACAGGATGGGCAATATGTGTGTATGGACTTGTAAAAAAACAACAACAACCAAACAACCCACCGTTGTGGTAATTTTGAGACTTGATTCTTGATTCTCAAATAACAAAAAAATACCATATTTTTTCCGTCTATAAGGCACCCCCATGTATAAGATTCCCCCCTATTTTGGGGGACTCAGATTTAAGAAAACGGGGGAGATGGCCCCGTGTATAAGACGCCCCCTAATTTTTGACATTTTTAAGGGGAAAAACCTAGTCTTATATGCGGAAAAATACGGTATGTAACCACACTGTCTTGTGGTACCGGTAACTTCCACCATTACATATTCATGTGACTTGAAAATCACTTTGGTGGTTGGCGTTGGTTACAAAGCAATTGCTGTGGTGCATGAGAGAGAGACTAGAAGGTTAAAAGAATGACCATTACTGTTGGAGTATCACTGATAGTGCACTTTCTATTTTTAAAGATAATAATAATAATAATAATAATAATAATAATAATAATAATAATAATAATAATAATTTATACTCCTCCCACTCTGGGCGGCTTCCAATAAAATATAAAAATACAGTAGTCTGTTAAACATTAAAAGCTTCCCTAAACAGGGAAGTACTCTTTTCTTCTGCGCCTGTCGAGAGCCAGTGTGGTGTGGCCAATGTGGTGTGTGGCGTTACAGTGGCTGTAACTAGGGAGACCAGGGTTCAAATCCCCACCCAGCCATGAAGGTCGTCGGGTGACCTTGGGCCAGACGTTGTCTCTCAGCCTTACCTACCTCCAAGGATTGTGAGGGTAACATAGGAAGGGGGAAACTATATACACCGCCTTGCGCTCCTTGGAGGAAAAAGGTGTTTAGTAAACGTAACAAATAAATAAGTTTTACTGGTTATTTAGGCAGATGATACTACTCTGTGATGCTTATGGGTCCAGCACTGTTACCATTGATGTGGTTCCATGTGGCAATGGTAGCATTGCTGTGTGGTGGTTTGTTTTCTTCTTTTTCTGGATATGGTTTCACTCCTTTTATTACTGATCTGTTAGCCACCTTAAATCTTTTCAGAGAATAAGGAGGGCAGTTTATTGGCTTTGGAGTCAGCTATTATACTATACTACTACTACAATTTGACTTGAAATGTTCTTAATGATAACCAGCTATATACCGTTCATTTCCTAAAATTGGAAGTACTTCAACCACTTTGAGCACTGATGTTTTCAGCCTGCAAGAAAAAGTGTTTTGTTTTGTTTTGTTTCTAACTCTCAAGTGAACATCCATAATCTCCCCTTAAAATTAACAACTGGTTTATGAAAATCCCAGACCATCTTCTAGTTCCACAGAAATTATTACTATAATAAGAAATTCTCTTTAGAATGAAATGTCAGAGGAGGAAGGGGATATTTCTCAAGACATGCTAATTCAGAAACTGCTTGCTTTTGCCCACCAACTTCTAAATTTGCCCTTTCAAAAAACCACATCAGGATTCATTTTTAAAGATCAGGTGAAATGCAATAGTTGGCATCTGTCAGCCTTGAGAGACAATGGGGAGCGCCTCTGGGGGTGAAGTCAAACAGCTGCATTAGCAACAGCACATTGACTTCCCCAAGGTGCAAGTCTGGGCAGTGTGTATGGAGTCCCTGAGCTGCCCAGATGAAGACTCCCCCTCTCAGCCTCACTGAAGTCCAAAGGAAAGCAGAGCAATACATTTGGCACCAGCTTGGCTGCAGGAGTTGCTGCTGGAAGGAGGCAAATCCAACCTTCTTAGAGACTCCACACCAAATTTCTGAAGGGTTTATTTCTTTGTTGTCATTCAGTCGTGTCCGACTCTTCGTGACCCCCATGGACCAGAGCACGCCAGGCACCCCTATCCTCCACTGCCTCCTGCAGTTTGGCCAAACTCATGCTAGTCGCTTCTAGAACACTGTCCAACCATCTCATCCTCTGTCGTCCCCTTCTCCTTGTGTCCACCATCTTTCCCAACATCAGGGTCTTTTCCAGGGAGTCTTCTCTTCTCATGAGGTGGCCAAAGTACTGGAGCCTCAACTTCAGGATCTGCCCTTCCAGTGAGCACTCAGGGCTGATTTCTTTAAGGATGGATAAGTTTGATCTTTTTGCAGTCCATGGGACTCTCAAGAGTCTCCTCCAGCACCATAATTCAAAAGCATCAATTCTTTGGCGATCAGTCTTCTTTATGGTCCAGCTCTCACTTCCATACATTACTACTGGGAAAACCATAGCTTTAACTATACGGACCTTTGTTGGCAAGGTGATGTCTCTGCTTTTTAAGATGCTGTCTAGGTTTGTCATTGCTTTCCTCCCAAGAAGCAGGCGTCTTTTAATTTCGTGACTGCTGTCACCATCTGCAATGATCATGGAACCCAAGAAAGTAAATTCTCTCACTGTCTCCATTTCTTCCCCTTCTATTTGCCAGGAGGTGATGGGACCAGTGGCCATGATCTTAGTTTTTTTTTAATGTTGAACTTCAGACCATATTTTGCGCTCTCCTCTTTCACCCTCATTAAAAGGTTCTTTAATTCCTCCTCACTTTCTGCTATCAAGGTTGTGTCATCAGCATATCTGAGGTTGTTGATATTTCTTTCGGCAATCTTAATTCCGGTTTGGGATTCATCCAGTCCAGCCTTTTCGCATGATGAATTCTGCATATAAGATTTCCTGCATGACAGTGGAGGTTTAGGATCAGAGTTTTCCTTCTTTTTAAAAATTTATATTTTTTTATTTAATTTTTAAAATTGTTAAGTTCATATGGCCATCCTGATCCAAGCCAAACTGAAGGAAATGCAAGGTCCCATTCTGGACCAGAATTTGGGACTAACAAGTGTCTGCCTCTGAATGTGGCCTTAACCTTTTATCCTCCTCGGTTATTGTGCCTCAAATATATACCCTTCTCACCGCTTGCCTCTGCTTCTGATGCCAGTGGAGGGTGAGGAACTGATAGGGGAGCAGCAATAGCAGGCAGTGCCCTCTGGGACTAGAACTGCTATTCCTCCCCAGCAAGGCAGTGCCTCTGCCCTTAAGAGACCTCAGGGCTCTTGGGTCTTACGCAGCTGTGTAATGAGAAGAGTAAGTACAGTACCAGCTCACACAGCTGTTGCTTTGAAGCCCCGATGATTCATTACACATCTGACAATTATTCCACATGATGCTTGAAAGCGATATATTATTATTTTGCCTCTCTGCATTGCTACTCTCATCTTCCGATAGCTTCCTGTTTCATTTCCTGAGTGGGACGTTATCAGTTTAATTTCAGCACCGCTTCATCGAAGGGCCCCTTCATGTCTTTTTGGAGTCACTAGAAAACTGATTGCTTCCTGCGCTGTGAAGGCTGTGTCAGAAGGCCTGAACCGGGTAATGGGGTAAAGTGTTTTTCAGTTTGATCTTCCATTTACCGCGTAGGAAAGAGCCATGCTGTGGCAGCACTGACACCACAGAGTTAATGTGAGAAGGGATTTTACATTTAAGAAGGCCACTGCTGAAAGCTATTATTGAAGGCCTTTCCAAGATGGCTGTGATGCATGCTGGCCACATAAGCTTTGTGTGTCCTTACTGTTCTCTGAAATCTATGCTGTATCCCTGTGGGTTCTTAGTGGTCTGTAACTTGTCTTTGGTTATGTACTATCATAGGGTTGCCAGGACACCCTGAAAGTTGTTGAGCTTGCGATTTTTCAATTGAATTGCTGCATTTTGGAAATTCCCTCCGGACATCAGTTACGCCTTTGAAATATGGACATACCTTTCAACATTTCTCTAATGAAAATAGGGACACCATAGGATTGTATACTGCTGCAGGAAGCCATGTTGACTCATTTCCTTTTTATTGTTCCTGCTAGAAGGAATTTTGGTTCTCAAAATAAATGGTGGTTGATGTAAAACTACTTTCTTCACAGTAGTTTCCATCCTTCTTTGTGTTATCAGACTTTTGGTGTGAGCATAACACATGATCTGGATTCAATGCCGGTTTGCTTACAGGCTAATTAGATTGTTGTTGTTGTTTAGTCATTTAGTTGTGTCCGACTCTTCGTGACCCCATGGACCAGAGCACGCCAGGCACTCCTGTCTTCCACTGCCTCCTGCAATTTGGTCAGACTCAGCTAATTAGATACCATGCAGGAAAAGGGATCGCATTCACACACACACATACACACACACACACACACACACACACAATCTGATACCACGTAGGAAATAGAAGAACATTGTGTTAACAAGGCACGGAATAATTATTTCGGTAGCCTGAGCATAGAAGTGTTCAATCAAAACTTGTGCTTTAAAAGAATGAAATTTGATTGAACTAATTAAAAGTGTCCTCGAAAGGGGATGAGTGGACCCCTGTGGGGAGGGAAAAAACCTTGGAAAATGTGTCATTTTTACTCAGCCCTACTTAAAACTCTGGAAATATCAGATCTCGTGACCTAAACCTCCAGATTTAAGTATTATACCTCTGTTTTAAGTCTTATACTGTTTGAACGGACTTGCTTTAGCACACATTTTAGTTGTAGATATTTATTTTTAATGTTTTGATGGAATTCTTTTATTGTGTATTTTAGTTTTGTGTATTTGTATTTCTTTATAACTGGTTTTATACCTGTAAACCACTTTGAATCTACCTTGGCAATCAAGCAGGTCATAATATGCCTATAATTGTGCTATTTAAGAAATAACGGGATTGACAAAAAAGGCAAGTATCAGTGATTCTGGTCTCACAGCCACAGCAGGCGCTGTAACTCTCCAACAGATTGATTTTACCCCTGATGACACATTCTTCCATTGTCTCTTGAAACAGACGGATGCCAGCAACAAATTATATTAATCCAAGATGTAATCATATTTAGAAAGTTGAGCACAGTTCTGATCACCCCACCTCAGCAAGGACATAACAGAGATGGAGAAGGTACTGAAAGGGGCAACTAACAGGGCAATCTTACACATGATTTCTCGGAAGTAATTTTCTGAGACTAACTCCCAGGCAAGTTAGTAGATGAAGGCTACAATTCACTACACCAGTGTGGTGTAGTGGTTAAGAGCGGTAGACTCGTAATCTGGTGAACCGGGTTTGATTCCCCGCTCCTCCACATGCAGCTGCTGGGTGACCTTGGGCTAGTCACACTTCTTTGAAGTCTCTCAGCCCCACTCACTTCACTTGTGGGGGAGGAAGGGAAAGGAGAATGTTATATGCTTTGAGACTCCTTCGGGTAGTGATAAAGCGGGATTGCTGGGGTCCCACACAAGCCCTCCCTGCTACATCAGGGCACACCTCTGGTCTTCTAAGGCATCTGGCTGGCCATTGTTGGAGATGGAATACTAGACCCATTGTCTGATCCATCATCACAGTCTTTGTGGTGCTTGTGGGCCCTCGAGATGCTGTTCAAACCCCATCAGCTCCAGCCAGCCGAGCCAATGGCCAAGCAGTCTAGCAACATATTGGGTGGGATACAGATGCCCCATTCCTACACCGGAGAGTCTTGGGAATGGGTTGGCCAATGCTTGGTGAAATTTCTGGAACGGGATTGCAGTGCTTTCCTTTCCTTTAGCCACAGCTACCAACAGTATTTACACAAATATGTGCAGATCTGTACCAAATTCTGTATGTCGTTCATAGTTTGTGCATGTGCCACATCTGGTATTTGTTAGCCAACTCCCTTTCTCCCTGTACAGTCAGGTTAACTTGGCAAGGTCTGAACTGAAGCAACCAGGACATATTGTTACAATGCTTACCCTAGGCGGGGATTTGGTTTTTCTCCCACCAGCTCCCACGGGTAACTTTTTGCACGCCTGTGATCAATTCTTTCAATGTTTTGTACCTTCCCAACACAAAAATAAAAGGGAACCTTCCCCACGACAAAATGTGATGCAATCTGCTATTTATTTTGACTGATCATTGTTAGAACATAAGGAGCATCTCTCTTCTGAATGTCCTGCCTTAGAAAGGGCACTTTTTTCCTTATGCAAAATGTATCTCTTGGGGTTCATTAGTTTTCCTTACTTTCTTTTATCAAATGATCATATCAAATGTTTCTTTACTGCAGTCACAGCTCTTTTCGACATAAGGAAAGCAGTTCTTTAATATGCAAATTTAAGAGACAAAGTTGGATTTTTCTTGTAGAAACCACAGGCATTCATAAAAAAAGAAAAGAAATCAAGATCACACAGTTTTGTTTTCAGACTATTTTCTTAACTGAGAGATAGCTGGGAGCCTGGTTTCTTTACAAAGGGCACCTTCACTTTCATGTAATCTAATAAACATTGCCAAAACACAACTCAGTTATAGGAACATTACAGTGAAATTGCAGGCAGTGTGATGAACATTGTATCAGCTTCTTATGGTCCCATGAAAATGGTGTTAGCAGAACAAGGGAATTAATGGATCACTGGTTAGCCAGCATTACTCTGCATATTCAGTTCTTGGCTTGCCTCTGAAGAAAGCTCTGAATATGTATCAATTTCATCCCACTTGTTGGAGAGACTTTTTAAGCTAAGATTTTCTAAATTATTTGAGCAATTAGTTCAGACTTGTAAATAACCACTTGCCTATTTCCATTAGTAAATAAGAGCAGTCACCAGCTGAGAAGTCAGGGAAGCTTTCGTTGAACTAAAAGAGAGTGGGTTCTTACAGTGGTACCCCGCTAGACGAATGCTTCGCTAGACGAAAAACTCGCTAGACGAAAGCATTCGTCTAGCGGGAGGCTGCCCCGCTAGACGAAAAAGTCTATGGGGCTGCCTCGCAAGACGAAAAAAATTCGTCTTTTTTTTTTTTTCGTTTTGCGGAGCGCGGCTCCCATTGCCGCTCCGCAAGACGAAAACCCCGCTAGACGAAAATTTTCGCGGGACGAATTATTTTCGTCTAGCGGGGCACCACTGTATTTTTCACGAAGGTTGCCAGTGAGCCGCAGGATTAGCAGTGTCCCTGACATTCAGCATTCTCTGCCTCACAATGTGAATCTCAGCAATTTATAATCTTTGATTGCAGTTTCTGGCAAGAATTTAAGACCCCAGATTTCTTCTCCAGTCTGGGTTGTAATCTGAACCAGAGAAGTACTTAATTTGCTTTCCCATCCTTAAGCTTCCTCATCCAACATCTCCTTTTTTTCTTTTCTTCCTTGGCTGCAGCAGGTGAGAGGAAATGTGGGCCTGCCATTTAATAGATGCCATATTGACACACAATTTGCCTCTGAGCCACTGCTCACATTATGGGGAAACAGGAAGGAAAACCATTCATGAAATCCACAGCCCCTAACTCACCCCATTTATATCCAAACAATTTATTCCATAGCCTCCCAAAAAAGCAGTAGGTGAGGCTCCCCGCCCCACAAAAGGTATAGGTACCAATTACTGATTGCCTTTAACCACTGGAATTCAATAAATACATGCAGTGTTCCCATTAGCCCCCATCCTTTTCTGTGGCTGAGTCATCCATATCCTGCAACCTACCTTTTTGTTTGATCCTTACCAAGGTCTCTTTAGTTTTCACTAGGGATAGGAAATAAATTAAAATCTGTTCTCATTTGCAGGTGGATCTACCAAACCCCCACTTTCTGAAACAACATGAGAACCAAAACAGCTAGCTTTTGAAAATTTCACCTGTCTGAATTTTGCGATGCAGTTCACCAACCAATGTTTATCAGAATGCATATAGTTGGGGAAAGTGTGCATAAAAAACGAATACATTAGTACAAAAATAATACAAAAATGTGTTGCATTGGGGGGAAATGGCTTGCAAAAATGTGTACTTTAGTCAAAACTGCATATAAAAATGTGTTTATTTGGAGGAGTTTGAACTAAAGCCCATGATGGATAGCTCAGTCAGTAGAACATCAGCCTCTTGAGCACCACATTGAGTAAAACATTCCTGAATTGCAGGGGCTTGGACCAGATGACCCTCCGTTGTGCCTTTCAATTGCATAGTTCTGTGATTTGAAAATGCTGATTAAACAAATTGCTGCAGAACTGATTTTAATATTGGAAAAATGAGAAAGTGGGAGAACCAAAATTGACAGCTTCTTTCACCCCTGGTTTTGACCAAGTATCGCTCCAGGTTGTCACAGCCCCTGAATCCTAACTATTCTCTTAAAGCCTTCTGTGATGCTATTAGTTCCCAGTCTGCCAGAGGTGCAAAAAGCTTTTCTGTGCATGCAGAGGTAGCTGATACTGATGCCTTTCCCTCCCATTGATGGGGTGGCTGATGGGGGCGGGGTCATGCCCACATCATTTTGTTCTGTTTGTTTACCTGCTCGTTATTTTGTGTTAAGCCATATCCATTTTGTGTTACGTCACACACTCCATGACAGCTGTTTTGTGACTAGAACCCACAGCACTTTCTCAAACTACTAGCCCCCAAAGGACCTGTGTTAGATTTTAGCATCCCCACATTTGCTCGCTCACTTTCCTTTCTGCAGTTTGAGAAAGGCTGGTGATTTTTGCTCTGCAGGAGTTCTCTTCATTGTCACAGTACATGCCTAAAAGCAGATTGTATTTGCGGATAGATGTTCTGCGGCAGGAACATCTCCTGACAGGTTAGGCCATGCCTTCACAGTTGTGTTGGGTGGTGGGCCAGGTCAAATGTGCTTCCCTTAGACCTAAGTGAAGTGAAAGTACCTCCTGCCCCTAATTTTTTCCATTCCTTTTCTCCTTGCCACAGGCTGGACTGGAAGCAGCTGGCCAGGAACAGCACTAATTCTCGGGAGAAAATTTGCTCAGGGAGCATTGCTGTCCATGCTTCGTTTTCAACATCTGCTGAGGAAGAAGTTGCTGGCGTCCTGTGTTCTGCTGTGTGAAACTGGGAGAGGAGCTGGCCTTAGCTGGGGCAGAACGGGTTCCCCAAAGGAGCAAGAGGTAGGATAAAAATTGGGGTGGGTGGGAATAACATGTTTGCACTATTATGGCTGCTAGAGAGAACCCTAAAGTAAATGGAACAGTCTTTGTATCATTCTGACATAATTCAGTATCTTGAGCAATGATATGCTAGATTTCTGTGGTGTTCTTTAGAACGATGGGAGTAGTATTGGTGCTAATGGACTATTTCTTTAATGAGGCAGCATGAGTAAGGGGCCGAGAGTTGGTTGCCTAAGACAGGGGTCAGTATACTCCCCTCCAGATGAATTTAGATTGTTGTCTGTAGCTGATGGGAGTTCAGAAACATACAGGATGCAGTAAGCTGGCTACTTCTAGGGGACCTATGAAGTTTGGGGGTTTCCTGGATCATATGTTTCACCACTGTGCTACACCAGCATTTTGTGTGTGCATGTGTGCCAAATGTATGGAGAACCGAGGAGGTAAGTCTCCTGTATATACTCAGCACTGCATATATTCCTTCTTGCTTTTGGCTTTTCACATACTGCACTATGAACAGCAACTCTCCACAATACAGTAGTATTTATTGATAGAAAATCTCAGTTCAAGTTAGCTTTTGTACATGCTACCAACATGTACAATGAAAAAGTATAGTCTGTTGATTCTCATTACTATTAGTAGTAGTAGTAGTATTTTGCCATTTAACTTGACAACATTTATTTTAACTTTTGGGCGTTTATACATTGCCAAAATGTACTTTCAATATTAATATAGTTTAAATAATATTTTATTCTTGAAATGTCCACTTTTTAAGCTTAATATTGCTCATGGTAGTGCAGTTTTGTTAGTATTATAATAGCTCAACCATTCCTTTCAGACCATAAACAGCATCTTAATAAAACAATGAGCTTTTTATATAGAGATCTACACAGTTGATTAGGAGTCTAAAATGAAGTCTGTGTTTAAATCAAACATTTTTACAGTACAACAAATACATTTTATACATTTTTGGAATCCCTCTTTCTGTGTGGGTTATTACATTGCTGGGGGGGGGAACACAGCCAAGTGTTTGTGGTAACATTTGAAAAACCAACAGACCAACCAACTGACCCACCTACCCATCTGCAAACCCCCCTAAATACTGGGGAGGTGTGAAGGAGTTACATAAGCCTAGCTGGAAAGAGATTTGATAAGTTACTGTAGTTTCAATATTCAAATATTACTCTTAAGTATTTCCTACTGCAGGAGAAAAAATGGGCAAGGTGGAGGGAAACCGGAAGCCAATAATCAGTTTTTGGCCTTTTTTGGGGGGGGGGGACAGCCTTTTTCAGACTTGCACATTTTGTCCAACAGCTACATCTGAACTCTTCGGCTCTCTGCCTTTCCTGCACCAAACAGCTGTTCTCCCGTCTCTCATTATTTTAGCATTTTAATTATCAAAAATCTTATTACCCCCCCACCCCTCAGTATTTTATTTAGGGCAGAGGTCCCCCCCCACTACATTACTCTCAATTCTGCCTTTATTGTTTTGACTGCAAGGAATGCTTGAACATCTGTCGTGTAACAGAACACTGCATATTGCAGGATTCTGGAGCATGTCCTACACTCCTTTTGTGTGGAGTGCTAGCTCAGCTCTTGGGCTCATGCAAACGGTGAGAGCAAACTTCTTAGAACGTGCCCAGCGCTCCTCTGATGGTGTTATATGACATGGGAATGTGGGCAATAAGCAGGCATGCCATCTTCGAAACCGTTTGCCGATGTCGCCACCTAAAAGTCCACACCTGGCTTCCCAGAACCTCCAGGATATATAAACTGGGACAGTTTGAAAGTGACTTCTCTTTAGGCTACATTTGCCATGCTCTGTGAAGCTTGTATTTATGCTATGCGTCGTTAGTAATGATGGAATGAGACATGATGGCAGCATGCCCATTTGTTCAAATGCAAGCTTGTCCCAATCAAATGTTCAGGGTGCATGTGCAATTCCTGTTTCTAGAGCAAAAAGGAACTAAATTTTATCTCACGGACCAGCAACCTGCATTCAGGGTCCCCCGTGTGAGATTGGAGGAGGTCAACTTACTAGCTAGGGAAGCGTCAGAGGTCCCGTTACACTCAGAGCCCAGAAATTCTGTTCTCTTGCAAACAGAAAGAGGAACAGCAGCTGAAATATATAGCTGCTGTTCTCGACAGTGTTTTTTTTAGTCTTTTGTTTATATTATTTAGCTTTTCATTGTAAACCACTTTACTTAATAAGCGTTAACATCCAAGCTTGTTTGAATTAGATGCGAAGCATAACAGCTTGCACAAAGCAGCAGCTCATTGTGGTACATTACTCCTGAAGGGCTTTGGCATGGGAAGCAGCAAGACAGAGGTGGCTGTTGCTTCTGGAACTAGTGGGAATTCCATCTTGTTGCAAGCATGGCCATCTCAGGCCCTTAGCACGACTGTTTCACATCTGGACATTAACACACACTCACCATCCAAAGCAAATTTCTTTCCTATGTACAATAGACTCAAGTCAAAATGTGATACTCAGATCGCTGTATGAAAAGCTACCAAAGACACTGCTATGTCAGATGCGAAGTAACATTCTGTTTGATTTCTAAAACTGGATAATTTTTGATAAGTTACATACTTTAAGTGCATGTTTAATTTCCATCCAGTTAATAATAAAGAAAATAGGAACAACTTGTGTCTAAAATCATGGAGTGTGAGATATATATATTTCATATACATATGTCCATTGAGCCCTTCCTTCAACTAGATTTCCCATGTCCCCCCCCCCCCATTTTTTTTTACTACAAAAGGAGACGGGGTTGCTTATTGTACATTGGAAAGGCATGCCTGGAAAAGTTAACTACAGTGCTAGGATCACTGACAAACCATATCTACATTACACTATATAGCTCTGTATCTGTTTATTTCTGCTCTAATACAGGTAGCCATTCTGAAATATTTTCTTATCTCTGGTGATAAAAGATCAGGCAAAAGTGAAACGATTATCATTGATTAAGAATACCATGTGCTTCTTAAACCAACAATTAACCTGACACCCCAATGGCTAACAAACTCAGGAGGACCCCCTCCTGAAAGTCCTATTAAATGACCATCACTTATTAGAAACTCAAAATAATCCAGATTATTTTTATATTGGCCATGTAGCTTCATGTTATCGTAAGTTGTAGCAAATAGTATTGTAGTGTGTGCACTTCAGCATCAGATTCTTTCAACTTTTTTGTGTTTTTAAATCTGCTTCAAGCAATTTGACTCAACAAGGATAACTGTATTCCAGTACTCTGGCCGAAGGCCATTTTCCTTCTGCGTTCAGCACTGCAGCCAGTATACTGCTGGTATTAAATGTTAAATTGCAGTATATTTCCAAAAAGGCTGTGCATTGCATCACTATGTAAATGATGATGAGTACCATACAATGTAGAACCGTAATATTTTTATACTTACCAACAATTGTCAAAGGATGGAGACCCAGGGGCCCCCCCTCTTCCTCTGCTGCACTGTTTCACACATATTATTTTTCATTAATTATATTACACCAGATTTAAAAATCTACAGAAGTGGCCTATATTTTGCATGGGTTGTGATGGTGGATAGGATAGGATACTGTTTAGATATCAATTTACTGTTTGCTTTCGGAAATGTTATATACCTTTGTTTGCTTCTCAGCCATGCATTCTGTCATATTGGTTGTTGCATTCTGACTTCTTCTGGGGTGGGTAACAAACACGGAACCTCACCTAGCAGATGACCCAAGAGTGTTAACTCACATTTAGGGCAGTTACATTAGCCTTGCAAGTCTTGGTGCCTCAAAGGAGCGGGACCTGCTCTGTTGATTCAAATGTATGGCAAAGAACTGATCAGTCATTTTCTCACACTGGAGTTTGTGGATGAAGGGGCTCACCATTCCCTTCTTTCCTTGGGGGAAAAAGTAAGCAGCGTACTTGGGGCTGGATAACCACGTGAATCACCAATGATGGTCAGTCAGCTCTCACTGCAAGGAAGGGGCGATACATACTGGAGTTTCCACTGTAGAGAAAAATTTAATATATACATATATAAATTAAAAAAGTAACAGATGGAACAGTGTGGCCAGATTATCAGTCCACAGTAGCACAGTCTCAAAAGTCTTTGTTTTCTTCTTCTTCAGAAAAGGGCAGACCACATGTGGGGGGGGGGGAGAAGGAGAGGAAGGACTCTCAACTTGTAGGGGCAGTGATGCCAGACATTGCTCAGAAATTCCTCACCTCAGGCTGCCGGGACCTAAGGATATTGGCAGTCTTGTACAACCCCTCAGTCCCTTCCAAGTCCCCAGCAGCACTGCTAAAGGGAAACGGCACACAATTTATCTGGATAAATGGGGAAGGAATCCCTTTCTGCTGTACTCTGCTGCTATAGCTGCACTAGAGAGGAAAATGCAAGACATCTGTTGTATGACATGTTGGAAACTGCTTCTGTGCTAACCCCCACCCCAACCCCTTGTTGTTCCGAAGATTACTTCTGCACTTAGCAAGCCTGAAAGTCTATGTATTTGTGTATGAGAGTGCGAAAAGGTCTCGTATCTTGTGGAGAGAACCCCCCCCCTCCCCGCTTGAAGTCTTGTAGGTAGATGAGAATTCTCTCATGTCTGGCAACACTGCAACAGAACACGCTTTATGCTGCACAAACATACACACAGAATATTATGCACACATCGGGGGGGGACATACATACGCGCACACACAAGCAAGAATGTGTATTTAGATGGAGGATTCTTGGAAATAGACATTCTTAGCAAATATGGATGACAGATCAATTGTAATTTATTTTCTTTTTAACACTGTATCATCATAAAGAAAACTGGTATAAATGAAAAAATCTATTTCAAATATCTACATCTAAAATTTTAGGCAGTGAAAAAGCACTTCGTTGACAAGGAGTGTGGAATGATGAATGTTAATTGTCAGAAACTGCTGAATGCCTTTTTTTTTAGTTGCCACAAACAAATTCACATATCAGAACGAACAATACTGCTAAATATTCTGTTGGTTTTTTTTTTTTTTTGTTAAAACGCACTGGGGAAAAGAAAAGGAAGAAAGAAAGGGGAAAAGGGGAAAAAAGCCCTCCCCCCCTGGAAATTCATACATATTTCAAAGTTTTGAAATTGAAGCAATATTTAGAACCATAGATGAAGAAACACTGTGGCATTGGTGTAATATACACAATGCACTTCTCTCTCTCTCTTTTAAATCTGTAATGTACATCAAATACTTTGCAACAATGCATTAACAAAAGGCAAGAAACATCTTGCTGTACAGAGGAAACCCCAAATGCAACTTGAAGCCTAGATTCACAATGGATGAGGAGAGGAAACAAAGTGTGAGAAGCTGTCCCCCTTAAGGTTTTGTAAACTATTCATTTTCTTGTGCTTAACTCTGGTCCTACATCGGCTGTTGTACCTTCCTCTCTTTCCTTCAGCCACATTCAATATACAGCACTATTTGTTTTACACTCTACATACAAGGGACAACTGCAAAGCTGCCCCCCTCCCCACAATATATTTCTATATCTATATATATAGAGGGAGATGGGATTATATAGATACAGAAATAGATATACATTTCCCCCCTTTCTAATGACACTCCCGTGCTTAATGTCCAAATCTTTTAGCCATCTAAAAGCATCTTAAAAGTTTCCCACACTTGATTATCAGGGCCTTCCTATGGAACAGGCTTTTAACAAACTAAATTTGCAGGAAAAGAATGTCTTGTGGTATGCATGCACATGCACAGTTCCCGGAGCCGTTTTTTTTGTTTGTTTTGTTTTTTCCTTGCCCAAATTTCAAACCCAGGAATCCGGAGATGCAGGATAGTGGCTTGTTTCGTAATTGAGTTCACTGTAGGGCCGAGCAGCCGAGTAGAAGTCAACGTAGTTCCCGGTGGACTTAAGTCCCAGATGCATATTGTACTCGCTTGCAGGAGGACGGTGATGTACTTGGTCCTCAAAGAAGGACTCGTCATAGTTTCTTGTTGAATTCTGAAATGGCTGATATGGTTCATAATCTTTTCTAGTGGGCTCCTGTGGAACTGGCTGTGTTGAGACCTATCAACAGAACAATAAGCCTCAGCTTGTTAGGTATTAGTGCTGCGACGGGAATCAAGCTTACCATTTAGGGAGGAAGATAAGATGCTTCCACTTGAACGATGCTTATTAGGGGTGGCAGTATGAATGCTTCCAGCATTTCAGCAGCTGCATTCATAATCTCTTAGTCCCCCACCCCCACCCCCGAATTAATTGCACTGTTTTGCTTGATCTTCCTAAATGGACTGCCTTGCACTTGCATTGATTACTGCTCCTAACAGACGTTTTGCTTAAAGAGACGGTTAAAGAGTAAAGGGATGCCAACCTTTTTGGGGCTGTGGGAACATTTGCAAACCAGAGAAAGAATGGAAGAAAAAGGCTTCGGACATGGGCATACCCAGGGGGGGCAGGGGGGCAGCTGCCCCCCCTAGAAGCAAAAATTTTTATAATTAAATGGTTATCGGCAGCCTAAAAGGAAAAAAAAGCTCAAGACTGGTCTTTCTCCCCCTCCCAAAATCTCAATAAAATTTAGCTCTTCCGCTCTTGCCGAGGCAGTTGGCCACTCTGTGTGTGTGTGTTGCGCTGGCTGTTTCCCCCTCCCTCATGCCGACAAAGAGCTGGCGTGCCTATCAGAGACCAGATCCTAGCCTGCACCCTGCTTGGTCAAATGGGGATGCAGGCTGAGACTTGGGCAGTGTCAGGGGGCGAATTCATCGCTGCCAGGATTCATCGTTGCAAGGGAGCTTGGCAAACTGATTTCCCTTGCATGGTGAGTAGTTCCTTTGCGAGGACTGAGGATCCTGGGAAACTGAGTTTTTCAGCCATTTGGGGCTTTCTGTTTGGAGGGGAAAGTTTTTCTGTTTTTTGAAGCTGTTTTTGTTTTTGAACCTGAATGACCATGGCTTGCCTCCCCCCCCTAGTTTTGATCCTGGGTATGCCCCTGGCTTCGGAAATGTCTCATGGTACATAGTGTAAAGCTGATTCCCTTTCCCAGGCACTTCTCTGCTGTATCTTCCAAGCTCCAGTTAAAGCAGCATGAGAAATAAACTACCAATAGATAATTTTCAAAGTATTAAATTGGAAGAACACCAGAAGCTCAACAAGATTTCGGCATCTACTGATCTTTGATGACAAGGAGCTAACTTCCTACATTGTGCTTCCTGCCTCACATATTCAGGCAGCAAGCTAATTGAAATTACTGTGGTACCTCGGGTTACAAACTTAATTCGTTCTGGAAGTCCGTTCTTAACTCGAAGCGTTCTTAACCCGAGGTGCACATTCCCCTCATAGGCCTCCCACCGCCTCAGAAGCGGATTGCGTTCGTATCCCAGGGCAAAGTTCGCAACCCGGGACACCTACTTCCGGGTTTGTGGAGTTTGTGACCTGAAGCGTTTGTAAGCAGGACTGTTCATAACCCGTGGTACCAATGTATTGAACTTTTGAGTGCTGAGTACTTACTAAAGAAGTACTCTAGAAGCAGGCATACTGACACACAAACATTATGCCTTCTTTTCAGCAGACACAAAAGACTGTTCCTTTTTGCTCTGCTTTTAATGACAACAGATGTATCCCCTGATCTCATGATCCTGCTGATCTGTGCTGCTGGTATGATTGATGGTACTATCTTGATTTAATGTATTTTTGTGCAGTTGTTATCTAATCTGTTGCCCTTAGGTTTGGGGACTTTAGGAACAAAAAGTGGCAGGGCCGTCTTAAGCCTATCCTGCGCCGTGGTGCAGGGATCTCTCCGGCGCCCCCACGCCCCCCCATCCTTTGGCAAACAGCGCCCGCTCGGGACCCCTTGGGTTCCTTCCCGTCCCCCCGCGCCCTACTCCAGTCCTGCGCAGCGGCAGGCTGGAGAAGCGCTCAAAGGAGCAGCGGCAAGTGGCGTAGCGTGGGTTGTCAGCACCCGGGGCAAGGCAAGTAATTTGGGCCCCCTAACCCAACCAGATGCCTAAGGGAAATCTGCAAGCAGGATCAAAGCATAACATCACCCTCCCCTTCTGTGGATTGCAGGAAGCATTTCTGCTATTGAGGCCAAGCTGCTTAAAGCACAGGAACCCCTTTGAACCAGAATGGGAAATATTCTCTGCATGAGCAGGGGCAAGTGAGGAGCAGAGAGCAGTCATTTTGTCATGTAGGAGGCCACTAGCCCTTTAAGACAAACCTTGGATGACCAATTGAGGAGCGGATCGAGGCCGCTTTTGTGTGCATGCACACTTCTTCAGATACACTGAAATAGAAATCACCAGACCCTTAGGTATAGCGAGAGGGTGGGGAGGGGTATTACTCAGAAGGGTGGTGGGAATGGGTGATTGGCTGATAGGTGTGGTAAACCTGTTGACAACTTAAGGACAGCAATTGGTCTTACAGGACCAATTTCAGTGTATCTGAAGTAGTGTGTGTTATTTTATGTGCATGCACACAATAGCTCATACCAAGAACAAACTTAGTTGGTCTCTAAGGTGCTACTGGAAGGATTTTTTTTAAATTTTGTTTTGACTACAGCAGACCAACATGGCTACCTACTGTAACTAGAACACAGAGGAGAATGCATTAATATAAGCTACTATTATTATCACAACAATTGAAACGCAATACTCAAAACAGTTTAAAGCAAGCAGAGAAACTCCCAGTTTGTCTTTTGGTTCCTTAGGGAAACGTGCAGAAGGAACAATTAACCAGAAACAGAGTATCAGCAACAATAGGCAAAGTTAGAAAACACCACCTCTTTTCAGAGGCTCTCAGATTAGGAGCATCTCACTCACCTCAGTCAGAGAGAGAGAGAGAGAGAGAGAGAGAGAGAGAGAGAGAGAGAGAGAGAGAGAAAATTATCGTAAGTGGAAAGCTTTTCCTACACGGCTCCCTGCGTCATTTGCTGGTGGGGGGGGGGAGAGCCTGGCTTTGTGCATTAATGCAGGCTGGTGGGGGGTTGTTTTCTTAAAGGCGCACGTGTGCCCAAAGTTGGTGCGCCGTCTTTGGGGCGCGCGAGCCAAGGTGCCCTCCTCCTCTTTCTCCCGTCTCGGGAAGCCGAGGAGCTGGCCGGGTTGCAATCGGGAATGGACAGCCGGCAGGAAGGGGCTGGAGCCCAGCGCCCGAGTGGGAGGATCCGCTGCAGGAGCGGACGACGCGGGGGCGAGAGAGGGGTTGAGGAGCGGATCGAGGCCGCTGGGTTGCCGAGGTGCTGCTGGGGAGGTTGCGCGCACGGCGCACAGTCGGGTGCGCTCACCCAGCGCTGGGGCCGCTTTTGGAGAGGGGCCAAAAACAATATCCGTCCTTCCCAAAAGACCCCTTGGCTCCTCATCTGCTCCCCCCCCCCACCTCCACCCCTGGCTTTCCAGAGCGGCAGGGGCAGAGAGCTGCGGGGCTCTGCGCGCCCTTCCAGTGCTCCCGGGACGGGATGCGAGGGCGGCCAGCTCGCAGCCCGCCCGGGAGTGGCATGGGCGGCAGAGGCTGTGCTGCCGGCGCGCGAGCGCCCGGCCGCCAGCCTGCCCGTGGGGGCGGGTGCGGGTTGGGGAGGGGGGCGCCCGGTATGCCAGCGGGCTCACGGGGGCGCCCCTGGGGGGCCCAGCGCCCTGGCGCGCCGCGCCACTAGCCCCTATGGGTGAGACGGCTCTGAAAAGTGGCATACAAATGTCTAATAATAATAACTATTATTTTTCCCCAGGCTTCAATTTTGAGAAGCTCTTTTGGTCTAAGATGTTTAACAGAGTGCAATCCAGAGGTAAGGATACTTTTTTGGTAATTGACTGTGGTAAAATATAGTTCAATCCACACAGAATGCCAGAAAAACAAATTGGGTTGAAAATGTGCACTCTGTCTGCACTCTGGTGTGTAAGATGCTGCAAGTCCAATGCAGAAGCTCAGGCAGGAGGAATCATTGACCTGACCTCTGTTGAACTGCAGTGTCACCCATATAACGGCCAGAGATTGCACTTCAGCCTAGCCAGACCAAGGGCTCTCTTTGTATATTGTTCCACAAGCCTTGCTCCCTCAGTCTGAGGAAATTCTTGCTCAAGTAGCCAAGTAGACACTGCTTTGTCCTACTGTCTTCTCTGGAACTCGACCCTGATCACACCCTGCCTTTGGCCCTTTTGCTCCTAGCCATAGTCTTTTGCTCCTGTTCAGACCTTACATGTTTGGATTGCCCCCTGTATAATCTACTACCTTCAAACCAAGATTTGCTCAGCAAGGCATGAGTTACCTTACAAACGAGCAAACAACTCATAGCTTGCTCCTGCTCTTCTCTTGTGTCTCTGCCAAGTGTCTGGGGTGAGGTGGCCCAGCAAACCATGGTTAAGCAAGGTGGTTGACCTCAAACATAATGCCAAACCATGATAAAACAAACCATGATCTGTAAGCTATGGGGCTCTCACTGTGGTTTGTTGGCAAAAACAACAACAAAAAACCACCCCAGCTAGTTTTCAAACAAACCATGGCTAATTGTCATGTGTCATCCAGATCACAGCTCCTCTCATTAGCAAGGCCCAATGAAACAGCAGCAGAAGAAAAGCCATCTTCTTTTCCTATATTTTTGTTACAGAAAATGTCAGAACACCATTAACCAGAAATTCTTTCAAGTTTTGACAGGGCATTCTGACATTTACTAATACACCTCAAGACTAAACAATATTGGCCTGATGTAATCCTTTTTCTTTAGCCTTAGGATGATTATTGTTTATGATGGCAGATTTATATTATGAATCTTACAGAATCCTTGCATGTATATTGTTAATACCCCTCCCCCAAAAAACATTAACTATCAACAATTGCTATCAGATAGTTTTATACAAACTTTGATCGGAAAAAGTGATTATATATTTCCTTCTTGCAGGAACACTGCTGGAATGGTGGCGATAGAGACAAAGGTAGGAATAACTGAACTTTGTTTTCCTTATCATTAAGACTACACCATTATACGCCCTCACTCCTGTGCGGAACTAGTATAATACTCAGTTTATGGCATCGATTCTATATTATTTTCAAATGGCATTGATTCTATATTATTTTCCAATTACACTGTGTGAAAATCATGAGCGTTTAGGCCATTTTAATTTGCAAAATAAATCTGGCATTCTACCAAGAGTTTGCAACAGTTTCACAAAAATGCCCTCCCCACGATTCATATTTTCTTTCTGTGTTAGATTCTGTTATGGCTCAAAAAACCCCACAATGAATTGCTCTGGCCACATACCTGGTTGTGTTTAATATCTTCAGCAGGTGCACCATAAGAATTTCTGTACAAAGTAGAGATTCCAGTGTTCTGAGCTGAAGATGAGAAGGGGGGGAGAAAAGGGAATTGTGTTATCAAAGAGAAAGCCAGCTAGTAGCAAGCGAAAAGGGTAATTCATGGTTTAAACAGGCAAGCATCATAATGCATTTCCTAGCAATCAGTTGTGCAGGCACATTGAAAACACTCTACACAGTTCTGGTGATGGCCCCATTTCAGTTAGGTTATTGCAGGACTGGAGCTGTCAAAGAAAAGGGGAATTAAGATGATGAAGGTGTTGGAGCATTTTCCTGTGAAGAAAGGCTAAGCATCTTGGGGCTTATTAGTTTAGGAAAAGGGGTACTAAAAGGGGAAATGACAGAGATGTATAAAATAATCAATATGCTATGACAGAAGGGATTTTTCTTCCATTAATACACCAGAACATGGAGTCACTCAATGAATTTGATTGTCAAGAGCTACAGGCCATCTATATTTGCTCGCAGAACAGATAATTATAGCATGTAGCATTCATTACCACCTAATGCGTTATTATTTCCAGTAGGATTGAAACCCAAGAGCCAGGAACATCATAGCAATGTTAAAGTCTAAACTGCAAATTCACCATTTTGCATGTAAACAAACCACTTGTGGTCATACAGAACTTGGCTTTTAAAATAGCATGTGAATCACTTATAAACACAAAGGTTGTGATTGTTTCCTGTGTGGGCACAGCACTCTGAAGTCAACCCCTAAAATCCTGGGTGTGCTTATATCCTAGCTGCTTATGGTGCAAAATAGCCCATTGCTGCACCACCACTAGGAAAGCCTTATCAGAGGAACACAATGATCAGAGGAACACAAGGGCAGTAGGAATGAATGCACTCTTGTACGCAGCCTCGTTCAAAGTGCTTCAGGGCTTTGTAAGTCAAAACGAAAACCTTGAACATGGTTCAGTAGCTGGCAATTTAAAAGTGTTGCAGCATGCATGTAGTAAAGCAGCCCTTTGAGTAGCACAGCCGTTACATTTTGCAGCAGCTGCAGTTTCCAGACCAATGTCAAGGGCAGCACATTACAGTAGTCCAAGCTTGAGGTTACCAATGCATGAGTCCTAGTGGCCAGACTATGGGTCCTGGTCATTCCTTGTGGCAAAGTCAGATAAGTGTAACATTAGCTGCTTGTTAGCTTTCTGAGATCTTTATCTGCAAGCCATGTTGGGTTCATTCTTCTTCCTCCTTTGCAAGGCCCCTTTATGTGGGTGCTTAGAAATTTGGAGTGAGGGGGCATCAAGAAGCTCGATTAAAAAGCCCTTTAAAAAAAACAAAACCGGACACGGGTGTTGTAGTTTTGATTTTTGTAAGGAGGGACTTGATAATAGAGATTGCCAAGTGAAGCTGAATGAAAAAAAAAAGGTCTGGTGACATGGGAGAGGCTGTATATCTGAACACATAACAGACATAGTATTGGAACCAAATCTTGTTACTGGTGGGGTTGAGATGAAAAACTCAGGGTTCTCGCCCAACTCTTTAGTCCAGATTCCTTCAAGTGTCAGACCTGGGAGTAATAGGCGCATTCCAACAGGGAACTCTTGCTGCTGCTTTCTTCCATCATCTCCCTTCCCTGCTAGCACTTATTCAGAGGCAGGACATGTGCACATGCGTTTGATATCTTTATGCTATTGGAAAACATATATCTGTACACGCAACGCAATCTGAAAGAAGACCTGTGTACAATATCTGGCCAGGGGGGGATTAAAAAAAAAGGCCCACAAAGCTGCAATTTTGTAATATGTTTTATTGAACTGTTGTTAAGATTTGGCTGAGCCTGTTTTGTTTTCATGCCTGTTGAGGTTCTTTTTCAAGGTGATGTATACATTTCATACACAAAGAGAATATGTTTTACTTTCATTTATTCTTCCCTTTCTCTTCAGATGAGGCTTCATTTGATGTGGTAACAACGTGCCCCAAGCTCAGCTGAGGTAACCTGAAAAAGCAAATAAGACTTGTGATCTCTGTTGTCAATCAGATAATGCAAACTGTTCTAGATCAATTATTTTTGGCTTTGTTGTCTAAGCTTATCGCTCATGATGTGCTGAATATGACAAGGCAGCACTGAGGATATTGCTTGTGTATATTTGTGCCCAATTAAAACAAGCGAGTGTAGAGGAGGCATAGAAAAAATTGCAGGCAAAATGAAGGGGAGGGGGAAGGGGTTGGTGGTCAAATATGTATGAAAAAGCACTGGTGTAACAGCCAAGATGAAAAAGCCGGAGTAGATAAAGTGCAATAAACTTTTTTTTGCCTTTACTAGAGCTTGCTTAATATTTATTTAATTGCATGAAATTTATACACTGTTTGAGTGTAAAAAAGCCCTTAATGCAGTTTACAAAAAGTTGTAAATTTTTATTGATCCCATTAATACTTTAAAACATGGAAAAAGTTAAGATTAAAATTCACAACGGCATTTCTAGCAAGGCACCAAAAAGAAAATCTGTAGGCAGGGAGTTTCAAATAAGCTTGAATGTGCTGCAGCTCCCATAAAGTATTAATATATTTGTATGGCCTTCTGCATTACCAAATTAGATCCTGACAAGCGAGCATGTCTCTCACCTGTCCTCCAAAATCCAGGCATGAACTTTAGAGACAAAGCACATTGGGCCTGCTTCACAGGTTAAGTTTTGGGGGGAACATTTTAATGTAAAGTGTGAATGTGCAAAAGTTGCATTATACATATACTGGAATTGGCCATATGTGTGAAGTGACGACCCTCACTTGGTCCCAAAAACTGCAATCCAACACTAAAAGCACAATACCTTGTCAGAACGTGGAAGCTGCCTTTTAGCTGGTCACAAATTCTTGATGGATCAGAATCTGTTGAGGAGTGAAGGATCCCATGCTCCACGCTGGCTATGATACAGAATCATAGCTTCTGTACATTTTGTTTCATCTTTTGGCTCCGTTAGATGAAATCCTGGTGAAAACCTGAAGGATTTGGCGACCAGTAGTAGCAAATTGTGTTAGATCCTAAATGTAACAAAATTGCTGTTGAGTGAGATGTTTAGAATGGTAGCAGCTCCCGATTCCTGGTACCATTCAGAATCTCAGCAAGGAAAGGAAATACCAAGTACCACAGTCTAGAGGTTCTGTAGATTTCAAGTCCAATGCTGTGATGGAGGAATTCTTAGAAAATTAAGAAAGAGTCAGATGGGATCCTTACCACTAGGGTTTGGGATCCTTTCTCATCCCTGGGCTCCACTGTCTAGTTCCTTTTGTGTGATGTAGGGTTTCTCTATCATCCCATACTACTTTCCATTCTTTCCTAGGTGGATTGCCATTGGGCTTGCCAACCCAAAAGTTATGACTTCCCTTGCAGCCCTTTCTCTCCCACCTCCTCACTCTCATTCTCAATCCTTTCCCCCCTGCCCTTTGGTCTGTTTCTGCATCTGTGCAGCCTCTCCTGCAAATTCCATTGGATCTCCCGACCCTCCAAGCACCTGACTTTTTGAAGCTGCGGTGATGCTGGGAGGCAAAGGCATCTTCTTTCCATCACTCTCCTCCAAGCCCAGTGCTCTGATGGGGAGGAAGGCCATTTAAAATGGCCTAGTACACCTGGTATGGCCTGTGGTTTACCAGCCCTGGAAATAAATATTACTTAAGGGAGAGAGAGCTTACTTCAACAGCCATTTCAATAAAGTGAAAAATGAACAGCTCTAAGTTTAAACCACCAAAAATATCCAGGGAAGCCTCAACAACACATTTCCACCCCTCTCTTGCATTCTGCTTAAGCTTTTGGTTAATGTAGATAGGGACTTGCTACAAAGATAAAATTGTGCCTGTAGTGGGGAATGGAAGGTGAGCCGCCACCATGCAAGGTGTCACAATTGGACAGATGCTTCGGCATGATAGCAGCACAAGCCCAGCAAGTGCTTAGCTTGGCAGATGGGTTGGTGTTGAGAGGGGAGAATGTCACCGAGCTGAGGCCAAGGCAGATTCGTCACAGCTATCTTTAGCCACCTGCAGTTGCATGGTTTTAAATCCTCCCGAATTACAGGACTAGTCAACATGCCCAAGGCCTCTTAAGATGTCCCCTTCACAAGTGTCCCTGTTCAGGATTCCGTCAAGTTGGCTGATGCCTCCCCTCTTCTGTGTGCATTTGGACAATCGTTTCATTTCTAGCGTGTAGTAAGTTTGCTCTCTGCCTAAGCCCAAAACTGAGTTGGATGGGTGGGGCATAACCAGAATGAGTGGCCAAGCCTACAATCTCTCTCCCTTTCAAGTTATTTATTTATTTTGCCAACCATTTCCCCCAACGGGCAGAAGGTGCCAAATTTAGGCAACAGTTCCCAACATCAGACTTGGGTGAGAGAGTTATCTCCCCAATCCACTAATGCACATTATTGCCTCCCCTCACAGCCCCCTAGTGAAAATGGGTGGGGAGACATGAAACATTCCTCTAGGTTGGGGTGCAGAAGCTTTCTGGCTTCATGGGCCAGATCCTTTCTGCTCTGCCCAGAGTAATCTGGCCTCTGCTTGAGAGGAGTGGCAGCTCTTTCAGAAAGCAACACAAACACCCAGGTCTTAAAAGCTTTGGAGGAATGAGATATAATTTTCACTGAGGTGTGCCTAAAGAGAGTAGAGGGAAAAATTATACTCCCTAAGGATAAAACAGATAAAAAGATATAAATGAAGTCCTGGTGATTAGAGTACTCATCTGATGCGTGGTTATTCCAATTTCTGCTAAGCCAGATGATATTCATGCAAAAGCTGTAGCTAGAGATCACGACACGTGCTCATCTAGGGTTACACCACAAAGCCAAAATGTGTAGTGCAAGTCACGTCTCTGCCCTTCTGTTGGGGGGGGTGTTGTTATAAAACCAGATAAAACCTCTTTTCCCCATGGAAGAAAAAATACTATTAGAATGCAAGCTTCATCACTGAATTAAACATTATGCTGCAGGAACAGAAATCATAATTTCCTATCTAACCCAGCAATGCTTTATTGCTTGCAGCTACAATACAGACCTGTTTAAATGTACGACACATACAAAATATACGGGCTTAATTTATGACCACTAGTAATATCACAAGTACAAGGAAATGTCAGGTGGAGCTCAAATCGCAGCATAATGATAAACAGTACAAATACACATCTACATTTGGGAAGGACTCTAAAGATGCTCAGCAAAGCTTAAAGCCTGCAAATGTGTTGCATATGGGTACATGCAATATTTTTGCTTCAATTGTTTTTGAATGTATAACATGCGACAAATCTGCCTCACCTGTCATTGCGTCTTTCCTAGAAGTGTGCTCCCCTTTATTTCCATAAGTAGCATTTGTTCCGGTTGATTCGTAGTCTGTTTTTCTTTCTTTTAAAGTGATCATTTCCCGAGGTGAGGCTGGGGCACTTGCTAGCAAACAAAAACAAATTTGGATTTTTAACCTCTCTCATCACACAAGTAACATACAAAACCTACCGCTGGTGTAAATTCATAAACAGACACAAATTCTTAGGAATGCTGCTACTTCAACCACTTAACAACAACCTTATATGCATAAGCATTATGGGGAATCCATTTTGATAGAAAGGCTGGAATCGTATAGCTCATGTGAAGCAACCAGGTGTTATTTGAAAACCTGAAGCATCTGGGCAAATAAAAAGAAGTTAAATTTAACAATTGTTGCTCATGGAGTCTGGAATTCAATGTATTCAAATACCTATACATAAGATACCAAGAAAAAGGCTATGTAGACATCGTACGGAAGATGTGCCAGTCTTATGCACAACTGCTGGACGTTTATTTAGGAGGTGGCGCCCCCCTCCCCCAAAGCCTCTCTCCCAGGACAATGATACATCATAATGCGCATAAATGAAACAAGTAGTATCTGTTTGGGAATACACCCCCACCCCCGCTTTCTGACCCCTCTGAAAAGGGACCATTAATTTCACCACAAGGCACATGGCTGAAACTTGTAAATGTAATAATAAACAGAACTGGACAGAGACCACCTTCCTGCACTGTAAATAGACATAGCTTGACTGCTTTACAGGAGACAGTCCCCAAGTCAGACCATTTAGCATGGGCTGGAGACATCATAGTTTCCCCTGTTACTGAAATTATGAACTCTCTCAGCAATAAAGTAAACGTAAACAGTTCTTGCTTGCTGCAGGAACATATACTTTTTAAAATTTCTTTATGTTTATCAAGTTATGAAAACAAGTAACATACAACCCACAGAAGATCCCACTGCAGGCTCTCTATTATTCTCTCATACTTAACCCCAAGCCACCCAAAGTTCCCAGTCTACAGCTAAATTTGCAAGCTTGCACGAAGCCAATAGTGTAACACAAAACTAATTAAATTACGGTATGAGCCTCCCTCCCTCACTGTCAATCTGGGTCATTTGCTTCACCCATTTGGTGAAATTTGCTTCACCCATTTGGTGAAATATTGTGTTCTTCAATATTTAATCCAATTTTTGACAACGGAGGCTTACTTTAGCCCTATTTGAGGTTCCATCACCTCCATGCAGTGCAAATTGTGTGAGGGACAATGGGGGTCACATTCAAATCCTGCCCCCGTGGGTCCATAACATTTACTCTATGTATCTCTCTCTCTCTCCATGAGCTGAGCAGTAAATTTCTGAGTGGGGAGCCTCCTAGACACAAAGCCAGCCAATGAATGCATGACAAATGGGGCACCTCTGTAGCACACGCAATGAAAGCACAGCATTCTCATGCCTCCAGTGGCAGATCCAGCAACAACCTAGGTAGTGACAGTCCTTAGGCATTCCTCCAAACAGGGGTTTGGATTCCCTTATGCTCCTCACGAGCACAACTAACAACAGTGAGGGAGGAAAGCCCACACAACACATAGTTCCCTGGGCACAAAACACACACATCCCTTCTGCACAAAGAGCTCAGAAATCCACCCTTGGGTTCAAAAGAAGCAAGCAACCAAAGGAAGGGACCAGACAGGCAACAAGGGTGGTCACAGACACACATTTGGGTGACTCCATAGGGTAGTGATGGCCAAACTTGGCCCTCCAGCTGTTTGGGGACTACAGTTCCAATCATCCCTGATCACTGGTCCTGTTAGCTAGGGATGATGGGAGTTATAGTCCCCAAACAGCTGGAAGGCCAAGTCTGGCCATCACTGCCACAGGGCATGGAGTTGGGAAGTGGAAGAAAGGAGTCCAAGCATACACTAAGGGGGAAATGATGCTTTCACTTACCTTTGGCATCACTTAAAATGTGATGTTGGGGGCAAAAGAGAGGATGCTCCTGGGATCCAAACCCACACTACAAAATGCCACAGAGCTGTTCCCTAACCACTCAAGCACAGCAGCAAACAATCCTCCCACCCAAAATCCAGAGGCATCAAAGGGCACATATTTTTGTCCCCTGCCCCAACACCCAGACACAGTGAACACAGGTATTGCAGAAGGAGACAGCTCAATTCAGCACCATACTAGGAAAAGCAGAGAGAGGAGAACACGATGGCTTACCTAAACCAATCGGGAGGGAGCTCTACATGGGCCAATAGAAAGGCTCCTGCATGAGACCAGCCCTCCCACTGGCAACCCATGTGATCAATCTCCACCTTTCACCACAATCTGTTGCCTCACACCTTACCTGGCAAGGCTAGCCACTCAACAAGATTAAATCTCCCTACCCCTCCAATAGAGCCTTACCCTAACAGCAGCACCAACCCCACCTTGAGCATCCTTGTGCACCCCCTCGCGCAGTCTAGAGTACCTGAACAGATACAGAGAGGTGAGGCTGCTGAGCTCCTCCAACTCCCAGCTCACTGCCTTCAATAACCCATCCTGCAGCCTGCTGAAGGCATACCATTAGGCTGGGGTCAGGGAGGAGACCCATCTACCACTCACTAACAATGAAGAAGCAATACATATGGTAGAGTCAAAGTCTTTATTGAGCAGCACTTAGACGTCAAGAAGAGATCCTGAAACGGAAGGCAGTGTGTATGATTGCCACCCAGCCCCTCCAGCAGGGCTCCTGTGCTTTGCAGAGCACCTGCAGCCGAGTTTCTTACGGCACCCAAACCACATCAGGAAAACCACTTGTTGCCACTATTGGCTGTCATGGAGCCTGCGAGGGTGAAGGTGCCTCCCTGGAGGAAGCAGGTCAGCAGCTCTACAGGAGAACGGCTGGGAGCATCTTGCTTCCTGCTGTTGCTCAGACTGGTTCGTGTGGATCAGGGTGCAACCTGTACCTGTGGGAGAGCAGCCTGCAGAGAGGACACCAAAAGAGAGAGTGAACAATGAGCAAGAGGCAGCAGCTGGAGCAGGCACTCCTTCAGGCTGCATGCGCAGTGAGGATTTACCGTATGCATTCGCAGCGAGAGTGAAAGAGAGGTGCCTGTGGTTATGCATCAGTAGCCCACCTGACATGGCGGTGGGGGAGAGACTGCAGAGACTGTGAATCTACTCACTTTTCCTCCTTTTGGAGGGGGTGTCCAATAAAACTTTGCATGTTTGATGACAGCTTGCTCTGCTCCTTGCACCTGGGCTGTGATCCTGTAAGACAAATGTGCTTGTGAGGGTTTGGCCAACTGGGAATGGTTGAAGAAGACTTTTGCCAACAAGCAGATTACAGGCATGTGACGATGAGGATTTCCCCACCATCTGGGGAGCAGTGGAAGAGTGTTAGAAAAGACCATTCAAACGACAAAGCATTCACATTATTTCAAGGTAGGTTATGGAATGTATGGCAATGAAGTGTTGGAGAGGGAGAAAATCATGGGAACTGCACTTTGAAGAATGAGTTTTCCATTTCCTTTGCTTACCTCTGTGGGGTGCTCTGCCCTGGCAGTCTCAGTTGTTGGACTGAAGTTTGCTGTTGGGTGCTTGTTTCTGAAGTCACAAAGTGAGGTACCTGTTGGGGTTCTAGGTAGACAAGTGTTAGCAACGTGCTCAAGTTCCTACATGTGTGTTGTGAGACCAGGATGTTTCGTGCAAAGCGTGCACAGTGCCTTTTTCACAAAGCCCCCCACCCCTAGCAAGCTTCAAGTGTGCGCAGTATGTGGGGCCAGAGACCCATAGTCCAACGTTGCATGCCTTGTCATCCAAATGAACTCTGTGTGTCTGATGACTTACTACTTGAGATATGCTGTGACTGGGAGCCGAGTTGTACCACATCCTCTGCTTGGTCACATGTCATGGATGGGGTAATCAGCAATGCAAGAGTGGCTGGGTGTATCTTAGGATTTGGGGGGGGGGGGACTTGGCTTGGCAGTAATAAATGTGAAAAGGATCTAGGCATCTTAGTTGATCAGAAGCTAAATACATGAAGCAGCAGTGCGATGCAGCTGCTAAAAATAAATTAAAGCTAATACATTTTTAGGCTGCATCAATAGAATCACAGTATTCAGATAATGGAAAGTAAATAGCTAAGCTCTATTCCAGGCATAGGCAAACTTGGCCCTCCAGCTGTTTTGGGACTACAACTCCCATTATCCCTAGCTAACAGGACCAGTGGTCAGGGATGATGGGAGTTGTAGTCCCAAAACAAGTGGAGGGCCAAGTTTGCCTATGCCTGCTCTATTCTGTATTGATCAGGTCACATCTGGAATACTGTACTTTGTCCAGTTCTGGGCACCATATTTAAGAGAGACACTAACAAATTTTTGACTAAGGAAAAATCAGTATTTTCTTTCTCTTACACTAGAAGCTACTTGACAAACAAACACCCTCTACAAAGAGAAAGGAACACGAATTAAAAAAACCCTTTCTATATTAACAAAAACAATGCTTTACCTTGCACAATATTTCAGTAAGGACTCCCCTCCCCTTAATTGGCATGGGTTATAACAAAATTGTCCTTCCTTTCAACAAGGATGTTTTCCTTACAAATTATTAAAATGTCTCTCTCTCTTTCCCATCTACCCCCATCCCCTTAGGAGACTAAATGTAAAAATGTAAAAAATGTTCATCACAATGAAAAACATTCTTAAGTGGCACCAAATCTAACCAGAATATGGTAGATAAAGGAAGGTCTCTCAAGGTTAGGTCCTTTATTAAAGGATGCTAACAGCATTTTTCTCCATTGATTCCACTAACAAGAAAAAAGCTGCCACATTATTGTGGTGGCCTTGGCAATGTCTCTAGTAATAAAAGCCTTTGTGATTGTGAATGAATTCATGGCAAAGCTGTCAGCACCATCATCTACATCATTCTTGTTAAAAGTGAATTATTACTGAGCAGAATACCTTCCGCTGTAATAAAAAAACTGAGTATCTATGAAGCGCACAAGTTCTCTCAACCAAGTGACACTCACAAATAGCACCAACCAGTTCTATACTGCTAACATGTTGCTTTTAAAAATTGTTGTTGTTTAGGTGCTTAGTCGTGTCTGACTCTTCATGACCCCATAGACCAGAGCACACCAGGCACTCCTGTCTTCCCCTGCCTCCTGCAGTTTGGTCAAACCCTCTGTTAGTAGCTTCGAGAACACTGTCCAACCATCTTGTCCTCTGTCGCCCCCTTCTCCTTGTGCCCTCCATCTTTCCCAACATCAGGGTCTTTTCCAGGGAGTCTTCTCTTCTCATGAGGTGGCCAAAATATTGGAGCCTCAGCTTTAGGATCTGTCCTTCCAGTGAGCACCCGGGGCTTATTTCCCTAAGAATGGATAGGTTTGATCTTTTTGCAGTCCATGGGACTCTCAAGAGTCTCCTCCAGCACCATAATTCAAAAGCATCAATTCTTCGGCGATCAGCCTTCTTTATGGTCCAGCTCTCACTTCCATACATCACTACTGGGAAAACCATGGCTTTAACTATACGGACCTTTGTCGGCAAGGTGATGTCTCTGCTATTTAAGATGCTGTCTACGTTTGTCATCGCTTTTCTCCCAAGAAGCAGGCAATTTTAATTTTGTGACTGCTGTCACCATCTGCAGTAATCATGGAGCCCAAGAAAGTAAAATCTCTCACTGCCTCCATTTCTTCCCCTTCTATTTGCCAGGAGGTGATGGGACCAAAGGCCATGATCTTAGTTTTTTTGAAGTTGAGCTTCAGACCATATTTTGCGCTCTCCTCTTTCACCCCCATTAAGAGGTTCTTTAATTCCTCCTCACTTTCTGCCATCAAAGTTGTGTCATCTGCATATCTGAGGTTGTTGATATTTCTTCCGGCAGTCTTAATTCCGGCTTGGGATTCATCCAGTCCAGCCTTCCGCATGATGAATTCTGCATATAAGTTAAATAAGCTGGGAGACAATATACAGCCTTGTCGTACTCCTTTCCCAATTTTGAACCATATTAGTTGTTCCATATCCAGTTCTAACTGTAGCTTCTTGTCCCACATAGGAGACAGATGAGGTGATCCAGCACTCCCATTTCTTTAAGAACTTGCCATAGTTTGCTGTGGTCAACACAGTCAATGGCTTTTGCCTAGTCAATGAAGCAGAAGTAGATGTTTTTCTGTATCTCTCTAGCTTTCTTCATAATCCAGCGCATGTTTGCAATTTGGTCTCTGGTTCCTCTGCCCCTTCGAAATCCAGCTTGTACTTCTGGGAGTTCTCGGTCCACATACTGCTTAACCTTGCTAGTGTGTGAAATGAGCACAGTTGTACAGTAGTTGGAGCATTCTTTGGCACTGCCCTTCTTTGGCAGGCTTTTTAAAATTAAGAGTTGGAAAACATTTGAAACTCATATCCCTTTATCCCTGCTGACTGGCTATCTCTATGGGCAACCAGAGAGGAGCTGGGGGCACCCAGTATTTCAAGGTTATCTTTCTTATGAAGCTGTGGAGAGATGGTGGCTCTTCATTTCCTCTTATCTATCATCTCTCTCTCTCTCTCTCTGCCCCCCCCCCCTATCTAGCTACACCCAATTCTTGACTTCCTTGCTCTGCTCACAATTAGATCCTATTTGCAAGCAAGTCTTTATTCATGAGTAGGACATTCCTTCTGGAGCAGAGCTTGCTCAAGGTATGGGAATAATTTCAGGTTCCCCACAGTGGTCATATCCAACTCCTGTCTCCTGGGGACATCTGAGAGTGCTGTTATTCTAGAGCTCCCCGGGGGGCTGGCATGCCCACTAGCTTCAGCAGTGATGAGCTGGGTAGGACACAGGTGAAGCTGCCATGCCAATCATTCACGGTCAAGTAACATGGAAAATTGTAATTATTACTGATAATTACATAGACAGAATTTCTTTAAAAACATGTTGCTTCCGACGTTACCCTGTAGGGTATGACTTGATTATCAACAATTTACAAATATCTAACCAAGTACATGGCTAAGTAGAGATTTAAAGCAAAGTTACCAAGGTTGAAGTCGAATTATTTATTGGCTCAACTACTTTCCTGTGTTGAACCAAAGCTTAACTGTTCCAGAAGCTCTGCAAATGCCATCTTAACCCCACAATTACTTGGTAGTTGTAACAATGAGCTCATATGTGTTTATATTCACTCACTCTGATATATGCTAATTGGCTTGTTTTGATGTTATCCTTATCTTTAGGGGCCTGGGGTGCTGGGCTCTGAGCTCAGAAAGGGGAATTACCTGTAAGACTTGGGTATTTGCCACCAATTCCCTCATCTGGTCAGGGAAGTCTTGGCTGAAGTGACATATGCTGCTTTGTATATATATATATAGAATACATGAATGCTTGCTTGAGTGTGGACAAGTCACGACGACCTATCACTGTTTGATGTCTGTCCAGCGTCTGTGTTACAAGTTTATACCATTCTTTAAGAAAGCACTAGAACTGGCCATTCGAGTTTTTGACATCCTTCTTTGGTATCCCTGCATCAAACCACTCTCTCAGGCCCTCATTTCGGCCTGTGGTTCAGAACACACAAACCCCCAAAAAGAAAAAAGAAAAAGAAAACCCTCTTCATACCAATCCTAAAGACAACTGTGACTCATTTTGTGGTTTAATCTGATTGTTTTGCTGTCAGGAGAGATGGAACACCCACGAAAAGTTAACATATATAGACTGGAAATATCTTCCCTTATGATGGGTTACTTCCCAGCTTATTAATAAATTTGGGCTTACCTGAACGGTTGTTGGGAGACATGCGCACAGGAGAGATGGAGGGCGTACGCGATGAGGAGTACGGCCTTTGCCTATCCCTCTCTATCGTTGAAGATGAGGCTACAAAGTGATACTGTGACCATCCATCCTGCACAGGGATAACATGAGAAAAGGGGCGGGGGACACACACGGCAAAATCAGTGAAATAGATACTCACGTTCAATGTTTGAGAATAAAACTTAAGTAAGCCAAGAATAAAGAGTTTAATATGCTATCTTTTACAGACTGGTCTTGCTCTTCATCAACAGACAGATCTCTCGTATGATCCTTTTTAATATATCTTTTTTTAAAAAATATGTTCGATTTCATGTATCACAAAATTCATATCCTGTCTTTCATTGCCAAGTGATCCCAGAGCAGGTCGCAATGATTAAAAACACATCATAAAGTCAGTCAAAAACCTTGCACCAGAATGACAATTACCATTCAGTTTGTAAGTGTGAGTGCACTATTATAGGATTACCGACAACGCTTGCACCTCCTGACCAATGTGGAGTGTGGTGGTGGAATGAGTGTGTGACGTAAGGTCGGTCACTCACACTTAGAATGCTGGAAAATATTATTCTGAGATGGGAGGGAAATGTAATCTATCATTAAAAATAGCTTGGTGATCTTCCTTTTATTTTCAGTATATGAATGAGTATGAATGAGATTTTCTGTGTTTCCTAGTTTAACTACTGAGTAGTATCCAGCTATGTCACACGCTCAGAGGAGAAATCAGTGGACTTAAATGCCTATTATGTTCATTGATTTCAGTGGATCTACTCTAGGTATGACTTTATTGGATAATACCCAGTGACCTTACCACTTTGTTCTGTGGCTGCTCCAGTATTCTTTCTGAAGGAATATTTACATTCTAAATTGGAACACCTACATCCAATTATGAATAAAAAGTTATGGGATGAACCTGTCTGTATTTTTAAAAATGGTTCCTTTGATTTTAGTGGGAGAGTTGAGTACTTTCTTAAATCTCTGCCAATGATATTAATGTGAGTAACAAGTACTTAATTTCAGTTGGATTGTGCACTTATTTTTCTGTCCTCAATGCTGATTTTCCTTTCAGGAACAATGATCGCTAACTTGCAAAATATTCACATATATATATAAGTAGAGCAAAAATGAAAGTCAAATAGTGTAAATTGACTAGTACAAGAAATAAAAACAAAAACAAAACTTTATAAGTGAAATCTAACATCCTTAAGGCTCAAGCAACTCAAACAATCTAATCTATATGTCCTTAGACTGTTGAGGGTCAGATAAGAAATTGCAAGAAAAAAAGAAAAGAAAACAGCCAATAGAAAAGAACAAGAATAACTTGTAATGACAATTAGTCCTTACTACTACTGATAAGACAAGATTGTTTAAATCCACACATTCTCTCTCAGGAGCCAGATAATTGAGAAGCCACGCACTTTAAAATCAGACAAAAGGTAACGTCAAATATATTATCTTCAGCTACACAACTGCTGATGTTTATTAAGTATTACCTGAGGTAAGAATTATTACAGAACATTCCATGGCCAGCAGAAGTAAACACAATGCTTCAGAGTCCTTGAAAAACCGTTATTTCTCTCACTTATCCATATTGAAATCTAGATTCTACATGGCTTTTCAAATCAAACCTCATTCTTAATCCTTCATCAAATATACACTATAGCTCAGATTAATTTGGCAAGCAATAGATGTCAACATAGTGGGTGGAATTCAACACCACACTAAGACAATAATTCAATCAGTGTGAGCATTCCTGCTTGCCAGATGGAACAACCACTCCCCCCGCAAGTGCTGTTCTGGGTGTTCTCCTGATCCCCCAAGAGTGGATTGGGGGGGGGGGGAGCCCCACTGGCTAGCAGCTATGCTAGACTGCATTTAGCTGAATCCAGCACTCATTATTCCAAAGTACTCTATTTGACGCATTCATGGCTACTGGATAGAGACAATCTTTTGTAAAATCAGGATAACAAACCCATTTTTATTTTTTATAGATAATATAAATAATATAATAAGCAGAGTTCTTTTGAGGTTCAGTGACATTCAGGGGTTTTGATTAAAGTGCAAAACTCAAGGGGGAATTGAGAAAGATACCTAATTCAGGGTCCTCTAGGGATCTAGAAAGAGAACTTTCCCAACTAATACCAAGAACAAACTTAGTTGGTCTCTAAGGTGCCACTGGAAAGAATTTTTTTTATTTTTTATTTTGTTTTCCCAACTAAATCCATTTGTCTAGGATGTTGTACAGAAAGAAAATGATTGCTTGTTCAAAGCATTAGCAATGTCTTATGATGGAACACAGCTAGATTAACAAGAAGCTTAGGTGTGAAAAGTCAGATATATCTGATGACTGCAGCTAAATAAAATAAAACAAGTCCAAAGATAGCCTATGCTCAAATATAATAGAATAAACATGTCTTCAGCATCAGCTTACTCCCCAGAGCTTCACATATCAACCAACAAAACCTAGTGACCATATGTCCGCTGCAGAGATTATTCTCCAACTTAGATATGAAACGGCCCTAAAATTTAGATGAAATTAAACAGAGGAATTGAGCTACAACAGCTGGCATTTATACAACTGTTTTTGATAGACACAGCAATTTTACGTGGCTAGATAAGATATAAAACACTAAGTATCAAGCTGTTTCAGTGCTGGAAGTAATTAATAGTTTAAAAATTAAAAGGTATGCATTTTTAATTACACGCAGTAATATATACCATCTATTTTAAATTAATAAGGCTACAATCCTTGAACTGCCAAGGCAGTACAACTGAACTCTGTGGGAGTGTTCTTAAATTAATGGCTTGAGGAATGAAAGCTTAACAGCACTCGAATTTCAAACTACAAACCTGATCACTTTGAAGTCAATGCAAGTCAATGGAATTTCCCCCCCTATGAATCTAGGCTTGTCCCAAAGGGCTCTTAAAAGCTTAGAGTCAGCTGCAAAGCAGCTCACTTTGTTTAATGCTTATCTCAAAATATCTTTGCTCCAAAGCATACACAGCTCTGTGGAAATGGCTGCTACATGATTAGAGTGAGAAAGGCAGACTTTTCCCACTTTGCTCAGAATATTTCACACAGTATTTTGACCTCTCTTTTTTAATGAATTGTTGGAATCCCAGTGGAATGCGAGTTCTAACTCTGACCATCCCTAGATAATCCAACATCTCAGAAACCAGCCAATACAATCAATGCTATACGGAGCATGAACCCCACGCGGCAACTTTGCATCATACTTGAGACCCCGAAGGCAGCAAGGGTTGGGACAGAGCAACTGCACATTCTCTTTTAACCATCTGCCTACCATTTGCAACTTTGGCTCTCTGACCCAGACCCCAATGTCATTACAAAATGAATTTGAATTTTTGGAAGAACCAGACACATTCAATACATCTGAGAAGTCTCAGGTTGCATGCACACACTTTGTCAGATGAGAGTACGTAAGGCCGTGGAGGGGGTCCCACTGTTTCTTCAACTGCTCTGACAGGCATAAACCCGGAAAAGTTAGTTTCAGCTACATACGGTAGATGCTAGAGGTGTGTTTCTGGTGCATCTTCGAAGCTGCTGTAAATGTGCGCATTCATCAATAAAGAATTAACTACCAGCCATTTGCCTTCCTTGGCTGGGTGTGTGCAGGGCAATCAGTGCCTTGCCAGAAAGGTCAGCTATGCAGGGGAAAACAATCTACCCAAATTGACTCTTAATATCATAGGAATCTACTGTAGAAAGTCATAGGTCTACAGTTGGCTTTTGGTTGACGAATGGCTTAGTTGCTCCCAAACGATTGAAAACCGGGAGTGTTCCGGTTTTCAAACATTCCTTGGAACCTGAACGTCTGGCGCGACTTCCGATTGGCTGCAGGACCTTCCTGCAGCCAATCGGAAGCCGCGCCTTGGTTCCCTAATGTATTGGAAGTCGAACAGACTTCCAGAACGGATTCTGTTCGACTTCCAAGGTACGTCTGTATTCTGTTTTAGGTATAATTTGGTTTTGCCCCATCATTATAATCTCACATTATGCAAAATATGTTACCACATAAGCAACAGAAAGTTCTCTTTGGGCCAGTCTGTAGTTTGATTTCATGCCACATGTAAATTCCACTCAACTGAAATAGTGCTTTGTCAGACCAAAGCAAGAAATAAGAAATAAATTTCACATTGCACTGATTCTCCAGTAAGACCATCACAATATTTTCTAATGTGAGTAATCAAAATATAACATTAGCCTTTCTCAGTTCCAAGAAAACAAGCACAATTTCCATTTTAAAGGTAAACTGTCAGTAACAAATTCATTAGGCCTACTTCATCAACAATTCCAAAAGCTATTAGTGTTAAATATTTAAACTAATTTTTAGAAGCCAAAAGGGAGTATTTCTAATTTAATGCAGAAATAAATACCACCTGATGTGCTGGCTGCTTTCATTAGTTTGTTTCGGCTCTAGTGCTTCTAATGAAATTTAATTAAATTGATTTGGATACTTAAAAGGTACAGTATATAAGGGTCTTCTGCACAGAAAAAGTAATCTCTCCAAAAGCAAGAGATGTACAAGTGCATTTCTGAACTCAATTTACCTGCCTACATTTAGAAAGACGTCACATTATGGGAGTCATGGCATGGTTGGCTACTTGCAGTTAACAGTTAAGAACTGCATACCAAACGGGGAAAAGAAGGTACTTATTTAATTTTAGTAGCATCTCCTGAAACATTTATTCACAACTATATTCTTGGCTACATCTGTTTAAGGACTATCTCACCCCTCCCGCTAAAGCAATTCTATAGAAAGGTCTAAGAGAAATTGGTTGTTGGTTGTTTTTTGCTAGATCAGTATGTGCACCTCTGATAAGTAGCCAGAGATGAAGTGGGGAATAAATTTTAAGATGGAAAGATATACATGGATGACTGGAGGAGGAAAAGCTAGACTTTCAGGCTCTTAAGACTTCAGCCACTCCTTCTTTGCTCTCCCTAATGCAGAAATCTCATACCATGTCATGTTTCCTTGAAATACCACAGGAGGTGTGAGCTGGATTTTAGGTGTGAATGTTAAGAAAGCAGTCCCAATAAATCTAAAACTTGTTGCAGTTCTTAGTATAGATCATTCAGCTGCTGTTATATATAAAAAAGTAAAGCTGAAAGGAATTGGGCTATTTACTTTTGATTAGAGAACTGTGGGTGTCGTCTAATATTCTAACATCCCCATCCTGTTATTTATTCGTAGTTTTGCTGAACAGTACCTCAAAAACACTGCAAAAGTGATTACTTATTAATTAAATTACTTACTGTCATGCCTACAAATACTAATCTCCAAAATTAGGTCATACCAACATGTATTTTGGTAGACATGCTTAGCATTGAATTATGGTTAATAAGTATTGTCAAGACTATTTATTTAAGAAACTGTGGTCTTCAAAATCAGTAGTTTGATCCTTTCGCCCTTATAGAAGATGCACTGATTATCTGTTGGAGATATTCTGAAAACCAAAAGTCCATTCATTCACGGTCAATATGCTAGAACCCCCAAATTGTTGAATAATCTCCCTGCCTGCTTATCTTGATGAAAATTATTTCTTAAGAACTACTTAGAATGTTTTCCAAATTGAAGACACACTTCTGCTCCCAGGCATTTTTGCTAGTGCTTGATTCCAACCTATGGTACCATGTTTTAAACCATCATTTCCACCACCACCAATTTATTTGTTGCTGATGATATAAAATTGTCTCAAAGCAACTTAATTTTTTTTTTAAAAAGCATATAATACCCATTTAAAATGCATCAAAAGATTTAAGAAAAATTAAGCAAAAACTAAATGTACAACATCTTCATTGCTTTGTGGATTTCCTCTCCTGATTTGTACTGTTTCAAATGGGTTAATTTGTTATACCTTTGCACATCACCTTGGGTTGCCACATGAAAGGCATTTTACAGGATTCGTTTTACTTTCAAAACCTGCTGATTATGTGAGTCATAAGGCAAGAGAAACCCCTTTTCACCTATAAGCTTCTCAAACCTTCAGTTTTAGTTTTAAGGAGAAGGAAATTCAGGGCTACTTTGCAGAACGTTGAGGCATATGTTGAGCTTTTTTTACAATAAAAAATAAAAATCTTGCCAAGGCCTACAACCTAGTTTCATGTGTTCTTGAGCAAAGTAATTGCATGAGCAGAGTATTATGACAAAGAGCCATATAACCAATTTGCCACAGATACACATGAATTCCAGCTGTCAGCTCAGACAGAAAAAACTGAACCCATCACACATCTATTGATTGTGTGGAATCAACAATCCAACACACGTCAATCGCAAAGCCAAACCCCTTAGGATTTGGATGGCTAAGAATGACTTTGCAAGGTGTGAAGAGAACGAGCTTCGGTTTGCATGCTTGTGTTTTAGGGACAATGATGAAATATGAAGACCACATGATTAGAGACCACCTGGTAGGTTAGTGCAATAATAATCCCTGACCAATGGACATGATGGCTGGAGCTGATGGAGCACAGGAACATCTGGGGTAGACCCATAGGTTCTCCACCTTTGCTGTAGAGACTGTGGTTACGGGCAAGTCAGCAAGCTGTCAAGAGGTTGATAGCTGAGATGGGTTGCAGGGCATATACAGAATTCAGGTCAATATAAGATTAGCCTTTAGCCACCAGCTGTTGAGTACAGTGCTGTTCAGGATGCCAAGGGGAGACCAGGGCTTGGTGGGGGGCAGCACCCTGCTCCGAATGCAGTTACTTATGGCAAGTCAATTAAGTGAAAACTTCTAGAGAGCAATACCCAATAATTTATTTTTAATGTGTGTCTACGGAGGTCTCAAAAGCAAGTCAGCCATTGCTTTACCTATCCATAATTAATTATTGATTTCCTGTGTTGTGAATGCAAGGATGACAAGACCTAATCTAATGAATAACAGAGCTGTAAGAGCAGGGAACAGTGTGTGAGACAAAGCATGAAGGACAGAACCTCAGACATAACAGGCCTCATTATTCATATTGTTGATGTTATACAGGGAACTAAATAATAAGCCCTATAAAAGCACCGCCATCAAATCATGTAGGCATTTTTCAAAATAGTTCATTTCATGCAGGTGGCTTGTAAACCCACTCAGAGCGTTGTGGAGCCTTGCGACCTGTTTCAAGTCTTTCTGGGAGAAAATGTGGCTGAAACACTCGGCGGAGTGTGCAAATTTAGTGTAATTGTGGAAATACGATTAGACATAACATGCAAGAGAATTGCATGGTGCAAACTATGCTGTGATATATTGTTGATGGGGTTAGCATCCAAAGAAATTATTGGGCATGCCAGAAGTACAACTACAGTCATTACAGCAAATTGCCAGTGTTTCAGCAAAGTATACCGTGACTAGAAGCTGTTAGGATGTTATGAAAAAGGGGTTACTTCATGTTTTGAGGAAGGTATATGAGATTTCAGAGTAGGAGGGTTCACTGCAAATGTCAAAGGCTTTTTCTTGGATATACTGAAGGTTAAATGGCAAAAAGAGCATTTTTTGTGGGGGTTAAAAAAAAAATCTTAGATGTAGATGTACCTGATATATAACCACACCTAGTGACTGCTCCTTTCCTGGCTTTCTCTACATGGCACTGCAAAGATGAGAGATTGAAGCAATGAACATGCACAAGCAGGTCTAACCTAGATAATGCTAGTAGGTGGAGGAAATGCAATGAATAGCTTTAATCAAGGCAGAGAAATAAAACAAACAAGCATTGAAAAATGATGCAATTATACCTCATTTCCTCCTGCCAAAACACATGACCATACATCATCCCCTGCCACAGACCCACACAATCCAAGTTTGAACTAGAACTGTGAAGCTAAAGTGACTCCATCCAAGACTTCCGTTGTGTAGTACAATGCTTTAGTGTCTGTGGAAAACAGCCTGAATTCAAGTTATAATCATATGGATCTGGTATTTCTGTGCTTAATCTCATGGGCGACAGACCCAGAGAGGAGGAGGAAAGGCTGTAACTGAGCTTCCCGTAGATACAGGCAACAGCCTCAGTAAACTCAAGGTAGCCAGTCACCTCAATGGTAACCTCAGTAACTTCAATGATGGACTGTCCAGGATGTAACATAATGTGTTGACAGAGTACTGGAACTTCATAAACTTTCCTCTTCACAGGTAGTGTTCAAGATTTAGCGTTGCAGGTACTAATTCTAGATAGGTGTAAATATGAAATTATGGCTAGCCACAGCATTTGAGAGAGATCTTGGGGGAGATTTGAGAGGAGAAGAAGAAGAGGAGGAGGAGGAGGAGTTTGGATTTGATATCCCGCTTTATCACTACCCGGAGAAGTCTCAAAGTGGCTAACATTCTCCTTTCCCTTCCTCTCCCACAACAAACACTCTGTGAGGTGAGTGGGGCTGAGAGATTTCAAAGAAGTGTGACTAGCCCAAGGTCACCCAGCAGCTGCATGTGGAGGAGCGGAGATGCAAACCTGGTTCACCAGATTAAGAGTCTACCACTCTTAACCAGCGTTAAGAGAGGCAGTGTGCTGAGAGCAAATTGTACTTCCATCACTTTCTGGTCACCTTATGGTGCTATGATGCAACGTATTTTTACAGGCTCCAAAGGAATGAACTCTATCCCAAAAAACAACTTTCAGTTATCAGATCCTTAGGTGGTCCTGCGAAAGCCTGTATCACTTTGTTCTCCATTGATAAAATGGGAGTAGAAGGGAAATATCTTATAGAAGGACAAGAAAAAGATTATAATGAACCTTGCACAAGAAAAGCACTATGTAAGTACAATCTCTATGAGGAGCTTAGAACTATGAACAAGAGAGGAAATATAGACATTGGAGGAATGCAAAGACTGTCTTAATAATAATAAAGAGTGAACTTGTTCCAGTTCTTTTTCAAGGTTCCAAATGTAGGATTATGCTATGTATGGAAGCTATGAATATTAAGCATGGACTGAGGGCAACTTATCTGTTCACATATAGAGATGACCAGGGTTGGAGTAAAGATTGACCTTCTGTGAATAGAAGGGCTCTTTCCTCTTTCTAGGAACTTTGATCTAGCAGAGGCTCCAGCTGGAGGAAGAAGGTTTTTCACTGACTCCAACTTCCTCCTGCAACCCCTGTGTCATTTTCCACAGAGTAACTGAGGACACCTTGACCTTTCAAGTGTACACTTGGCATTCTGAGCAAGTAGTGGAAGGATTTCATTTAATGGTATAGCAACGGTCACAGATGCGACTAATAAAATTTAAATTCTGTTCTACATCAGAGGGAACAAAGCAGGGCTGTCAACTAGTTTTAGTTGATTAACCAATTAACTAAATTAAAGCTAGAGGGTGAGTTAATGCAAATTTAATAAGTGTGCATGTTATCCAATGGCACAGGTGCATATTTTGAGTATCTAGAGAACAAAGACCCACTTCTGTTACGTGTAAGATAGCCTTTGTTTATTAAACTTATTATCACTCATTGTTGGAAGGAAAGCCCTTTTTATTATTAATCTTGGTACACAGGAGAGAGAGAGAGAGAGTTTGTGCAGCCTACTCAGCTGTGTGCAAGTCCACCTCCCCACTGTTTAATTCAAGGGCACAAGTTTAATCTGTGATTAAAATTTTAGTTGATTCACCTCTGATTAAATGAACTAAAGCAGCAGCCATTAAAAACAGGATCACAAAAAAATCTTTTATATCTGTATTCAGGGAACAGCAGCCAGCTCCCCCTTCCCCCAAATTGTGAGCAAGAAAACCAATAAGCCATTATTCCCAGAGCTATTTCTTGAACAAGTGTGTAACTAGATTACACTGAATATGAAAGAACTGAAACTAGCAGCTTATCATTGACTCACTCAGATGGTTCTGGCAGAATTCATGTTCTCCAGCTACATGGACTGGTCACTTTGTTTAATTTCCCTTAAGAGCAGGAAATAACTAGGCATTATGCCTGGCTTTATTGTACCGTGGTAGGGGAATATCAGCAGAGGGAGCTGGAAATGATACCATGACAGCAATGCAACTTCGCGTCTCTGAGCTTAAGAGTACGACTTGAATGGCAATACAAGATATCTCCTCTGCTCCTACTGTGGGCACAGCCTTGTGCCAGCTAAGGAGCTCTGGCAGCAGTTCTGCTTTTGTACCTGGGGCTGGTTCACGGGTCCATTACATGCAAAACCTTTTACAAGGGTCAGGGCATAAGGGCATATTGAGGATTTGCTTATGTGATCCACTTAAGTGAGATAAAAAGGGGTGAGCACAAGCTAGCCCTCTGCTGTTCAGCTTTGGGAAATGGCCATAGCTGAGTGGCAGAGCCCTGGCATCTCCTGGCTTTCCAACTCCTGGGAAAGGCTCCTGGCTGAAACCTTGGAGAAGTACTGTGAGTCAGTGTACACCATACAAAATTCACCATTTGCCTAGAGGGGGAAGCATTGTGGTGCAAGATGCTATTTGCACTGTGAAACCTTTGGAATGGTTTGAGCTGGTGGGCTGTGAAGGAATCATAGTAATTTGAAGGGACTGCCTGAAAAACATTAGAAATCTTCTCCAAAGGCGTATCTCTGTACTTCTGAATGGACTAGAAAGTTAGAGCAGCCTTGACCTACACAAGCCCTTCAGACACCTCTGACTCTCTCTCTCTCTCTCTCTCTTGCCTGGAGCAAGTTTTGAGACTTAGTTAAATAACAAACTTCAAAAGGAAGGTTGTCAGTCAATTACTCAGACTAAGGTGCTGTGCTGTACAGAGAATTGTCTGTCTTTCTTTACAGAAAGATCAAAAGCTACACTACTGTCTGCAAAGATAGGGCCTTTTAATAACTAAAGCTGTGAAAAGCTCCCTGAAATTTGTTGTGGTCCTAAATCTGCATGTAAGCAGGCAGAATAAACTTGTGGCTTTCAGAAATGTATAGAAGCCACTGGAGATTATGCAAGTGAATTAGAAATTGTTCACTACATCTGGAGGTTTTTAAATAATACAATTTTTGGTAGTTTTTTTTTTTAAGCAGCCTTAAAACACACTCGCTTAGATTTACCTTATTTAAATGTTCATTCTGAAGATAATATGCTATGCTATGTTAAGATAAGAAAAAAAATAGACATAATTATTAGGCTTGAATTTTCCGGAGTTTGTTTGTGAAAGAGCCCTTGATTAGTGATTTTGCATTCAAAGCAGAAATAAACGTCTATGCATTCACTAGGTCAGATCACCCACTCCTTTATACTGTCATCATTTGTGTGTTGACTCACATTTGGGACAATCCATAAAACCTGTCCCCAGGAAAAGGACTTCAATGAGAACTGTATGCCAGTAGCCTTTTGTGGATTCTACCCATAATCACAATGAGAACCTGTTCTGTTTTTAAGGGCACCCATACTAAATTGGTATGTGAAAGCAAGACACAGGGCTAACTCACGACAGTATGTGCATCACTTCCCCATCACTCAGCACCTGATGACTCACAACTTAATGTGTGTCCCAACTCCATTGGAAAGCACTGTGTCACAGAGGGGGTATGAAAATCCTGCTTTGATGTTTCATCTATGATGGCTCAATGGCATATGTAAGTAAATGGCGCAATTATTAAGCAATGAAGCTGCCCATAGATAATGAAATTCACATGGTTTTTGATAAGTGACAATTCTAATTAAATGCCACCCTAGTGTGCTGGTCTTTACTATATATGCAGCTCCTTTCTCAACACTGCCGCAACCTAGTTAGGCAGCAGAACAATGTTGGGAATGTAGGTGGGACTCTGTAAGTTTGACTCTGTGGCATAAACAGCCCACTCTATTTGGGCCCCAAGTTTCCACTCTCAGTGAAACTAGAGCAGTCACCCTGCAGGTTGGCATAACTTTTTAATTCACCTGATGCAGGTGAAACCAGCTTTAGTCCAATAAACGGCATACAGATGACACAAAAGGAAGTCTCCAGTTTTGCGGTGTAAATCTTTTAAGTTGTGACAAATGTTTAAAAAGTGACAGTATAGTGTATCAGTTTTAAAGATTATTTTGTAGTGTTGTCATCCAGAATAAAAGATTCAAGGAGGCTGGCAGAAATATCATTTGGAAAGACAAATGAGTAATTGTGTATGTTGTGTTTAAACATTCAGATAGAAAATTTTAGAGAGATGATCAGACTAAATCAAAATCTAGTTAAATTGAAGTATTGGGATTTAGGCTAACATGGTCTGAGTGAATTGGATTTTCATAATGGAGACCCACAGAATATTTCCCTTATGTTATCCACTGTGGAACACCTTTTTTAAAAAAGGGATCCTAAGCAGTGGCCGAGTTGGAGCTTTTGAGTTTCAGTGGCACCCTGTGTGATCCCAAAATCCAGGCCCCCTCGCCCCTCACTCAAAGTCACTGTTGCAGTGCCCCCCCCCACAACGCCCTCTTGGCTTGGTGTCCAGTGTGGGCAAACCGGTTGCACTCCCCTAAATCCACCTCTGCTCCAAGAAAGCACCCTCTGCAAAAACTGAGGTTATCAATTTCTATATACACTTTTCAATTGTGCAATCATGCAGAGTTGGTATTTGTGTAGTCACGCACACTTGCTATTCTGAATATATTGGTTTCAATCAGTTATTTGTGATTTTCTGCCTACTGTGCTGTATGTTTAGAGACAAATCAGGGTCTGTTCTGCTTAATGTTGGTGTCACCGTTGCAGATTTACAAGAACAGGATGTTGAAGATGAAACCAGGCTAACTACATACTTCTCCCCTGCCGAGTTATGATACAAGATGATTAAAATTGCTGTATTACAATATAGCCCTAGCAAAGAAAATAATTAACTATCGTGAAATGACGATAGAAATATAGGGTTCATATCTCTAAAAAATTTAAAGGCGTATCAATACACAATGAATGCTCTTTTTACTGAAAACTATATATCTTTGTTGCAGCAGAAAAGTGTTCATAGTGCACTTATGGCATTGTTCCATTCTGAATACATTATGTACACTGTGATGTAGGCTTTACATCTGATAATTTAACACAAAACCACTGAGAGCTGTTCTCATTACAGCCAAATCAATGGAAGCTTTCTTTGGTGAGGGCTGAATGTGTCTCATAATGAATAAAATAAATCAGACTTGCAACTTATATTAAAAACAAAGTACTAATTAGCAGGACTAACTGGAAGCAAGAGAATTTAGTGGGGGTTTTTGGAGGAAACCCAGTGGTTTTACTTTTCTTTAATATTGTGTGTGTTGTTGTTTACAAAGGCCTATCTGCATTAAAAAGGTACCTGCAGCTTTTCTGTAAGATGCTAGGAGACTAACCAGGGACTCTGGGAGCAGGATCTGGCCTCTTATTCCTTGCAGTCCTACGGCAGCTCTCTGGCTGCTAGTTGGATCTTTGCTGCATTGTAAAATGTGTCCCTTCTGCCTGCACTGAAGCTAATAGCCAAAGTGGAGTACAGTGGTACCTCTAGATCAGTGTTTTTCAACCACTGTTCCGCGGCACACTAGTGTGCCGCGAGATGTTGCTTGGTGTGCCATGGGAAAATTACTTTATATATAGTCAATATAGGCACAGAGTTAATTTTTTTTAACATTTTCTAATGGTGGTGTGCCTCGTGATTTTTTTCATGAAACAAGTGTGCCTTTGCCCAAAAAAGGTTGAAAAACACTGCTCTAGATAAGAACAGTATCCATTCCGGAGCCCCATTCGCATCCTGAACAGTCCGCAACCCGCAGCACTGCTTCTGCACACGCGCAGGTCACAATTTGGTGCATGTGCGACCTGCCGAACCCGGAAGTAATCTGTTCCGTTACTTCCAGATTTGGTGCGTTCGTAACTCGTGCCGTTCGCAACCCGCAAAGAAGAAGAAGAAGAGGAGTTTGGATTTGATATCCCGCTTTATCACTACCCGAAGGAGTTTCAAAGCGGCTAACATTATCCTTTCCCTTCCTCCCCCACAACAAACACTCTGTGAGGTGAGTGGGGCTGAGAGACTTCAAAGAAGTGTGACTAGCCCAAGGTCACCCAGCAGCTGCATGTGGAGGAGCGGAGACGTGAACCCAGTTCACCAGATTACAAGTCTACCGCTCTTAACCACTACACTACACTGGCTCATAATAAGGGCTGACATTAGGTTTGACTCTTGGTTGAGCAACTCAAAGAGAGTAGCCATGGTCTACTTTTGAAACCTGGCCGCCTGTCTGACATTGAAGTGTTCCAGTGCCCAGCATGGACAATGATCAGGGATGACAGGGGGCTGCAGGTTCCTCAAAACTGACCAGGGTCTTCATATTTGTAAATATCTATGTACAAGTAAGTACCTTTCAGACTAGTCCTGATCACATGTTGCCCAGGGAAGAGTACCTGAGGTTACAGATACTACAGTTGTTGGCATCCTGTAGAGGGCCTTCTCTGTAGTGGCGCCTGCCCTGTGGAACACCTTCCCATCAGATGTCAAGGAAATAAACAACTATCTGACTTTTAGAAGACATCTGAAGGCAGCCCTGTTTAGGGAAGTTTTTAATGTTTGATGTTTTATTGTGTTTTTAATATTCTGTTGGGAGCCGCCCAGTGACTGGGGAGGCCAGGCCAGATGAGTGGGATATAAGTAATAAACAACAAACAACAACAACAAACAACAACAACAACCTGTCTGTCTTGAGAGACAAGGGAGTACACTTCCTGTTCTATTTGCCACATCACTGCTAATAGTGTATGTCCACTCACCTTTTTCGGTGGGGCAGTGTTGTGGCTGAGTATACAAGGGGCCTGCAGTGATTGGCATGGGGGGTGGGAAGTTTACACCCCCTCATGCCGTCCTGGCCGTGTGACTGGCACTGGGAGGGGCCACCCAGTGTGGCCCTGCTGGCCAATCAGCGTTGATAGTGGGCGTGGCCATGGAGATTTAACTGCACCACAGGTCAGGGGGCCTTCCTCTCTCACCCTTTCACTGGATCTCCCAACCCACCCCTCTCTTTTCACGCTTTGCTCTGACACAACCTTGCTATGGACAAACGTTGGCTGCCATATTGTTGAGGCCCGGGTAGAAATTTTTTCCACTCGGCAAATTGGTACCAGCCATTTGGTTTTCGCCTTACCTTTGTGAGGTTAGGCATTGGTAAGCCGTTGTTCATATGGAGGGGAGGTTGCAGCTTCTGCCTGCCTATTGTCTGGATGTGGGCTGGGGCCATGCCATGACCCCAATGGGGACCCCTCGGGGTGCCCCTAGTTGATGGTAAGTACTAGGGCTCACCCTATTGGTGGTTTAACCTTAGATGGACTCCCTGCAGACGGGCGGGAGTCAAGATATAGCCTGGCTTCACCCAATGCCTAAGCCAAACTGCTCACATCTGTAACCAATAAAATTGTTGCCTATTTGAGCTAATAAACCTAAATACTCATGTCGGTGTGTTTATTAACCACTGGGGAACTGCGGTTCATGGAGCCTTGGCACGCAAGTCACTATTTATAACTCTGCCCCATCTTTTAGTCTTTATTGTATGTCTCGAGGATCAAATTAGACAAGTAAACTTTCTACTCATACCATACTATCAAAAGGGGGGAAAATTCTAGTTCACAAAACAACATGCTTGACTAAAAGAAATTTCTCTGCTAACTAACAAAGCATTGAGTTATGAGGAAATTTCAGAAGACAAACATATACAACATAACATGGATGGATTTCTTAGAAAAGGATATATCCACCCTCTTTTTGTACTGTCCTTCCTTGCCTCACTGCCAGTAAACAATAGCATGAGAGTGGAAAATTCCACTGCCCACATGCATGAGGTGCAAAAAAAAATAATTGACCAGTGTTGCAAATGATGTTAAAAAATATTCTACACAATGCTTCTGCATTTGCACTCTGGTTCATACTAATATTTAAATAAACTCTTCAGTGCTCTTTCAGATGCAAATCTAGGTATGCATTCAACATCATTTAACGTTTTTAATTGTGTTATAATTTATGTTAGACACTATGTGAGGCATTGTTGGTGGCATTTAAATTTAGAATAATAAGTAAATAAAGAAGTACTGAAATTAAAAAAAAAAAAAATCACAATTCAAGACTGGTCAGCTGACAGCCAGAATACCTGGGTTGGGAATAGATTCTGGTTTCTTGATTCTGGGAGGAGGTGTTTGCTGAGCGTGCCATGACTCAGAATGATTGGTAGGTGAAAATCCTCTGTCCTCAGCCACTCTGAAGTCTGGGGCCACCCGCTGCCATAAATCAATCAGTCAATCAATCAATCATTTATTTCAATGAGATTTTTTTTTTTTTACAGTGATATAGAAATATGGGAATCTAGGCCACATTTTTTTTTTTTTTGCACAATTACAACAACTTTTAAATTACAGACAGAAATAGATCCCATTGCTGCAGATGCACTTCTATGGCAGAAAAAAATTCAGTGCAGCCTACTCTAAAACACTATATATTCCAAGGTGCCCAATCCAAACAAAATATGCCTAAGGAATATTAGTCTTTATCATAGGAATAAAATAGTTCTTTCCAGGTCTAAAATTGGATGGCTGCTGTCCTCTGTTCCTGGTCCACAAGAAACTATAGGCAAAGCTTTCTTCCCTTGTAGTTCTTCAATGAACATGACTACTATACCACAGAAGTAATGTATTAGCCAGACATCCATGGGTAATATTGTAAATGTGCCCACTGGTGAAGTACATAGGTGAAAGACTTCACACGCTATTGCTGCAAGTGTGATTTTAAAAACCTGTGGGGAAACAACTTTTTCAGTGGAAACCAGGTGAAGGCAAACCACGTTCTGGACGGTTCTGGAGTTAGTGACGGGCCTTGATTAGGATAAATAAACTTAAGACCAGTCCAGACTAGAGAGAGATGCTGTTGGTGAAGAAGGTAGTTGGTGGCTTATACTGTTCTAAACAAGTGGGCGCTGATGCTTGGATCAGCTAGAACAGTCTTGGGCTGCTGCTATACCCAGCTGTGCTCCGTTAAATCCCAAAAGGGAGTCAGTAGGAATGCTTTCCCCCCAACTTAGCCTGGAACGCTAGCCGTAGCTGCTCCTGGAGAATGATGGCCTTGCCACTAATGAAGACCATGGATGTCCAGCCTGAATTACTGCAAAATGTTCTACAGGACACAGCTTTTGAAGGTTGTTTGGAAACCTTGAACTGGTTCAAAATGGTGCCGCCCACCTACGGAGCTGGAAAGAACTGCAGCGTGTGGGGCAAACAAGGCCAAGCACAGTGGAGCCGGGGGGGGGGGCGGAGAGATGAGTAGAAAATTGTGCAGAGAATCAGAGCCAGGGTGAACAAAAAAGCATGAGCACCTTGAAATCATATGAATGTTTGGCAGGGTAATTTTTCAGTATTCCACAGCATCAAATGTGCTACTTTTGAAGTGAATGTTCAACTAGAAAATATTAAGTACATACCTTTTTTTTTTAAAAAAAGAAACTACTAAAACATCTCTTAACTTGGTCAGAGCTGATGACAATTAATGATATGCCCTACATGAATAAATGGTATTCAGCCAGCCTTACAGTCCAAATTATTTCCACTCCCCACAGAGGTATGCTAAGGGCTCTACCCTGCCCCAACCACCCTTCCACATATGAAGTTGCCAGGCATATCCCTTGAAAACAACCCCTGCTTCAGCCCTCACTCTGGGAGGGCAGGAATTTATTCATCCTTATTTAATGAACTATTAACAATATTGGGATCAACTTGAAAACAAAGGTAATATTCCAATACGAAGGGAACACACTCTGTTGCTTCCAGGAACAACTGATCTGCTGGGTTAAACTTGCAGAGCATTCCTGTCATGCCTACTCAGAAGGAAGTCCCACAGTATTCAATGGGGCTTACTCCCAGGTGGGTATAGGGACTGCAGCCTAAATTTGGAGCTATCCCCTGCTTCTTCCCCAGCACCCTTACAATTGAAGCAGTCCCATCCCTGAGCATGAAGGGGTCAGGCAAGGCTTACTGGGCATGGGCCGGATCACTCCCGCGGAGATCCTCCAGGGGCCGGACCAGCGCAGCCGAAAATCACGTTTGTGCATGTCTGTGCAGAAGTGATTATCGGCATCTGGACATGCGCAGAAGCGATTTCGGAGCCACGGAAGAGAGTCTCCACGCCATGCCGGTTTAGCGCAGTGCGCAGGGACTTGCCGAGTGGGGCGGCTTGGGGGGCTGGTTAACTGGGCTCCGTGGGCTGCTTCTGGCCCATGGGCCTTAAGGTTGCCGACCCCTGATTGAGGCCAGTAGTGGTCCACAAACCCATTACATTCTCAACCCTTTTTAAAAGTCACGACAATTCTGGCAGTGAATCTCTCACGGTAATTATGCGTTGTCTGAAGAAATAATTTATTGAGTTTACCCTAAACATACTACCTGTTTGTTCGATGCACCTGTGTTACAGCAAGAGCACTAATTTCCCCTCTCTTCATTCTCCCATAGCCATTATAATTTGAAAAGTCTCTATCATATTCTCTGAGTTAGAAATGTTACTTTTTCTTATAAGAATGCTTCACCCCGTGACTGTTAGTTGCCTTTTCCCACTTAGGTATGGTATCCTTTAAAAAAAAAAGATAGGAGGGACAATATATCCTTCTGCAATGAATGTATGCAGCAGCCCAAATGTGGTTTTATTTTCAACCCCCTTTCGTTTTAACTTCTGGCACTGCCTTCTCTCTTCCTGCTGCTGCTATAACGGAGTGAGTTTTCATTGAGGTTTCTACCATGACCCCAAAAACATGTGAAGCTGCAATGGTGTTAACAACCAAACCCGTAAATGTACCTTATTTGCACTTATTTACATGGAGTCTTGTCTGCAATTCTGCTGCTCATTTCCCTGGCTTGTATAAATAATTTTGGCCACTTGGGCTGCAATCCTATACCCACTTACATGGGAGTAATTCCCACTGAACTCAATGGAACTTACTTCTGAGCAGACAGGTATAGACTGTGCTATTAGCTGCTTTTAGAAAAGTTTTCTTTTGACTGGTTGACTGGTAGGATACTTGTGTTGTTGTTGTTTTTTAAAAAACTGGTATCATTGTGCCACTATTATTCCCCTTGCATCGTTTTTCATCTCTGGTAGTACTGGCCTCTTTGTTCCTAGCTTAATCCAATCTTGCCTTGGGAACGGAGGGCATCAGTAAACACAGAGGGTGAGCTTCCTCTCCAGTATATACATGTACACTGGATAAAATATTGTACTGATTATGCAAATCCAAGTTTACTAATGTGTTACTTTTGTGTTACAAGATTTTTTAAGGAAACTCATTGTTTGTTTATGCCCTTCTAATAGTGCGTATTAATGAAACCAGCCAATCTCGCATTACAGTTCAGCATCTTATAAATGTGCTAATATAGAATAGAAGCAAAGCCCATCTTCTCTTCAAGTGCAAAAGTTAATCCTTTCAAGCTGTGGATAATTGTTTTCAAAATCCCTTTGTTTACCAACACTACTAGCACAACACACATGTTATTAAAGAAAAGCATTACTTTCTTGTGCAGATTATTAGACAACTGCTTGGTCTTATTTAGAGTGGGAAGAATGCTTGGCCCCACTCACCTCTGGTGGACTTGGTAAGAAATGGAACTATTAAGAAAAAGCCCTGTAAACAATTCCTACCATTTGCTGAGCCAATCTGAGGCTCTAAAAACAGCCTGCTGGCAATACAGCGAGTGGAGACATTTTCATAGCTTCCCCCCCCCCCCGAAACAATAGGACAAACCTACAGGGGACCTTCCTCCACTTCTGAATGGTCTTAAAGAAATGCCTGTAGGCAAAATATGTAAAGGAACATAGCACTTAAAACTGTTAGAAGTTGCTAATGGATGCCTCCCCCAAAATGGCTTACTGCTGCTGCTCAGATTGGACTACGTGAAAAGCTAGACCTGTTGCTATTCACGTAGCATGTGCATTATGAATTTATTCCGAGCAATATATGAGTTCTAAGCCACTTAAGACAATAATATGTATTTGTCTCTCAGGAGTGGCCACATCTGGCCAACTCACTGGTTGTACAGACTGACAACAGAATTGTAGAGTTGGAAGGGACCCTGGGGGCGGGTCATCTACTCCAACCCCCTGCAATGTTGGGATCTTTTGCCCAACGCGGACCCACGACCTTCAGAGTCTCAAGCTCTACTGAGCTATCCACGGCTCGGTCCCTGACTGTATGATACTTATTTATTAAATGGGCCTGTGCACTAGGCAGGTACAGCAAAGGCTCTTTCCTCCTTGACCTCTCTTTTCTACAAGAGTGACAGTTCCGTGGTTACAACATTCCCGCAGTTATTATGAATCATAAGAGTGCAGGACCATAAGGGCAGCCTAACTCGATCAGAGCTAAAATCCCATCCGTAGTGGCCAATGTGATGCCTAGGGAATGCAATGGCACTCTCCACTCCAAAAATAGAGGCTGAACACAGCCATTGTGGCTAGCGAAATAAATGATTTAAAGATATACTGCTTCTCATATAACTGATGTTCAAATGTATCCGAGAACCAGTCTTCGGACCTTAGCAAAATATCCTTCCCCTACTGGAAATGCTTTGCCCCACATCCCCCAATGAAATTTGAAACGGTGCCTCCTGCATGATCAGTCACACACGGTGTGCCCAAGTAGGCAGAAACTTGTATTTACGCCAACATTTCCAATATTTGGTTCATTGCTGATTTTGCTCTAAAGCGCACCCCACACCCTAAGAGATACTAATTTTAAGAATTTAAATAAATCTTACCTTCTTGTAGAGACTTCTCAGGTCTCTGTACTGCCACATGCTATTTAAGACCTGAGATGCTGCCTTCACTACTTTTGGTGAGTGCCTATTGAAGGAAAAGGGAAGAGGAAACATACTTAGGAGTAACTGGAATCTCAAGGAAGAAGTTGATAATCGTAAATTCAGTCAGCACTTTATGAGAGGTATGGTAGACTTGGGTCTTTCAAATTTCATTTGAAATAACCTATGCTTTTTCGAAAATTCTTTCTAGTAGCACCTTAGAGACCAACTGAGTTTGTTCCTGGTATGAGCTTTCGTGTGCATGCACACTTCTTCAGATACCTCTGTGCCAGTTTTTTGTGAGATTTATGGACTTCCATTTCATGCAGCTCAATGTGGTGCCTTCCATAGTTCCAGTTACAGGTGGGTAGCCGTGTTGGTCTGCCATAGTCAAAACAAAATCGAAAATTCTTTCTAGTACACCTTAGAGACCAACTGAGTTTGTTCCTGGTATGAAGAAGTGTGCATGCACACGAAAGCTCATACCAGGAACAAACTCAGTTGGTCTCTAAGGTGCTACTGGAAAGAATTTTTGATTTTGTTTTGACTATGGCAGACCAACACGGCTACCCACCTGTAACTATGCTTTTTCATTACTGGGATTTGTGCCTGACTCCAGTACCCAGCATACTCCCCCCCCCCCCGCCTTTTCTCTTTATAATCTTTGGTGGGAATGCGCTCTTGAGGAAAAAAACAAAAAAAGCAACTGCAATTAACTGAGAATGTACTTTCTAAACAATAAATTTGTTCCTATACTAGCAGTTATAATCAGTTCATGTAATACTAGCGAGTGCAGATATAGGCTAAACTATAAGCTACTCTTGATAAATAACATGCCTCAGATGACAATAGTCAGCTGCTTTGATGTGAAATTATCCACTTACTACCCCCACCCCCCGCTTTCCTCATCAACTGTCAAGCTTACTAACACTTGAAAAACGACAGCTCTCCAGAAAATCATTAGTGCAGACAAGCACTAATTAAATTATAGCTAATAGGCACGAGATGATTTGCAAAACGTACTTGTCTCCTTTACTCTTGGAAATGCCAACAAGCTTCTCGATTCCTCCTGCGTCCCGTAAGGCCTTGGCATTCTCCATGTTTTTTGTGATGACTTCATGCAAGGTGCAACAAATAGCAGTGACAGTATCATCGGACATGGCCTTGCTTCCTGAACTGTTGCTGTTGTTACCCCTGGAAGCCGGTGAACCAGATCCCGCATAGCATACTTGCCTTTTGGAAAGAAATAAAATGGAGGGAGGAGTCACATATTGGAAGCAAAGAAAGGAGGGCGAATAGAAAAGAAAATCTGCAGTACAGTGTAAGGGTTAATAATTCCATGACTTCTCCTGAGCTACGTGCTTTGCCTTGCAAGCTAGCATGAGTTCAGGTGACTGGTCCCCCCCCCCCGTATCTATATTATCAACTGTTAGCAACCATATTTTAGCCTATGCTCATGAATCCTGCAAATCCCATTCACGCACAGTATATTGTCTATACAGTGGTACCTCGAGTTACAAACGTCTCAGGTTACAAACTCCGCTAACCTGGAAGAGTTACCTTGAGTTGAGAACTTTGCCCCAGGATGAGAACGGAAATCGTGTGCCGGCGGCGCAGTGGCAGCAAGAGGCCCCCATTAGCAAAAGAACGCCTCTAGTTAAGGACAGTTTCAGGTTAAGAATGGACATCCGGAACGAATTAAGTTTGTAACTAGAGGTACCACTGTATATAATGGATGGAGGAGGGCTAGCCCCCTACGGATGAGGCTACATGAGCCATTTTATGCTGGAGTCACACACAAGATCTCATCAAAGTGTTAAAAACAAACACAAAATTTAAAACCCCCCACAAAGTAATAGTTGGGTGAGAGAGAGGGACAACATAGGTCACATGATAGACAATATCCTCATAACTATATCTCACACATCACAAAGCGATGAATATGCCATCTGTGGAAATAATTGCTTTCCCCCAGTTATGAAATACAGATTATCTAGGGTTGGGAAAATGAAATATTTATTTTACTTCAAATATTTATAAGCCACAGATTCCTATCGCAAGCATCAGAAACAGCGGCATACCAATTTATCCCTGCAGCAGAAGTACACCTTTGAAAGAATACATCTGAAGTGCATGAAACAGACTCTGACTCATAATAAACCGAACAATATTACCAAAAACAGATAATCCATTAAACCCCCAATACCTGCTAATCCCCAGTTTCAAGAAATGCCCCCTACAGTATTCACACATTTACTACAATTATATACTACCTTTCTGCCAATATAGTCCTGTTGCCTTACAATTTGAAGTGCTAAATCAAAAAAATATACATATATATATATATATATTATATATATATATATATATATATATATATATATATTATATATATATATAAAACACACCAAAGGCAAAACAATAACAAAAGGAATTATTGAAGCGACTTTCCAGGGGCTGATGGTTTAACCTGGGTTTATCCAATATTGCTGTCCCTTTAGGATATGCAATCTGTAGCCCCTAGAAAAGTAATAATGGATTCCACAGCTGGTAGCTCTCAGTACCACTATCCTAGCCCTTTTTAGTGGTAAAAAAATACATTTCAAAAGCTATGGCTTGATCCAGCTCTGGCTATTCACAATCGGTCTTATGCAACAATGAGCAAACTCAGATGGAGATGCACATCCATTTTAAATATTTATCCCAATAGTTCAATTGGTCTTGAATTATAATTGCAAGGCAGATGTCTGTCTTTATCCTCATCTGCAGTACAAGTGGGAGTCTGCTTCTGCATATGGGTCTCCCTTGCTGGACTGGGGTAGATATGGAAAAGAAGCACAATTAATTTAGCATGTGGGAGATTCCAAACATGTTTTCCTTTGGCTAATGCAGAGCTTTCCAAACTGTGTGTCGTGTCGTGACACGTTAGTGTGTCGGCCGCAGTGTGTAGGTGTGTCATGCGAACACTTCCCCGAAGGACTGAAGGGCTGAGGGGTGAGAGAAACCTACCTTAGGAGGAAAGCTGGTTTTAGCAGGGACATAGCACACAGAACTTGTGTGTGGTTCTGTCCACTGGAGATATTGTAATCTCAGTCCTCAGGAGAAGAGAAGACTCCCTGGAAAAGATCCTGATGTTGGGAAATATTGAGGGCACAAGAAGAAGGGGATGACAGAGGACGAGATGGTTGGACAGTGTTCTCGAAACTACCAAAATGAGTTTGACCAAACTGCGGGAGGAAGGGGAAGACAGGGGTGCCTGACATGCTCTGGTCCATGGGGTCACGAAGAGTTGGACATGACTAAATGACTAAACAACTAAACAACAACAACAAAATTTCAGTCCTGAGTGCTGAGCTCACCAGGAACCTGTGAAGATATAAGAGACTTCTTGCCATTTTGGGGGTCCTGGGTAACAAGGTTTAGGGAAGCTCAAAACTGCTTTAAGCAATGACGAAGGAATAGATTTCCTTAAGTTTGTGAAACTGCAGTAGAGTTACACTGGAGAAATTACGTAAGCTAACACATGGCCTCTATTCAGTAAGGGGAATTGGGATTAAAAATGGCCACTGCAGAAGAGGGTCGCATTGCATCCTGGATGTAAGGATCACAACAGTGGAACCTTGCACCAAGCAAGCAGTCTGCATTATCAGCTCTGACAACCTGTGGCTGGATGATGACATGACTGGGAGGGAGGGTACTCAGACATCGCCTTCATCATTCTTTCCCCCGATTGGCCGTATTTTTTCATCAAGAGCTGACAGCACTGTTTATTTTTGGCTGGGCATGGATGGGTATTGAGCACTGCATGAATCAAAGCCATAGTTAATTTTAAGGTAAATATTCCTTTCCTCTGCAAACAAATGCATACAAATATTCCTTTCCTCTGCAAACAAATGCATACTTTCAGCAATTTAGGGCCCGATGACTCAACACATTCCAGAAGGATTTGTTTAAATATAAGTCTGGGTGACATTCAGGAAAGCTCCTTTATCTGCATAGGTTTAATGGAAAAAAGCAAGGAGGAATTAGAAATATAACCCCAGGGTAGCATTTACAGGACAGAATGCAGTTGGAGAGATGGGGATTTCTGATGTTAGAAAATGAAGTTATCCAACACTACCATTATTTCACTGTATATTTGGGGGGGGGGCAGCATCAGCCTTGTATTGTCCATCAGTTCTTGTTTCTTAAGTCACTAAAATCTGTTGCACTTTGTAGGAAAAGGTGAACAAAAAGTAATTGCATGTATGGATTAGAATCTGCAGTACATTTTCCAGGACGCCATCTCTCCCACAGCTATCAAGTTCTGCTACCCACTCACCCAGATTATAACTGAAGGTGACACTGACTTACAGCTGCCTTTCGGAGAAGAATACTAGAGAAAAGTTATATTTCCTGTTAAAGGGGGGGGGGGAACAAGTTGGCAGTTTTTACAAATTATGGTCCAACTAGAAAATAAGTGACCTTTAGAATATAAGTGTCTGCTGGATCAGGCCAATGGCCCATCGAGTCCAGCATTCTGATCTCACACTACCATCCAGCCAGATGCCAATGGGAAGCCCCAGAGCAGCAACTGGGCACAGTGGCACTCTCACCCCTGGTGATTCACAGGAGCTGGCATTCAGAGGCATATAGCTTCATACAGGGGAGGTAGAACCCACCCATCCTAGTTAGTAGGCATTGATGGCATCATCCTTCATGAATATGTCTAAATCCTCTTTTTAAAGCTACCCAAGGTGGTGGTCATCACTGCCTCCTGAGGTAGCCCATTCCATAGTTTGACTATTTGCTTCATGAAGAAGTACTTTTCTATTATCTGTCCTGAATCTTCCAACATTAAGCTTCATCAGATGACCTTAAATTCTAGTGCTATGCGAGAGGAAGGGGGGGGGAGGGAGAAGGAAGTAGGAAAGTATCACTGTCAGTGTTGGTCAACTGTTAAGATTGTGTGGGTCAATTATTTGTATTTGTGTGTGTGTGAATGGTATGTGAATAATGTGTTATCTGAGCATTGCATGCAAGGGGAAATAGATAATGAATGAATCAATGAATCGGAAATATGTGAAAGGGCCATAGATACAGAGAAGCTATTACACATACCAAAAAACAAAACCCTGTGCTTTTACAAGGCTCTCCGTTTGCCTTATCAAAGTACTTACTAGTGTTCTCATAGCTAAGTTGGCTACAATACTAGTAGCATAAATTCTGCAGTATAATTATTTTTCTAAAACCTAGCATCATCTTGCTGGTTGACCTTGCTTGTGTCTTATTTTAGTTCCTTATTCTAGTTCAAAATAATAACAACATTTCAGAGCCTGATTGAATGTACAGTATTTTAAATGGCTTTTGCTTTTAATTATTGGTATGGTCATAATGTAGGAAAGCCACACCCCCCCCAAAAAAATGGTTCTTGATCAGAAAACATTTAATTTCAACTGAAATGGCAGTGTACACAGTACACTGTAATTTCCAACAAGCTTCTTTGTTCTATATTGGCTGGTTAAAAGCCCACAAAAAACACAGTGCAGAAGGCCTTTATTATCTCTCCCAATACATCTCTCTCTCTTTCTAGATACAATCTGTATTATGGTAACAAATTGAGGCTATGAAGAAAGATCACAGACCCATTTCGGCTCTGCAGATGTGTCAACAGGTGGGAAGAAAAGGTATCGCAAAATCATTATGTTCGTATCACAGTCAGTGACCTCCAGACACTAATTATCTAGCTAGTGTTGAATGTTTTGTGTGGATCAGGGTATACAGGTGATTCCTGATGTGCATTTGAAATACAATAATGCATAAGTTCTAAAGAAACGTGCAAGCAGCTCTTCTGCTATATATGAGGCAACCAGGGAGAAATCACAAAGTTGGCTAAGGTTCTAGGTAAGAGGACAGAGGCTGGGAAAGGTGGGGAGAGTGCAGAAATAATGTTGTAGAAAAAGTGAAGGGGATTCATAAATGGACTCAAAGAGCAACTAAGTGGTTTTACTCTTAAAATTTAGACACAGCTCTAATGGATTATCTTTGGCTTCAACTTGCTATTCTGGTAGATGTAGGATTGATGTGGCTCTTTTTTCTTCACTGAATAAATGCAGGTGATATTGCAATATAGAAACATTACTGACATTCTATTTGTATGGACTTCTGTGAACCTTTTCTTCTCAATCTGTCGCATTTTCCAATAATCTCAACAGAGAATCAATTTAAAAACAAATAACTGGTTGAATGCTACAAGAGCTGATAGCAATATGATTAGGTAAAATTCCCCCAAGTTTAATGACTTACTATGTTGATCTAGCTTGTCTTGTCATATCCTGACCTTGACACGAGTCCCATGAAAAAGAAAAGCAGGCTGGTAGCTTCAGCACAATGGAAAGCTCTAAGCGAACAACTTGATCTGACAAAGATTGGGGCTGGATTGAAGTCTTTTAACTGGATGGAAGATCTGTACATTTCCTTTCCATCAAAGATTGCTTCCTTGAAAGAAACACCTTTCAAATTGAATTGCACTTAATTTCCATGCAAGTTAGCTAAGGATTGTGGTCCTTAGACCTACTTGGTGACAAAATACCTTCAGTAAATCTGTCTGGTGAAAATCAAAGAGAGTTTTAAAAAATGTGTCAATGGCCACTGGATGATTTCACAAGCATCATTGAGCATCACATTCCACTGACCAACTTCCAGCATTTTATCAAAAAAAAATGCATTCCCTGAAGTACAGGGAGAAGCTTCAATCTACAGCAGCTTCTGTAGAAATGCCACTGAGAGCCTATTATCTCATGAACTTCTCAGCGCCAGGCAGCTGCAGATTTAAATCAATCCATGCCTATTTTTGGCCATGGTGTGATGCGATGAGCTAGTTGAGGGCATGCTGATGCCACATGCAGTACTCTCTGTGGGCTTTTTGCATGGCACTACTAATTCTCCAGAAACTACTCTTGCAGTAGCATGGAAAAAGCCAACTGGCTTTGAGTTCTGCACATGGCACCGCAACAGCTGCAGCTGGTAATCGGCACAAACTAAATGAAAATATATATTGTCACATGCTGGGAAGGCCATGAGAGGAAGCCTTGCGTCTGGAACATCCACAGACTGATTAAACAGAGCTGAAAAGCTTCAATCTCTGCAGTATTATCTCAGAAGTGGGTAAAAATTACAAGTGTTTGCCAATACATGGGCTATTTAGCAGCAGGCAGAACATGGGACAGTAATGTGTCCTCCTTAAACCAAAGCGAGTGGTTGGTGGTCTTATGGCCTTTTCTGATGATGGGGATTCTGAAGAAGCAGGGGATATCAAGAACCACTTCAGAAATGAAATCATCTTCCTTTCCTGAGGCAGACTGATCTGAGCCCTGGGTCATGACACAACCCTAATGTTATGGAAGAGATGAAAAGCTTCCTGCTATTTAAAAACATATGTTTTGACATGTACAAATTCCCAATTCACAGAGGAGGGAACATGAAAAAGCTTGTAATAAGATAAGATGAAAATGTTTGCTTATAAAAGCAAATCTCAGTGCAGAAATAACTTTTTAAGCCAAGCCTCTGAAGACTTGGGGAGGAAAGGTGGGAGCAGGTTACAAGTTAAGGCCATGGTATAGTGATCACACATTTCTTAATTTGCTTCCATGGAAATTATGCGTGGGACCATTAGCATGATTAATTTGTCTTTGGTGGAAAACAACTGTGCACAGAGACCACGTTGCAGTTTTATGCTGCTTGGCTGCCTTGCATAAATTAAAATCAAAACCATTTAGGGCTTGATACAGTCCTAGTACGGGTGGTGTGCTCCTGGAGGAGTTCCTTGGGACGCAATAATTTTTTTTCTTTCCTCAGCCCTCTGCTGCTGGATTGCATGCTGAATGCACAGACAATGGAAGGAATGGGACCCCCTCCATCCCTGCACCATTTAAATTAAAGATTTCATTTAGGTAATCTCCCTAGTATACAGAAAGTGCAACTAAAGCTATTCAATGGGTTGGAGTAACTTCCTTGTGAGGCAGGGCTTTTAATTTTTCTTGAAGGGCTATAATGATAGGGTTATAAAATTATGAATCATTTGAGAATGTCAGCAGGTTCAGAAAAACAAAACAAAACAAAAGGAAGGCCTGCATAAAAATGTAACTAAGGGCTCACCCAGACTTCCAAAATAATCCACTCTTTACAGCTGAATTGGAGAAAATAGCAACCTGCCATTTCAGGAAAACCTGAATTGCTGTTTGTTCCGAATCAGTGTTAAAGAGTGGGGTTTCCTGGGGAGAGCAGCGGGGCAAACAAAGAAAGCGCTCAGGCGCAGAACTTTAAAGTGCAGAGCTGCGCCTAGAAAGCACAGGGCAAAAGTTAAGTATGGATACGCCATGATGTTATAGAATTCAGCATGGCCACTAGATTTAGATATCCTTAAAAAACAAATCCCACAGGGTTCCTAAGTGGGCACATCTAAAATATATTTGGGAACTCCTTACTGATAGTATTTGGACAGTACCGGTAATTACTTATGACTTGGTATTAAATAAATGTTATAATAAAATAAGGCACGGGGAACAGGAAATGCCTAATTGTAATGTGGAGCAGATCAAAAACTAAGCTAATCTCCCATTCTTAATCAATTTTCTCCCTCTCATTTGAAGTGTGAACTCAAGGTGCAGTTCTTTCTTTCTCTCTCTCCCTGTAATCATTTTTCCTTTGCCTTTGAAGTTTTTGGAAGCTAAGGGCAGCTTATCAGAGAAGTCCTGGTGAATGTGAGATGCTTAGACTGGGGGTGGATGCGGGGAGTGAATAAGGGGAATTTCAATATCCCTAGGAAGAGGCTGAGCTCTTTAGTAAAAAGAAAAAAGAAAAAGCAAAGCAAATACCTATTCAGTCCCACAGCAACAGAAAGCATTTCACTACAGTGGATAAAGTACTGAAATCCATCCTTAGAATCATCATCTCAAACGGCTTTGCTTAAGATGTGCTTTGTACTTCGGATTCTTAGTGACTCACAAGAGAGACCGAGATATCCCACCCACTCCTCCTGCACCCCTTGGAACTCAGTGTAACATACGATAATAGCTTTAACACCAGGAGACTTAATACCTATAGAGAGTTTATGCGCTGGCTCAACAACACATTTTATCTTATTGTACTCCTAAGACGGTGCGTTTAGAATCGCAGGTCACTTGAAGCAGCTTTTCTTGACTATTGGTGCTTATATTTATGTTTGCCATAAAGGGTTCTCTAGGCTTTAGATGCAATGATGTAAGTTGAAACGTCATTATTTGCCCAAGGAATTTCGCTTGGCTATACAGCGAAGAAGGTATTTGAATGTGGAACTCCTGTGTCCCAACACACACAAATGCGCATTAAGAGGACAGACTCTTGAGCTCGCTTTCTCACGTACATGTAGCAATAGCATACCAGTGAACTACATAGTCACTGGCTGGATGTTCTGCTGCTGTTATTGCTGCTCCCCCTCTTCCTCCTCCTCTTGGGGAATAAAGAGACTGAGACAAGGAGGAGCATCCGCTGCTTCCATCTCAGGAAGTTGTGTGTGAGGCGCTTTCTTTCCTGGAAGCAGTGGTGCAAAGTGATATTAGGAAAGGAAGAAAGGGGCAGTGGCAGTTCGCCCCAGTAAGGGTGGTGGGCCTGTTTGGATTGGTCCAACCTCGGAAACCGATGGAACCGGATGTGTTGCTGAATGCTCTGGGGGTCTCGCTATGGAATGACATGATCACTCCTGATCATCTTCTCTGGTGTTTTGGAACTGAATCAGCTCCTTTGTACTCTGCGGAGCACTGGAGGAAATCATTCAGTGATGTGATTCCCCACCTTTTGTCACAAAATGAGTTGTATGTGTATACGTATATTAAGGCTGAATGTGTGAATTGCTTCTACTGAAAAGCACTATGTTTCGAACAAAGTGAGGCACTATGAAAGTTCTCTGTATGGTGATTGACCTGTGGTGTCTTTTCATGGATAGGTGAGTCTCCACTTGAGGCTGCAAGTCACTGAGTGATAAAGGGATGATTGACACATAAACAATCAGGTTTCACATCTTAAAAATGTGAGCAGGGGAAAGGAGCATTTGAAGCAACTCTGAAAAGCCTTCTGTGAGCTCCTTTACTCTTTAATATTATTTTCCATTTCTAAACTGTAGCCAACATGACTGAAGATGATACACCAATGGCCCTCTGAATATATATTTATCCACTGGAGAATTAAAACCAGTCAACTGGCAGTCAAGGCAGCCTTTCATGCCATAAATGTGAGGACAGAGAAACCACCTTTAAAGAACGAGTGGAACTTTTGCTCCAAGAAAACACTGCGTTTTGCTGTGGTGGCCAGCAAAGAATGCTTTGAAGCAACCAACTCAAATGATAAAGTTTAGAAAATGGATATGGGCCCAATGAAAAGTGACTAGAATAAGCATTTTGTATGGCGTGGTTAAAAATAATAATCTCATGTCTCATGTTGAATCAGTTGACTACTGGCTAGGTGGTGAGAGACTTCTCAATGAAATAAAAATGGCTTTTGGACACAAATGTCATTTTGCCTGCCCTGCTACACCTCAAGTATTTATCAGTCTTTCCCCTGCAGTACATAGCTGGCAGAGGCTGTGACATTCAGCATTGCCTGGTTTTCTTCCACATTACATACTGTGGACAGTACCTAGGATATGATTTGTGCTCCACCTGCACAACCATTTTATCTTGAGCCACACTGCATGAATAAAACCCAAACTGCTGCATGTGGTACCTCCTGACAGAGCTAGCATTTGTTTTTGTTTTTCAGACTGTATCTCTTGAATTCTTTGCAGTCCCTTCTCAACTATTGTGAACAGCAGGTGAGCATAACTCAATGGCTTGTGTAGCGCACACACTCACCAAACAAAGCAACAATATGAAAAATTTCAAAGTGAAGTGAACATAGTCAGAATACAGGTGGGTAGCCGTGTTGGTCTGCCATAGTCAAAACAAAATAAAAAATTCTTTCCAGTAGCACCTTAGAGACCAACTAAGTTTGTTCTTGGTATGAGCTTTCATGTGCATGCACACTTCTTCAGATACTAAAATTATCTGAAGAAGTGTGCATGCACACGAAAGCTCATACCAAGAACAAACTTAGTTGGTCTCTAAGGTGCTACTGGAAAGAATTTTTTATTTTGTATAGTCAGAATAGGAACAATAGAAGGAATCATACACATGAAATACTGTAAATGGTAACCACAGCTGGGATAAAACGTTTCAATTCAAGAGTAAAACTTGCACCATTTCTATTACCAAAGAGTAGAATTGACAAAACTCAACAGGCAGCCAGTGAACTTGGCCATTTTATAAGCAACCAAATTACTGATGAGCTTTTCAGTGCCAATTATCATTCAATAAAAGCAAGAAACATCATATGGAACAGATTTTCAGTATGCTTCCTATATAAAGAATGCTCACTTCCTAGTTTTCTGATTATGCTAAAAATAGCATGAGTGGTTCTCTTGTGATATGCTAAGAGGCAACAGAAGTACGAGGTTCTTTATTCCAAATAGAAACTCCTCCTATTCAGTCTAAATATAGTAAAACTGCATACGGTTCTTTCCAAGGCAACTCAGTAGCTGTAACAATGCTTTAATTCCTAGTGGCTCAACCGTCTTGGGATTTCAATTATATTATATATATTATAAACACAAACAAACAACACAAACAAATAAATAAATCCACAAAAGGGCCAGAGAATGTACTCTGGGTTTTTTTTTGGCAGGAGGAAGAGGGGAGAAGGGGCATGTGCTTCTTTCACTTTCTCATACCTTTCAAGATTAACTTTGATAATTTAACCACACTGGATTAAATCGGATAGAAGAGGGAAAGTTTGGCTGAGCAAATGACTTCTGATCCTAGTCGGAAGAGACACAAGGCAACAATGATCCTGGGTCAGGGCATACATTTAGAGCCTTAGGAGATCACGCTACTGCTTCCTGTATTGTTATTTTTAAAGCATAACTGAATATAGAAGAAAACAATTTAATATTTTAATGCTAAATAACATCCGGCAGTTATTTTTCAAAGAGTAGCATTTAAGGACAAGCAAATTTGACGGCAGCATGCTGAGGTGAAAGGGATAAGAACAATGTTTTCCAACAAGACATAGCACAATATAAGCGCTTACCTATTAACTCTTTATTTCGGACATCTAAGGCCATATTCCGTAAAGCTGTTGCAACCGCACATACTACCCGGTCATTATCTATTCGAAGCAATTCTACCAGTATAGGCAGGCCTTTCTCTTTCCGTACGGCAGCGCGGATATAGACTGACCACTGTAACAAAATATTGTATGAGGCAGAATGAAAAGAAAAGGGAGCTCTACAGATTGCAAGAGCAAGGCATTACCATGACGTCTGCTGTTTAGAAGAAGAAAATGAAGTTCATGAACTGCCAGATGTGATTTTAAATGACCCATTCCTGATCACTTTGATTTGAACAGGTAATCCAAAAATCCAAGTTCCCCATTTAAAAATCATTCAGATAATTTCTGCTTCCTAAATGTGTTGATGCTAACGTTTTTTTCGCCAATGATGTGAGCCCCCAGGTTTCATTATTTTGGACAGAAGCATATTGAGAAATATCTAACGTACTTGAATCCTCGAGCAACGCCTCTCCATAACTTCCTTTATTAAACGCGAAAAATTGTTATAAGGAACACTGACTTCAGCCAGGATCTCCATAGCTCAGCAATGGAAACCACGACAAAACCTACAACTTTCTTGGTGGAAGAAAATATGGACTTTGACTACTGGAGAGGAAATAACACAAGCAGCGTATCTCCAAAGGTGTGCTGCTTGGTGTTTCAAATTAGCTGACGGCAAATTAGGTTGTCATGTTGTATTCCTGTGTAGCAACTGCCTCTTATTCAACAAACTTTGTTTTCTGCCCTGCTCCAGTGATTTTTTTTCTGGCATGGTTTATATGTATTATTTTTTATATTTCAGTAAACTCAGAAAAGGCACCCCCTCCAAAAAAAAAAAAAACCAAAACTGGGCAATGAGATTGTATGCTTCTCAATTGTCCCCCACATTAAGTATTATTTTGGCACTGATTAATGCTAACCAGAATTCTTATCCTAAACCAGGATTGAAGGATGATAATAATTGGTCTATGTTTCATGCTGGCTGTAAGGATGACTGATACTGTATAAGCAAAGTGTTTGAACTACTCAGGAAAAGTGCTATATAAATACTATTATTATATTAAATAACCTAGCCCCTCTCTCTCTCTCTCTCTCTCTCTCTCTCTCTCTCTCTCTCTCTCTCTCTCTCTCTCTCCCCCCCCCCCCCGACCTATTATCCCCACAACTCTCAATTGTTTCCTAGGAAGAGGGAATGTTTGTTAAATCACTCTGGAAATTGTAGCTCTGTAGGAAGCCTGTGACACAAACTCCAGGATCCAAAAAAACCACACAACTAATGGACATTGTGTTTGTGTTTCTCAGACAACAGGCTCCATTCTGTATGACAAATGAGTTTTGAAAGTGACATGAGTTTCAAAATCAGTATGTGACAAGGCATTGAGGTTTGCTGCCCAAAGCAGGTGAAGCCGAAAGACTGGCCAAAAACGTGTAAAACAATTCTGTCCCAACATTCAGTTTCTCCCAGATTGAGCAACAGTTCTTTAGCCCCCTGGAGAGAAGCTACAGAGAGAATCCACAAGCTGTCATTGTGATTGAGGCTATAATCTTATTCATGCCTTCAAGTCCTGAACCTTACAGGCACCTTTATTAATCATGTGAGATATCTCTGGGTACCTAACCTGTCAATTAGGATATATTTGCAAGCAATTATCCCCAGCAGTCTGCACTGCAGGGACACATTCAGGCTGAGATGCTGAAAGATAGCTTCTTCATCCTTCCCCAAGAATTGAGAAACAGATTCACTCTTGTGTGTCCTGATTATTCTTTCAGTTTGCCTAAAGCCATTGAGAAACATCCTTGCATTTCTAGATTGCAGGTCAATAAGCTTCCACAAATCTACTGAAGGATAAAAAAAAACAACCCACCATAAAAATGGGAAAAGACAAAAGAGGGCATTTTGCGCCTTTTAAAATTAGATGGCTTGCCAATATACTTAATCATCCAGTTACTCCATAAATCAGTCTGTCATCAGCGTTCAAGTAATTGCTCAGCATGAAAAGGAAGGCAATTCCTATGGGAACAGCTTGCTCCAATTCATAGAGAGGTAAGGCAGAAAGCAAAATCCATTTCTTTTGCTTCCAGTGGCTGCTAAATTGTCAAAGGCATGCATGGAAGTTGCATTAAATTCTATGAGACTATTTATAGATAATGGAATTTGTGGGGCATAACTACCAGACACTGCTCTGTAGATTTGCAGCTCATCATGATGCCCCCCTCTTCATTGGAAATGTCCCTTCTTAGAAGAGTCAAGGTAATTAAAGAGGAAAAGACTGCAACATAACGATACCCCTTAGTTTTTAACTGCTATCATAAAACCTCAGTTTCTAAGGCTTTATCCTTTGGAGGAATTAGCCTGAGAATCTAAGGTGGGCAACTACATCCCCGGCATGGGAAACAGCAGCAACTTAAATAGGGATCCGTTCTGAGAAGGGGAGGGGAGGGGATTATAACCTTTGCTCCATCAGCTGTTTGCAACCACTAAAGTGTATTTAGTGGAAGACAGGAGTGGCTGGCGTGCTCTGGTCCATGGGGTCACGAAGAGTCGGACAGGACTAAACAACAACAGAATTGTCTTTGGGGGCTTCTCCTGCCCCCTTGCAATACTCCTCCCCATTCTCCGTAAACAGTGCGAAATGAGAAATATATTATCATATGGATTCAAATAACAGAAATATATTGCTGTCTTTTGTAAGAGCATTTTGTACATCATTTTGGAGTTTCAACACTTTCCAAATTAAACTTTACTGCTACAAATTTTCTGTTGTGGAACTCTCTTTTTTTGGGTCACAGTAACAACTGTTTTACAAGCTCATGAAACTCAGGTTCTTTGCATAGCTTAGGAATGGCACTCGGGGAGAGTGGACACTTGTGCTATTAACAGCTGCAGCGGGCAGAAATTCAACAGGTGAAGTATGATCTAAAATGGAAATACCATGATAGGCAAAGTATCACCTATTGTCATTCTGTGGTCACTGATTTATTATTATTATTATTATTATTATTATTATTATTATATTATTAGTTCATTTCTATCTATATCGTGGGCCTACCCCTTCTGCAAAAGAGGACATGAATGTGAATTCATCTTCATATGATATAAAGCATGGAATAGAAATTTTACACAAATTTGTGCTATCTTTTGATAAAGTGTACTGAGCTCAGAAAATCTTGCTAGCACCCCTGATGAGATGACACTGGAAAGTTGTGGGGTTTTTGGTAGATAACTGGTAGTTCTAGAATCTTCTCCCTAAAAGAGACTCCCAACGTCTCATCTGTGATCTCTTTGGAAACACTGCGGGATTTGCCATTGAGAGATTGCTTTAGCCTACAGTTTTGTTGCACACCACCCCAATCTCCGAGCAGTGCGAGATTTCAGGGGTCCAGGTGCTTACCTAGGGTTTATGTTTGCTTTTGGGAGTGAAGCACAGTGGGCACTGGTGTCTTTATGACATATGGCCTATTTACACACACACACACACACACACACACACTGAGGCCTATGAAGGAGGGGTTCACATCAAACTCAGCCTTTGTCCTTCTAACTATCTAAGACATGGGGGAAGGGCCCCACCCATTTTCCATCTGGCACAGAGCCCCCTTTCCTTTGTTCTCTTTAACGACCCTCTCACCCAGATGATTACCTAATCAAGAAGCTAGCTTGGCTTGAGTAGCTTTTAATACTTGTTAGGGTTATAGGTGTCTGGCACCCACAATAACTCATAACAGTAATACACACACACACACACACACACACACACACTGTTGAGTGTACTTGGGTATTTTTACAAGGATAGTGTTTGCTGTATATCACCCAAAAAAGTGATGTTATTGAGAGGGCATTGCTGATAAGTGTGAAGAAAGCTCTATTGTAGTCAGGTTTTTGTGAATAAATATTTTCTACATGATAAAAAGGCACCACCATTGGGCAAGCAGCAGACTAAATGACTTTGCTTAAGCAAAGGATATACAAGGTGGATTAGGCACTTTTTTTTCTCTTGGAAACAGTCTCCCTCCAGGGTCAAACACATTTGAGGCAAATTGACAGGGTAGAATGAAGAAGCTTAGAGAGCCACTGTTTATTCTATACAAGTTTTCTAGGTAAGCAGATTATTTCATTCACTGCTCAGCTGTACCAATTTTGTTTGCTGACCTCCCATTTCAAAGAGTGATTGTTTGGTCAAACATGCTTACCTTGGACATGACAAACCATGCATCTTATTGATATATGGGTTATTTTTAGCTAGCTCTGGCAGGATAAATCATGTCCTCTACTACCTGGTCCATATAGATTACTACACTGAATTAACGGCTTCGTAGCATAAATAAAACATGTTGGCATAATATGGAAACAAATGTATTAAATCATGTCAGTGTTACAGTACCTAATTAAGTTCCAAGGAAGGATTTTCTGCAGAATCAATCCTTGTCTCACAGTATGTCAATGGAGCAGCTTCGGTTGTTCTCCAACCTCAGATAAGGAGCCCCGTATCCTATGTATTCTCATTTATCCTTGGTCTTTTGCTAAAGTTGTCAGGAAGGATGTTAATGAGTGCCAAGTGGAACTGGATATCCCTGCAACCAGACTGCTTTGTTCAACTCAAACAAGTGAGCAGAGCAAATGAAGGGGGAAATCATTTCTAACCATTAATGTAGAGGCACGGAGTTCAGATACTCAACCGCATCACTTGTTTGCATTTGTGACAGTGAGCGTTTCTTTTTTTAAAAAAACTTTTAACAACAATGATTCCTGGTTTTGCATCCATATTTCATATACAGGTGAAACTCGAAAAATTAGAATATCATGGAAAAGTCCATTTATGTAAGCAATTGTTTTCATTAGCTACTGGAGTTTAATATATGAGATAGACTCATGACACGCAAAGCGAGATATGTCAAGCCTTTGTTGGTTATAATTGTGATGATTATGGCACACAGCTGATGAAAACCCCAAAGTTGAAATTGTTAATTTGGGGTTCTCATCAGCTGTACGCCATAATCATCACAATTATAACAAATAAAGGCTTGACATATCTCGCTTTGCATGTCATGAGTGTATCTCATATATTAGTTTCACCTTTTAAGTTGAATTGCTGAAAGACATGAACCTTTCTACGATATTCTAATGTACTGACTCAATGTACCTGTTGCAGGCTTCTTAAGAGTTTTACTAAGTGGAGACATAGGTTCATACCTTCCAACTACCTGCGGCCAGATTTTGTAGTGCGCCAGCTGCCCCTTCCAACGTATCTGGATTTGAGCACTCAGAGAGAAGTGTGAGGTAGGGTTTGACTATGGATGGGTACCACAGCATCTGGATTCCTTTTGGTGGTTCTGCACAGTCGGGGAGAGGACCTACGCCATCCCACTGGAAAGACAGAGAGAAAAGGCGAAATATTATTAGTTATGGCAATTACAGAAGAGAAGAATATTGAACTGAATATACAGTCATAGAATCAGAATCATGGAGTTGGAAGGGATGAGTCATAGAGTCGAACCCCCCTGCAATGCAGGAATCTCAACTAAAATATGCATGACAGATGGCCTTCCAACCTCTGCTTAAAAACCTCCAAGGAAGGAGAGCCCGCAACCTCCGGAAGGAGACCGTTCCACTATTGAACATCTCTTACTGTCAGAAAGTTCTTCCTGATGTTCAGTTGGAGTCACATTATATACCTTTTATCTTTTACATACATTCCACATTCGTCACTTTCCAACTAAAAATCATTTCAAAGCACCACACAATCGTAAAAGCAACCCAACTACAACGCTGGTAAAATTAAAGCATTAATATTTTTTTTAATTGTCATGAATAAAGGAAGTGTAAGCACGCAGGTGGTGCTGTGGTGTAAACCACAGAGCCTAGTGCTTGCTGATCGGAAGGTCGGCGGTTCAAATCCCCACGACGGGGTGAGCTCCCGTTGCTCGGTCCCAGCTCCTGCCCACCTAGCAGTTCGAAAGCACGTCAAAGTGCAAGTAGATAAGTAGGTACCACTCCGGTAGGAAGGTAAACGGCATTTCCGTGCGCTGCTCTGGTTCACCAGAAGCGGCTTCGTCATGCTGGCCACATGACCCAGAAGCTGTATGCCGGCTCCCCTGGCCAGTAAAGTGAGATGAGCACGCAACCCCAGAGTCATCTGCAACTGGATCTAACTGTCAGGGGTCCCTTTACCTTTACCTTTACCTAAGCACTAATTGGTACATCAAAAGTAGATAAAGTTCAGGACAAATAAGTTTTAATGTGGCACTAGGATCTGTCTGTGGGAGGGTGTTCCAAAATGGGGCACTGTCACTAGGCCGGCCTTTCTCCAATTGCCCCCTGCCTTGCCTCTGAAGGCGGGGGGGGGGGAACCCAGGTCAAATTACAATAAAATGTATCAGTGCACTGCACTAGAGTTTTTGGAACATCAGCACCTGTACTACTGATTAGCAGAAGTTGAAGTATACACCCTGAGACCCATCTGGTAAAAAGACATGGTATAAATTAACAATAGTAATAATATAGTTATTGTTATGATTAGCCTAAGTTGCACGGAAGAAGTATGACTAGAAATCTTATTGGCAACAAGTAACGGGTTATTATAATCTGACAATCTTCTTCAGACCTTGAGCTCTCCTTCATATGCAGTTAAGGAGTGAGGAAGTTGCTTCCCTGTGGTATGGACTCAAATGGCCACACAAGCACTTTCTCGTCTTCACCAAATTGTTATTGGTCCAGAAGGATGCTCACCACAATGACATGAGGCTGCATCACAGAGAATCAGTTCTCATGCTGCTCTTCGGGATATATTCTAAGTCATGCAGCTAGCACAGGTGCATCCCTATCCAACAGAAAACCATTTAAATGTCCCAAATGAATGGTATCACTAAAGGGTGTAAAGTGAAACATTATCGGGCATGGAAGCTATTAATATAAGGACTGCAGTGAAAGCATGTCTAATGTAGCACGGTGGCCAGGAGACTTGACTCTCAGGTTAAGATCTGGACACTCAATAGATGGCTTCAGGAAAACCACCATCCTTTAGCTTCAGCTGCCATCTAGAATGCTGGGTAGATTACCTGCCTCCTGTATGTCCTAAGAATTACTGAGATAATAATAGTTACAGGTAGGTAGCCGTGTTGGTCTGCCGTAGTCGAAACAAAATAAAATAAATTCCTCTCAGTAGCACCTTAGAGACCAACTAAGTTTGTCATTGGTATGAGATTTCGTGTGCACCTGAAGAAGTGTGCATGCACACGAAAGCTCATACCAATGACAAACTTAGTTGGTCTCTAAGGTGCTACTGGAAGGAATTTTATTTTGTTTTGAGATAATAATATATGTGAAGCACTTTTTACCCTCGAAAGCTGTATATAATTGTTAATTATGATGGTAATTCCTCCAATAAAATCCAATGCTTACACTAAATAGTTATACCAATGTGGTAAATAATGAATGAATGGATGCCTGCTTTATACACACTTTTTAACATCCGTAGGAAACCACTGGGGAAAGTAACAAAGTTTGCTCAACCTCTAATTTTCTCTTAATTTAACTAGGTCGTGGTTCCTATTTCTCCAGCCCAGCACGGAACATAAGAGAAAGGAAAATAGGAGTAGATCACAACGGGGAGGAAATATATTGGGAGATGTAAATATCTTTATGCATAATGGGCTCATTGAGAATCAATTTGCATTTCTCAAAGGTGATTCATACACATGCTGTGCATCACAGTAATTCAACAATTGATGACTCACATCAGAATGTGTGAACCAAATCCCCTGAAAACATGGAAGTTCAATCGATGGTGTCCCTCCTAGAAAATTATTTAATTTAATTTATTAATTTATAGGATTATATTTGGCCCTTCACTATGTGGTTTTAGGATGCTTTTCAAGACATAAAACAAACAGTCGTACCTTGGAAGTCGAATGGAATCCGTTCGACTTCCAAAATGTTCAAAACCAAATTTCGGCTTCTGATTGGCTGCAGGAAGCTCCTGCAGCCAATCGGAAGCTGTGGAAGCCCTGTTGGACATTTAGCTTCCAAAAATAGTTCACAAACCGTAACAATCACTTCCGGGTTTGCGGTGTTCGGGGAGCCAAAACGTCGAATTACAGGCTGTATAAACAAGAGAGCTGGACCATAAGGAAGGGCTGATCGCCGAAGAATTGATGTTTTGAATTATGGTGCTGGAGGAGACTCGAGAGTCCCATGGACTGCAAGAAGATCAAACCTATCCATTCTCAAGAAATCAGCCATGAGTGCTCACTATAAGGACAGATCCTGAAGTTGAGGCTCCAGTACTTTGGCCACCTCATGAGAAGAGAAGACTCCCTAGAAAAGACCCTGATGTTGGGAAAGATGGAGGGCACAAGGAGAAGGGGACGACAGAGGATGAGATGGTTGGACAGTGTTCTCGAAGCTACTAACATGAGTTTGGCCAAACTGCGAGAGGCAGTGAAGGATAGGCGTGCCTGGCGGGCTCTAGTCCATGGGGTCACGAAGAGTCGGACACGACTGAACGACTGAACAACAACATAACACCTCCTTTAAAATGCAAATCCCCTTGTAATGTATGGATGGGAGCGCATTTAATGGGAGACCATACAACTGCAACCGTGTTTTGTACTATAGGCTCACTTTCAGTTATAAACCAGAGGTTATCCTAATTTCACTAGCCAGAAACGTGGGCAGATAAAATACATCAGCTGTGTACAACGGAGCAACCCATGTCTGCTATGCAAGGCTGGCAGCTGGAGGTAACAGGTAAGAGGTTTCATTTTTTAAAAAAAACAACCCCTGAAGAGAAACCTCTGGAAGGGCTATGCATTCCTGAATCCTTCATGAAATAGATTAGCAGTCTCCAGCCCTCTTTGGGCTGGCAGCATATTAACCAGCACGGCAGAAATCTAAACTGCTGGTGGTGCCCTGTCAATCCGCCATGTAAAATGGGCTGCTGTAATATTAAAATTATGAAGAGAGTCAAAGGAAGAGAAGAGAGAGCTGTTAGACTTGGGGGCAAATTACAGTTCATGGTGTCACCAGGACTCCCACACTGTAAATATCAGTGAAATTTAGCCTTCAAAACATCACTAGCAAGCTAAAATCTTTCAAAGAAGTTAAGGGTGAAATCCTCGAAGCTCAAGTAGTGTTTCTATAGCTCAATTCGTTGTTCTCCGGCATATAAAAAAGCCAAGTCTCTCAGAAGGGTGGCACAGCAGAAAACTTCACAAAACCATCATTTGCTTTGAATCCAAGAGGCTGTTTGAAAAACAAAAGTGCTCTTTAAAATGTTTCATAGACTGACAGAGGAATACAAATACACATACTTCTGTTCCTTTGCTTCTTTATTTATTTTAGACTCATTCTGAAGAAAACTTTCTGATTTCCTTTCTGGATTTGCAGTATTCTCCATATGGAAGGCTCAGCCATTTTTGGAGGGGGGGTTACTTTAACGCATTACTATGTTAAAGCCAAAAAATTCCCCAATGCAATACAGTTCCTAAATGTAGGGGTGGGGGTGGGGGGCAACAACTCAGATTGGCCAAGACACATAATAACTTGCTCCAGGGCGCAGAATTACAGAAGAGGAACTCACCATTCACTATGAAAGCAAGAAGTGATTTTTTAAAAACCCTCTCTCTCTCTGAGCTTAGGTAAGATAATCTTTAAAAATTTAGGCCAGGATGCAAAGAGCTACTGTAGGCATACTGAGAGGGATGTTTGACCCGCCTGATTTTCAGCAACAGACTCTCAGGCTCGATCACAAACCGTTTCTGAAGCACACCTCAATTTCAAAAGTGGCCTGAGCCTTATGTTATCCTGAGGCATGCACTCTTGACTTTGCAAAATTTAACCCGCACTGTGGACCATAAGTAAGTAGTATTAAAGTGACTTATAATACTGCTTAGAGAATGATGTCCAAAGTTCTTTTCAGCATGAACTAGTTGTATGATTCTTCCGTCTGGACTTGGGAGTGTGCCTATAATGTGTGGGAGGCAGCTACACATTTCCACATGTACATTCCATATAAAAGGGGTATGCAACTAGAATCTATATCTGCTAATATTTGCAAGGTCTGGTATCATTACACGTTTAACATGCTTTTGCTGCTATTATAATGCATGAAACCGTTATGTGGTTTATATATTAAACTACAATAGGAGCAATAGGTGGCAGAAAGCAAGAACTGCATGATTGTAGAGGCTCTGGAGGATTGAGTGGATGAGACCAATAGTGGGTCCAACGATCAAGAAGATGGTTTCTGCACGTGCAGGAGAGGGAAGTGAGGGGCAGAGGGAGCTTGTCAATCTGGGAAGGCAGCCCATCTAGGAGAAGATAACCTCTGATCCTAAACCTCTGCTGCCTTGCAAGATGACTTTGGTAGAAGCAAAGGCTAAGGAGTGAACACTACAGAAATCCAGAGCAGAGTCCCTAAGATGGTTGGTTGCTTGTACGCCTCTTTCCGGCAACTCCTGCAGCCAAGCTGGTGCCAAACGTATGGCTCTGATTTTCTTTGGACCACGTCAGCAAGGCCAAGAGGGGAGTTGTAGTCTGGGCAGCCCAGAACCTCTATTTTCTTCTACATGCTGGGTATGGTTTTAATGTGTGTGTTTTGTGTAAGCTGCTTAGAAATATTTTGTAATAGGGTACTATTAAATAAAATAGTAACAGGGGACACAGCTACATTCAGGCGACTATATTGTTATAACTGTGTTGTAAACATGGGACACCAGGTGGCGCTGTAGAGTTTGATCCTTCGTCAATGTGATATTCCATTATGAGCTTTAGAATGTGTTTTCCTTTTCTTTTCTTTTTTAATGTGTCTAGATCCAGCCAGGGTCTTTGGTTAGCTGAGAAACTTGCAAAGAATGCTTGGCTAGGTGGAGCCTTCATATGCTCTTAAGCAAACTAAAGTGCATATGCAAGATCACTTAATGCTGATTAATTAATTGTTAAGACAATCCTGAGTATGCACTCTTGCTTTGCAAATTAAACACACATTAGTGGATAATGAGGACGATGCATGAGTGACACCTCCGTCTTAGTTGACCTTTCATGAAAGTAGTTTACGTGAGACTGCTTGATATTGGGCTTCTGCTGCTACAGTAAAAGGTAAAGGTAAAGGGACCTCTGACCATTAGGTCCAGTCATGGACAACTCTGGGGTTGCGGCGCTCATCCCGCTTTACTGGCCAAGGGAGCCGGCGTACAGTTTCCGGGTCATGTGGCCAGCATGACTAAGCCACTTCTGGCAAACCAGAGCAGCACACGGAAACCCCGTTTACCTTCCCGCTGGAGCGGTACCTATCTATCTACTTGCACTTTGTGCTTTCGAACTGCTAGGTTGGCAGGAGCTGGGACCGAGCAACGGGAGCTCACCCCATCGCGGGGATTCGAACTGCAGACCTTCTGACTGGCAAGCCCTAGGCTTTGTGGTTTAACCCACAGCGCCACCCGCGTCTGCTACAGTAGGGAAACAGAAAAGAAAAAGAATCCAGCATTACCCTTCCCCTCACACTGACAAGATAAAAAATAACAAGAGGAAGGGGGAAATAGAGACTGCAGATATGATGCTCAAGCCAGCTTCTCCATTAACACGCCAGAAAGGAGAGAGATTTCTGAAGCACTTCTGCCACATACAATTCTTTCCTTAAAAAGTGAAGAGGGCATGCAAATGTTAAGGCAATTTGAGATTTCTTCCCAGAAAACTGCTATGATTTTGCAGCAAGAGAAATTCCATCATGAGCATCTATCAGACAGAAAAAGAAATTATTGGAGAGGACGAAAACAATAAATAAACACAATAAGCTGTAATAATATGGAACTATATGGATGGTTGGTAAATAGTGACAATAGGTGGGTTCAGGCAGCAGCTGTGACCTAGGAACTAGAAAACAGAAAGCAAACAGGGGCATCTTCAGACAGGCCAGCTAGTGTTGGTATAGATCTATGCACATTTTTGAGTTATACAGAATTTTTTATCCTATAGAATGGATGAATTAAGCCAGAGTGATGCAGAGCACAAAGTTAGTTACAGATGAACACGTATACACCAATATTCATAGACAGACTGGACTGCTGTTAAATAACTGCAGATTAAAAAGAACCAACAGGACATTCTACAGATGCCATAAGCTGTTCCACTTATTTCCTCAGATATATATTAAAACCACATTTTAACTGCTTTCCAATCTGTGAGTTTCAGCCTATTCAGTGAGAGAATTTTTCTATGCAACTTGGATCTTAATGCATTAGGGTTTACAGTGTCTCTCTCTCTCTATCATGCTCAAGCATGATTTACCTGTCTATCAGCTGTGAAATGTTGCTGTTGTAGCTCATGATTGATGACAGAAGATAAAACAGAAGGTCACAGTGATTTCAGGGGGTCACCCGGAATGAAAATACTTTTGGATCTGATTCATCTTATGTCTATATTTAAGAGTAATGATAACCATAAACCTGGAGAAAACCAACAGAACCAAAAACTAAATAAAAAATTCTTTCCAGTAGCACCTTAGAGACCAACTAAGTTTGTTCTTGGTATGAGCTTTCGTGTGCATGCACTTCTTCAGAACCAAAGGTAAAGGGACCCCTGACCATTAGGTCCAGTCGCGGACGACTCTGGGGTTACGGCACTCATCTCGCTCTATAGGCTGAGGGATCCAGCAGACAGCTTCCAGGTCATGTGGCCAACATGACTAAGCCTCTTCTGGCGAACCAGAGCAGCGCACGGAAACGCTGTTTACCTTCCTGCTGGAGCAGTACCTATTTATCTACTTGCACTTTGATGTGCTTTCGAACTGCTAGGTGGGCAAGAGTTGGTACCGAACAATGGGAGCTCACCCCGTTGCAGGGATTCAAACCACCGACCTTCTGATCGGCAAGCCCTAGGTTCTGTGGTTTAGACCACAGCGCCACCCGCGTCCCCTCTGTATAGAATAGGCAAAGGCAAATATTTAAGAAATAATAGTTGCACTGCACGTTGTTAAAATGCACAATTTACTCTGGCACAACTTCCTTCATTTTACAATTTTCCATTTAATACTGTCGAGTTTATCCGCAGGATTTTGGGTTATGATTCTTGCATCATAGATCAAGACTATGACATCAACGAGATCCCGAGGGATCTTCATCCTTACAAAGTCCCCTGAAAACATAACCCTTGGTGACTTCTCAGTGTCAACTATGATTATTGGGATGAGTTGAAGTGACATCCTAACAATGCCTGGAATGGTGTAATTTTTTTCAGCCTAGTAGTAAAGCTATAGCATGGACTGTACCCACCAGACTATAAGTAGAATGGAATCTGATAGCTTGTTTTTGTATGACAAGCTATCAAAGGAACTATTTACGTCCAGAAATGTTTACGTCTGTGGTTTGTGAAAAGTAGGCCTTTGACGCATTCTTTGTATTGTGCATATTGTGAGAGGCAAAAGAGAAATCCTTGATTTATTTCACAAACAAACTGTGATGGACTCTTTTGTGGCCTTCTTGGAATGCCAACCATTTAACCATTATTGTTATAAACATTCTGAAAACAAATTGCCATTACAAAATAATTGCTTCTACCCCAATGACCCCCGGGCATGTGCAAGGGACTGCTCTTGCTGAACAGATGGCAGTTAATGGCATGCAGAGTGGCACTCGTGTTTCTCTGGATCAAATCCAGAGAATTGTCTTTCATTGGCTACAGAGTTAAGACGCTGCATTACAAAAATGGTTTAGAATGAAATCTATGTCGCTCTGTAACATTTTTAACCAGCAGTTCTGTGATATTTGATATCGTATTCTGATTAAACCAGTAATACAGCTGCCACAGCCAACAGGAATCAAGGAGATTATAGGAGCCATAGTCACAGTTTCTGCACACAGTCATTTCTGATCCTACTTCGCCTGCTGGATTATAATCATACATGGAGGTTTTAGTGCAGGAGTGAATCTGAAGTTGAGAAATATTACCATGGTTAAGAAACCCTGAGAAAAACCCAAGTCACATTATCAGAAATATTAAACATCAATCTAAGAGATTTGGGGGTTTCCATCACTATACTAATCTAAAGTCTGAAGATAGTGTAATTTATCTTCATGCTGTATAACAGTCCAGTGAACATAAATTTAAAATTACATGCACAGTTCCATGCACACCTTATTCTAAGAAAAGGATATTAAACCCTTCAGACTGATGGACAAGAAGAGCTCTGCAGAGGATTTTACCCTGCTCTGACAGAGAATGATTAGAACTAGAAAAAAGTTGCCTCAGAGTATAATCAGAAGTATAACACAGAGGAATTACAGTATCCAATAGGAAAATGTCAGAATGATTCTGTCTTCAGAAAAAATATATATTATCAATCTGTACCTGAGAGTAAGCCACACTGAACACAATGGGACTTCTGAGTCAAACTACGTCAAAGATGCATAAAATACTGAGAATTAAAATAATACTGTATAACCAAACAGTAGTATTAGTAGTATATTACTGTCACAGACTAATAAAATTCAGCACAGAATTAAGGCTTTTACAACAGTTAAGGGACGTGGGTGGCGCTGTGGGTTAAACCACAGAGCCTAGGGCTTGCTGATCAGAATGTCGGCAATTCGAATCCCCGCGACAGGGTGAGCTCCCGTTGCTCAGTCCCAGCTCCTGCCCACCTAGCAGTTCGAAAGCACGTCAAAAGTACAAGTAGATAAATAGGTACCGCTCCGGCGGGAAGGTAAACGACGTTTCCGTGCGCTGATCTGGTTCGCCAGATGCAGCTTTGTCATGCTGGCCACATGACCTGGAAGCTGTACGCCGGCTCCCTCAGCCAGTAACGCGAGATGAGCGCCGCAACCCCAGAGTCGGACACGACTGGACCTAATGGTCAGGGGTCCCTTTACCTTTACCTTTACAACAGTTAAAATACTGCAGCAGTGCAGCAGTTAAAACAAGTACAAATAGTTGTGTGTTCTTTTCCTCTCTAGAAGCCAGCAAAAAAAAATTTCTTCTGATCTGCATGATATTAAGAAAAAACACACCTGGCAATCCCCTCAGTGACATATCCCCTCAGTGATTTTCTTCCAGGAAAATCCATTAGTAGAGGGAGAATTAACATCCCTCTAAACTTACTATAGAAGTTGTAGTGCAGAAGGACATGTTGAATAGATTTTATTGCTCCTGCTCCAGACACATCCGTTTATTAACCAGGGTCTTATTAAATCAGTCATTTAACAATGCTGAAGGCAGCATATTAAAGTGAGCAGGAGAAAATGTTCTCTTATACTTTGAAATGGTTAATGTCTATAGATACCACAACTGTGGTGATTCCACAGTTTATAGGGATATTAAATAGTAATGGAGAACAAGATTTATTGGCTTTAATTCTTAGACAGCGGAAATTCAAATTTACTAACCTTTGGACCACAGTAAGTTGGGCTTTCTTTAATCCATAATTGTCCAAAACCTCAAGAGAAAAATCTAGACTAAAATCTTCTCCATCTCTCTCAACCAATGGCTAACTAAAGAGTCTGAGAACAACATGGAGAGAGAACTACCATGAGATGCTAAGAAATGTAAATATACCGGTAGTTACCATTAGATAAATAGCTGCCTTTCCCACACAAGGAGGTAACTCCAGTAACTTCCTAAGGAAAACAGACTGAACTCTTTCTACTTGGGAATTAAACCTTAAAGATACAAATGAAGATGTCATAAGGAAGCTTCCAAGAGAAAATCAAACTGTTAAGAGTGAGGAGGTGATAACTCCAATCTAGGTTTCCTGAGGAATCACTGAGGGGCTTCCCAAATCAAACTGATATTGTTTGGATTCAATAAGGGCTTCACTGAGGGAACAGAAAGGCTTCCCCATTCAAACTGGGATTGTTTAGATTCAGGAGACTTCTGTGGGGCACCATATTTGCAAAATGTGAAACTGTACCAAACATGATGGCTAATAAGGTGTCAGTTGGCTTCATTAAAACACACTAGTTACGTGTCTTTATGGAAAACAGATAATGTCTAAACTTAGCTGAGGGACTATCTATGTGGGTTTTTTAATACCTCATACAGATTCAAGAGAGTACATACAAAGTCGCACATGCAAAGTAGCCCTGAATCATTTCCCTAAAGGAATCAGCACAGCATGCTGTAATGTTTCTTTAGGAGCTATTATAGGCAAATGTGTCAGTGACTCACAAATTATGGGTCAAGCAAAGTTTTCTGAACCATTTGTTTTAGTGCATGCTGTGCAACATGCTTGGGCCCCTAAGCCCTTTTCGTTTTCTTTTTTTTATTAAGTATCCTTAAAGAACCTTCACAAGTTTAAAAAAAAGACATCTGAAGAGTTAGCGTGCCAGAGCATCTTTGTGTCAGGAAAGCACAATTTCTGTAAGCCACAGTGAATAAACTGAAAACATGGAAAGTACTCGGTTGCGCTAGTAAATGTAAACTGAATAAAGCGACAAAATAAAAGTCTTAACATTTTTAGCCTAAAAAGGAAATAGAGCAGGAAACATGTCCCACTGAAAAGAATTTAAACCATGTCTGCTTCTGTGTCACCAGGGTTCTAGCAACACAATCAGTTTAGCTGAAAATAACTGAATTCCAGCTGAGGGTGGAATTATAGGTGTTTGTTTACTGCATGTAGAATTTTGTTTGGTTGCTTTTCAGTCAGCTGTAAACACTTGCTTATTGTTCTGGTTTTTAGACTTCTATAGTGTTTGATAACTGGATCAAGTTGTATTTATATGTATCTATGTATGTAATATCTGCATACACAAGTATAGCTATGTAGGCATCAAGTTCAGCTCTCTTGGGGATTTCTGTTTACCTCTTCATAGATTTTGGTCCCATAGGTTTGTGGATTCTGATTTTCAATTGCATAATATATATATATATATTTAGTTTTCTAAACTTCAGATTTATTGCAAGAGGCAAATCAGAAGTTGAGGTAAGCTGAAAGCGAGTTGGCAACTCCCGGCAAGATCAGGAGCTCTAGCCTCAACCTATTTTTCTTCTTGAGAGAAGTAATTGCGTATGGATGGTCTTCCTAATTTCAATCAGGATAACAGTATTAGAAACAGTCAATCTGCCATACAGAGAAATAAATTCAACATCAATTATGGAAGCAACTATTCATTCAGTTAGAAAATAGATCTAGAAACTTACATTAGACTGTGGCAAATAGAAGAACTGTACTACAATACAATACAATACAATACAATACAATACAATACAATACAATACAATACAATATGCTCTTATTTTGAGGCTATTTGGAGAAGTTTTGTTCAGAATAAATTTAATTAAACCATGTGGATTATACACTATTAAAAATCCGTGTGGATTTTTGCCTTCATGAGGAAACAAGCATAAGTCTGAGATCTATCTTTAAAAGTTTTTCTCCCTTATTTGGCATTTGAAAGCAGACTGCTCACTGCATAGGAGCTATGTGCTAGAAAATATCCAGGGGTTAATTTAATTATTCCTGAAATCTTAAAGATCTTTTCATCTGGGGTGCTTAGTCTTAATGCCGTTTCAAGAAATGTAATGCTAAATGAAATATTCCCTAAATCACAGCTGGCTGGCTCTTTTATTGGCTTTAGGGCGTATATCAGCAGTTGTTGTTGTTGCCAAAACCGACACACACACACACACACACACACAGGCTGACACACACACACACACACACACACACAGGCACACAACTCCTGTCTTTGGCTGACCCACCATCTCTGCATCTCCATCAGGTCACTGGGCTCTGCCTATTCCAGCCCTGTATCTACTGTTATTCTATTTGCTGCTGCCACCAAAACTGCAAGGCTAGATCAGCCCCCTGAGGTTGCCCCCTCTGTCCTAAATGGACAGAAATTATAGTAGCACCAATGTTAAACAATGACACTGGATCAGAACGATTTCCCCAGTTATTCTTGTCTTTGTTCAGTGCACAGTTTGGTTCTGGGCTGAGTGCATTAGCACGGTCACCAAATATTTGCTACTGTAAGTCATTTTCAGTACCTGATCTTGAGATTTCTTTTTCTTCTTCTTCTTGCCCCAGCATCCCGAACTTTCTGCATCTTTTCCATTGGCATCGCCACAAAGCAAGCCATCTAGTTCATCGGTCCCCATTTGCTGTCCCTGAGATGTTTCTGCAGCGAGTCTGTATGAGAGGTTCCTTAAAATGCACACACAGTTTTCAACGGTCTAAAAAGGAAGATAAAAATAAATGGAAAATTATTTTAGGATTCTTACATTCAACAGAAAGGTTTTCAGTCTTGAACATTCTTTTGGGTATAAAATTGTCCCCCCACTGGATACTCCCCAGACTAGAAAACTACCATTTGTAGAGAACTACCATTTGTAGAACTATGAAAAACCTGAAAGGCAGGTTCTTAAAATGGCCAATTCCAATGTCTACAATGGTGTTGGGGCAGCTGCACCTCAGAGGTCAGATGCTAGCCTGCTTTTGTTTTCATGTTTGTACATGGGTGCTTCCAAACTGAAAACAACCTTAATTAAGCATGTTAAGAAGTTGCAAAGCCTTTTTTTTTCATTGAGAGAATGGAGTTTTAGTCAATAGTTAGCAGTGTCAAACAAATTTCAGAGAAAATCCATTGTGAAAGGGGGTAGAATTAAAGTTAAAATGTGATAAATCGGATGGATGGATGTAAACTGGATTCTTCCCATTTACAGCACAGAGGGAAAAGTTATTTATGTTATAGTCTTATGTGTATATCTTGCATGAACCCCACATGGATTGATTATGGGGGGGGACCCAGGAAATAAAGTGTATTTTAGAGAGTCATCCATTCTTTAAGCTGCTTATTTGAACTGTCTAAGCTACCAGACTTTTCCTCTTTTTTAAATAGTGAAATTATTACATATGTCATTTGGTCCATCTCAGAGTGATGAAAATATCATATAGCGCAATGAAGAATCTCAGCTTTTGCTCTTTTGCATGGAAATAATGCTGAAATTTAGGATACCAGAGTGTTGGGGTTGTTTTTTCCTTTTAAATAGAGTTGCTTTTCATTTGAAAACGAATTCTGTTTGAGTTCGAAATGGTTCAGGCTTCTTAACATTTTGCCATTAGAATTGTAGCTAGTGGGTGGAGAGTTGTGACGGTGAACGGGCCTGCTGCTCATGTGGTCTCAACCCTTGCTTCCTTCACCGTAAGAAATAAAATAATTCTTCGTGAGACCCATGGCTCCTTGAGTAGGGGATCATTCTGACCATCTATCATGAAACCCATGATAGCCTTTCCCCCCTTCTGTCCTGTATCCTATTCCTTCTGATTGTCTAGTTGTCATTTCCCCTCCTCTCCAGCACATTATCAATCTATCTCGTTCCTCTGGTTCTTTCCTTACTACATTCAAACATGCCAGCGCATTACCAATTATGAAAAAAATTAATAAGTAGAGCTCTTGATGGCTTCTTGCTTCCACTTGCCTTGACTTTCTCTCATCTAACTCTCTTCTTTTGGTCCTCTCTAATTGGCTTTCCATACCACCTCTATGTGGATGATACCTAGATCATCCTGGTTTATGACGCCATGGGAGAGCACAGTAGATGCATCCTCATCCTCCTCCGTCACCCCACTTCCTGCTGCACTCGGTTTTATGTGTGGAGATCTTGGCTGCAACCAGGAAATTCTGGTTTAGTGTTGAAGAGAAGAAGAAGAGTTTGGATTTGATATCCCGCTTTTCACTACCCTAAGGAGTCTCAAAGCGGCTAACATTCTCCTTTCCCTTCCTCCCCCACAACAAACACTCTGTGAGGTGAGTGGGGCTGAGAGACTTCAGAGAAGTGTGACTAGCCCAAGGTCACCCAGCAGCTGCATGTGGAGGAGTGGAGACACGAACCCGGTTCCCCAGATTACAAGTCTACCGCTCTTAACCACCACACCACACTGGCTCTGTTGGTTAATGAGCTAGACCTGTGTGCTGAAGCTGGTGCTTGATGGAAGGGAGGGAGGACTGGGGGAAGCATGTGCGGCTGTAGGACTCATACAGGGCTTCATAGGTCATGAAACTGTTTGAGAAAGGTCGAAATGTGTCCAGTGTGTGTACAATGGTTCTTAGATGTCTGCGAGAATATTAGCTTTAGAGAAGGAAGTAGATGGCACTATCAATGCACATCCTGCTTCACAGGAATGTTAGTTCGCAACAGTAGTACCGCGTTTCAGTATGTCAGCTGCAGCACCATTTTCTGAGCGACGTTACAAAAACTGGCTTTTACTGTGTATCTGAAGAAGTGTGCATGCACACGAAAGCTCATACCAATAACAAACTTAGTTGGTCTCTAAGGTGCTACTGGAAGGAATTTTTTAAATTTTGTTTTGGCTTTTACGATATTGCTGCTGAAACAGACATATGGTAAAACAGAATGGGTGTGAGCGCCTGCAGAATTTTAAGGGAGCGGCTTATATTCGGGTATTCTCTCTCCCCCCCCCCTTTACAATATTAAAGGTTCATCTTATATTTGGGTGCGGTTTATATTCGGGCCAATATGGTACTTACTTATTTTATCTTCTTTAAACAATTTATATGCCGCTTAACTGCAAAGCAGTGTACAGAAAACTATGGATTCCATTGATCCAAAAAGGTTCTGAAGACTCCCTTCTTCTTCTAAATGCTATGAATTAATGTGCCAGGCATTCTGTTCTCTCCTGTGTGCAGCTGGAACCGGGACTCTCGTTTACCTCATTTACAGTTTTATAGAATAGAACACTCTTTTTCATTTAGAACAGTACCCAAAAAAAGGAATCTTCTTAAGAACAGAAGACCCTGCTAAGGTTTAGAATTCTTTCCTACTCCTGGGTGCCTGGTAAGGAAATAGCGTGGATTTCATTGATCCGAACGAGTTCAGAAGATCCAGTTCTCAAGCATTTCAATGCCTCATCTTCTGTTTGCCAAGGTGATTCAAGAAGCTTTGATATGCAGCTACCGATTTAGCTTTTATGCAGCTCATGGAGACAGCAGGAAGCAGGAGTTTTGTTGGGGGGGGGGGCAGGCAGAAATGGCTTTGCATGAATTGCGTTGCTGACTACAATGATAACCTGGCAGATTAGAGTTGTTTTACTACTCACTAATTGATTTTAGGGTATTATATGACATACCGTAATCTGCACACACATCAATTACTGGGCCATGCATATAAAATTTTGCAGAACAAAGATGCTTCAGCTCAGGGTATGCTTTTTTTTTTTTTTTTTGCTGCCAAGTGTACTCAAACACAAGCGCCAGTTTTGCTTTTTCTAGCAATCAGAAAAGTTCAAAAGGTGAAAAGCAGTCCTTCACACACATGTGAAGTGCAAATATTCTGGAAAAGGATGCTAGCCACAACCAGTGCTTTGCTGTCGTCACTCTTCAGCCAGGGTGCTGAAATTTAATATTGGCAGCTTTGCTGTGGCAAAGAATAGTGTCACACATATATTTAAGTTCTTCATACAAATAAACTAAGATAAGCTTCATATCTGTAAAACCAGCTCTTCCTTCTTGTCATGCAAACATGATTTAACTAACAGATAAAGTGGAACCTCGGATTTCGAACGTAATCCGGTCCAAAAGACCATTCAACTTCCGAAATGTTCGAAAACCGAAAACTCAACACAGAAGTCTCAATACAATAGGGAAACTCAATATGGAAGCTGCATGGCATGTTCGGCTTCCAAAAAGCATTCAAAAACCGAAGCAGTTACTTCAGGTTTTCGGCGTTTGAAAGCCGAAACATTCGACTTCTGAGATGCTCGAAAACCGAGGTTCCACTGTACTGCTTAATACAGAAGTTATTTCAAGTGCTAACTAATGCTTTTACACCTGCCGATCTGGGGTCATGTCTTCAGGCCTGCCAGCGATAAATGCATCATGTCTCCCTACCCTCTGCTCACATTCATCGTCACATCTACATGTGATGTTTATATTGAAACGAGTTATCCCTCGAAATTTGGGTCCGGGTGAGATATAAAGCTCATGTATTGGGTCATGTAAGTGTAGGGACGTTGAGTGTGCCATACTTAAATATGGAGTCAAGGCAGATTATAACCTAGCAGGGGCATGAAGTTATAATGTTGACAAAACAAAGCTGTTAACATTTTCACCAAATTATTCCAATTTAGACTAATGTTCAGCAAGGGCTGCAGCTCATTGGTGCAGCATCTGTTTTGCTTACGAAAGTTCCTTGGTTCAAAACCCAGAAACTCCAAGGAGGGCTGGGAATTCCTCCTGTCTGAAACCCTGGACAGCTGCTGCCAGTCAGTGTCGACAATGCCATGCTAGATGGACCAAACTCGGAAGCTTCTGGTGTTCCCGTGGGAGTAACTAATAGGCTTTGTATGAAGAATTTAAATAAAGCCCTACAGAAACACTTGCCATTTTACAAAAAAAGGAATATGCAGCATTTTGTTTCAGCTAAGCTACTCCTCCGCTTTCCAACCCACATAGCGATTTTTTAAAAATTCTGGGAACAACCATAAATATTGGCTGTATCAAAAACAGTATCATACCCAAGGTTAAGAAAATATAAACAATGAAAACCAATAAAGGCAACATTGAGTTAACGTCCATCCACAGTTTTAACACGCATCAGCAAAAGGAATGGCAATCTCTATAATTTAAGCTTAGTAGTCATTCATTAATGAAACTCTACATTTAAGTTGTAAAAATCATCAAACAAAATCTCCACAAAAGCACACAACTCCCCCCCCCCATTCCGATATATTAGCTCCTGCAGAGACTGTGGCAGGCAGACAAGGTAGCTTACCTTCATCGAGACAATTCAAGGTCCAGCACATCAAGTATATCTTCTTATGCTGCTTATTTATTTGTTAGATTTATATACTGCCCTTCCTCAAAGATCTCAGGGTGGTTCACCTCCGTTTTCCAGAGGTTCTTCTGTATACCCACACTGTGCATGAAGACCCTCTTGGCTTTGCAAGGTCCAAAGTCTGAGCCTCTGGGCTTAACTGCAAAGTCCTTGTTGCCACTACACCAAACTATGATGTGAATTTGAGAGAATGACAGACATATATCTCACATATACACATACAGTAAGTACAGGCTTTCCTCAAAAGGCAAAGGATCCTGAAATTTTAATTTTCACAACCTGAAGGATGTATGATGTGCCTCTGTTAATGTGCTTGTTTGTTTTTAGAATACTGTTTCTATAAAAACAAAGATGGCAAACCTTGCTATCAATTTCACTGCTCCCTAGAGCAGACTGAATCACGTACAGCAATGCATCAGTAAGTCCATCACACTCTCTCATTCTTCTGCGGGCTTCTTCTCCAGCAGAGCTGACATTCCTAGGATAAAGTAACAGTGGTCACCATCTTCTCATTCCACTACTCGTTCCTGGCAATGGACATGCTACAGTTTTTTTGTTTTTTTTTTTTTGTTTTTGTTTAAAAAAGATCATTGGCTGTGATACGTTTATATATGTGAATGAATCTCTTCTATGCTCTTTACAAAGAAAAACACACACGTTATGATCTTTTATCATGATCTCACGAGAACTTTTAAAATTGGGTTAACACACATGGTAGAGTTTGGGAAGGGAACACAAATCTTGTTTAAAATAAAAAATGCTTTTAGAATTCTTATGTCAAAGCCATGCCTCCACCAACCCCACCCCTGATGAAAAGCACAATATGTGACACATACAAGTGTTCAAGAATGGTAGCATTTCCCCTGCATCTTTTCTCGTTCCTAGCTTTGGAACATTTATTCACCTGAAAGTGGTTATGCTCTAAAAACTCCTGGCGCCATCTAATTGCCTTGAAATGTATCAGTGTTTCTATACAGTATCAGCCCTGCTTTTATGTTCAAATACCATTAATAAAACTCAGCCTAGTAGATACCACTTCAAAATCTGAGTGCCAGAATCAAGGAGAAATATGGCACACTCAAACAAGCACCAAATGACAACAGAGAATGTAAGTCTAGGATTCCATTTTTGTCGCCGTTTGTCTCCACAGGCCCCCGTTATGCAGGCAATGCTCTCCCTCCAGCTTGCTGACCCAAAGTCCTTTATGTAGGCCCCCCCATTGTCATGAGGTGACCAAGAGGCTGGGCCCTGGGGGCCCTCCCCCTTACCTCCATGGTTTTCATCCCAACTAATGCTCCAGTAAGTCAGCAAGTCCTACTCTATGATTCTTCATTAGCAACACGGCAACAATTGAGATGGCAGATGAATATTATTCCCAGAGTTGACTTACCTGCCAGCACTAAGAGCAGTTCAGCAGACAGAATGTCCTGGAATGTACTCCAGAATATTTGGGGCGCGTTCTAAGATACACACTCCTTTGTTGTAGTGAACTGGCTAAGACACATTGGCCCTGCCCTTCATTTGTTTGAGAACCTGCCCGTAGGATTCATGATCCCACAGCCTGGAAGGAGCATGAAGCACAGCTAGTATGAATGAAGAAGGTTTGCAGCAAAGAGGCTGCAAGTATTGGAAGAGGGAAGGCGAGAGAGAGAGAGCAAAGCATTACTATACGTTTATGAATTAAGAGAATTGGATGACATGAGGTAGAAAAGTTTGACCACTTGATATGGAATGACCCAGCTGTGGTTTTAAATAAATTGCTTTCTTGATGAATCTACTGTCCAGTGTGAACTTACAAAGATGCAATCACAAAGTAGAAAAATGGTGTCGGATTTTAGAACCAGGAAATACTGTACATTTGCTTACAAAAATGACTAACAAGCATGTCTACACCAAGAGTCAAGTTTTTGTACTGGAATCTTGAGGATCAGAAATAGGAAAACTAAAGAGTGCAACGAAAAGGCATCTTAAGGGAAATGGACTAACCAGGAAAATATTTTCATGTGCCACCTGAGCTAGACTAATGGATATCAAGCAAATAACAGTGCATTTCAGTTTCTGGAACAAAATACCCCATAGTTCTGTCACTTCAGGTAATTGTTACAACAAGTTTCCTAACAGCAATTGTTGCATAATTACAGAACAAGGGTGTCTGTGAAATAGTTCTATATTTTCAAATGGTTGTAGCGACTTGAGAGGAGAAGCCTCTCCTCAGAATTATTAAACACTGTCCTGTGACGATATGAGAGAAAACGTGGAGGCAGTATTCTACCTAACCTGGGGGAGGGGAGAAGCAAACCACAAGGCACTTGTTTTTAAATGTTTTAAGATTAAATATTATTCCATTAATATCCAGCACAAATAAATAGGGCATTTTAGCTATTTCGTACCAATTTCCCCTCCCCATGCTGGGTGCACCCTGGGAGTGTTTTCACACAAACTTTCTTACCATGGTCAAAACAAAATCGAAAATTCTTTCTAGTAGCACCTTAGAGACCAACTGAGTTTGTTCCAGTTGGTCTCTAAGGTGCTACTAGAAAGAATTTTTGATTTTGTTTTGACTATGGCAGACCAACACGGCTACCCACCTGTTTCTTACCATGGGTGTGCTTTGAAACAATAGCATGGCACCAGGTAGGACAGGAATCCAGTAAGCACAATCATTCATTCATTCATTCATTCCCAGCCTTCTTGGGAGACGTAGCACATTTATCCTGCATTCATACACACACAAACTTGTCTGGGTATGTGTCCCAAACACACAGTGTAACTTTTCAGCAACCAGTACCTGTGTAAGTAAGAGGAGGGCTTCACATGTTCTAGAAGACCAGAAGAAGAAGAGTTTGGATTTGATATCCCGCTTTATCACTACCCGAAGGAGTCTCATAGGGAAAGAAGAATGTTAGCCGCTTTGAGACTTTGGGTAGTGAAAAGCGGGATATCAAATCCAAACTCCTCCTCCTCTTCTTCTTCTTCTTCTTCTTCTTCTTCTTCTTCTTCTTCCTCAAAGTGGCTAACATTCTCCTTTCCCTTCCTCCCCCACAACAAACACTCTGTGAGGTGAGTGAGGCTGAGAGACTTCAAAGAAGTGTGACTAGCCCAAGGTCACTCAGCAGCTGCATGTGGAGGAGCAGAGAAGCAAACCTGGTTCACCAGATTATGGGACTACCGCTCTTAACCACTACACCACACTGGCTCCCAGGGCATGTAAAGCAAGGGGTAGCTGTGCTAAATAAAAAGAAAGATGAAAATGGGATAGGGGCATGCACAGTATTATTTTCCGTTTTAAGAGAAGAAAAAGCAATGAAAAATAAAACAAGAACACATTTTGTTTTGATCAAAAAGAGAAGCATATGCTTAATTCTCTCCTGTTTAAATAAATTAGGCTGATGAGTACTTAATTTTGTTTGGATTTTCCAATAACATAGTTTGTTTTAAAAAAGAGAGAGTTGAAATTGGCTTCAAATGTTTTGAAGGGGAAAGATTATGACAGCATCAACTAGTTTTCTTAAAAGAGTCATTACTGTATTATTTTTAGAACACAAACTATAACTAGATATCGACAAAGTATGTCTTTGCCTTGTAAAACTGTTAATACTCAAATTCATTTTCACCCACCCCACCCTTTTCTAGTCATTTGAGTGCTCTATCAAGAAGAAGAAGGAAGTTAATCAGATGTAATCTAAGTAAATCTCAGAAACTGTGTTAATATTTATTACATTTTCTGCTGATTATTCCAATCAGGTACAATTCAACCATTTTGATTAGCTTTCTCTGCAATAACAGCTTGATTGTCTTTGCATGTGTTATTCATGCTGAAATTCAGTTCTGTAAGTTAATACTGAAATTTAGGTGTTACAAGTGGCAATTATATTTACATAAGATAATTGAGTATAGTACATTGGCTTAGATATATTGACCTTTCATGAAGGTGGGGACAGGAAGCATTCATAGGCTGCACACATTCTGATTCTTCAGAACAACAAGAGTGGCTGGGAAGAAAAGGGTTGGAGGAAATTGACAGAAGGCTTCCTTGCAGGGCAAGTCATGCCACCTGCATGGCTTTCAAATGGAGGCAGCTGCCAGGCAGAATTATTTTATGTTTTATTCATCAGCAATCTGCCCCAGTTCTGCAAGGCTAAAACTGGAACTTTCTTAATTCTTCAAGTCAAGAGGAGGATATAATGTACACTACATTAATAAACAAACATATATCAATAAAGAAATGTGCAGTTCATCCAACCTATTTTATGTGAGAGAAGACTGAAGTTTATGGAAGATGAAAACTAGATAGCCACATGTATTGAAATTAAGACAACAGCTGTATAGACATGAGGGGGTATGGAGGTAGGTCGTCAGTATATTCACTTTCCTCAGGCAGCTTGGACTGGACATTCTCCCAGGCGTTTCAGCGGGTTGGCTAAATGACCCTTGGGATCCCTTCCAACTCTATGATTCTATTACTCCACCCTTCTCATGGCTTTTGAGAACTGGGCAGTGGACATGGTTGGAGTGGGCTGGGGGAATCCTACTTTAGTGGAGGCCATTAAGGGGTAGGATTCACCCAGCCTAGAGAGTTTTAATGTACCAATTTAGACTTCTGGTCAACACATAGTTGAAATATCTGACCTGTCTTCTAAACGATATAGAAGCATTTTAAATTATTATGAAATATTTTTACCGACAAGTAGAAAAGGAGTTAGTTTCATCATTTAGCTACTTTGACAGCAGTCTTAAAACTACCGGACTTTACCAGCCAGGAAGTCACATTTAATGCACTGGGATTTACTTTGAGTAGACATGCTTAGGATTGTACTGCTAATATTTTATCTTTAAAAAGGGTAATTTTACTCACTCTTAAAACGTTTAAGTACCAAAAGCGGTAATATGAAAATAAATAAAAAATGAAAAGATGAAGTTGATTCCTTAGACTTAGAGAAAATCAGAGCTATGAATAGATAGATACAGTGGTACCTCTAGATATGAACAGGATCCGTTCCGAAGCCCCGTTAGTATCCTGAGAAGTCCGCAACCTGCAGCGCTGCTTCTGCACACGCGTGGGTCACAATTCGGCACGTCTGCGCATGTGCGTGACATCACTGCGCGTGTCTGCGCATGCGCGACCTGCCAAACCCGGAAGTACTCCGTTCCATTACTCCTGGGTTTGGCACGTTCGTATCCCGTGCCGTTCGCAACCCACAGCAAACGCAATACGAGGTACGACTGTAGATAAATAATAGCAACAATGTCTGCCAACCGAGACTACACTATAGATCATACTCAGGACAATCACCAAAACATTACCACTGGACATCACCTTGTAATGTAGCATATTTGTACTTAGGATGTAAATTTGCATTCAATCTATATATATAAAACGCAAGTGTCTCTGCATCCAGTCCCTGTGTCTCTGGGTTTGCGCTACTGAGCATGTGCCCCACGAACACAGGGATTGGAGCAGAGAGATCGGGTCGGGAGCAGCAGCGGCAGTTGAAGCGGCGGTTGAAATGGAACGCTGGCGCTCCAGAGGCTGAAGGGCGGCCGAGAAGGGAGGCCACGCTGCCACTCTCGCCGCTGGGCAGAAGGAGGAGGAGAACCGGGGGGGGGAGCCTCCTGGGAGATGAGGCCGCCGCCGCCGCCTCACCCCCTCGCTTCCCCACCCATCGCCCCACACTCCGAAAGGGGCTGGGAGCCCCACACATCCGGAAGGAAACCTGTTCTACTGTCCCCCAGCCCCACACCACTCCAGGGAAAAAAGCCCCCTCCTGTCGCCACTCTCCCTCGGCCGCCCCTTCCCCCGGCCAAAACACCTCACCACAATGGCAGTGGGAGCTCCGCAGGAACCTACCATCATGGCTGCTCCTAGCCCTTAACTCCATTCCCTCAGCAGGAAGCGCAGGCCTAGCCCGCCAGGCAGCCCAGACCGAGAGGCGGATTAAGGCAGGGTTCTGCTGAGCTCGAGCTCGGCGTTGGCCGTGGGTGTCTGCGGCAGCGTGTTATTTCTGGGCGAGTGACAGGCATGTGGAGAGCACCGCGTGCGTGGAAAGTGAGGGGAGGCGGAGGAGGCAAAGCCATGCTTTGTGCAGTAAGTATGTTTAGGACAGGAAAAATAAAAGGAAACACGCCGTCATTTCTCCCTCAGGAATCTTAACGCCGTGTAGGGAGCACATGGTTTGCCCTGCTCCCTGCACTTCAGGACCTTGGGTTTTGTGTCAGAAATGTTCTAGCGCCCGTTATTTTAACGGGTTTAAACCACTAGTTATATTATAATTTGGTCGAAACATATAAAAGTAATACTGGGTGGTATTCTACTACTGAATGCCATCAGTGCAAGAATACTTCTGGCACAATAGGGCCCCCACTGCATGCCCATCACCCTTCTTCAATCTGTTCCAGAGGGTTGGGGGAACCCCTATAACAAGTGGGGTGGGGTACAGGGGGAGGATAGAGGAGGGCATTCTGTAGTGCTAGCAGAAATCATTTGTGCTGATGGAATTACTTAAGTAACGCTATGATGAATACAGCCCATCATTTAAAACTCATTCATAAAACATGACATTTCACCCTTCGTTTCACTTAGAATTCTCAAGGCAGCTTGCAGTTCAAAAAAAAAAAAAAAAAAAAAACCTTATTCAAAACACATTTATAAGAAAAAAATAAAAAAAATACTGGCTTTCCGCTGTGGTGAAATGAAAATTTACATCATGTTTTTCTTACGGAGCAGATATCTGGGACCTTAATAAATCTCTTGATAAGAAGTACCCTATTTTAGGCTACCTAAAATGTGTCCCTTTGAGCAAATGAAAGCTGGGTCTAAATGAAAAGGCTCAATTCAATTCCAAAGACTTCTACACCAAATGCAATGTTATGGTTGTTCCTTAAGAGTTTTTCTTAGCTGCATGTTTTATTGCCCAACCTTTTCTGAGACTTGAACTAAATGTTTAGACCCACTCCTTAAAGGGGAAGCAAACTGGTCAGATATGCAGACAATTTACTTCTTGTTGGCTTCTCATACTACAGCAACTTTTCTGGTCATGGCAAGATTTACTTTGGCAGCTACAGACCTCAAGCCATTTTTTTTACTCATTCATAATGTGATAAATAAGGTTTAATGATATTGTGAATATTATTTTTGAAATCATTGTTAACTGCTTGCCTTCTATTGTAACCCAGAGTTAAAACACTGAAGACTTGACTACTGCGTAAGAATTTTTTTGCACTGCGGCCTGGTGCACTCACTGGACTGCACTGAGCAGCAAATAAATTTAAAACGCAATAAAGTAAAATAGAATGTTTTGCACAGATGCAGTCCTTCGGCAGATTCCTGACACAGTTCATACAAATTTCAGGAATCTATTGAGGCTTCTTCCCTCCATTGTTAGAAATATTTAGCACGACATATTTGATTTATGTTAAAAGTATGCCATAAGAACTTAACATGGCCTCTAAAATCTTTCCCATCCCAGGCCCAAGTTTACGGTAAAGGCATATAATGCTAGCAGACATGTCCTAGCACAAAATAACATTGTCTCTAGACTAATGCAAAATGACCAGAGCATCAACTAAAATTAGCTGTTAAAACGAAATATCCGGCATGCGAGAAAAAAACTGCTTGCGGCTGCTCTGCTGCTTCCTGGTCTTTTTTATAATCCTGTGGCACACTGAGCTAAGAGAAGGTTTGACATAGTGTGTTGTCTGAACCTTTGCCCATGATTAAGCTCCCCCCTTGCTAACCATGATCTGTAGCCAAGGTTTCTTCTCTTCATTTAAACAAACAAACAAAAAAACTTTACAATTTTCTGTCATTAGCTTGGTTAATTCACATTAAGTGTTTGACAACTGAGCCAGTCCTGAAAGTACTAATCTAATCTAATCTACGTTTCAGGTCTGTCTCTGGACATCAGCTCTTACCACTGAACATACTGCTTGAGGAGATTTGTAGTCCACGACGCCTGGAGGCTACTACATTGCCTAGCCATCCTATCTAGAACATTTAGGGATACTTAACATTTGCCTTTTGGTGCAGAAACAATGGAAAGTGGTGGAGAGCTAGGAGGTTGTTTTCTAAGTAGCAGAAATAGAATACACACATTAATTAGATCAAATTCTGCAAGCTCCATAAACCTCACAAAATGGAGCTTTGGAACTTTTTGCAGGCAGAGAAACTATTAGTTATAGCCAATATCCAATCAGTTTGCAGTTCCAAAGTTCAACAAGACTTTAAAAGGACAGTAATCAAGGTTAGGATCTACATTCTGCAAAGTGCCCTGGAATCCAATTGACTGTGAATTTCTAAATAGCCTGCCACCCAGATATAGCTATGAGAGGGCCCTGGCCAGCTTCTTTGCAGCACCAGTGAAAATCAAATATTTTTCTTCATGGCAATGAAAGTAATTACATTTATCATATCCCTTATCACATATTTTCAAGCAGATACTCTTATCATCTCATTGTGAAGGCAAAGAATCATAAACAATTTGGTGTTGAAGAAGTAAGTCTGGCAAGCTCAGTAACATATTTTGAATCCTGCCAGGGAGTCTGCTGTGCAGTGAAGACACCTTCCAAATATAACTTGAGAACTCCTACACCATGAAAGCATCCACCATGTTGGATAAGTGAGCCCCTACAAAGCTCCCACAGACTAGCCTGCTGATTACAAAATATCTGGCCAAGAAATGTATGGACACACAGTGAGTCCAAGCTACTTCGTCCTCTTGGCGGTAGTTTTTTTTTTTAAATTCAAACTCAATGAATTAAATTTCAGTAATAAGTATCAATATGTAGATTATACTCTTTACTGGAGAGATCAGGATACAATGGGATATGAATAGTCTTGAAATTCTTACTAACATTTACCTCCACAGCCTTGTATAAAGAATAGAAAATGAGACACGTCCCTTGCTCAAGTATAGATTTTTTAAAAAAACAACAGGCTGAGCTTTCTGTATGATATTTTAATATTGTATCATAATAAGATGGGGTGAGACAATTCAACGCACAATACATCAAACCTTCGCTTTACCACTTGAAAACAATCTGATTCAGTTAGGACTTCCAAATGAGTGTAAGGTCTTCCACCCAGAACAACAGCAGCATCACATATACAGTACAATTTCGGTTTCAGTAAACTCCAAATCAACGGCTTGACCTTTATGAAAGCATGATGGCTCTATGCAGGGAAGTAGTGCAACAAGTAGTTGCTGCTTTGTGAAAAGAGAGCATTGGCGTATTGTACCGACCACCAGTGAGTGATATAGCTGTAGATGCTCAGAATGTAGAATAAGGCATTCTGGTTACTAAACAGTTGTTTCCCCAAAAATGATGCTGCAATAGGATGACAGCTGCATAAATTAAGGAGCATAGCAGTTGCAGCTCCTTGTACCTGAAATGCATTATCACCCTGAGAACAGGGAGAAAGCAGAAGATTCAGAGATGTTTACAACTAGCAAGGAACCTGGCTCTTTGACATTAGCAAAGGTATTTCTAGTAGCTCACAGCCCAATGTAGCTGATAGAGCACTGCCACTTCACCAACTACACCTGCATGTCCTCCAAGCCCATAAAAGGAACTTTTTAGTTCAAATAAATTCCTTAATGTCCGGCTTCAGAATAAATACAACTTTTGAAGACATGTACAGGTTTGTGTTACCATATTGTTACGCTGTCTTTCTTGGTGTCCCAAGATCAAATGGCTTTGCAATGCACCACCAAGGATATCACAAATCTGGAAGTTTTTGATGTGGTTTAGCTGATCTTCAAAACTAGTACGGATTTGATAACTTTCTAAACGTTTCTGATATCTGGAAATCCAGCTCATCATGTTATACTTTGGGGCCCATATTGCCCTGTGTTCGTGTTTTGATGCTGTTTACAACACTAATACCTCTTATCTGATCCCTGTCTAAACATTGCTACATACATTCAAGACTTGAGTTCATTATTTCCACTGGTATCACTATGGCACAATCTCCCAAACCTGTATTTGACACAATGTATGTGGAGGGATGATTTCCAGAGCCTATGGGTAAAAGCATTACAACTGAAAATCATGGCAATGGGAATCTCCCCTTTTAAACTACTGGAGCAGGATATAGTTCCTGCTAAAAGAACAGTAACGGGGTAGATTAGAGGAGGTGGACTTGCAGCAGAAAATGGTGTTGGGTAATGGTACCTGTTCACCTCTAAACCTTGGTTTACTACCCCCCTAAAACTCCCAAATTATTTGAATTCCTTAACTTCCTCAGCTCATAGATATGCCTTTATAAAGGCAAGATTTAACACCTTCCTATCCAATGTGTTGGGGAATAGATTCTCCAATGGACAAATATCGCTCTTATGTGACTGTAATTGCAGAGCACCAGAATCGTTGTATCACATAATCTTTGATTGTGCTCTTCACTCATCGTCCAGGAGTAAGTTTCTTGCTCCACATTTAAAGGGAATTGCCGATGACTCGAACGAAGCCAACTGAGATACCTACTGAATGATGAAGACCCTCCAAGATCACTTACGGTTGCCAGATTTCTGATCACCGTCCTATCCCAAAAGAAGAAAAATGGACTTCTGGGCGGATTGGACATTCCTTTTAAATCATTATTCAGGATGTAATTATGTGTTACCTTAATTGATGTTTTTATATTTTTATAAATAGGGGATGATGTTTTATGTTGTAAATTTACTGCTTAGTCTGTTACTTTAAAGTCCTTTCGAAGTTCTAAGTAGAAAGGCTAAGTATATATAGTTGTTTGAAAAATCGTGCGCGATGGGCCAATGGCCGAAATAATAGCTATCTATCTATCTATCTATCTATCTATCTATCTATTTCCAGCTCATTTGCTGGGACCTGTTAAAACTGATGAAATATTTCAGGAACCATAAAATTCACCTTGGTTATTCACATGTTGTCTTTTTTTTTTTTTTTAAGAACAAGACAGGTTAAAAGTTCAGTTAAGTGATATAACATGTCACAGAAATTATTGCTTCTGCAGATTTCAGAAGCACACTTCACTTGACAACTAGAATAAAAGCATGAGAACAAGAGCAGCTGAGGATAACCAAGACTCAACATATAGCCAAGTAATTAGGTTGATGTCAAGAATATTTAGTTTCAGATGACTTATATATTGCCACAATAAATCTATTAGTCTTTAAGGTTCCACCAGACTCCTCATTGTTTTTCCTTCAACAGACTAACATGGTCACCCCTGTGGGAATGAATATACTACAGCATCTTACATTACAGATTTTGTATGTAATACACATCTGTTAGAGAGAATGAATATGGATCATTTGGCCGGAGGCAGAAGGGAAGAAAGCCCTGGTGTTTTTGTTTTCACCTTAAATCCATGACTGAATTCAAGTGCAAACAACCTCATAAGGACAGAACTACTGTGTTTTTGGGAATGCAGGCACAATTCTGCAAGCATCTCTGTAGCATCATGGAGAGAAACTCATTTTTTTTTTTAAGAAAAGATAAAGTTCAGTTTCTCTTACAAAACATTTCCCAATGACCCTAATTTCAGACCCTGCAGTGAGCTATCAGTTAAGAATCCCAGTTCTTTATTCATTAATTTCTAGGCTAGTGTTCCTTTGGTAAGCGCAGAGAAACATAAAATGGTGTCCCATTGAGGCAAAGATTACTGTTTGGCTTAGTATGTCATCTCAACCTCAGCTAGTGGTTTAGCTCTCCCAGGCAAACTAAGATCTGTAAAGCGTAGGACAAATCTTTGTTACAAATCATGGACTGTCAGCAGAAAGCTAAACCAGGAGCCCAGGTTCATATAATAGAATCATTAAGCCAAAGCATGGCTTAATGCAGCATGACAGCAAAACAACCCAAGAGCAGCAAACAGGCTACAATCTCCTTTCTGGGAGACTGTGCATATTTTCTCACTTGTGCTAAGTCATGCTTTGGCCTAGTAATATGTAGACACTAGATCAGAGTGACGCGGGTGGTGCTGTGGTCTAAACCACAGAGCCTAGGGCTTGCCGATCAGAAGGTCGGCGGTTCAAATCCCCGTGACGGGGTGAGCTCCCGTTGTTCGGTCCCAGCTCCTGCCCACCTAGCAGTTCGAAAGCACATCAAAGTGCAAGTACATAAATAGGTACCGCTCCGACAGGAAGGTAAACAGTGTTTCTGTGCGCTGCTCTGGTTCGCCAGAAGCGACTTAGTCATGCTGGCCACATGACCCGGAAGCTGTCTGCGGACAAACACTGGCTCCCTCGGCCTATAGAGCAAGATGAGCGCTGCAACCCCAGAGTCATCCGTGACTGGACCTAATGGTCAGGGGTACCTTTACCTTTAAGAACAGAGTGGGGCAGGTGTGCAGGTGGGATTAGGGAGAAAAGTAATAGCTGATTTTTAAATTTTCCTTCTGGAAATGTTCCAATTGTGTTGCTAATCCTATCTACTTTCCTGCTTCTAAGAAAGCATTGAATTTTAGTTGGCATTTATTAACTTCAGAATAAGAGTGCTAAGTGCATAATATATTTTGCTGCTGGCTTAAAGCTTGTTAGTAAGAAATCCAATATTTTCAGCTATGGATGACAATACTAAAAGAATCTAAATAACTATAATTGAATTTAAATGCAGTGAGCAGCAGAGATGCAAGGGCAATAAAAATTAAATAACTGAAAGTTGTCAGAATATAAATAATTTTGTAATTGGGCCTATTTTAAAGCATTTTATATGGATTTGCCCCTTGGGATGTGTATAAAGTGGGGGCTTGGGCTGAGAGGTGCACTATACAATTTGGAAAACCAAAAGAATAAACAAGCAATGAAAATGGTAATTCCATTCACAGCACATCTTAAAATGTAAAGCACTTGTTAAAGTGCATTTGTTTTATCCACGGTAGTGTTATTCCCCTCCTTTCCCCCAACAAAATCTGAGCCCAGGTTTTAATCGTTTGGGAGCTGAAATGTTCGGCCACTAAGCCATTCGAGATCCAAGGTATGACTGTATGTGATTTTGGCTTTAGGTGCTATCCTCTGAACATAACCCAGTGTAAATTGTGGGTATGCTGTACAGTAATCTATGTGAATTTATGAGTTGGACCTCTTTTTCTTTTCAGCCATTTGATGCTAAAAGTCAGAGTGATATCTCCACAGAGGTAACTTGCAAATATTCAGTGTCTTCACTGATCTAAGCTAAGAAGATGATGGACCTGGCACAATGGAAACCAAGTGCCTGTTCATTCATTTCACTCTTTAAAAAGAATCAAGAAAAGAGTAAATTTGGAGACCAGGCAAGAAGAACACAGTTTAAAGGAAGCATCAAGGAGCAGCAGTAGGAGACAAAGTGTGGCATCCAACAGTTCTGATACTGCCAGGACTTTTAGCTGTGTAATGAAACTTCCCTGCCCTCTACTTTTCCTGCAGACTCCCTAAATCTTCTCTGGGGGGTTGAGGGAAGCCCAGAGCAGTTTTAGGGGTCATGTGGGGAAAGAAGAAGTCAAGAGGAATTCCACTGTGCCATTAAAAGTGCTTGCATTAATAGAACTATTTTGTTGGTTTAATAGCTTTTATAAAGGAATACTTATTTAATGTGCTTAGATTCAGTTAAGATACAGTATACCACTGGCTTGAATCCAAATAACTGTACATGGAATTCTGTGCATGGAATTCTATGCATGCAACAGAGCTTTGGGGCTTCCTTCCTGCCATAACCCCACACACCCCTCCATAGTATTGTGGAGGGGCCCTTCAGCCAGAGAGGAACTCAGCAGAAACAAGCATCCCTCCTCCCCCTGAATATCATCAAGCAGAAGTGATATCTGTTCACAACAAGGGGCGCACTTGGCATACAAATTAAAATGCAGTAACTGCTAGTCCTTATGAAAGACATAACTTTGGGTCACCTTAAAGAACCAGTAGAATCAAGTAGTACAGCTTTTCCTGGACTGTATTGCTTCAGATTACACTGCACACACATATTTGTACTTGCGTGCGCGACTAAGGGAGTTCGAATTGCACACACAAAAGAAGGCACATAGGAATAAATTCATGTTGCACTTTTATAGAATCGAAGAACTGTAGAGTTGGAAGGGACCTCAAGGGTCATCTTCTAGTCCAACCCCAGCAATGCAGGAATCTCAGCTAAAGCATCCATGACAGATGGCCACCCAATCTGCTTAAAAACTCCAAGGAAGGAGAGTTCACTACCTCTTGTGGGAGTCTGTTCCACTGTCGAGCAGCTCTTACTTTCAGAAGGTTCTTCCTGATGCCAATTACACGAAAGGAGATGCCGACTAAGCATCTGTTATGCAAGTTTTCCATGTGAACTTTTATAGGGGAGAATTCAATCATACAATCCTCTCAACTGCAGTTTATACATGCTAATTGTATAAAACGACAATGCAGCAAATAGTTTTGCCTAACTGGCTGTAGTCATCATTGCCTAACTTAAAGACAGACTGATTCTGAATGAACTATACAGCAAGTTACAACACTATGCAGCTCAATCCATCTTTTCCCGATGGGCAACTTCTGTTGAGCATGCATGAAGCTCCCTGGATTATGGCTTTAGGCTACCATCTTCAAAAGCCTCCTGGTGCAGGAAGCTTCATTAGGTTCAGCTAAGGGCTTGAGCTTGCTCGGCAGGGCTTCAACCATTTTGGTCTTTGAGCAGCAGCATCCCTGTGCATCACATATTGTTGTCGAATTCTCTGCAGATATAATGCAAATGTTTTGGGATCTGAAAAAGGTATTTACCATACAGAATTGGGGGCTTCTGGTCTTTAAACAAACAAACAGAAAACCTTGGTGTTTGTTATTCCCGTGGCTTCCTGGATTGTGGCCTAAATCCTGAAATGCATTTGAAATCAATGGGCTTAACAACCCACCGAGAAAAAGTCTCTTAAAGTGTTTTATTTAGAAGCCACACACAATTAGAGATTTGAAAGGGGGGGGGTGCCCACAGCATTGGAATTCACCAAGAATCAAAACCTGCAGACACTAGTTTGCTACAAACAGCCATAACTAGAAAACAAATATAATTTTTTTGTTGAGAACAGAAATATTTTATGTAACTCTCTTCTACTTCCCCATTACAAATAAAAGATAATGTTTCACATATGACTGTAACCAGTATTATAGATTATATTTTGTTGTTGTCTTTGCATAAAATTAGATCTGATAGTTGTTTATATTTTCTGTTTATTTAAATGCTGCATGCCTTAAATGTAGATTGCATAGGCGAGTAATGCCATTTTGAAACCACACACATACACACACACCCCTCTAAAATTAATTTACGAAACACCATAAAAGAAATACACTATGTAAGCTCTAAAATACATCAGTACAAAAGGTAGCCATCCCCACCAGATCAGGACACATATCCTAGATACCAGGTCTGAAGAAGATATGAACAACCTGAGAGGGAGGAAGGGAGGAAGGAAGGAATGAATATTGAAATCTGCCTTACACCAGATCAGACCATTGGTCCATCTGGCTCAGTACTGGCAGCAGTGATTGGCAGCAGCACTCCAGGGTTTAAGGCAGGGTTCTTTCCCAGCCCTACCTGGTATTGAACTTGTGACCTTCTGCATGCAAGGCAGACGCTCTACCATTGAGCTGTGGCCCTTCCCCAAGGGAACATGTGAACCCCAGTTAAATTGCCAGGAAAAACCAATAGCATGCAGATATGTGGAAACCTCCATAATGCTTTTAACTCAATAGCAACATGTTGGATGCAGGATGACAACTAGTTGGGAAGCCATCTTTTAGCAGAGGACCAATACTCAAGGAACTGAAGTTATTGGCCTGGTTTGCATGCCACATTAAACCATAATTAAAATAAACTAGAGTTTCATGTCAACACAGGCCTTTTGATCCTCCAACCCGACTTCTACACCACTGGGAAACAGTCTGGTTTACTCTCCAGGGCTTGTGGTTTGTTCCTCTCCAAACAAACCATGAGCTGTGCATGAGTGTGAACTAGCATGCTTTGTGTTCCCACTAAGCTCCAGTTCATTCTAACCATGGTTCAATGTTATGAATGAGCCATGTCATTGTCCAGCATCCTGCCTTTGTGATGCTTATCTTTTTGCCATATGAACTTCACACTCATCAATTATAAAAAAACAAACACTAGCACAAGATATATTTGTAATGCTGAGGATGTATTTAAAGTAATCTACTACTCTGCTGCCCTTCACTCCCAGTCGCCTGTCCACTGGATTAAGTTGCACAGATTATCTAGCTGAAATCATGGGGAGGTACCTATCTAACCGAGGTGTCTCATCCAACCCGTTTGTGAGAAGAAGATTAAAGGCTTCACCCTGAATTAAGTAAGTTTGCAATCTCAGTTCTGTTATTCATCTACCTGATTCCATTTACGAATTGCTACTCATAAAACATATTGACGAGATTACACTAAAATGTCACTAGTTCATAATATTTTTACTGCTTATACACCAGATCTTATAGACACCTGTTCTTTTCTTGTGCAAACACTGAAGTTGATTTGCACCCAAATTCACATACATAACAGGAATTTTAAAGCAAATTACAGTAATTTTAACCCACAGGCCTGTGCGGTTTTTTTTTTTTTTAACCCACTTGGTCAAACACAACCCCACCCATCAGCCATGGATGGTGGTCTATCAGGCACTTTTGCTGCTTCTCCAGTCCATGGCAAGAGTGTAGGGAATAGGATTATTTAATCGTTGGGTTTTGTGCTCCGCAAGTTGTACCCACTGTAAACCCACTGTTGTACCCACTGTAAACCCACTGTTGTACCCACAGGTTGTACTCACTGTAGACCCACTGTAGAAAACCACCAGTAACACATACTACAGCTATTGGTTCAGAGCACCTCTAAATACTTGGTTATGGCGTGAACTCTACAATTCGATAATTCTATGACATTTCAACGAAAGAGCCAATGAATAAAAATGCTACAGACTTTTGTGGAATGGATGGAAGACTGAAGTGAAAATACTGATTCTATGGGTGTAGCCGACTAAGTCGTACTCAGACTATGACCAACTTAAGTCCGTTAAGTAAGGCAGGTCTACTCTGAGTATGACTTACTTGGATACCACCCAATGTCCCTGGGAGGCTAAGGGAAGAAGAGAGAATTCAGCATAAGAACATATCCAATGCTTAAGTTATCAGAACTCACCTTAGGCACCCAGTGGCATTGCGCAGCACCTGTGATGAATGAAGCTGTATTTTGTGGTCATCCTGGAGTGGGGAGTTTTCCCATCCTGAATGAGGAATGATCACTGCATTGGTCAACACTGCAAGGGCATCCTGGATAATTGGCATTTTTAGTGCATCACAAGATGACAGATTCCAGAGAACTCCTAAAAGCAATTATCAATCAAATAAACAATTGTTGGCATTACTTAACAGAAAGAAATGCTACCACACAAGTAAATCAACACAATCAACCTAAGAACATAAAAGGAACCAGATGCTTCCAGAAAGCCCACAAGCAGGCCATGTAAACAACAGCCCCACCGCTGCTGTTTGCTCCCCACCCACCAGGAACAATGGAGGTTCCATTAATGTACTGTACTGTGGCTATTTAAAAAAACCCAGAATCGTCATTAGAATATGGCTTGTTTTATTTAATGACCTATTCTTCTGCCACAGAAATTGAGGGGAGTGCAGCCAGGTCTGCAAGCGGTCTCCCACTCAGGCAAGGGCGCTGCACTGTATACTGTTTAAGGAGGCTCAGCTAATGGAAAATGTGCAGGTGCTACAATAACTTGGACAAGCAGAGGACACAGAGCTTCTTGATGGCAGAGGCTACCGCAGGTTTGTTTGTTTGTTTGTTTGTTTGGCAGGGGTGGACTCTGCTATGGGTAGGGCCAGAACAGGCCACACCAGACCCAAATCCTGCTTACTCTGTTTTTGCTATTCCTTTTGCCAACTACTTTTGTGGCCAATTAATTAATTTTAATTCAATTCCTTCTTTTGCTGCCTTTACACCCATGGAGTGTTCAAGGTGCCTTAGAACTATAAATTCTGCGATCTCACATCATCACATGCAAACAGGGAATAACAATAACGATAAAATAACACACCTAAAAGAATATATTTCACACTTAAAAAGAATTGGGCAAGGTTGTGAAATGTATTTTGCTACAGGTCATTGTCAAACAGTTGTATTTAGGATCACCAGCTGAGGGAGACTTAAGCAGGAAAGACTCCCTCTGGAGTAATTCTGCTGATGTCATCTTTTCACAGAAATGATGGAGGCCGCCCTTTCTCAAAGAATTATGATCACACACAACCCGAGGCGGGGGGGGGGGGGGAGGAACCATGCACACCCTCAGAAACAGAATTCAAATTTAAAATGTCAGTTCCAGCTCTCTGTATCTGTTTATCTTTGGAAGAGAGTTCAAGCAAGTTTACAATTCATTTGCCAATGCCAAATACATGCACATGATAAGTAAGGAGCGCATAAGAATATGTTCCACATATTCAACTACAAAATTGTGTGCTATAATAATGCTGAAAGTTTGCTTTAAAAAAGCCACAAGGAACCAAACCAACATACATGTTTATCTCAGGGTTTTCCAAGTGTTTCAGCATGGAAATTTGTTTACAGGGAGGTGTTTTGCATTCTTAAGTAAACAAAGGTGAACTTTTAAAATCTACAATTTGTCTAGAGGAATTCTAATAGAAGCTTGGTCATGAATACGGACTTAACAGAAGTCCTGTATCTTTAAACACAGTTTACTTGAATCCAGCTTTTCTATAGGTGACTACAAATTCACCTTCCATGCAGAAATGTACAGAGATGCCTTATACGAAGTCAGATCAATGGTCTATCCAGGCCTGTACTGTCTATTCAGACTGGTGGGGGTTCTCAAGGGTTTCTGACACAATATCTTTCCCAGCTTTTAACCTGGAGATGGTTTTGAATGCAGAACATGTGCTCAGCACATATGTGTACTGAGAGCTAAAATACAAAGATCCTCGTCTTCATGCAGAACGTGTCCCTGAAACCAGGTGTTGCATTCATCAAGGGCAGCTTTAGCCCCCATCCCCAGCCATGCTCTTCCTACTTACTTTTTCTCATAGAAGTGAATACTATCTAGGGAAGAAAATAACATGCTGCACTTAAACACAGCACTATGTAGTAGTAGTAAGCCTTTCCGCCGCTCAAGGCCCATTCTCCCCCAACAAGATCATGTTCTTTCTCTCTCGTATATACACTTCTCAGGTGGGTCTGCTGCAATAAATAGGCTCTCTTTCCAGAACACCTTGCTCACCATAATGATAGTAATTTTGCCACTTAAATAATGTCTATGAAAGCAGTAACAGAACATATTGTGGTACCTCCACCCTAAGGATTTGTGTGAGCTCATCTGCCTGATTTGCCGCTGCAGCCTCCCGTGCCATAGCCGGATCATGTTTTCTGACCACCGATGGCATCGTAGTTGCTTAACACGCTGCCAGTGCTTATGAACAAGTAATGAAACATCTAACAGAGCTATCAGAATTTAAAACAATTCCTCTTACACACTGTGTTCATTCCGTATGAAAACCTTTAGGCCTTAAAAGTTTGAGGCTACTATAAATAGCTGTGCCACCTCAACGCCAACCGTTGATGTCGCAATAAAAATTACACATCTGTGTTTATGCACTTCAATAACTAAGCTAATGTCAAGGGCACTTTTGCAGAAACTTATTAAGTTGATTAAGTGATTAAAAATCCTGCATAGGAGATATCCTCCATTCAACCATAATTCTGTTTAAGCAAATCTGAATAACCATCCTACACTAAATGTCAAAATACTTTACGAAAAGGCACTCGGCAAATGGGGCCGATGAAAACATTACATCATCTTAACTGCACAAATACCCTCCTTGAGGAATATGCTGCCTTTTATATTCCCCACCCCCCACCCTGGTGACCTTTCTTTTCGTTCTGAGAGTTTTAACTGAATGAAATGTCGGTTTGGAAAAGGAAATGCAGCTGTAGCAGTGTGCAGAAATTTTGGCCACATTTGCAATTACTGCAAATGAAATGGGGATTTGGCAAATTCAGCCTCCCTGCCCCCGATTATGAACTGGGCCCAAGTCTCTTTGAGCTCAGGCCTAGGTCCTAATGTGGTCTTGCTCTTATTGCTCCCTGCCAGTCTCCCCACCCCTTTGAAACTAAGCCCCTTGACAAGATTTGAAGGAGATGGCTCACTGATGGGGCCGAGAGCCCTTGAAGGGATCTGCTTCACTGGAAATGGAGAAATGCTGGTCTCATGGGATTTGTATTTTCCTATGGCTCCTAATTCAATGAATTTTGATTGGAAGGATGTGAAAGAAATGGGCATTGGGGAGGGGGGCAATACTTTTACATTTGGTTTCCCCCTGACACCTCAGAAGATGCATAGGTAGTACTGAATTTTTCACTGAGAAAGCAGAGAAATGGAGAGAGAAAACTTTCCAAGGTGACATTTTCTTCTGCTATGCTCATTTACAATATCTCACGGTTAAAAGCAGTGGCAGCTTCCTCATTATGTGACGAGAAGTACTACTAGCTGTGTCTCATATTTAAATTTAGAACATAGTAGTAGGTCATGAGAGAAAGATGATGCCCATTCCCTTTCCTCTATAGCAGGCATGGCCAAACTTGGCCCTCCAGCTGTTTTGGGACTACAACTCTCACCATCCCTAGCTAACAGGACCAGTGGTCAGGGATGATGGGAACTGTAGTCCCAAAACAGCTGGAGGGCCATGTTTGGCCATGCCTGCTCTATAGTGTGCTTCTTACAAAAAGTAAAGGAGTTGGCAAACCGCACATCACTGATTGCTTCTCTATACTCACCAAAATATCTATCTATCTATCTATCTATCTATCTATCTATCTATCTATCTATCTACTGTATCTATCTATCTATCTAGCTAGCTAGCTAGCTATCTAGCTAGCTAGCTATCAATATTCATCTGTCTATCTATTGCACACACAGAACTAGACAACAATGGTGAATATTCCTAGCCTAGCCTTCTACCTAATTGTGTGCTAGGCAGCTACATCTTGTGATTTTTGCTAGTCAGTTATGCATAGGAATGCAAATACAACATGCTATGTCAGCATGCAAAATCCTATGCTATTTAAAATGCTGTGCATTTTATTCCAGTTTGTGGCAAGGGAAGTGTTGAAGCTGAAGAAAATGAGAAACTGCAAGAAAACCGCTTGATTCACAAACTGAAGTCACTCTAGATTTCCCGGTGCTTGTTCTCTCCTCCGCACCCCATGCCCCCACAGGCGATGCTATCCTCTTTGATTAGCAATCAGCATGCCTTGTTTGAAGAGGACAGATGCTGTCATTTCCCCCTTTCTTAAAAAACAAACAAACAAAAAAGTTGCAACCATCTTGTAAACAATGACTTCTTAATTTTAAATTTCAGGTGCAGGAAGTGCTGTACTCCTCAATCATGTTCCTCAACAATAGGTAGGAGCTCTACCTCTACAGCACAACCATTATATGGTGACCTCCCTTCTTTCCATGTTTGGATTTTATTCTTCACAAAGGAGTTTTAAAATTTGCTCTGACCACTTTCCCCTCCTAGTGGGTTCCAATATGTTACAAAGTGAAACTGCCTGCAAGATAGCGTGGGCAGAACAGACTCTTTCAGATTGGATGCTGGACACAGGACTGTGATTTGCGATAACTAGAAGTATGCTAGTGGTAGGAAAAAGCAACAACATTGATTAATTCCCGTGAGATTCTGTGTGCCTCCTGAGAGGCATGCAGTTCTGCAGAATGTCTGCAAAAGGAGCAACCGAACATTCAGTCGCAGCCAATGAATTGCTTTCCCTCAGAGGAGGTTGCCTGCTTAACCTCTGCGAGAGTCACTGCTCTGTGTGGGTTTTCTTCCAATCTTCTTGGGTGTTAAAACAAAATTTTAAGTCACATTTTACTCTAACAAAACAACACATCATTATTATTATTATTATTATTATTATTATTATTATTATTATTTTGAGAAATGCTAACAAATTACAAGCAAAACTGCTGCCCTCCCTCACCCCCTACATCTCCCTGCCGAAGCTGCATTTGGAAAACTCTGCAAGGGAAACAGCAACCTGGAAGGGAACAGTTTGGAAGAAGCCAGTCTCTGCTCCAAATGTAAGATGTATCTGCTTGTAATGAGTAGATATGCGGCGAGAAAGCAAGTAAGGGTACTAACATGAACTAAGTTTCTCCAGTAGAAATGAACACAAATAGTGTAATTTTCCCAGTAGGGCTGCTTGGACCAGTCCGCCTGCAGGAAGTATCAAGCTTACCTACTACAGGTAAGCTTTATTTCCCCTTGGGAGAGCAGGTATAAACCAGTGAACCCGGTCAGGTCTTTCGTGAGTGATTGAACAAGGTTTGAGCTTTTGCAAGAACTTAACCAAGTGATTGCAAAATTCTTGACCTATTTAAGGAAGAGCTCAATGAGTAGCCAAGAGACTCACTGAGCAGTATTTTATCCCACTGCTGTCTCTCAGCTTCAGGTTGTAGTGAGGGAAAGGCAAACTACATTTTCTTGAGTTCCATTCTACAAATGGAGTAAACACACATGCTGTTCTTTACTGAGGCTTCCTAAACCAGTGGCTCTCAAACCACAAGTGTGGCTATAAAGCACACGTGGGATCTGTGTTTGTGTGCCCCCCCTTCCCGCTGCCTCCATCAATGACATCTGTGTGCAAACCTTTCCTTATAAGCTAATGGATGGTGGTCTTCCCAAACGTGTCAAATATGCTAGGATCAGGGAGCTGAAAAATGGCCAGTCTCTACCAGTGTTTCCCAGCCTTGGGTCTCCAGCTGTTTTTGGACTACAACTCCCATCAGGGATGGTGGGAATTGTAGTCCGAAAACAGCTGGGGATCCCAAGGTTGGGAAACAACGATCTAGCCTATTATCAGACTAACTAAACCATGGACCAAACTATTCTCAAGTGTAAATAGCAACAAAGTCTTTGTCAAGTTCATGCCCTTCAGCAGTTTACGAACCAAGACACAAGTACCAGTAATAGAAGTGAGAAGCTGAAGTATTGCAGGATGGGACGTACCCAAGTATATTGTTGCCTTTCAATGTTGGGGAAGAAGGGCCATTTGAGCCCAGGCTCACTTGGGAGTATGTCAGTTGGTGCGGCCCTTCTGTGCTTGTTCAGTGCAAGATGAGGATCCTGTTAAAAATTTTCAACAAACCAAGGGCATACACTGGGAAGGGCTGTAGTTTAGCAGAAGAGCATCTAGATCCCAGGTTCAGTCCCTGGCACCTCCAGTTAGGGTTGGGAGAGAGCCAGTCTGAAAATCCTAGAGAGACACAGCCGGTCATTGAGCTAGAAAGACAAATGATCTGTCTTGGCATAGGGCATTTTCTTACATCCCAGATGTCAATAGAATATTAAACTGTTACAGGCCTTAATGTTGGCGGCCAGATGAATAGGAACTATTTCTCACTATCGGTAAATCAAGGTGGATGAAAGCTCACAGAAAGTGGATTTCAAACTGACTTCTTTAATCTCATAACATTAAGATTCAAAACCCTAAAATGTATTTTATATAATTGACTTTTTATTTCTATTCTTTGTATATTGTATTGTTTTATTGCTATGGCCAATGGCTGAGGCAAATAAAGATTCATTCACTCATTCATGACATTAAGAGGAGTGACAAGTCTCAGTCATCCATTGCTGCTTTTGTCATTTACTCTGATAGCCTCTGCCTGGATTATTCAATTTGCCACTCCCCTCACTCTTTGATCTAAACGAGGGGAAACGCTGGACAAAGGCCACCTGGCTACAGGTTTGTCAGGGGAGGCCTGATGCTCCATGTCTCAGATGTGCTTTCTACCAGCACTAATTATTCTGAGTTGAATAGTCTTCATGCTTGTTTATGTTAATTAGAAACCTTTTAATGACGGTGTAATTGCCATAACCTGCTTAGACATGTAAATTCACAGAAAAATGAAAGTTTTGTGTGCTGGAGAGGAAATGAACAAGACTGAGGAACCTTTGCCCCTCCAGATGTTGCTGAACTACAACTCCCATCAGCCCTAGCAAGCACTGTAAGAGCCAGGGGTGATGGGAGTTGTAGGATTTGAAAACCCTAGCAAGATACTGGAGAGCCAGAAGTTATCCACACCTGGCTCAGACCATAGCTATGTCACCTACATGGAACTATTTGTTAGTTCACTTTTAAAAAAGATTAAGCACACCTGAAGCAGAAACTATGAGTTATTTTTCTTCTGTGCACCGACTGCTAATTACTGCTGGGCGATAGCAGCTTTTCAACATTGTGGTGTATCACCAGCTAAACATTGTGGTTTGGCGATATCTCACAATGTTGGGGAATAGCACTGGCCTCTGCCCACAAAACTGCCTCAGCTCTCACCCTGAGAGCTAAGGTGGTTTCACCCAGGCTCACAGGTGGGAGAATGCAGCTTTTTTGCAGTTTGCTAATATACAGTACTTAAATAGCCATAGCAAAATAAAAGATTAAAGATTAAAAAATTCCTTCCAGTAGCACCTTAGAGACCAACTAAGTTTGTTCTTGGTATGAGCTTTCGTTGGCATGCACACTTCTTCAGATACACTGAAACAGAAGTCACCAGACCCTTATATATAGTGAGAGAGTGGTTCTGGTGACTTCTGTTTCAGTGTATCTGAAGAAGTGTGCATGCACACGAAAGCTCATACCAAGAACAAACTTAGTTGGTCTCTAAGGTGCTACTGGAAGGAATCTTTTTTTTATCTTTTATTTTGTTTTGACTATGGCAGACCAACACAGCTACCTACCTGTAACTTAAATAGCCATGTTATTTATGCTTCAACCACTAACTATTGTATACTCTGCCTCATTCTGTGAAATAATGTCAACGAAAGCATAATACAATTTAAAAGCAACTACTGTAGTTTAAAACCTTATTAGCTGGGATTTTTTCTGCATTAGTTCAGTATGTTTCAAGAATACAACATATATTGAGAAGGAAGGACATTAAAAAATCCCCTTTAAAAAAAAAAAGGAAAAAGGGTAAAGGAAATTCGTCTCTCACATCAGCAGATATCCACTGTGTAAGTTGGATGTAGTTGATTGAGATTAGTAGCTTGCTCCTCATTTGTTCATAGTAAGCTTGCATATTACTCCCTGAAGGCAGGGGGCAGATAACACATCCAAGCACTGAAATAGTACATTGACAATGAACTACCAGTTTTCACTTTACTGGGTCTGCCAGTAATTCTGTCACTCATTAGGAACCAGCTCCTGAACACCATGTAGCACAGCATCCTTATGACAAGAAGAATCTAATTAATTCTGCCCAACAGGTAAGAGATGAAAGGTCGGATGATTAAGACATGGAATTCAATGTACATATGTTTAAAATTCTGCATTTAGAATCCCTAACCATGAGTCACATAGCCTGCAGTGAGGAAAAAAATGTGAACAACTCACGCTTATTTTCTTGGGACAGAGGTCTTAAAAGAGGCTTGAATCATTAAAAAACGGTCCTGGAAGTCTTAAAATAGGATGTTTAAAAAACAAACAAAAAGTCCCAACAACCACATTACATTTTTTGAGAGAGTTTAATTCTGCCCCACCCAGCCTGCCTATAGTTTTCAATTCAATAACTCATTAGAAACAGCAGGAGCGTGGAAAAAAATTGTGGCCAAAACAACACACCATTGTACCACTTGCTTTTCCACACTTTGCCCAGTACCTTTCCTGTATCTGCCACTGAAATTATACCCGACAAGAAACCTGGCTTACTAATGAATCCATGTATATGATATACATGTTTGCAAGCACAAGACTTCCCTTAGTCATTTCTCACAAGTACATTCTTAAAATAACTTCGCCACAATCCACCAGGAAACTTAGGTCCGCTTAACCTCATGGAAATGTCTTCCTCAGCTAAGCAAATTCAGAAGCGCAGTGCTAATCCTTAGCATGCAACACAATAAGTGAAAAGATAGTCAAACCTGTGACTAGTTCTCTGATTTCCAAATCTGTAGTCTTGCGCAGTAATCGTACTAGTGCTGGAATACCCCCACAGTTTTTCAAAGCAATTTTGTTGTCGTCGTTGGCTTTCCCATACACCAAATTCCTCAGCGCTCCACAGGCACTACGGTGGACTTCTGTCATTCGATGGTCCAATAGGTCCACCAGTAACTGTATTCCTCCTTGTCTTCTTATCTGCAACATTAATGTTCAAATTAAATTCAAAACCAGTGGCTGATAGTCAGTGAGAGTTTTAAGGTATCAATAGTATTTAGTTAGCAGTTAGAAAGGAGAGAGCACATGTGCACATCAGCAAAGAAAGGCGCTGGGCCCGGTTACCGGTATTTGCTTTCAAAGGAACTATGGCAAATAAAAGCTCTTGACATGGGAAGAATAAAATCCCCTCAAAGCAGCTGGACAGATGATGGAAAAGAAATTCCCTCCACCACCACTTGGAGGGAACAAAATAAGCCACCTTCAGGGACATGAGGCACCATGTGCACTTACGAATTGATTTTATGGTGTATGGTGACAGCTGTCATCAGAATTATTGCCCAGAACAATGACTGGAACACCAGTTTCTAACTGCTCGCACTAATTATGTATCAACACTGTATAATTCAGCTATAGCACTTTCTAGATTGCCCGGAGAAAGGTATCAATAAATACACAGTACCTGCAGGAGTTACAAGGAAATTGGTGAGTTGACAATCTACAAGACATACTTGCTATGGAACTAGACAGAAAAATGTGGTCTTTTAAAACATGTGTATATCTGGAAACTGGTGCGGACGTCATTATCAATGTGAGAAAACTTTCAAGAAGACAGCAGACTCTCCGCTGCCAGACAAACAACACCAATTGTATTGCGGTGCAGACTTCAGGGGAGAGAGATGGGTACCACTCCATGGGTACAACTCCAGACAGCTTTTCCTCCTCTAGCTGGGCTGGTATTGTTTCGTTGTGAGTGAATGGCTTAAAATGGATTAACAACATTTTAAAAAATACTAGAAGCCACTCTGATGACTTCAGTGGAAAAGCAGGATACGAATCCACTAAATGAAACAAGCCCACCATCGAGAAGAAGCGACAAAACACTCTATACTGCTGCACTTAAAAAGGCAAGACTTCAGTGGAAAAGCAGGATACGAATCCACTAAATGAAACAAGCCCACCATCGAGAAGAAGCGACAAAACACTCTATACTGCTGCACTTAAAAAGGCAAGACTTCAGTGGAAAAGCAGGATACGAATCCACTAAATGAAACAAGCCCACCATCGAGAAGAAGCGACAAAACACTCTATACTGCTGCACTTAAAAAGGCAAGTGTTAAAAGGGCAAACTTCTACAGAGGAAACGTTGGTTGTTGTCAGGTTCCTATCCCAGAAGGAAAGGCAGCCCAGTCCCCAAAGAGGACAAGCTGAGCAAATGAATGCAAGTAAGAGAGAACAGGAGAGAACAAACGAAATAAATACAGGCCATTAAGCAGGGAATGCAGAGAGTATCTTTCTTTGGTGCTAGTGCTTCAAACTAGAGGTAGGAGCCAAGGTTTCAGGGTTCACGAGCCAGGCAAGAGATACCTAACCAAGTGGAAGCTGCTACAAAGATGCCCCCCAAAGCTGACCCGCTGCTGTCGTCGAGCTATTGAAGTTGAGGCGGGGAGGGCTCACTCATGACACTCTCTCACCCTACAAGTTTGCTGCATGTGAAAACCTAAGAGCTCCTCTTTAGTGAGTGCAGCTGATCCCACCTTTGAAAGCAATGCTGAGCATGCAGAAACAAGACTATGTCCTGCCCCTCCAACTTCTCTTGTTCAACTTCTCCTTCCTCTGGCTGGTCAGAGACCCCTGCCCCCCGCCCAGCTAATGGGTCTCTGTGCTCCACAGGAGAGGGCTTCCACCTCTCTTTTCTAGTTTCAAGGGAAGGACCTGCATCCTCGATCCCCAAGTGTCTGTCTTCTATCCGCCCCCCCCACCTGCTCCATCTTCCTTCCTACTCCATCTGTCTGGGGCTGCCATCTCATGCCTGAACCTGATGGAACCAAGGTTGTCCATAACAGTTATTTACATTCACCCTGTGTTAAAGAGGAAGTTGCAAAAATTATGGAAACATGTAGAGGAGATAGTTATTTTATTCATGTCTCCCTATCAATCTGTAAATTGGAGAGGAACAGGGAGGGCTATTTGAAATAACTAGGGGAGCAAAGCTTAGGTGCAGAGAGGTCTAATCTGGACCCCACCCCCCACCCCCCACTGTAGCAGATTTTCTGATATATAGGTTTTCTGGTTAATACTCCACTGATGTTAATTAGCACTGTGAATCATGGATATGCGTCACTAAGTACTAAAGTCAATTAATAATTAAGATTAACAGCATAGTGTTCTTATGTAGGCGTTTGTGATAATGTCATAATATTATTATTATTTTCACACAGCTGTCCAAAACTGAAGCTTGAAGCACAACTAACAAGCTCAAAGTTGGGACCAAGTTATGTAAAAACAAAACAAGCCAAACAAACAAACAAACAAACAAACAACACCTGGGTGCTAATCTGACCAGAATGCAAATAGAAGCTCCTTCCTTCACAGCTGCAACCCTAGACTTTCTCCCTTTTGCTGGGCTGTAGCTCTTTAGACTGCAATTGGTGGATCACACTTTGAATACTCTCCCAGATTAAACATTGCCGCCATACATAAAATGAGCACATGAAGGAAATGGGTTTAGGGTATTGTTTCCCTTAACCTGCTAGAACTGCTTTTGTGACTAGTGTACAGGTGATTGAATCTTACTTATTGACAAGTAAGTGAGAAGTACTGTATATTCTGGCATATAAGACTACTTTTTAAACCAGGAAAATCTTCTCAAAAGTCAGGGGTCGTCTTATACGCCCAGTCGTCTTATACGCTGGAAAATATGGTATTCAGGGCTCATCCACATTCCTGTTTCTCCTGTGATTTCCAGGCACAGGCAGAGGCCTAGGCCTGAGAGGGTTTTACTTTTGTGCCAGTGCTTCCCCCAGGAAAACCCACTGCTTACCACTGAATTGGAACAAATGTCAACTGGGTTTTCTACAGATTGCCTAGAAATCTCAGGACAAATGGAAGAAAACACAGGGCAAACAGAAACGTGGATGAGCCCTCAGACAGCAATAATTAAATGTCCTACACCAAATCTGTAATTCAACAGAGGGGAGATTAGCCTCCAAGCGCAATGAAGCATTTGGAACACAGGATGTAACAGAATTTTTTTTTTGCCTTAGGAACTTAGATTGAACAGCTTCTGTAGATCCAAGGTGAGTGTCTGTCCAAATCTGAGCCCCATATAATAACTGTGTTAGCTTTAAACACTTCAAGTGCTGATGGCATGTGATTGCCACCTTTTGTATGGAAAAAAGTATGTCAGAATTTTGGTGCTGGCTTTGAGATGCTTTTTCCTTTGCATATTTCTGATGCGCTCCTCATGACCCTCTTGACTAAAAAATAAGGCCGAGATATTTAAAGACTTTAACTTGTTCCATCAACTGATTAGACAGCAATTCAAAGTCCCCATCTGGGGCAGATGGGATGGACTGCATGGAGGTCTTTCTGCTGGGCTCTCCATTGCTAATGCCAGAAGGTCCATTGGTGGCAGGTATCGTTGCCCCCAAATGAGGCATCCCAAGGGAGGAAGGGAGCTGATCTGGCCGGGATCCACAGGACCTTGAGTTGCTCTCATAGCCAGTCACACCTGACCTGGGTGATTGGCCCTGATCTGCCTGCTCCATCTTCTGCCACCAAGAATGGCCCGGCTCTGGAAGTAGCTCTGCAGAGCTATGGCTTTAGATTTCAGTCTGAATTATTTTCCTTCTCATCAAGGCACAATTATCTATTGTGTCAGTGCTTGCTGTACTGAGCAGAAACCGGGAAAGGACATAACTGCTGATTGCCCACGTTTACAAAGGACTGAAGAGGTGAAGGAGGCCCAGACCCCATGGAGATAGGCAGCAGATGCACAATCCCACTTGTCTCGGCTGGTAATGCAGTATGAATAGTTAATATGCATACTGTAACTTAAGAGTAATAGTTATGGTATTATGCATCAAGTAGATCCGGAATGCATAATATGCAAAATTATGTGTGCCACATTTTGAGGTCTTGGGCTTTGGCAACCTCTCTCAGGCACACTCTCTCCACCTTTGCTTGGACCACCTTTGCAGATCAGGAAGCTGGAGACAAGGAGCAATATCCTAGCCACTGTTACAGAAGTGTCACATCCATGCATCTCCAATACTGCAGAGCCAACAATCTTCAGGCAAGAGTTTTATTTAGACAGAAAGCAGCGTTCGTTCTTGCAATTAAACCAAACATTGACTGACGTGTACTGATGGGAGTGAACCACACGCTAAAGTATACTTGAGGCAAGGATCTGATTAAAATAACACATATAACCAGGACATGACCTAACCTACACACATGCAGAGTTATAAAGCAACTTGATATTTTAAAACAATGTCTACGCCTCATTCCAGTTCATATCTCTCCCACTGCCTGCAAAGAAACTCTAAATAAAAATCTACTGAGAAACATATTGAAGATAACATAGAGAAAGATGACAGATGAGGGAAAACAGGGGAGAAAACACTGTTAAGACTAGTATTATGACCTTATTCAAAAGAAATGTCCAATTTCTTCTTAGCAATGCTTCCCCAACGTGGCAGATGCCTATGCAAGCAAAGGAATAATTTCACACTGCAAGTGGTAAACAAATTGCATTCACCTTCTCACTTTCACCTTTTACTGCCTGTGATAAGTACCAGCCAAGGCACTTACTCATCCTAACTGCCTGAGAATGAATTACAGCCAGGTATGTAAGTGGTTGAGCAGCCCGCAAGCCTACTGCCTCCATTAATGCTCAGTTACCTGTCTTTGAGTAAGCTCCAAGGTCACTCGCTCTAGCATTTTCCCCATTTAGAAACTTAAGAGGCCTTGAAAGTCTTTGTAGTTCCATACAACCATTTTAACCACTGCAGTGAAAGGGCAGGAACATATACCATTGTTACAGAGCATCACTTTTCAATTTTTGTGCTTCTGATTTTATTTTTAATTTTTTAAAAAATGGCAATTTGGAAAGAGCCAACTTCAGCAAAGAGCCAATTCCAGTGTGAATGAATGGGAAACTCATGGGGGAGGAGGGAGTCTGCCGCCACACTTCCCACAAGTGTTTATTATTTATGGTTAGCGAGCAATTTGAAAAGGGCTGCTCTATGACCAAAACACATTCCCAAATACACAAACTTGCTTTAAGTAGCAGCCTGCAAATTTAAAATTGACCCCTGTCAGTTAATCACTTGAAGACTGAGTTGATTAATCCTAAAAATGGCATTGGTGAAAAGTTTAGCTACAACAAGCCAACTTTTTAACTGCAGTTGCTGCTTCAAACAACAATGTGAATAGCATTACAGCATATGCTCCAACTACCCTCCTTACCAGGGATAGCACCTATTTTATGGAACCGTCCCTGGCAAATCAGCAGTTCTGTCTTTGTCACAGAATTTTTATTATTGTGCCTTTGTCAACATTGTATTCTATGGTTTTTGGTGTTGTGTGATTTTGTTTGTATTTATTCTTAAAAACAATAAAACACACTTTAAATACATTGTTGTTGTTGTTGTTCAGTCGTGTCCGACTCTTCGTGACCCCATGGACCAGAGCACGCCAGGCACGCCTATCCTTCACTGCCTCCCGCAGTTTGGCCAAACTCATGCTAGTCGCTTCGAGAACACTGTCCAACCATCTCATCCTCTGTTGTCCCCTTCTCCTTGTGCCCTCCATCTTTCTCAACATCAGGGTCTTTTCCAGGGAGTCTTCTCTTCTCATGAGGTGGCCAAAATACTGGAGCCTCAACTTCAGGATCTGTCCTTCCAGTGAGCACTCAGGGCTGATTTCTTTAAGGATGGATAAGTTTGATCTTTTTGCAGTCCAAATACATACATACATACATACAAACATACATGACATAACACATGCTGTAGAATTATTTAGATTTCAATCAACTCCCCTTCAGGACTCAATATGTTAATTTTGTGAGTACAGTGGCACCTCAGGTTACAGACGCTTCAGGTTACAGACTCCGCTAACCCAGAAATAGTACCTCGGGTTAAGAACTTGGCTTCAGGATAATAGAAATCGTGCGGCGGGGGCAGCGGGAGGCCCCATTAGCTGAAGTGGTACCTCAGGTTAAGAACAGTTTCAGGTTAAGAACGGACCTCCAGAACGAATTAAGTTCTTAACCCGGTGTACCACTGTACAGGGACAAATGCATCTTGATTCTAGCACAAATGCATTATTTTCCTTCCATCTTCTCATAATTATTAAAGTATTCCTCAGGCCATTGTCTTTTTTAAAAAAGCAAATCTTGTTACGATTTACTGACATGTCCTGTTTGAGAATAGGGTGTAGCAAATAAACACAGAGAAAAGCCCTCAGTATCATGCTGCACAGCTCAGGCATGGATTTTTAATGGGGAAAACAAAGTGTTAGAAATCCACACGACTACTCCTATTTTCATCTGTGAAATAGTCCAAGGCATGTCTTATCAGCACTGCTCCTGCCAACAAGAGGGTAAACTGGGAAAGAAACAAAGAAGGGGAAATGGATGTGTTCCTTTACTGAGATGCACAGAAAGGAACCTCACAGGGGGGCTTTCTGTTTCCAACGCTAAGATGCCTTTCTGGAATGAGACAGTTTGTTAAATCTTCTCCTTTTCCCCACCAAGGAAGCTGCCATCTGAAAACACCAATAGTTTACTACTCCATGCTGCTTCCAGAGCCCTCAAGCCCATGGGTGAAACTGTCAAAATGCAGGAAGATCAGGGACAAAAGTACTATGAACTGAAAGGTGCTATTGTTTAGGACCGGGAGAAGAGGAGGCTTGCTTGTTCTATGAGAAAATGATGCTAGCCACTCTCAGGCAGCCTTTTGTGCTCAGTGTGCCACAAATGGCTAGCCTAGAAATGTGAGGAGGTGGCCTTACCTGCAATCCTAGCCGCAACTGTTATACCCTGCTTTGCTTTTTGTGTCAGATTGGAATGGGGTAAGAGGCAACATAATGTTGCATGCCACCCCAATCTTTGAGTGGTGTGAGATTCCAGCAGTTCCAGGCACTTACACAGGGCTTGCATTTCCTTTCAGAAATGAGACACAGCAGAGATTGTGGTGTCTTTATGATATATGGTTTATTCACACATATATAGAACCTGAACCTACGATGGGGAGGTTCGCACCATTAACACCCCAAAATGTGCTTTATTTCTAGTTTACATCACAGCCCCCAAACTCTACTCCAAACTCTGGCTTTTGTCTTCCTTTTGTTTTCTTAATGCCTACCACCCAAACAATTGCTTGCCTCATCAAAAAGCTAGCCTGGCTCGATTAGATTAGGGTTTCCCAAACTTGTGTCTCCATCTGTTTTTGGACTACAATCCCCATCATTCCTAGCTAGCAGGATCAGTGGTCAGGGATGATTGGAATTGTAGCCCATAAACAGCTGGAGACCAAGTTTGGGAAACCCTGGATTAGATTTTAACATTTGCCGGATCTAGGGATTAGAGGGGGCTGGGAACTACAAACTCGTAACAATAAAATTGCTGCTGATCACCACAACGGTCTCTAGGTGGAAAGATTTATTCCTGCTATGTGTTGCATGGCAGACAGGAAGAAGTTGTTCTGGGGAATACCAGCAAAGAACAAAAACCTAAGGCAGGGGCCATAATGGAAAAAATAACTGGGTACTGAACAAAGGTGCAAAAGAAAAGCTCACACCCCAGTTAACAGTGGCCCATAAAAGTACGCTTCCTGCAGAATTAAAAGAAGAAAAAACGCAACAGAAACTGATTTGGCTGAAGCAGGCCACCAGGAATAGAAAAAAATGGCTTTTCTAATCTAAACTTTAGTTTTAAGCAAACTTAGTTAGAACTCCCTATTAGCTGCTAGCCTTCTCTCAGAGACCCTTTTTGAACTAATTCCAAATACTCTTTATCAAAGAACTCACACTCCCACACTCCCAACCTCCCCACACCTCTCAACTCCCAAAAACACCCAACAAGAAACTGCTTCTCAACAGAGCCTTATATACACAGAGTAATGCCCACGCTTCGGGCAATTAAGAACAAAACACCGGCACCTGTTTCTTCTGTTTCTTCAACGGACAGTACTGACATCAGACTGGCTCAGGTGCAATTTTGATCACTCAAAATAAAACCCAACAGAAATTAGTTTCAGTACAAGTGAAGACTTAAGTTACCAGTAGCATCAGTTCAGAATGTTTGGAGCAGCAAATATAACACCAGGAGATTTCAGCAGATTCACTTGACGTTTTACGGTCTATGAGTGCTGCACCAACGACAAACAGTCCCCAGCTGCCGCCCTTCAGACTACTAGCTGGATCCTGCTTACTTCATTCACCACAGACGAGGATATTGTGAACTAAAAAGATGTTTATTGCGTACAAAGCTTGTGGTTGCTGATAAATAAAAGGTTGTTCAATAAGCTTATAACAGTTGTCCTATACCGGCCTAATACCTCTAAATATTACCGGCCTAATACCTCTAATAGTAAACTAAATATCAATAACAATGCGTTTCACAATCTCTTTATCCTCTCTGCTAACATCCACCTAAGACTCTAAACTCCCAGCTCTATCTCTTGACTCACACTGCTCAACTCCAACTGTAACTCCCCGCACTTAACTGCCCCTGCCCATACTTCAACTGCCTTACTGTCCACTGGGAGGGGTGTTTTATACTCAGGCTAAGCCCGCCCCTGAGGGTTCTAACTGTCAGAGAAGTTAACCCCTACTTGGCCTTGGGCTAGTTCTCCACATACCTCCCTCCTTTTTAGGTTTGTATCAGAGGAGTTACTCGCCAAAGTATCCCTCTGATACAAACAACAGTTTAACACATCAATATAAACATTTTATAACTCTTACCTATTTTCTAACTATAGCATAAACAGTTACATCTCCAGTAAAAGTACATATAGTTGTGAACATTATATACAATAGTTCATGCAGCATTAGGCCTTTATTGCAAGAAAAACCGTAACTGTCCATTTTAACCTTTGTCTTTGGGTCTTAGTGATAAGGCGTCTGCGATGATGTTTAGGATCCTTTCACGCTCCTTATCGTCCTTATCCGTCGCAAGAAGTATCTTTCTCTGGGCACCAGTCTTTTCTCTGCCATACGTGATGGGATGTAAGCTGTCTTTCTCGGCCAGATGAAACAGTCCCATGCCGATCCCTGCACTCGAGGCGTCTGTAACGATTGTGGATCCCAAGCTGGGTAGAGTTCTTGTTTCTCAGGGTCAAAAGCTCTCTTAGTTCAACCTCTCCCTCCTTCAGGATCTCTGTTAAATGTTTAAGCTCGCAGACTTGTACACACATCTCCAGGTCATCATAAGCTGCATAAGAACTGGTTGTCTGGCTTTTAAATGCACTGGGAACTATTTTCAGAAGTTTGCGGATATCTTCTTTTTTAGTCAGCTTGCTGAAGCTTTCGAGGCAAGCGTGATCACTTAATGAAAGTAGGCTAAAAAGCTCTGTTTGCTTATTGCTCATAGCAATCTCCCTTGTTGTCAGTTCATCTTTGGTCTGTATTGATTTATCAGTTCCCACTTCGAGCAATTTTAAGACTACTTTTGTATGCCTTTGACGTGGTAGTCCTGTTAATGCTGGGTAACCACATTCATTTTGGACATTTATTTGTGTTGCATGAGCAGCAGGGTACCCATCCTCCCACCACACAATCTCTAGTGTAGGAAACACGTTCACTTTCATAGAAAGTCGATGGGACCCCATGTCAGCTATAACTTCCAGTACGTCGTTCTTTCTATCTTTCCAACTGATGAATGGTTTATCATAAATTTGACTAGTTGTTCTAACTGATCTCACAGATAGGTCACTGGTCACATTGCAGGTAGACACTCCTTTACCAATGTCACAGGCTTTTTCAACAACGTGACTACTGTAGTCTAGATTGGGTTCATGGTTTAGTGACTGGGTTGGGTTTATCATATTCACCTGCATGACCCGCCTCCCTTCACCATGCTGAATTATATTGTTTATATCATTCATTTTTGAATTGATCTTACAAGGACCTTCCCATGTCAGTTGTAACTGGTAAGTATGGCACGTTCGACAAAATAACTTTATTTGCTTGCCCATCCCAGGCCAAAAGAAATTTTGGGACACCCTTTGTTTGGTTCTGGTGATTCCCAAGTGACCTCCAAAGATACTGCCATGTGCATGTTGTATTATCTTGGTTCTAAATTCAGTAGGTACTATCAGTTGCCTGTGGATCTCATTACCCCCTCTATTAGGCTTTAAAAGAATCTCCCTGTATAGCAACCCATTGTTGACTATAAACCGCTCCGGGCTTTCAGGGGTTAATACTGTATTCACGGCTGTGGCTTGAAAATATTTCTGTAAATCTGTATCTAGTTTCTGCTTGGCTGCAAAACTAGCTGCTTGACTATTTGTAACTGGCATTATACTTGTATCTTGTGTCAGTTCAGCAATTGTATCAGGCCTTTCCTCCTGAGGTAACTGTCGCAGTTTTTGTGCCCTAGTTATTACAAATGCACTCTGTACATGGTCAAGTAAATCCCACCCGATTAACATTGGAGCTGGGATTTCTGGTGAAACTGCTACTTGCCATTTTCCAGACCATTGTTTATATGTCAGATTAACTAATGCGACTGGCAAGATTTCTGGCTGTTTTGATATTCCTTTTAAACTGATTGTTTTGCCTTTAATAAAGTCTTCTGGCTTTAACAAATCAGGATGTACAATACTAATCTGAGACCCTGTGTCTTTTAAGCCTTTATATGGTTTACCATTCACCCAAATTTCTTCTCCTGTTTTGTGTAATAGCATGTCATCTTGTTGAATTATATAGCACCTCACAACTTGGGCCACTGGTAACTCATCAGCCTCTGACTGGGCCTCGGTTGTCGTGGCAACCATGTTGGCAGTTGGCTCTGTCTCCACAGTTTGGACACAATATGTCTGCTTCTGAGGGATAGTATTTGCACTCCTAGTTCTGATTTCAGTTCTACAGTCCAGTTGTCTATGGCCTTTTTTTCCACATTGCCAACAGATTAATTCAGGCCTTTTACCCTCACTATATTTATTTACTTTTCCCTCAGTCCCCCCCATTGTCATAGGCGTGTTATGGGGAACATTTGCATTGGCGGGAAAAATTTTCTTGGCAGTTTCTGTGGTAAACTTTGTGGGCTGTTGCATTCTCTTAAACTTATTTGTTTCCCACTGTTTGTCCTTATATTTTGGGGCATCATAAGCGTGTTCTCGGATTTCATTTATTTCATCTGCCAGATTAGCAGCTTCCAGGATGGTTTTAGGGCGTCTTTCTTTAATTAAATACTTCAGATGACTATTAATCGTGTCATAAAATTGTTCCAATGCGATCACCTCTTTTATTTTTGCCACAGAATCGGCACCCTCCTGTTCTAGCCACTTGTTTAAATAATTTGTAGTTTTAGCTCCTAGTTGAGCAAATGTTTCCTCACGCACTTTTTTTATTGTTCTAAACTTTTGTCTCAGTTGCTCTGCAGTAATTCCGAATCTAACATAAACCAACTGTTTAAATGCTTCAAAATCTTTAGATTGATCAGATGGCATTTGAGAATATATCTCTGTTAATGTTCCACTAATACGCGCTCTCAGTATTTGCATTTTCTCCTCATCTTTTACTTCAAAATCTTCGCAAGCCCTCTCAAAAGAAATGATAAACGCTTCAGGATCGTCTTTATCTTTGAAGTCAGGGAATCTTTTTAAATCCACCCTGCTAGGATTTTGTGTGGAACTATTGTTGTTGTTTCTATTTTCTACAGCTGATAATTCAAGTCTTTTCATTTCTAGTAAATATTCTCTTTCTTCCCGTTCTCTTTCTCTCTCAATAGTTAAGGTCATTTCTTTCTCTTTCAGTGCTATTGCCTCTCTTTCTCTCTCTCTCTCTCTTTCAGCTTGTAATTTTAATTCTAATTCCTTCAGTTTATATTCTTGTTCTAGTTTCCATTTCTCAAATTCCTCTGAGGCTTTAAAACTAGTCCCCTCAGCAGGATTTTTGTTAACTGTTTCAGTACTGGTTTCCTCAATCTGGGAAACCCCATTTTCTTCTTCAGAGCTTTCTACTTGTGAGTCCCTAAGAGCTGTTTTAGTCTTTCTAGGTGGCATTTTCTATTTATTTGGTGGTATTATTTCTGTACTTAAATCAAGGATGTTTCAGTTAAACTATTTCTTCAGGCTCAGTTTCCACAGTTTAGGTCCAAAGTCACGCCTAAAGTTGCCTCAGTGCACTTTGTCCAGCGTACTTTTCCGACCTCTCACTATAAACCTTTCTGCCTGAAATAGTTTCAAACGCAAAGTATCTTTGTAACTCTCTCACAATCTCACAGTCTTAGGCGCTATCACACCACACCCTAGGGCCAGGTAATTCCTCTCTGAATTCCCCTTCTCCCTTTCCAGGTGTATGCGATCCCCTTCCTGACTAGATTGTAGAGTCTCACAGAAGTTTGCTTAAATCCTCTTTAAGCCTCACACTTCACACAATGCGTCACCCTTAAATCCTTCTTGTACCTTGGCACTTCTTGCCAACACTTTAGATCTTTGATCTCAATGTGACCACCACTTTATGACAATCTTTCGTCCCGACGCTGCCACCACTTTAATGTCGCGGGCCCTTCGCCCTGTACAGCCCACCCCCGGACGTTTTACGGTCTATGAGTGCTGCACCAACGACAAACAGTCCCCAGCTGCCGCCCTTCAGACTACTAGCTGGATCCTGCTTACTTCATTCACCACAGACGAGGATATTGTGAACTAAAAAGATGTTTATTGCGTACAAAGCTTGTGGTTGCTGATAAATAAAAGGTTGTTCAATAAGCTTATAACAGTTGTCCTATACCGGCCTAATACCTCTAAATATTACCGGCCTAATACCTCTAATAGTAAACTAAATATCAATAACAATGCGTTTCACAATCTCTTTATCCTCTCTGCTAACATCCACCTAAGACTCTAAACTCCCAGCTCTATCTCTTGACTCACACTGCTCAACTCCAACTGTAACTCCCCGCACTTAACTGCCCCTGCCCATACTTCAACTGCCTTACTGTCCACTGGGAGGGGTGTTTTATACTCAGGCTAAGCCCGCCCCTGAGGGTTCTAACTGTCAGAGAAGTTAACCCCTACTTGGCCTTGGGCTAGTTCTCCACATCAGACATAACAAAATGCAAAAAAGGTTCGAATGCGACGATATACCTTAACATCAAGGTCAAATGAGCAATACGGCTCTGCCTAGAGGAAGCCACATTTTATCGTATGGAATACAGGTGCACATCAAATACGCAAAGAAGAAACAACTAGCTAACTGCAGAATCACACCCTCTACTTCTGGTGTTCAGGCTGTGAGAGCCATTATGCAGCCCAGATGGAACCACTCGCTCACCCATGAGGGAGAAGAAGAAGAAGAGTTTGGATTTGATATCCCGCTTTATCACTACCCGAAGGAGTCTCAAAGCGGCTAACATTCTCCTTTTCCCTTCCTCCCCCACAACAAACACTCTGTGAGGTGAGTGGGGCTGAGAGACTTCAAAGAAGTGTGACTAGCCCAAGGTCACCCAGCAGCTGCATGTGGAGGAGCGTAGACACGAACCCGGTTCCCCAGATTACGAGTCCACCGCTCTTAACCACTACACCACACTGGCTACGGGCAATCCTACCGAGGACAGAACGTGCTCAGTAGCCATGGAAGGAGACACAGCGGCAGTGTGCTCTTGCTCTCCATCTCGTTTCAGGGATTGTCACGGCTGAGTTCTTTATACTTTTTTGGTCATTATATCCCGTGACTGTTTGTTGTCTTTTTGTTTTTTTTTCTTGCTCTCAGAATGACAGATAGGCAGAGATCCTGCCTCATGCAAGAAGCCATGGAAAGTTGATTGTTTGTTGTGGAGTAGGACAGAAATCTGGGGGGACGACAATGACTGGAATGGAGTGAGTGGAATCTGGAACAGCGGTACTGGGGTGTGCCGAAGGGAATGGGGACTGTGGGCAAAGCACAACTCCCGTTCACACCCTAGCTTATTAAACCAAGATATGATTGTACAATCTGGGTTAATGAAGACTGCTTTTATGCCTCCCCACTATTTTTACAGTTTTAATATTTTGCTACTGTGGATTTGGCTTCTTCCTGCTCAGCGTTTGCTTATTCTTTTATTTGTGCTTAGTATTTTACCATTTTATGGTGATGTCATGTTCTACACAACTCTGAAGGTGTTGGCAGTAAAGCAGGTAAATATTAATACATGCATACATAAATACATAAAACAGTGCAGGCAAAGGAAGGGTTCTTTTTCCACTGTTATCACAGCAAGCCTATATTTGGACTAGCAGCTCTAATTAACATTATAGTGGGTACGGTAATCCTGTAAGTATCAATCGGAAACAGGGAGACATTATTTTCTGGAAAATTACTGAGACATTTGTTCATATGCCTGCTTATTCTCTCTGTCTCCCAACTCTGATTAAATAAAGTTGCTGAAACTGAAAGCTTATCAGTGCGTCCCAAAGATCTTTCATTATAAGTCCATCAGCATCGTAGCACTTATGAAAAGGGCATAATAATAATTGGCGTTGTCGCTTGCAGAATCTAGAAAATCTCCCTTAATTGCTAACAGCAGACACCACAATATTCCATAATAAGGGAGCCTACGGTTTGATCCCTGCAATCATGTTTCTAAAGCAAGATAGAAAAAGAAGCAACACAAAGATCTGCAGTGAATAAATCTGATATACTGTGTTTTAATCATGGAAACATGGACTATGCTGCCCCAAACTGGTTACCTCCATTCAAGTTTCATTTTTGTGTGTGAAGTGGGTCTCTATAAATAGGTATGTGGTAGTGTGAAGGGAGGCATTGTTTCTGTGTGTTCGTTTCTGTGCAACTTAACTGCAGCCTGAAAGCAAAATCGCACGTCCTCTCCCAAAATTATCAGTAAGAAGGGCTTTAATCCTTCCAAGCAAGAGGACCAGAAGAAGAAACTCGACATATTCCATGTGCTTTTCTTCTTCCTTGATGTCCTTCCTTCATACATCACACCACAGGCTTTCCTAACTTCACACCCTCCTTTTCCTTTGGGTATGCCTTTTCAGAGCAAGAGTTACCACTGTATTCTTGTGGCCGAAACCCTGCACATGGCATCTGGCAGGTACTAAGGAACAAGGAACCTACCCTTCCTACATGGAATATCTAATCTCTCTCTCTCCCCCCCCCACCCCATTGGATCCTTTGACTCTTACCAGACACTACTTTTTAACACAGTAGCAGCCTGGTAAAGGTAAAGGGGCCCCTGACAATCAGGTCCAGCCATGTCCGACTCTGGGGTTGCGGCGCTCATCTCGCTCTATAGGCTGAGGGAGCCGGCGTTTGTCCGCAGACAGCTTCCGGGTCATGTGGCCAGCATGACAAAGCCGCTTCTGGCGAACCAGAGCAGCGCACAGAAACGCCGTTTACCTTCCCGCTGGAGCGGTCCCTATTTATCTACTTGCACTTTGACGTGCTTTCAAACTGCTAGGTGGGCAGGAGCTGGGACCGAGCAACGGGAGCTCACCCCGTGGCAGGGATTCGAACCGCCGACCTTGTGATCAGCAAGCCCTAGACTCTGTGGTTGAACCCACAGCGCCACCTGGGTCCCTTTAGCAGCCTGGTACTATGCATTAATTACTTGGATGCTTCCATTGTTGTGTTCAATGGGGTGTACTCCCAAGTGTGCATACAACTGCAGCCAAAAGAGAAAGACCAAGTTTTGGTCTCATGTTCACCAAACACAGCATGTTTTATCAATACTCCTTGAATCTGCAGTATTGTGGGAAAGGTACAGGGGAGTCCCATATGCCCAGAGAACTTGTCATTGTGCCCTGGGAGAGGTAGAGTCCACTGAACATATTCTCTTGAGCTGCCCTTTCTATACAGATTTCAGGCAAAATCTTATAGCCCCACTCTTATCTCAACTTAGCTCTCTATCCAGAGAAAGACAGGTTTTATATTTGTTGAATAATGTTACAGGAAAAACAGCTTCCTTGGTGGCCAAATTTCTTTTTCTAGCTCTTAAGCGTCGTAAGACTAAGACTGATTGCATTGACATGGGTTCATCTGTATAGCATCATCTTAGTGCTGGCTATGTTTTATTCTAAAGTTCCTTTAGATGTTTTAATTCTGTATGGATAAATGTATCTTTTCTGACTGATGGTTGAATAAAGAATGATGATGATGTTTTATGAATACTCAGAATCTCCCTCAGCCTGTTCTTTCAAGGGGAGGACAGATGGGAGATTCTGGAATATCCCTAATATAGGTAAAACTCTGCTACCATCTGGGTCAAATAGGACATTCTAAAGGGGAAAGAGCTTATCTGACCTCAAAACTCTTTTACTTTCAGAACATTTTTTTTAAAAAGAACCCAAAGGCTTCCACGCCTACTTTTAAAAAGAAAGCTACATAAATGTGTTAGGATAATCCATCGGCCACTCATATACCAAATGCACAACTTCAGTCTAATTGTATGTTTTTCTTCCCTTGAGACACTACAAGTGCTATGTTCTGCAGTGTTTTCTCTTTGATTTTTTCATGAAAAGCGGCCACAGCTGGCTTGGTGGACTCTTTGCCCAAATGCCCCAGGCCCAACCTGTTTGTTTCCTGAGAGAAGAATCCACATATTTTCTTCAACACATGAGAAAGGAGCTCGGAGGTGTTCAGCGTACAAATGGCTGATGAAGTCAGATATCACCCCAGCCCCCAGCTCTCTCTCAGTCTGAAGCAGTACCTTGCATGAGGGGTGAAAATCCAAGAGCTGGGTAGCATTATAATCATAAGGGTAGATCTAATATGTAGTTGTGTTCCCACCAAAGCTTACTTTGCCAACCTCCTGGCTTAGATAGATGACTAAGCCAAGATAAAAAACAACAACAACAACTGGTAAATTCTGTATTTTAAGAGAAAGCATTAAAAAAATACTAGTCTGTCCCCTAGAATTTAAGGAAAACATACCCTAATTCTACATCTAGAGAAGCATAGATAGGAAAGGGAGAGGGAATGGCACACAATGCGATGTCTTTGAGGAGAAAATGTAGGTGAGATTTATTGGAAACCCATTTATCTGCAACATCATGACTTAATTTAGCTTCATTAGTATAGTAATTTGTCGCAGGTTACCAAAAGTGCTGGATCAATTTAAGCTCAAAATAAGAGGGGGAATGGTATGCAAATTACTGCATTAGTTCAAAATGTCTAATTTGTTTAGGAAATCTAAATTGGGATTTGAAACCCAGATCCCATTTAAAAACAGATTTGCAAAACTGTAATTAAGAACGGATTAGATTAGGTAACTACACTAACACTGAAAACAATTAATGCACATAATTTAAATGAATCCAGCTATTGCTTTATATACAATATTTCAGTGAAGTTTAAAAACAATTGTACTTTGCATGCTGAACCTGTCCAGGAAATACGATGAGCTCTTTGTTCTTTAATGTGTAGCCTAGGAAATCTGCATATTCGGGAGCTTGAGTTATAACTGATGTTACATAGAAGTTATGTCTAGTGACCAACAGCTGGGTCAAATAGGACAGTCTCAACATCTCTGTGGAAGGGATGTGGGCAGCAGGCAGCAATTGTTTTAGGCATGTCTGATATGTGCATGACAGCACACATGCGCCTCACGCCAAACCCAGATGTGACCCAAGAATGTCACAAAAGCAACACAAAAAGGGGAAGAACAGGGTATTTGCAGGCTTTTGCAATGGGTGTTCTGATTATGCGCAATTTCACATAAGCGCGTGGTGCCTTGAAATGTAACCCCACACAAATTGGTCACTGCCTGTATGCAACACTAATCCAAATCATGGCTTAGCCCTGTGGAGGGCTTGCTCCTCCCCAGGGTTTTTAGGTCAGTTCAGGATGCCAGCTTAGGCAAAGTCTGGCTCAGCATGTTGCCCAAACCTGGCCTCTCTCCTCCTTAACCACAAACTTTATGGGCAAACTTTGGCTACAGATTAAGGAGGAAAGACCTTAACCACAATCCTAGTTTAGGATAACATGCTAAGTCTAAGACATACCTTGGCTTAGTTACCACACCATACTGACCCCAAAAGCCCAGGGAATAGCAAAGCGGGCATGAGCCAGCGTTTTTTGCAGGGCCATACTCGGCTTACCCAGGATAGGTGAATCAAGAAATAAATTTTAATAATCCACAAAAGGAAGCGGCCATGGACTAGCTGGACACAGAGGAATGGTGAGAGGCACCAGCTGAGGAACCCAAGAGAAGAAGGCTGAGCCTGGGGATTGGTGGTGCTACAACAATGAGCAGTCAAAGGAAGAAAAAGGAGAAGATTCGGTGGGGGACATGTCTGATGCTGTAGAGGTAACAGCTTTTAGTGCACAGGGAGAGTCTGTGGCAGAGAGAAGTCCAGAATCAGAAGCGGAAGCAGGAGAGAAGGGAGGCCAAGAGGCAGAGATGAGTCAGACTGGTGAAGAAGTCAGGGTGTCTCCCTCTCCTGCTGTGAAAAGCTCCCCCCACCCCGATCTCCTACGACCAGGAGAGGCCTGAAGTGGGAGAAGCAAAGGCAGGTGTGCCACAGTAGTCTCAGATTGCTTGGGAAGGACCCAGGAGAGAAGGAGACTTAGGTTGTTGTGAGAAGACAGGGACCTTCAGTCTCCACAACTGCCTCATAGGGGTAAGACCTACCAAGAAGAGTTGCTGTGCTCATTAGGCCTGGCATTTCTGAGCAGACCTTATTTCTTCTAATAAAGAGTTACTCACTGTGATTTATTGCTGGCACACTCCTGACAGCAACCCTGATGCAGAGCACAGTTCCTTCCATTAAAGGATATCCATTTCTAAAACCCAAAGTGAAGAGCAGGCATAGGCAAACTCGGCCCTCCAGATGTCTTGGGGCTACAACTCCCATCATCCCTAGCTAACAGGACCAGTGGCCTTATATCCCCAGCTATAAGCATTCTAAAACCTGGCTGAATGCCTAACTACTCTTTATTCAACTCAGCTATGAAGGAAATAAGTTCTAATCAAATACACCTGTTTATATTTATATTCAGCTCCCATTTTCATCTGTTAATATTTCACTTACATACATTTATTTGTTCATACCGTATATCTATAACCTTAATATCACTGCCTAATTTCACAAGGATGCTCCATAGCTTAAACAAATCACAATCTCACGTGACAAATGATTTTATAAACGCTTAATTGATAAAATGCTGATCATTGACATGGCACGTAGAATGAAATATATATTCTCTTCAGAGATATAATGTTTAGATTTTGTCTACACTACACTGCACATGATGACATTTATTCGCTCTCAAAGTTGAAGAATGTAAAGGTCACACATGAAATGAAGTATTCACTTTATCATCATCTAAGGAACCAAATGTCACATAATTGTGCTGCATGAACTAATTCACTAAGATAAATGAGGAATTACACTCCAGGCTCTTGGAAGCGTTGCTAAATGGTATGCTCAAGGTGCCTTGTTTCAAGCTGAAGTCCATAAATAATGGCTTTTCCTTGGAAAAATATTGGCAAATGATGCAGATTAATCCTCTCCAATGTTCTAAATATAGTGAATAATTCTAGTGGAATTGCAAGTGCTATTTTGAATTTGAGAATGTATTGGAAAGTGAGGCTGGAGTTGTTTATAAAGTATACATCTAATGCAACGACTGAAGTAGTCTCATTTGTGTAAGGATTTCTGACTGCACAACAGAACTACCCCTTCCTCTCTTTGTGCCCATTTGCTCCAGAGGTTTTGGGGGAAATCCAGAACAGAAGGGCTCTGTTGCACATCCAAGAGTCCTTGCACTTGCAGAATGATTTTGTTGGAAATCTCCCATAATACATGTGCAATTCATATATAGTCGTACCTTGGAAGTCGAACGGAATCCGTTCCGGAAGTCCGCTTGACTTCCAAAACATTCAAAAATCAAATTGCGGCTTCTGATTGGCTGCAGGAAGCTTCTGCAGCCAATCAGAAGCCGTGGAAGTCCTATCGGACATTCAGATTCCAAAAGAACATTTGCAAACCGGAACAATCACTTCCGGGTTTGTGACATTCGGGAGCCAAAACCTCCAAGTTCCAGGGTGTTCGAGATCCAAGGTATGACTGTAATCCCCACTCTGTTCAAGTCAGTTCCAAGATCTAATTTATTTTAACCACTATGAATTGCAAAATTGGTTCTTCCATACCTTTAGGATTCAAATCACACCAGCTAATATAATTACGGAATAGAACTACAGCAAATTATCTACACACAGAGAAATAATCTGGCAAAACTGTTACTGATCACAACCAGTGTCTGATCTGGCAGTTGCTAGGTCTGCAAAGAGCTGAGAGAAGAACCTCACAAGAACAAACAAGGAGTTTTGGTTCTGGTGATGTAAAAGCTGTTTTGGCATGATGTACAGGTGAGGTAAACAGGAGAAATCACAAGTGATTTGCTCTTTCTGTAGGGTGGAGGAGAATGCACAGTTTCAAATTCAGTTAAGATTGCGAAGCACAGGTAACAGGAACTGCACATCAATAGAGAATGATAAATAATCAATTATTTAACTCTAGTTTTAAGTCTTCCACATACATTATTACAAAAAGCAACCCTCCAGGTTGGTATCGTTATCTGGATTGTAAACCCACTTTGGGAAATGTTACGTCGGAAAGGGGGTGGGAGAGAGAATGGCGTGGTTCATATGACATAGCTTAATGGATTGTGAGAATATTCAGGTCCCAATGAGGCATTCACAACAGCTTTGCTCCTGAAAAGTCTCTTTCAGTCAGTTGCCGAGCTGAGCTAAGGTAAGGTTTGGCTTAACATGTTGTTTGAACCTGGCTCATGGCTAAGCTCTCCTCACTAGGACTTTTATTGGTGATAGAACTCACCAGTATAGAGTATCGGCATCTCTCCCGTCTCTCTCTCTGCTGCCCCTGACAGCCATTTTGTGCTGGCACCCATGACATTTTATCAATATATAAGTAGTAGCACCTGATCATTCATTCATTCATTCATTCATTTTACAAAAAACACTGCTCCTTGATAATCTCAAGGTGTGATCAAAATTTGTTCCTATCCAGGGACCTGTATGTTTGTGCAGTCCTGGTACACCACAGTTTTGCTTCCCAAGACGTGCAACTGAAGTCCAAGAGGGAGATGAGATGTCAGAAGTCTAAGACAAAAATATGGCTTAAGAGTTTGAATAGTGTGCTTTCATAAAACAAGCATAGCTGATTTCTCTACAAGAATCTCATAAAAAAACAATGGCAAAAAGAAGGTATATGTCAGCCTCAAGAGGCTCCGAGATGACAGCAAAATCCTAGAAGTTAAAACATTTTTTCAATTAAAGGAAAATGGGGGGGGGGGGGTCAATGGAAATAATAATGATTATAATTAAAAATAAGCATGCTCCATGGGCTGACTTTTTAGGACAGTCATTCTGGGGGAATATAAAACAAATGACCTGGAGAATGAGAACCCTGCAAAATCAGCAAATCTTGTAATGAGATTGTTTAATGCTGCAATCGTAACAGAGCATTCGGGGGAACGAATAGTCTCATTCATAAATAAACAAAGAAAATCTTAAGATCATCAACTTTTATAGATTGTTGTGGGTGGGCAAGTTATAGGAATACACATTTTGTTTACACACTGGGCTACAATCATTTCGTTTTTATTATGAAAGACTTGATCTTGCTTATTCCAAGATTTAAGAAGCAGTGATGGAGAAGTGCCGTACGTAAACTCATTAGTCAAGTTAGATGGATGAAGGAGGGGAAATCTGTTGCCATGATGATATGGACAATAGCCATGCAACTGACAGGGCAAGGAAACTTGACTGCTCCTGCAAGGTCCCTGGGAGCTCTAATGCTGTCCCTTTGAAGGAAAGGCCTCATTGGGACCCTCATTGGGTTGACAAGGAGGCAAAGGCATTCCCTTCCCCTTCCTCAAACAGGGACATCATACAAACTGTACCTTTAAAGCACATTTGAATCAAATTCCCCCTCCCCCCCCCCCGGAATTCTGGTTGCTAGAGTTTATCCTTTACAGGATTACATTTTGCAACAACCTTTAAATAAGGAGTACCCCAAATTCTTCAATGGGAAAAATGTTCTTTGTATTTGCCCTAAAGGTAATTGTACATATGCAGCCTGCGCTTCTGATGACATGTACCCACTAAGAAAAGGTTCCATTTCCCCCAGAAAAAGATGGTTTTTGTATATATCAGGGGTAGGCAACCTAAGCTCCAGGGGCTGGATGCGGCCCAGTCACCTTCTAAATCCGGGAATCGGGGTGTTTTTACATGAGTAGAATGTGTCCTTTTATTTAAAATGCATCTCTGGGTTATCTGTGGGGCCTGCCTAGTGTTTTTACATGAGTAGAATGTGTGCTTTTATTTAAAACGCATCCCTGCGTTATTTGTGGGGCATAGGAATTCGTTCAACCCCCCCCCCCCAAAAAAAAAAAAATATAGTCCGGCCCACCATATGGTCTGAGGGACGGTGGACCAGCCCATGGCTGAAAAAGGTTGCTGACCCCTGGTATATATCATGGGCCTATGAAACAACTGTTCTCTTTCATACACAACACAGCTTGGGAATCAGACATTTGCCAGAAATGTACACTCAAATTTGATGGTATATGTTTGCTGGTTTTTCATGGAAATCCAAAACTGCTTGCAATCCATCTCCAAAGTATAGCTGAAACTCATTTTAAAACAATGACTCATTTTAAACACAACATCCCTTCCTAGTTTTACTTGAATCTCTATAGAAGGTCTGAAGAACTCATCGCAAACTTATTTTTCCTATCTGCATGCAAGTACGAAAAATGTGGGTTGACAAGTATCTTGCAGACCCTTTATCGATAGTCGGCCTTGTTTGGCTTTGAGGGCCACAAATTGTACCAACCTACTAGAGTAAAAAGCAGAGGCTATATTTTTTACAGAAAATGGGTAGAGAAAAATGTTTCCAGTTTCCATCATGCATTCACTTGATTTTAATGATACTGCTTGCATTTACATTGTATATGGCTTACAGAATTTAAAAACATTACATGACATGACAACCAAAAAAGCATGAAGTGAATGAAACCACTACTGTCACTTAGAGAGGTGTCTGTAAAGGATGGAAGGCAGCCAAAGAAATGAGATGAAGAGTTCACTGGCTACTGGACCCTTATTTCACATCCTTACCCAAACTGCTGGTACTGTGGCTTTCATAGGTGAAATTAATTTTCTAGCATACAGGAAGCCAAAACCTTATGTGACCTGCTGTATCACTGCTACCAATGACAGGCTGCCATTTTCTTTCAGAACAAAATGATACTGGCATGTGAAAACTGAACAATTCAATTCTTTTGTTGGGTGACCTCATACAGAAGGCTTACGTGTCTTTAAAATCACAAGGAATTGCTTCAGAAGAATGGACCTTGTTTTTAACAAGAGTGGAAAAAAAGAGTTATGTATTAAGTTTTCTAAAATACATAGTGCCCTTTCCACCACTCCCCATCTTCCCTTGCTTTTCCTTCCTGGTAAGGAAGATTTGAGGCATGACAAGAATTGTTATTAGTTTAAGCAACTTTTCCTACGCAGCTAACAACCTCCTCAAATAGCCTGTCATTTCATCAAACCAATTCTGTTCGCTTGCAGCCCTTCAGCTGAAAAATCTCTCATCTGTTCCCTTTCAACACTAAACACTGTATACAGGGCTACCAGGTTATATAAAAATCAGTTATTGACTACCGTTTAATTGTGTGTGTGTGTGTGTGTGTGTGTGTGTGTGTTCAAATAGACACAATATACAAAACTAGGGAAATGATGTGCAGGGCTATTTTTCTAGAAAAAGAAGTGCCAGAACTCACCATGTGAGTTGCGCACATATCCGAAATACTGCAGCCGCAAGCGGTGTCCGGGCGAAAATTGGCTAAATGTGCAGGGAAATCCAGATATATGGCAACCAATGTCAGCAGTGTCGTTTTTGCCAATTTTAAAGAAGTACTGGCATTATTTAAACATAGCAAGGGGGGGGGGGCTGGATCTTCCCAATGCAGTTGATCCCAATGGTAATCACTTAGTTCACTTAAATTATTCATGCTTCATCATAAGAGCTGGAAAGGAAAAATTAAAATCCTTCCAGATGAAATCAACAAAAGCAAACATGAGGGGTGTTTTGTGAGTAAGTTAATGGTTTTTGACACCTAAGGAACCAGCTTGAGGCTCCTGCCCAGGAAACAATCATCATCTCTGCCAAGTGTCCTTTTAATATATTGGGATCCAGGAATCTAACCCGACAGCCAAGAAGTCACCCAAACAGGGGCAGTGTATTTCAAGCTACAGTCTCTTTTCCTTGTGTGTGTGGGGAGAGCGGGGGGAAGATTACGAACACAATTTTACCTAAAAGAGAAACCAGCAATTTACAAATTGTACTGAAGTGCAAAGAGCTCTTACTGCTTATTATAGTTGCACGTAACAGCTTGAATCATCGTTACTGATTATAGACAAAAAAAATGATTTTGTACTTATTTTTCCCTCCAATTGTGATTTCAGAATAGTCATTTGCTGCAAACTACACTAAGCAACTGAGTAGAGAAAAGCATTTTAAAAATTAGGAAGCATAGGTCCAGAGGGGTGAAAAAAGGAGTCTGCAACCCATATATGGGTGCAACTAGAATGCTAGGATTAAAGTCATTTTAGTGCCATTGAAATTGATTTCCAATGGGACTAAAGTGGCCCCAAACCAGGGCATTGTGCATCGGAAGCATATACAGGTCTCAAAAAAATGACATAGGGCTCATACATAATGGCGGAAAAGCATGTACAACTGCAGGTTATGGTTAGTGAGAAAGATGTTGTATCAGCACATAAAAAACACATTCCACAATGTTGTGTTTTACTCAATATATGCAAGAAATGGCTTCACAATTACTGGTTCATTGCAGCCAAAGGAAGGAGCAAGTAAAACCACATTTTCTGACCTTGCAGACACAACTCTAATTGCTATGAAGTATCTTGTTTATATATATAAAAAATCCAATAAGCAGAGTGGATGGGTCAGCTCATCAAAAGCTAGGATCCTAAGGGACTTTTTGAAGTTAGTTGACAAATTAACAACTTTCCATCTGTATACTTGCTAGGGCTCAAGGGATTCCATTCTAACTCTATGATGCAAAGGCTTTAAAAAATACGAACATTTGTTGGCTAAAAACTGGAAGACAGAAGAAATACCAACGATTGAAGAATGGCAGATGAAAATGATGGACTATATGGAGCTCGCTGAGATGACCAGGAGACTTCGTGACCGGAGGGACGACGCGGTGGAGGAAGAGTGGAAGGAATTTAAATTATATTTAAAAAACCATTGTATGATAGAAAATTGGATATAATTTGGAAGAAAAGCTAGACTGTAGATTTAGAGTTTGGTTATGATGTATAAATTGAGAAGGTATGAGTCGAGATATTAAATAAGTTTAATGATTTTTTTATAGTAAAATAAGTTATTTTAAGATGGTAAGAAATTACTAAAGATGATTCACAAGGAACGCAGGAAGTGGAGATAGGAGGAAGTCAGGATACAATGTTAAGGATAGAGGTTAAGGATAGTGTAATTTTTTTATTTTCATTGTAGTTTTGTTTTTTGTTTATTATAGTTGTATTGTAGTTTTGTTTTTTGTTTATTATAGTTGTATTGTTTTGTATTAGTGTGTTTGTAATGTTTTTATAAAATTTAATAAATATATTATAAAAAAAATACGAACATTTTAGTCTTTTCATCATCTGGTCCACATAGGCAAATGGCTCCTTGCCTAAACACACATACAACCACCCTAAATTACAGGGATCAAATGGAGGTCCAGAGACGTGTTCCTCCTACAGTTCTGATGATCACTGCAGGTGCATACTGCAAGCAGTATGGTCAGGGGCAGAATGGACCTCTATGGAGTCAGCGAGTGATGAAAGTCCTTTGCTTACCCTCAAGTCACCATTATGAATGAAGCCAGGCTAAAGGCAAAGATGCATCTTTTAGGAAGCATCTATGCTAAGCAGAAACATTAAATGTTGGCGAAAATGAGGTTGTAACACATTTGACTCTGGTGCAAATCCCACCCACCCCCCTTTTTTTAAAAAACAAAACAAAACACCAATTTCTTTCAACAGAGATATGAGAGAGCAGGGCATCAGGCTAACTATAACTTTCAATATTACAATAAGTGTATCCCTGATTCAAATAATTTTGTGTGAATGTGACCGTTCCCAGAAGGCATGGCTTGCTGTATTCCAACCAATCAAGGAAACATTACACTTTAATAACAATACACGTGTCTGTAATGAGAGAGAATACACGTATGATCAAGGAATTATTATTACAGTGCTCACCTGCCTCCCCCATGATCTGGAAATAGCTATATGAACAATAGTTCTGAGATTACCTTTTCCTCTACATGCCTGTAACTAGAAGCTTTATGTAAGGTGATATCAAAAAAGGTTAAGGTACCTCCACAACAGAGAGAAAGCTGAAATTTGGAACACAGCCCAATGACAGAATAAAAAGCCCCCCCCCAAAACCTCAGTTCATGAAGTCTGCCTCACAAAGAGGCAACAAAGCAGCACAGAGTAAGCCGCGGCACAGAAAGGAAGGTCTCCTGGAGTTCTCCATAAAGAAAAAAGGCAGCTCAGGATTTCAACAGTGGCTTAGCATACATACAGTGGCGGAGCTTCATGCTCTGGCACCGGGGGCGGGGAGCAGGAGGGGGCGGGGCTGGCATGTGGGGGCGGGGCATGCATCCTGGGGCGGGGTGCGACGCACGTTCTGGGGGGCGTGACACGCAGCCTGTGGGGGTGGGATGCTGGGGGGCAGCCGCGATGGAACCCCACCAGGATCGCGCTGCCCGGGGTGGTGCGCTCCCTTCGCCCCCCTTCCTCCGCCCCTGCATACATATGTTGTACAACACACATACACACATCTTTTAGACAACTAATTCTCTTACCTCAGCTTTTATTTTATTGTCTCCAAAGCAGAGGTGCTGTAAGTAGGCGGCAGCATTGGATTGTACTGAGGGGAACTGGTGCTGTAACATCTGAATGACTTCTGGAAGTTCCGGGTCTCTCCATCCAAACTCTCTGTGCACAAAGAAACGAGAAGGGATTTAGCAGTTGCTCTAATAACGACAGCAGCACCTATGCTTGTTCATGCCCATAGTTTTAATGCACCAAGCTCAGGAAATGCATAGGGGGATTTTTGTTGGTATCACTGCCAGAATGAAGGTAGACGGTAACCAGTATCATGACCACCCAGAAATTTAAAAACCACTGTGATTAGAGAAAGGTAACTTTGGATAGATTAGTTTTCTCAAAGTTCTATTATTCTAAAATAATAGAAATGAAATGCACTATAGGAAGCCCTGATAAAGATTAAGAAAACAGAAAAAACATACAGAAACACAGCCATTATGCACAACCATGCTTTCTCACTGACGATGAACAGAGCCTATCCCAAGTACCAGATCTGGGCTGGGAGTTGGGAGACAAGCAGCATCAGAGGACGGGCATCACTTAAAGCGCTCCACAGGACTGCAACTAAGAACTTGGGCTCAACTGTGGGATGCCAGTTCTCCTCCTTAGTTCAGAGCCTTGAGACCGGCACTATGCCTACAAGCATGCAAAATCCCCGTGCTCCTTATCGTAAATTAGATTGGACCAATGCAGTGCTCTTACAGGAAAATATCCTAGGATTGAATCAAGTTCGGAAACGCATCCAAGTTACAGGTGTGCTCACTGTTTTCTTACATTATCTACCTGGATGCACCATGAGCACTTGGTACAGTCCATGACTTATTGTGTGCCAACCTATGCTCAATATCCATATTTCTATATCACAAACCACAACCAAACACTTCACCCACCCACCCCCACCATTTGCGTGTTATTTGTGTTATAACCCCACTCCTCACTACCTCTAGAGAGGAGGGAGTGCACACAGACATGGCACTGAGCCACAACTAAGGATGGAGCAATTGTCAAGCAGCAGCACAAAATCAATAGCAGGTGAAGCATCTATCAGAACCTGATCTATCACTAACCTCCAGCTGCACCAAGAAGTGAGAGCTGTCAAAATGTGTCTGCTTGAGAAATGGGTTTATGTGCATGGATATGTGCAATCTCCGAAACTATGAAAACCAGGAAATAAGTTCAGAGAATGATGACTATCCGAGGAAGAGTTGGACGATTACTGCAACAACTAATTTGAAGATGAGCGTGCAAGACCAAAGGTGCTTAGGACAAAGGGCTGGATCCCGACTTAGTCATAATTAGAAGAGAACCCCCTGAAAGCAACTGGACCCAAGTTAGTCAGAACTACCAAATTCTGTTGATTTTAATGAGTCTACTAAGTTTGGACCCAACACAATATAACTAATTTCAACAACCCAAATGGATAAGCGTTCGCCATATTGCTATAAAGGCTGTTAATTTTTGCTTGCATGGGATGTTGAATGGGAAGTTTAGAACAATTATATCAAAGCAAACCTATAGGGTCATATTGAGTGCTGCTGTTCCCTTAGCGCAGCAGACGTCTGCATCATAGAGAGTTAGATTAGATGACCCTCGTGGTCCCTTCCAACTCTACAATTCTATGAGTCTATGACTGAACATTCCCATCCTCTTCCCTTCCATGCACCTCATAATCTGCTCCAGAAGGTTGGAGAATGCCTCTGAGCAGTTTTTGAGGGCATGCAGGGAGAGGAGGGGAAGGGAAGGAGAAGTCCTGTTACATGAACAGAATTCTGCATGCACAGAGTGGGATACAACCCAGAACATTCTATTAGTGCCTTAATTAATACCAGGCCTCTAGAAAAATGTATATGAACAATATATATCTCTTTTTTGAAGAAATTGAAAGTAGCCGGACTGCAGAAAATTCTTAAATCTCCTTTGCAGAAAAGGATGAGATATGTATTTGACCCATACTAAATTTAATCGTTTCTCATGTTTTCTATCACAGTTATGTTTGCACTTCTGGTTATCTTCCACCAAACATCCACCTCCCAAACTTTGCAAAATATTTATCAACAGCATTCACACATAAAGAAATCATGATTAAATAAAGCTAATGGGGTGTGTGGCTAAAGTTATGATTACATATAAAACTGTACGATTGCTGCAAGTCTGCTGCCTATTTTCGCACTCTTGAGGTACAGAACTTTCCAGAAATCGTAGTCAACATTATTCACCACAATGACTAACTGGCCACTTAGGTTGACAACTGTTCTGTTGTTGTATTCTTACCAGAGACAAAATTTCAGGCCAAGTTTTCAGTCTGAATATTCTGCTTTGATGCAATTACTTAACTTTGATTTCTCCATGGCTATGTACACATTAGTGGTTCTCCTCCGCTGAGTTTCAAGTTGTTGTACACACCAGAGAGGCAGTTCACCACGTCGCCAACTCCTCCAACCCCTTTTCACGAACCTGTCACCTGCTCCTGAGCTGTCATCCACGCATGTACAATGACTTTCTCAAATGTACACACCTCAGCTTAACTGCAAAGTGAATGTAGCTTAAATTTTCCTTTTGGATTGAAGTTTAGTTTGAGGGAAAGTGCATCAAACAGCAGTATTTCTCAAGAAACTATAGGAAAGCTCTGCATCATCGATTGAAAAGCCAGCAGCAAGAGCGCATTGGAGCCAGAGTAAATGGGCATGCGTACACAGCCTGTTTCTCTACTAAACAGTGATTTTAACAGCTGACAGATTTTGCGTTTCAATATGAGTTTAGTCTAAATGAACTGACAACTTGCAAACTCCTACTGCATGAGTAACTCATACATCTGCATCTCTTCAAATAGAGGAAATGAAGAGGCAGTTTCAACCATGAATGTTTGTAGAACCACTGTAACATACACATACACAGCCACCTTTATTTTCCATTCTCTTTTATTTTAAAGCAACACCTACAATTTAATTTTGTTGTCTTTCCTCACATTGGTGTGTTTTAGCCTTGGAAGAACCCAGTGCGAAAGGTTAGCCTCTCAAACTGGCAATGTAATATCTGAAAATAATATACTGATGCATGTTCATGGTTAACTGGATTCCTCACTTTAAACCCCAATACTCTAGTCACTTCACCATGCTAGTGAGCTCTTCCTGTCAACATGTTGCTAGAATCCAACCCAGAATTTACAAAAATTGGTCCAGAGGCAGTTTAATGTGTCTTTTGACAGGCTTAAAGTAATTGGTAAATTTGCATGAAACTACAGAAGCTTGCCTGTGTTTGATTTTCTGGGGAAAAATCTTTCCCCTCAGACCCCTATTTCAAAGCCCACCCCATTCAGTAGAACCCCTGAACCTCCTGGCTATTAGCTGTGAAGGCTGTGAAGTGGTCAAGTCAGCTTCTAACAGCCGCGTTAGACAATTTCCCTCCTTGATCCAAAACATTTCGAAGAACCTTCATGTAAGTTACATACAATGTGATTTCTGTTTTAGCTGTTTCCGGGTTACTGAGGGAATAAAAGGAAGCCAACAGCAGGAGTACTTGCACAAGAAGTAGTAGAGATAGTCAAATTCACAAATTTCATGTGGAGTCATGAATGCAAGCCAAAGCTTTCCAAAGGTCGCTTTCTTTTGAATTTTTAAAGAAGACCTGTAATAGTATGCATTTCCTCTGTGCTGTTATGAGAAGAATTTCATAGCAAATGTTTACGCTTGCAATAAATCTGTTTTTATTCTAAAACATCAAAGCAGGTAAGAAACTGATATGTGATTGCCATTTTATAAGCAGACGCTCTGCAAAATTGTTAAAATTTGTTTTTAGCCGTTGCTAAATTCGCAACTAAATGGCTTGATAAATATGTTGAATTAAGCCACTCTAATGACTCCCCCATACCCAAGGCGTACAAGATTCTTATAATTTTTTTAAAAAATGTTTTAAAAATAAAGACGGTGAGCATTAGCTAATTAGACTTAAGGGAATATTTCTCTGGAAAAGGACCATTTTCAAGTACTGCAAATATTGATTGCAATGCGACTATTCTGGCTTGAATCCAGTGTTTGCATGAGCAGAAGCCATTTGCCCAGCAAGGCCTTCCCACCTCTCCAGTCCACTAATAAAACCTCTCTCTGAGGGTGGAAGACTATCAGGAAAGGCCTGGGATATGATATGCTGGGGATGTAGCAGGAAAGGAGAACTGGAGCGAGACTGGGTGGAGGCAGTTTGCCTCTTAGTCATTTCCTGAGGGTCTCCTAGTGTTTGGGGGTGGGAGGTGGGACAGCATTCGTGTATATGTGTGTGTGTGTTTTCACGTGGGAGGAGAAGTCTCACAAATATCCAGTTTCTGGTCATACAAACTCTGGATCAAAGCCTCTGTTTAAACACAATATGCTTAACTTAATTTTGTTAAAGATCTAACAGAGACAGAATTCTATTGAATTATTGTTCAGTCCAGCATCACAGCAATTTTCCCACATTTAGTTTTTAGTGAATCACGATCAAGGTATAGCTAACGTTAGTCACTGACAGTTGGAGATACTTTTTTTTTGTTTTACTTATACGAATTTACTAACATTACTCTCCAAAGCATGAGTTGCTCACCTGTGCTCCAAAAGGCACCAGGTATTTACAATAGCTGTTTCTTTTCACTTTCCGTATTGCATATTACCTCTTCATCATCCGAACTGTCAACAGGTTAGGTCCAGTCCAAGATCTCTTGCCACCTAATGTGGAAAACCCAAAATGGAGTTCCCTCCTAAAAAAATAAACTGGTTCTTTCCCGCTCCAAGTCTGTCACTTGACCCAACCATATTAATCTTCCTCATGGCATTGCCATCAGGGAGTGTCCAAGCTTCAATCTGTAAACAGCCAAGCATGTGAAGAGATCTTATACAGTAGTGCCCTGCTAGACGAATGCCTCGCTAGACGAAAAACTCGCTAGACGAAGGCATTCGTCTAGTGGAAGGCTGCCCCGCAAGACGGAAAAGTCTATGGGGCTGCCTCGCAAGACGATTTTTCCATTGCCGCTTCGCTAGACGAAAAATTCGCTCTACGAAAAAACTCGTAGAACGAATTATTTTCGTCTAGCGGGGCACCACTATACAAATAGTTAGTTAACATTTTCTCACAGGTCCTAATATAACACTGCTTGCCTCTGTTGCTTTACTATACAAAAAATAAAAATAAAAATGCACACACTGTATCTGTAAGTAGAAATAAACCCTACAGAAAATGGCTATTTTGCGAGACTGATTGGCAATCGTGACTACAATGTGCATTGATTTAAATCAGTCATAACGGGGGGGGGATAACTTGCTCTACAGCATCTGTTAAAAGTAAATAGCAGGAGCACATCACAATAATTTAGAAATATTTGGACATAATCAACAGTGAATCTATTCATTTACTACTCAGATGCATATCTTTAAAACAATAGTGATGAGGAAATACTACCAACATCTTTGAGTAGAGAATAAGCATACTAGGCTAAGTAGAATCAAAATAACATATAATCTGTGCTATTTAAGAAACCCATGGGTCTTCTAATTGTACAGAATCATAGAAAATGCTTTAGAAAATATGAGGCACTTCAGGGTGACACAAGGTATCAACCATGCTCTCCAGCTCATGGAAGTATGCTTTGATCTAATCTTCTTCACTGGAATCAACCCAATGATTTTTTGGGGGGGGGGTGGGGGAGAAGTTCAGCTTTCAGGGGGCAAAGTTATTGAGCTTTTTTTTTAGTTTTGCCCAAAGTTGTGGAGATACTTTTTTTTTTTTTTTTTTTTTGCAAATAACCAACATTTAGACATTTAGCCGATTTCTGCAGTATTCCATGTATGTCTGGGAATTTCCAGACATGTGGCAAACTTACGATATAGCTCAGTAGGGGAGCATATGATTTGCACCCAGTTAAAAAGTGATTTGGTAGCTGATGATGTGGAAGACGTCTGCCCCAGTCCCTGAGGAGCCACTCTCAGAGTAGACAGAACTTAGCTAGATTGGCAGAGTAGTCTGATCCAATATTAGGCAGCTTACTATGTTACACGGATTGTATCATGTATTTACATGTATTCGTGCCTCATTCTTCAACCCTGAAGGGTTTCCAGAGGGCCGCACAGAGAATTTGAAACAAGTAATAATCAACACCGAAACTTCAGTGCATTGAATATGGTAAAAGTCAAGTAAGAAGTATACATACATATATATAATTTTATTGATATGCTGCCTTTCCATAGTTCAAACCATGCTCAAAGCAGCTTATGGCATGACAAGAATACACAATTACAACAACAAAAGTAGCCATAAATAAAACATCAAAAAATACACAAACCAAACAATTTCCACATAAATCATAATTAAGATCTACAATAGAGATACAAAAAATAATGCCCATAACATCAACAATCCCCAGCTAAACAATACCCCAAAGCACACAAACAGCACTCCAGATTCAACATAAGACCAAGTGAACTACAGCTAAAGCCAAATCTCTCTCTTTGTTTCTTTCTTTTGCCAAGAAAACATTCTCATTGGAGCAACAGCAGCCATCGTACCATGTGCCTAGAAACTGAGAAGAAGAATTTGCTCATTTCCCTGCAACTCTCCCCCTACCGGGTCAAGAGTTATGCACCAAAACGAGAGAAGACACTTGACGGTCAAAAGCGAGAGAATGAAGTCAGTAAAGTTATGTTCCACGTTCTGCCCCAACTTTTTCCACTGAACGCTGATCTTGGTAGGGAACTGTTTAAGGAAGGGTAACAGACCCAGCATGCCTCATTGTCAGCAAAGGCAAATTACTTTAACAGCATGTTTTCGTAAGTGCCACTGAAGCAGTTTCCTTCTGCTAGCAGCACACCTGTGAATACTAGACAGCACAAGTGTTGACTGAGTGCGCAGCTCAACTATATGTGTACACAGATTGTATATTCATTGAATGTAACCACATGTGGACTCCCCTGTAGCTGGGTGGTCACTGACCATATTGACATAAGTGGCCAACCTGCAATGTGGTAACAGAGCTCTAACTGCTAGCCAAGGTAAGAAGATTAGCATAGCATGGTCTTCCTTGCCTCCTGTTCTTAAGCTAACTTGCTATCTGCTCTAGATTCAAACTATACCTAGACACAGGTTGGGGGCTGTTGGAAGGTTGTGGTGTGCACTGGCTTGACAATAATAGCTTTTGAAGTGACACCACTGGTATGGACTAAGACCGCAATACTGCAGCAATATTCAACTGGAGTGAATATTCCCAATGAAATTTAAATAGGATTAGCGTGTAAAGCATGCAACCTCCCTTTCGTATTTTAGCAGGCGAGTGTACAATGTTTGAAAGAAAGATTAAAACACCAATAAAAACGTGAAAGTTCTCCCCCCCCAACAGCAGAATTACCACCAATTTGTTGGTCGTCTGTGATGCTGTGGGAGAAGCATTTATCTTCATTTGCGTGGGATTCTGCCGTTAACTGCTTCAGAGAGGAACTGCTATAAACGAACATGTGCATGTCGATTAAGAGAACACAGGCGTTTTAAAGAGCGTATGTCTCACCATTTGGCATCCCGAAGGATACTTTTCCAGCACCAGTTTTACGCTGAAGCTGTGAGGACAGTTATGACAAGGGTCCCTTATTTTCAATTTTTGCAATGGTTAATTTTCAATGTGTTAGTTTCTAGGGTAATTTACGTTATTAGAGCAGAACATTCGCATCTGATCAAGCAGTTGGCATACAGAAACACAGACACCAACATCTACCCCTTTCTGGGCAATACTGCCTGCAAGCAGCTTTGGAGAGAAGATTTATGTAGGAACCATATGTTGAAAAATGACACCAAACATTTATCATAAAAAGAAAAAATACTTCCAAGTCTGAAACCTGCTTTTTGGTTATTTTGCTTTATTGTTAACGTGGTTTTCGCTAAGATTTATATTTTCGTAAGTTTAATTTCATCACAGAGAAGCAGAGCAAAAATAGGAATGCAGGGCAAAAATATCAAAACAATTTTTGAAAAGCTTTCCAAACCACAGTTCTCACAGCTGCTTGATTATCTAGCATGTTCTTAAAGCGTTAAAGCCATTTTTTTTCCAACTGGCAAAGCCTTTGGAAAAAGTAAAAGTAAAAATAAAGAAAGAAAGAAGGGAATCTAAAAAGATGCTAACCCACCCATGAGTGCTGGCAACGTAGAAGAGGGTCACACAAGTTTTCTTGTATTAAGAATGTAAGAAGAGTCCTGGTGGATCAGATAAAGCTAATTTAAGTCAGCTGGGTATTTCTGGGAAGGCATATAAGCAACACCCTTCATCTTTTACCCTCGACTACCTGACATTCACAGGTATACTGCCTCTAAACATGGAGGCTCTGATTACTAGAGCCACCACTGCTCCTTGTCCGGGGGAAGGAAAATACAGCCGTACCTTGGTTTTCGAACAGCCTAGTTCCTGAACATTTTGGCTCCCAAACCAGGAAGTGACTGTTCCAGTTTGCGAACTATTTTTGGAAGCCTGCGGGGCTTCTGCGGCTTCCGATTGGCTGTAAGAGATTTCGGCAGCCAACCAGAAGCCATGCTTTGGTTTCTGAACGTTTTGGAAGTCGAACGGACTTCCGGAACATATTCCGTTCGACTTCCAAGGTACGACTGTACTGGAATGATTACAACTTGCACCCTGCCACACAGTAACCTATGTGCTGTATGGTCAGTCCTTAGAGCCGTGGAATAACTCTGCATTTATTATTTCTAATTCTTAAACCACTTTGCATCAAGGGGCTTTGCCAGGCAGTAGCAAAAAGGATGGCTTTGCCATTCTTGCTAGGCATAAGCTGAGACTTAAACTGCTCAAGACAATTCATCAAATTAGACTGAAAGTAATTGGCACAGAGTAAGCAAGAGACACAGCATAATGATTAATAGAGTCTGAATCAGGCTTTGTTTTCAGAGCAGTTCCTTGTTCTTTCTTTTTTTAAAAAAATAATTCTAATTTAGACTGAAAAGTGTGGGCCATTTAATTCCCAGTGGAAAATGAGGCTAGACTTAACGCCTCACAGAATGCAGGATCAATGTTTGAAATCCACGCTTCCGTTCTTTAATCTGCATCATCAAAATAAGACTCGTGAAATATTATGCGGCCATGAAAACATTAACGAAATATAAGCAGTTAAACTGCTGTTTTCTCCGCCTTACGCTAAATCTTTCTATTTTTATGTACACACCCTGCATTTTAGTAACCTAAACATGGCAATCTGAACATGCATGGGATATGGTCTATCTATCCACAAATTGGAACAGACACTGATGATGCACCAACACTAACATACTAACAGTTACAGGTGGGTAGCCGTGTTGGTCTGCCATAGTCAAAACAAAATCGAAAATTCTTTCTAGTAGCACCTTAGAGACCAACTGAGTTTGTTCCTGGTATGAGCTTTCGTGTGCATGCACACTTCTTCAGATACGTATGCACACGAAAGCTCATACCAGGAACAAACTCAGTTGGTCTCTAAGGTGCTACTAGAAAGAATTTTCGATTTTGTTTTGACTAACATACTAAATCATTTTTATTTTCTCTCCCTGCAAGAGTTTGTTGCGATGCATATTGCAGATTTTAAAATGCTTTGAAATACACTGTTCCCCTAAGAGCTTCTTTCTCAAATCCCAAAATAGGGTGGGATAGAAGTCTGGCTGGGGACTAGTGTTCATCCTTCAGGAGCTGGCAGAGAGGGCAGCTTGCTCAAGAGAAACAGCCAGAGCTAAATTCTCTACAGTGTATGGTGGTTGGTGATAAAGAGAAGCATCCTTTGCTCCTTTCTGCTTGAAGATTCTTTGCCTTGTTGCCTTTGGGGGACTGGTAAGGCAGGAAGGAGCTCAAAAGCCTCAGGGGAGAGAAAAAACTATATCTTGCTTTGTCCACATAAAGGACACCCTTGCATCTTCACAGGAGCTTAGTCTCATCCAGTGACCTCTTAGGTCATAAAAGGATGGGGAGCAATTCTACAGCAACAGGAGTCCGTCTCTTTGATTAATAGCCAAGGGAAGGAAGCAGCAGGTCACAACTTTTGTGGGTAAGGTGAGACGTTTATGTACTCACTCTCTTGTGATTTTGGTCTCGTTTTTATGACCTCTGTCCACATTGACAACAAGTTCATAGTACAATGGTACCTTGGTACTCAAACGGCTTGGCTCCTGAACAAACTGGCTCTCAAATGCTGCAAACCCAGAAGTGAGTGTCCTGGTCTGCGAACATTTTTCGGAAGCCGAACATCCAACACGGTTTCCGCAGCTTCCGCTTGAGTGCAGGAAGCTCCTGCATCCAATTGGAAGCTGCGTCTTGGTTTTCAAACTGTTTTGCGAGTCAAGTGGACTCCTGGAACAGATTAATTTCGAGAACCAAGGTACCACTGTATTTTACTTTTCCACTCACAATAGCTGACCTTGAATAACTGATGAGCAGCAATGTTAAATACACACAATGGTGAGAAGTCATAGAAATATGACCAGTAACAATTTCTCTATAACATTCACTACATACATGTTCTTACCCCTAAATAAAGAGACTTCTAAAATCCTAAGTGCTCCCACTTAATCAGATTCACTCTTATTCTGGCTATCTATTGTTTTCCAGTGGTGATCTTCCAGTGAGCCAATTTTGAGCCTAGAATGCTAGGTTAGCTTCGGGAAAAGAAATTCTTTGGAGATTGAAAGGAGGGAAGAAGTCAGTGCAATGCATTTATCATGCATGTAAACAATTCTGAGGGTGGTATGGGGTGTTAGGGGAGGGGTAGTACCTCTGGTGGGGGACACGTTGTGCTCCTTCTGGGGTAGTTTGTCCACCTTTGGTCCCCACCCTGCATTCAGCTCTCACCTATGGCTCCTAGAAGCTGTCAGCATGTGACAGTGGCCACACATTGGGAAGGGCTTTGACTGGTTGTCTAAACCAGACGAGGGTAGCTAATGGGTCTCAAACACTCGAGTTAGGGAATTCCCTAGAATGCAAAGAAAGGTTCCAGCCAATTGAGCAGACTAGACAAATAGTGACCAAGAAAGCGGTCTTGTTGTAGAGGGAAGTGAGGGGCAGATGGGGCTCATCAACCTGAGAAGGTAGCCCACCTAGGAGAAGGAAAACTCTGGTCCTAAACCTCTGCTGCCTTGCAGGATATCTTCAGGAATAAGCCCTAAACAAATCTAGAGTGTAGTCTCTCAGGTGGCTGGATGGCACGTTGTACGCCTCCTTACAGCAACTCCTGCAGCTAAGCTTGGGGCAAAATATATTGTTCTGCTTTCCTCTGGACCAGGGGCCAGCAAACTTTTTCAGCAGGGGGCTGGTCCACTGTCCCTCAGACCTTGGGGGGGGGCAGACTATATTCTGAATAAATAAAATGAATGAATTCCTATGCTCCGCAAATAACCCAGGGATGCAAAAGGACACATCCTACTCATGTAAAAACACGCTGATTCCCTGACCGTCTGTGGGCTGGATTTAGAAGGCGATTGGGCTGGATCCAGCCCCTGGGCCTTAGTTTGCCTACCCATGCTCTGGACCACATCAGTGAGACTGAGTCTTGTCGTGTGGGCAGCCCAGGACCTCCATACACACTGCCCAGGCTTGCGCCCTGGAGAGATCACTTTGGTGATGCTAAAGCAGCTGTTTTGACTTCACTCCAGGATGTGCACTCCATTGTCTCTCAAGACAGATGAACGTCAACAAAAACAATTCTGAATGCCATTTATAGCATGGCATAAAACAAGAGTATAAAAATTCCATGTATTCCTCCACAGGTTCTCTGATCTGGACAGGACGACCTATTCTATGTACCGACACCAAGAGGGATTCCATATGGGGGCGTACAAGGTAAATCATTGTTTGCAACATTAGACTTCTTCTCCTATGGAGTTTCCCTTAGGTAAGTACAGCTGTTTTGCTTTTAAAAGCATTTCCAGCTGAATGTGGTTAAAACTGATTCTAGCCTTAATGCTTCAGTGTTTACTATTCTTTCTGATTTTACCCATGAATGAAAACAACATACATATACAACTGTCGCCACGAGCAGGACTGCATTAGATATCACCCTATGCACTCTCTTTGTTGTGATGTGCAGATTTACAGTCGGAAGTTATTCTCGTAAAAGATGCATTTTCTAAAGTCTGCGCAGCTTGAACCATTTGGAGCAAAGAACCCACCCAACCTGCATCCTCATAATGGTACCTTCAACCCATTTAAAGGTTGAAAGGAGTAATGCTAATTGCCTCACGTTATCGTATTCTGCCGGTGCTGTAAGCACCAGCTGCTTTATCAGCCAAGACTGGCACATTAACAGTCCCTCCTTATCTTCAAGGGAAAGAAGAAGAAAAAAGGAAGGTGGGGGAGAGAATGGGCTACAATGAACAACCAGAAACGGATTGCAATCTTGATCAAACCAAATCCTGCTGACAGAAAATATGTCAAGATACTTCTCGATTATTATATACAAAGGAATCCCCAAAAGGCACTGGAAATCAACTACTACTATACCAGTCCAATAGAATCACAGAATCGTAAAATTGGAAGGGACCACGAGGGGACATCTAGTCCAACCCCCTGTAATGTAGGAATCTTTTGCCCAACGTGGGCCTTGAACCCACAACCCTGAGATTAAGAGTCTCATATTATGGATTCAGGTGTTTTCAGAAGCAGCAGCTCTTCTACACAGCATTTTTTTAAGAGATGAAGGTGGACATTTTAAACCATCTTAGAAAGCTGCATTTTCTCTCTTAGATGTGGAAGAGGAAGAAAATGTGACTTATCAAAGCGGTCAGTGCCTGACAATTGCCGATACGGGCTTCCTTGAAGATAGCAGGATTTAAGTAGCTAGAAGGTTACTAGGAGCAGGGGAAATGTGTTCAAAGCATGGCTATTCCTGAGGCCAAATTGAGGTTTATTGCACAATCCAGTGAAGTTAAAAGGGAAGGTCTGTGTGTGCAGCAAAATCACCCTTCATAAACAGCATCCCAGTGGCATCTTCTGCTGTTTGAGGGAATAAATTCAGTGGATCACAGTTTGGATTTCCACACACACAAGAGGAGCACAGAATCTCCTTTCGGGAGACACGTTTCTGATTAATGTCACAGGACTGAATAAAGCCGGCCATTTGAGTGCTAAGGCATTGTAATTTTTAAAATTCATCTTTAAAAGATACGTTTAGAACCTCTGGGAAGCTAAGTACGAAGACTGTCTTACCTGCCAACAACACAGATTGATTACTTTTTATTTATTTGATCCTCACTTTCTGTTATTTTATTAACACTCTATTCCCTTCCAGAAGCAGGTGTAATTGTCTTGGGCAATACATCCCTGTCGTGTGCAATGCTATAGTGCGCTCCTTCTGATCATCCTTCTTCCCAAAGGGAAATTAAATTGCTTTGAAATGTGGCCTTTTCAGTAATTGCTCTCCCATTTAGTGGAGATCAATGACCACTCTCACCTTCCTATTTACTGCATTATAGCTTTATGAGAAAAGGAACTGCTCCTAAATGCAAAAGGGAGGTGAACAAAGGTCAAACACCAGGTGAACAGGCTGCAAAGTTGGCAAACTAGTGGAATTCACAGGAGGTTAAGACCCGCAAGCTAAGAGTCACAGTATTCATCTTTATCATTCCACTCTAGCCTCTCTTTGTCCAGACTAAATATATTTCAACAATTATTATACCGTGTTACACTTGGGGGTCAGATGCAACTAAGGAGTCCCACTAGCAGAAGCCTATGCAAGGACTTCCACTAGTGCAATGGGGTTTCTGGCCCTCTCCACCCCACTCCCAAATTTGCCCCAGTGTGTAGGGAGGGGAGAGTGGAGATCGTTCCATCTGGCAAGCTGAAAGCTTGCACTGATGGAAAGACTGCCATAGTTCTACAGCATATTCCCCAAGTCTCTACGTGATATACTGTAAGATTGAAAAGATAGAATAAATATAAAATCAGTTAAAACAAACCACAACATCAGAAAACCTACTTAGGATGCCTGTTGCAATAAAGGTCTTCGTCTTCCCAGCCTTTCTAGTCTCAGCTGGGAGGGAGGTTCAAAATAATTGGTACCACAACACTGAGCACATGGCTCAGACTAAATATACTTCCAATTTTATTTTGCAGATCCTTTCCTACTTTTTAATCATCGTTACAATGTCCCTACCATATCCTCCCCCCTGTCTCCTTCCTATTATTACATCAACATGGAAGAAAAGGAATCTCACCCACTCTTGGTCTGACAACATCCACTCATCCCAATATTTCTTCACAGTGCTAAATTGAAGGTGGTGAATGGTACAGAGAGAGGTAATTGGGATAAATATTTCTCTCTCTTTCATCCCCCCCCCCAACAACTGAAGAGTCAGCCTATGATATTAACTGGCAATCAGCTCAGGATAAACATATGCAGTACTTAATTAACTTAATAGGCTAGCTGAATTTAGGTCTCCCCAAACTCAGTGGGACAAGTTAATCATTACCTGTTCCATTGATTTCAAAAGGAACTAAATTTAATTGCCACAGCATGCAGTGATGATCACAAGCTTTTGAGTTACTAAACTTGTTAGGCAGAAGCAATTTTTTTGATACAACAGCTAAACTGTGCTCCCAGTCAGTAGATCTCTGGGGTTACCAGATGCTAAAGACCAACAAAGGAGGGTGATACTCATCATGTCCTGCTCATGAACTTCCCAAACACATCTCAGCAGCTACTATTGGAGGCAGAATGCCAAACTAGATAGGCCTTTTGTCTTACCCATGAAGCCAAATTTATATTCACCTGTGTAAAATTATGTCAGGTATTTCAATGAAATCAAACTGTTATTTTCTTGTTACACCTGTGTACAGGTACATGTGCTCACAGGTACTCATCTTTGAACTGTCTCAAGAGAAATTGTAGCAAAACTGGACTCTGGCCAGCTCCCAGAAAAGAATATTATATATACAAATATATACACAGATAAGCAAAATACAAGGTTATGCATACCAACCAAAGTAATAAACAAATAAACACCCTCTATTCCCACACATTATGGCTGCCGATCAACTGCCCAAACTATGAAAGAACATGAGAATTCAGAATGAATATTTGGACTTATCTGAAATTACTGAATTTTATATGGGCAACACCTTGTTTTACTGTACTTTTGCTTTATTGTACTTCGCAGATATTGCTCCTTAAGAGGACGCGGGTGCAGCTGCAGGCAGCCCAGCGTCTTTCAGGGGAAGTAAGCCCCTTGCTGCTCTCTTCCATGAGCTTAATTGGGGGTGCCTTCTGAAATCTGATGAGTCTCCCCATTTTGTGCACGAGTCTGAGCAGCTGAACCATCCATAGCACAAGGATGCTGAGGTTGCTTATACATTCCTAATTTGCTCACTAAAACAATTAAAAATAGGAAGTTTATGTATCCCTGAACTCAAGTTTATTATATACCTGGATCCCAAAATAAACACTGGGACACCCCATATCATACAGCTGCACAATTGCAACAATGATGATTGTTCAAAGTTATCATGCTTCCAAAATACTCATAAATGGCATCACATAGTCTCTCTCTCTCCTCCCCCCCCCCCGTTATTTGTATTTATTGATTTGGGATTTCCCTTGGACTTCCCTAAATGCAATACAAAGTCAAACATTTTTTGTGCTTGAAATACTGCAGTTTCCGGTGTTTCCTCTAATACGGTAACTTTTGTACTCGACCAAAAGCAAATGCTCAAGCAGTGATACTGATGTAGAATAGAACATCCCTATTTTCGTCTGAGGAATGTTGGAGGGTATGAACTAGTGTAAGATAAAGTCATCTGGCTGGTTAGGCAAACCATGTGTGGAATACTTTCTCTGCTTCTGAAGCCATCTGGCACAATGCTCTTTAGGGAAATTTGGGGAAGAATGGCAACTGAAGAGAACGAGGAAGTCTGGTTAGCACATAAAGGTAAAGGACCACTGGGTGGTTAAGTCCAGTCAAAGGTGACTATGGGGTTGCGGCGCTCATCTTACTTTCAGACCAAGGGAGCCAATGTTTGTCCACAGACAGTTTTCTGGGTCATGTGGCCAGCATGACTAGACCGCTTCTGGCAGAACGGGACATTGTGACGGAAACCAGAGCTCATGCAAACGCCTTTTACCTTCCCACCGCAGTGGTACCTATTTATCTACTTGCACTGGTGTGCTTTTGAACTGCTAGGTTGGCAGGAGCTGGGACAGAGCAACGGGAGCTCACCACTTCACGGGGATTCGAACCACCAACCTTCCGATCAGCAAGCCCAAGAGGCTCAGTGGTTTAGACCGCAGCGCCACCCACGTCCCACATAGGTGTGCATGATACAAGTAGCAGAGATAGGAAGCATGTGACATGCCTTAAAAGAACCAAGGTGAAAGACACTGTAGTGAATGAGAACACTAATGTATCTTTAGGATGGGATTCATCTTTACAGCAGGCTTCCTCAAACTCAGCCCTCCAGATATTTTTGGCCTACAACTCCCATGATCCCTAGCTAAGACGACCAGTGGTCAGGGATGATGGGAACTGTAGTCTCAAAACATCTGGAGGGCCGAGTTTGAGGAAGCCTGCTTTACAGTGTGCTGCATTTGCAGTGCTACCAAAACACTGCAAGATTTTCATCACTGTTGCTTCATTTATTATTATTATTATTATTAAACTTTATATTTAATTTTTTCCCCCTCATACCCTTTCTTTAAAAAAAAAAGCTTCTGCACAACAGCTCAGCTAGCTCAATTAGAATACATAAAAATACAAAATTATTCTTTGGTCTTGCACTTCCATTTTAATGAGTAATCAGAGCGCACAGACAAAAGACAGGCCCGGATGGGAACTTCCACAAGGAAAGCACCTAAGAACAGAGCTATACTTCAAATAGCTTTAATATTTGATGTTGGTGTCGCATTACAGTGGTGTTTCTCACAGATGTCTGTGAGACACAGATATGCTTCCTTACCCCAGATACACTTAAGGAAGCCACACATCCCAGTTAGAGCTCTCTGGTGTATGTGCATGGGTGCTTTGTGGGTACAAGTCTAAGTATGAAACAATGGCATGAAGAGAAAACAAGAGGAGATGCAAACATAAAACAAAATCAAGCAAAGTTAAAAGGGCTGCTTCTCAGATTTCCAAAGTGTCCACAGTGACCCGATATAATGAAGGCTGTAACAACAGAAACATTTTCAAACAAGTCGAAAACAAACCATATCAGAGTGAACAAACAATGTGGAGAACAGATGAATGCATATACTGTACTATTCAAAAGTTCTGCACTGCCCAGAAGGTTTCAGGCAAATCTTCAGATAATTTGACCCCCCACTGTAAATGACTCTGTTCCGTTCAAAAGCAAGGTAAATGGACCAGCATTCCTTGCACAAATGGCTTACCACACATGATTTATAATGTGCAAATATAACTTTAGTATGAAGAAGCAGTATTGCGGTGCACGCTTGGAAAGGTCAATTGGGGAAGAACTGTTAAAAAACGAACACACGTGATTTTGCATACTGAAAACACTGCATGCTTTCCATTGCGTTTGTACGCTGAATGGGGAAAATTTAGTCAGTGACTGATAACTCAGAATGATCAATTTCTGAAGACTAAACCATAGTAACAGTGTGTGAAAGAGACCTCGTTTTTTGATATGTATTTTCTATATATTACACACTAAGATACACGCCTGTAGGCATTGTTGCTCCCTCACCACACACCCTTCCTCCCCGTCCTGCAAATACATTAAGCTGGAATACCGGTAATACCCCAAGACAATGGAATTAATGAAGTATGAGATGCAAGACAAGAAAAGGTCTTCTCAATTAAGCCATGTTTACCAGACAATGATGTCTGAAATATTTCATATTTAGTCACTTTCCTATCAGCAGGGAGCATGTAAAAGACACACACATACACACCTTGTGTATTGTAGATTTCAGCTATTTATCACAGAAAAAAATTACTTTTATTTCTACCAAATTAGGTATGTAATTGCAAATATGCCCTGCTTCTGTAGCACATTTAACTCTCTTGTACAAGAAATGTCATAAATGGAAATAAAGTTAAATGGGTTAATTAGTCACCACTGACCATTTTAATTACAGGATGGGGGGGGAATTGGAGACAGATGTCAGGAAAATACTCATTACTGGGATCCTGATAGAATATACTTTCAGTTGACTGAGCAAGCTTTGTATAACTGATTACATCTCCCCCCTTACCTTCCCTGAGTAAATAGAAAAACTAATTATCTGCACACTATTAAGTTAATGCACATTTATCTACAACAATTCAATTCTGACTGTGAAATAATCTTTCTAGTCTATAATTACACTCCAGATAAATTAGCATAATTTCCGCAGCACATACTTTCATAAAGAAGCTGATACTAGGGTTGTTTTTAAATGCCAAGGATATTTTAAGGCAAAGAGCACAAAGTGTGGTGTGTGTTCAAGACTGTATCTCACTCACTACACCGATGCATATTTAGGAGTGGCTGGTGTTGCTCATACCTGAGATGAAATGCTCAGGTGCCCGAAGATCGACTGGGAAAAGACTACACATGAAACAACAAAGTCCATAGCCTGAAAAAAAAAAGCTGAAGGTGATAACCATGACTGTGCATTGCTCAGATTCTTCACCTCTTTGCCAGCCTGCACACCACTGTCTTTTATGTAGCATCACGGCTGCAAGACCTGCTCCCTGCCTTGCAGGCCTTTTCCCACCTGGCCTGGGGAGGTGGGGCCCTGACTGACTCCAGCTACGAAAGCAGAGTCGGCTGAAGAAGCAAGAGACCATCTTGGCTGCCTCTTGGTGAAGAGGCTGCAGCAGCAGCAGCAGATATGTTCTACGCTTGATATTTTATTCTCCTGTTAATTATGCTGTTTTAAATGTGCAATTTATATTTGACTTCCTCTAATGATGCTTTCTCTTGAAATGTTTAATTTATTTTGTTAACTTTGCTGTGTTCAATGTGCATTCTGTAGTTTTATATTTTGGTTTCCTGCTAGTTATGTTGCTTTGAGTGTATACTTTATATTTGATTTTCTTCTTTTGTTCTGGGGTGTTTTATTTGATGTTTTAATGTGTTGCACACCACTTTGGGATTTTTTTCTTAAATGAAGTGAATGATGATGATGATGCAAACTAACACTAACATGGAAGGAAAACTTACATCACAACTATCCCATTTCTCACTTTCTTCTGGACTAGATGCCATTTGAGACAGACTCAAACAAATGCAGGAATCTAGATATACTATAGTCACAGCTGTCAACTTTTCCCTTTTCTTGTGAGGAATCCTATTTGGAATAAGGGAATTTCCCTTAAAAAAAAGGAAAAAGTTGACAGCTATGACCATAAGGCAACTGAAGTGTTATTACTGAATGTGGACTAAGCCAGAGACACAGAACAGATCATTACCCTTGACCCAGTGCAAACATTATTATGCTTCAATAGTATACATTCCAAATCACTTATCTGGCTAATATTCCTACTTTTGGAAAAGAAAAACTTGGTTCAAGCAAAGAGCGGGGGGGGGGGGGAATTAAGCTTTTAATTCAAATATGGTAGTGGCAACACAGCCTTCTACTGTGCTTTGTCTCAGTGAGAATTGTGCATGATTTAGTACAACTAGTTTCCAAACATTATAACTTGATGAACTCTCCAAAGAGCATCCTACTTGTGCATGTAAGTTGAGAGTTGCTTCCCTATGAATGTATGAACACCACTATGAAACTAGCATGTATTTTAAGAGAGCCGTGGCTGTAATTCTAAGTTGATGGCAAGGTAAACTGAATGTCAGGAAAAGACAGACAGTGTGTGTGTGTGTAGCTTATTCTGCAAACCAATGTGTGGCGTGCTGGACTAGGACCTGGCAAACCAGGGTTCAAAACCCCATTCAGACACGAAGCCTTAACTAACATTCCTGTTATTGTTCCTCATATTCAACCAATTCTTCCCAGTGCTAACCATATGAACCACGATGCCGCACTGAGCAGATTTCAAATGTATTCTTCCTGATCTGTGTAATATTGTTCTTAAGCAAGGGATGAAAACCAGTCTCTCAAAGGAAATTGAAACAAAAATGTATGTTTGCTGCTGCAGTGACCTGCCCTTAAAACACTTGATCGCTTCAAAGTAAGGTACACAACATGAACATCCAAATTTCTCGATATTGAAACAGAATGCCTTCAACAGCTGGAAATGAAAGGGCAATTTCCACAACCACAGCTGCTTCTATCACTGTTGCAGTCTGATGGGAGGTGCAGCAGCTGCCAAAAATCTCTCTTCCTCCAAGGTTGGTTTGTAAGACAGATTTTGCTCCTCCCTGGTTGGTTACAGGTCATGAGTTAAGGAGAGGGACCTTAATCATGATCCCAGGTTCAGATGACTTGCTAGCCAAATACTGGATTCAGGTAGGTAGCTGTGTTGGTCTGACGCAGTCGGAATAAAAATTAAAAATAAAAATTAAAAATTGTCCAGTAGCACCTTATAGACCAACTAAGTTTGTTCTGGTATAAGCTTTTGTGTGCATGCACACTTCTTCAGAGAAAAACTTGTACCAGAACAAACTTAGTTGGTCTATAAGGTGCTACTGGACAATTTTTTTATGAGCCAAATACTGGTTTACCTGCCATGCTGCCTCAACCTAAGAAGCCCAACAGGGAGCAAAGTGGCTAAGATTTCCTCAGGAGTCACCTTGCTAGTGCTAAGCCATGGTTCAATTTAGCATTATGTGAGAATATAGCCTAAGCAGTTAGTAAGACTAAGAACATCTCTGCTGAAGCTGACCAGAGACCCATTCAGTCTGACATTCTGTTCTCATGATAGCCAACTTTGTTATGCACTGAATCCAGAAAATGCAGATGGCAGAGAAACCACTTCTAAGAACAATTGCAGGACTGAACCGGATGCATTTAGCGAATGTAATTAAATCTCAAGCTGCACCACAGATCACTTTTCAAATCAGGACAAATACTTTTATTTTTACATGGAAAATTGCAGAATAGGTAATAAAACACAGATGGAATATCCTACCACCAACTTGCTGTCTTACTTCTGAATGAGCTGATGTAGGCGAATAGTTTAGGGGTGTAAAATAACAGTATTGGTGCAAAATAAGTAAAAGAAACTTCCTTAAATACCTGCAGGACTTGTGAGGCTGAAGTAATTCTATTAAGTGTTGTGAAAGATTAATAGAAATCCAGGTCAGCCCAAATGAAAATGTCAGCCTTAAGTTCAAGATTGATTCTGACTGCCTTATAAACACACACAAGTTGACACATTCAAACTGCGTGTCTTCAAGCAGGTTAGCAAACAACGACGTTATTTTGGTATATAAAAGGCAGGTGGATATTATGGCCTGTGGACAGATGTACACTAAACATCACAAAGGAGAAAGCTAACTAACTGGACAGAAAGTCAACACAGGGTAAGACAGTTCCCTGTGGAAATTTTTAACCTTTTTAGGATTAACAAAGGTCAGGATGCTTAAGTAACTAAAACACAGATGGCCTTACCTTCCATGAGTATCTGAGAACTTGCTGAAAAAATGTTTCGTGAGAGAGGATGCACAGAAATAAATTGTGGGCAAGAAGTCCCGGCGATTTCCTATGTCAAAATCAGGCTCAACCCCTTCTTTCCAGAAGAGTTTACTAGTGCTGAAATTCTTAACTTTGCTTTCTTTCTGCAGACATGGAGCAGATTAAGGACTTCCAGCTAGCCGTTTAACCAGCAGCGCAGGACAGCAGAGGCAGGGCCTATGTTGTCTTAAGCTAGTAGGCTTGTAGCAAAATTGGCTTTCATCCTATTGAGATATAGAAGGTTGGCCCATATTGTTGATGCTCCTGAATTTCAGGCTCTGCTCGGATCACCAACAAAAAAAAAACAAACTAACAGCACGACAGAGGAAATAAAATCTTTATTCCCTGCACTCCCAGTGTTTGCTGCACAATGCTCACAGTTTTCCTTCAGTATATTATCTTTCAGAATAAGTCCTAAAGGATTAAGGCGCTAAATCCCCACAATTTTCAGTTCCATACCAGCTAGCAGAGTAGCTACATATACAATCTCTCAATTTCTTTCATTTAAAGTTTTTTTTTTGTCACTGCAATTGGCTTCGCAAAACAAAAACCAGGCATCTCTGAATATAAGGTCTACCTACGTTTTGCAGAGATCCCCGAGTAGAGCCAATATTGGCAACAGTATCAATAACACATTTCAGCTCTTCAAGGGCCAATTGAAATCATGCTGCAATAAACACATAAAGTCCTATAAAATTACACAATTTTGAATTTTGATATTGAAACAGAGAGGTTCTGTCGCCATTAGATTTCATCAATATGCACTGTGCTCCTTCTCTGAAGCAAAAGTCCCCCCCCCATTCTGTTGTGAACCCCCCTGGGATCTTTGGATGAAGGGTGGTATGCAATTTTAATCAATCAATCAATCAATCAATCAATCAATAACAGGAGTCAGTGTTCTTCTATAATAACACTGTTTTGCTGCTGTTCCCCTTGGTCAACCACTGGGGAGGAAAAACCCCAAGCAAGTCTATGGCATCTCTCTACCACTTCCCTTTTTTAGCCTTCTTGGCAGAACCTGCCAAACCATCTCTTCAACAGCTCAATTATAATCACTGCAACCCTCCTTTACTTCCCATTTGTCCCCTTCCCCCTCTCCCTGGTCTTTGTTCAGCACACTTCCAGCTATCAGTCAATCTTTTCTGTCCCCTTTCCATGTCCCTTTGTGATGTCCCTTTCTCAGCTGTATCCTCTTAAAGCTCCAAACACACACAAACACATCTCCTTCCTGCTTCCCTTATACTCTTGAGTTCTCTTTTCCTTTCTTCCTGCTTTCCCACTCACAGAGTTGCTCCTACGGCTTTCCCCACACACACCCTTGCTGTGTCAGTTCTTCTTCCTCTGTGGTCTCTCCCTCTTTTGTCTGACCCTTAATGCTCATGCCCTCCCCTGCTGTTTTTTAAATCTCTGTGTTTGTGCATTCCTTTCAAGGCTGTAACCCCACTTCACAAGGAGAACAAGCATGTATAAAGAGTTCTCCCACCTGCAATATTGCAGGCAAATACCAGGAAGAAAAAAATCTAACAGTAACGGAACCACTGTCTGGCAATATATACAACCAGGTAGTTTTGTAAGACAGTGTGCTTATTGTAGCACACATTTTCGCTCTCATCCCGGGGCAAAGTTCGCGACAAAGGGCATCTACTTCCGGGTTAGCGGAGCGCATAACCCGAATAATTCATAAGGGGGAGGTTCGCAACACGAGGTACCACTGTACTGTTATTGTGCCATCGAGGCAAAAACGTTACTAGGTCTGCAAAGATACATTGCACCCAGATGTTACACAATTATTTAATTAAACTATTTGCAAGAGACACAATGTGTCAAGAACTTATTTTCAGAGGAAAGACTATGCAAAGAGTCTATCCTTGGGGTTGTTGACCTCTTGTTGTCCAATTAGTCTTAAAAATGAACTATGAACGCCATAAAGCAGATTGCAGACGGACGTGGTATTTCTCTAATAGATGATGGACTTAAGATACCACCTTGCATTGATAAAACTCTTGTCAACAGATATAATTGACAGGCATACTATATTTTCAGCACCCCAAGATGTGTGTCCATAGACATAAGATCTCAAGAAGCCCTTTGGTTATCATTTAGGATTAGCCTCTTTTCACAGAATGAGTGATGGGTTACTGTGAAAGTATTGTTGGAAACAAGCCACCTCTCTGGATTCCATTTATGGGCAACACCTGTTCAGAATATTCTATTACAATTATCATGACACTACGAAAAGACATGGATGCACATAGTATGATAAAAGCTACTTCTACCTCTCAATGTCATGTGCAGAGACATGCTCTACTCTCTTTTCTTGCTGAAGTAGATGTCTGGCATGGCCATTTACGTCATGAACCTCAATAACAACAACAACAATAATACAGTAATTTTATTATTTATACCCTGCCCATTTGGCTGGGATTCCCCAGCCACTCTGGGCTGCTTAGAGCATATATAAAACATAGTAAAACGGTTCTGGGCTATTGATTTGTTTAAATTTGAGACTGCAACGTAAGAACAAAAGTAGAAGAGTTAAGTAGTTAAAGAAGCAGTGCCTTCAATCACCAGTACAGTGGTACCTCTGGTTAAGAACTTAATTCGTTCTGGAGGTCCGTTCTTAACCTGAAGCACCACTTTAGCTAATGGGGCCTCCCGCTGCCGCTGCGCCGCCAGAGCACAATTTCTGTTCTTATCCTGAAGCAAAGTTCTTAACCTGAAGCGTTATTTTTGGGTTAGCCAAGTCTGTAACCTGAAGCGTATGTAACCCAAGGTACCACTGTATGTGACATTTAGAGAGAAGTTGGGATAATTGAGCAGCAGCTACATATTTATGCCTGTCCCACAAAAAACCCCTCTCAGCTTAACATTTAAGAGCAGCAATGTTATTTCAAGGCATTTGATATCGCCTCTCTCCACCATTCCACCTCCCTCTGTTTCTCTGTTCCTCCTGGGCTTCAACAACAAATATGTAAAGATTCCTTGTACCCCGAAGAGTTAATTAGCCTACATGCAACTGATGCTACAGAAAACCATGCACATTTCTATTTTAAAACAATTGAAGAGCGTTAACAAGCACCACCAATCAAGCAAGAGTAATTTTAGCAAAAGTTAACTGGGGGGAAACAACAACTCAACGGTTGAGAAATCTAATATCCAAAGAAACCTGCAATCAAGTCTCATCAACCAAAACAGGTCACAGGGTCAGATCTTGGATCCCTGCTGCTGTCACAAAGGTACAACTGGCGTTCTCACACTGGAATTGGGACCCATCACCATCCTCATGCAGTAGCAACAGCAAGCAGTATGTAGTGGCAACTGCTTTTGTGGGACTAGGGACTACACACTCTCTGGCATCATATGGCCCTTTCCTATCAGGCAAAAGCTGGCCATGAGTAGATTTCAAAATCTCCTCTCCTTTATTTCAATACCCAGACGACTTGCAAGACAAATTTGTTTTAACAGCTGTTATGTGGAAAGAAAAAGTTAATGAGGTTTCCTGAATTCCTGTATGAAGGTGTACAAATATCATCTTAACTACAGAACAAAACTGCATAATAAAGTTCCTGTAATATTAGGTGCACTTATCTGAAATGTCTACATATCCGCATTCATCCTTGCCTGTGTCCCGTTCCAAGCATTCCCACCCCCTTCTGAGCTTGTCTCCATTCTGCTTAGAACCACATTTCAAGTTCAATTTGAGGCAGGCAGTTTTCATTTTGTTTTATTAAGTTTATAATGCCTTTTTTGTTCCTCTGCTGTCACCAGGGAGGTCTGCAGAGTAGAGTGGCATTCTTTGGATCACTGACAGCTAACAAGGAGGATTTGCCGGGCCAACAGAATTCAGAACACACAGTTTGTGTACATAATATAAACAGACTGCACTACTAAGCAATCCTATCGTTCTTTGATTTTATTTGATTTTTACCCTGATTTACTTTAGGTTAACCTGACATAACTATTCTTCACCCTTGCTGTGAGCTACCACGCCTCCCACAACAAAAATGTTCAAATGTAAGCTCTGCACATAGCAGAGCATGTGAGGCTGGTTTCTAATAATGGAATTCAGTACTCACAGGGTGAAGGGATTAATGTTTATCTCTGACTCAAAACACAGCTTGCCTAAGTGTTTGCCATCAGATTGGTACAGCTTTCAAAATCAACTGAATTGTATTTATAGGGTCTAAGTCTCCCCCAACCCACCTCACAATATCAATCCTTCAGAGATGAACAGACTACCCTGTTTGAAACTTTGTTGAGATCTCCTGTAAAGTTATTGTACTTATTTTGTTCATTATATGTGAACAATCATGTTTTTAAAGGTGGGAACATACTCCGGAAAAAAACAGATGAAACCATAGCGCATGTTGAGCCCGTCACCTTTCCAGCATAGGAGCATGCTCTGAAAGCAGGTACAGTGTTCTTCTTCTTCTGAATTAAATTTATATACCACTCAAGGACTTACAGTGTACAGGTGGAAAAGTTCCACGGGGTTTAAGAAGGATGGAGCATATTTCTACTGAAATGAATACAACTATACAGTATTAAATGTAAACTCAACAGAATGGTAGCCCAATCAATTCCAAGCCCAATGCAAAGTGCTCAAATGTTTAAATCCCCAAAACTACTTAGGCCCGTTCCGTTACTTCCGGGTTCGGCGCGTTCATTACCCGTGTCGCACGCATCCTGAAGCATGCGTAACTCGAGGTACGACTGCATCTTTAGATCAGATTTCAAAAGCAACCATCATATGCTTTTTAAGCAAAACTTTATTCACAAAGGGTAAAGGATTTGGAATACCAAATGCTACTATCTCTTTTGTAGGATTTTTAAGCAACTAGCTTAGTTAATACATTTCCTCTTCTCCATTAACAAGTTTGTTTTCTCTGCAATCTGCAAATGCATGTTGTGAAGCCAGTTTCATACTAACTGCATTATCATTATTAAAATTAGGAAGTATCAGGGGGGCAGTGAGGATAACAAATGCATGCGGCAGTGAGATTCTATGGGGAGTACAGATACCCAAAGATGATATTCTTGTCATTAGGAGATACTGAGCCTCAGATGCACTAGGCTCATTATAGCCTTTGATTCTGGCTCTCTGTTGAGAAGTTTTACTGGAAACAGAAATGGGAGAAAAACACAAATACATCCTTAAAAAGCTTAAATGGATAGAACTGAACACATCAATTGAAATGTCAGATCGTTAGTTTTTAATGCTTAAATTGTATACCCCTGCCTCTTTATCTCTGTATCTGACGACAATTGTCCGATTCCCGAAAAAAATGTGATGAAAGATTCACACCTGACGCCACCAGATATGCATAACAAACAGATTACATTAGCAAAAATACCATGGGCCAAATGGGGAGGTTTTATCACAATATATAATAAGGTATTTCACAGAAACTACAGATAGGTAGATACACAATCATACAATCACAGAATCATAGTGTTGGAAGGAACCCCAGATGTCATCGAGTCCAACCCCTTGCAATGCAGGAATGCAATGCAATGCACTACCCACCTTATTCTCAGAGGGAAACAGTTGGGGCAGGACTACTTTCCAGTGGACTGAACTCATTTTAGCTTCCACTAACACCAGGTTCTGCCCCAATAGCCTGTAGGACTTGGTAAAATCAATTAACAGGTGTTGCTCTGTACACCAATTTTAGGGATTGCATTGATATAGTGTGAGGAAAAACTACCTCACAGACACCTTCTCCCTCTAGTGTGTGTGTGTGTGTGTGAGAGAGAGAGAGAGAGAGAGAGAGAGAGAGAGAGAGAGAGAGAGAGAGACAGAAGGCTGAATTCAATTGCTATCCTATATATGGCAGAGATTGGGAGTAACAATAACAGCACAACTTACACCCCATCCATGGTACCTGACATCTCAACAGGTAGACATCAGGTAGACAACAGGTAGACATGGGACATGGTATCTCAACAGGTAGACATCTTTCAAATTGGATATAGGTGTTCAGGCACATTTTCCAGGTAAAATTTCCCAGATTACAATTGTGGAATCCACACCCACAAAATCTCAGTTTTTGAGCATAAGCTTTGTTTGAGGCTTATTTTTGATGTGCTAGAGAAATAGTGGGGTTAAGAGAAATACAGTGGTATCTCTACTTACGTTCACCTCTGGTTATGTATCCTTCGGGATATGTACACGGCAAACCTGGAAGTATTTTTCCGGGTTTCGCCACGCACGCCTGCGCAGAAGCGTCCCTCCAGTTGCGGAAACCTCAGGATCTGACCGGACCTCCAGAACGGATCCCATCCGCAACCGGAGGTACCACTGTATGGGGCATATCTGCCAGGTGGGCAGGAAGGACGAGGTGCACACAGGGGAGAGATCCAGCCTTTTATGGTACTTGGACTTATGGCAATAGATGTTGCCAAAAGGCGTAAGTGCAATAAATGGGCATATATTGAACCATGCCACTCATTTAAGTCCTTGGGGTTTCATTTTTGTGAAAATAACCTATGGCACACCCATTTGGAGGCAATTAAAACTTAAATCTGCTTGTTCACTGGGAGTTATAAGACACTTTATTATACTAAAGATCACCTCATCCATTAGAATCAATGATTTTTTTATGTTGCTAAAATGTATATTGCTTGTTATTTGGTGCAGCAAGCACAGTTCTGGTAGAGACAACTTCGATATAATCCAAAATAAGGCCCTGTATTTGGTGCTTGGAGTCCTACAATGTACACTTGGTGCAGTACTTTAGTTGAAGTGTTTGTTTGTTTTTTGTCCAAAAGAACACATTCATAAACTTCAATTGTGCAGTGTGTGTGTGGGGGGGGGACCTCTCACTAATGCCAGTCCAACACTTAGCAAAACTGCCCCTGCCTCCCCGACCTGCAAACTAAACAGAGTGCTGTAGTAGTTTGATGTCAATTAATTATGTTATTCATGTAATGTCACCTCAGGATATGACTGACCATAAGAAATTTGATGTAACCTTTGCTGAAGATGCCAAATGGAATTGGAATAATTCCAACCCTCAGTTAGCAATGTTAAAATTAAATCTGACCATGAAAGGGTTGTTTTTCTGCAGGAATTATTCCCCCACCCCACCCTGGTAGATATGCAGCTCAGATTTCAAATATAGCCCAAAGAATATCTAACCAGCAAATTTATTAATAGGACAAGTGAGATTCTTTGTGTGTTGGATTATAGGCCAGATCACATATATTGCACATGGTATTCATCATTCCCCCTTATGCAATACACCTAGGCAGTGGCGGAGAAACCCTCTCCGGCACCCGGGGCGGCGCAGCCCGTATGGACTGCGCATGCGCACTCAGTACGGAATGCCACACATGCACAGTCCGTATGGGATGCTGCACATGCGCAGTCCACACGGGATACTGCTCGCGCATGGCGACCATACAGGCTGCCACACGAGCAGCATCCCGTACGGATGGTGCGCGAGAGCAGCAGCCTGTAAGGACGGCGCGCCAGCATGCGCTCTCAGCCGCTCTACAGCTGTTGGGAGGCAGGGGCCATCTTGTCACTCCTCCCAGAGTGGAACCTGCGGCGACCCCCCCTTCCTACGCCCCTTCACCTAGGGATAGATTCCAATATTAATTCCAGAATTTTTAAGACAGTATCTGACTCAGGTGATTTCAAAATTAGATGGTTTCTGGCTGATGCAAACAAATTTGTTACACTGGGACAACTATTTACATGCTAGCAACCAAAAAGAAGAAAATAGTTATAGGTGCAATCAGCACCTATAATGGTGTTTTGGTGTTAGGTAAAAGTGTGGCTTTCACCCAAGCATTGCTAAAAGGGGGGGGGGGATGCCTCTTGCTTGGCTGATGTTGAATAGTGTTACCATTTGCAAGTGCATCTACAGCATGAGTTTCTTTCTCTTCCCTCTAATAAAACAGGGGATGCTGAATGCAAGTTTCTGGCGCAAGACTAGCTATATTGCCAATATTTAGCTCCACAAATCCACCACTGTCCCTGCTTTTCACATCATAATATCGGCTGCTTTCTTATTAACTTCTAGCTTTTTCTTCTTTCTCTGTAGGTCATAGTACCATAGACTGTACTGCAATGAAAATATATTCCATCTTATTGAGACAAATTATATCACCTTTTTACTCAGTGAGGTCATTCTTTCCTTGTAAGAAACCAAAACAAACACAAACCAACCAACCAACCAAACAGAAACAGAATTCTATTTTCCTCCACACAGTCTAATTCATTGTTTCAAACTAAAATACATAAGTGAAATATAGGTTACTATTTTCAAAATGTTTACCTAAGTGATTTTTTATTATTATTATTTGCTACTGAGCAAAAAACAAAGTAGCTAGCATAAAACACTCATTTCCAAGTCCATTTTCCATCAGTGTATATACGTATTGCTGTAAGGCCAAACACACAAACCAATAATTAACATGTTATATAAAAAATACTCCCAAAGCTACTACAGCCATAATATAATCACCTGAGATAATAAAGCACATGAATAATTATTGCTTACCAATTTTACAATAATACAAGTCTCACTGGGGGGGGGGACTTTCCTGGTACCTTGATCTTAATGCCAAATCCTACTGTATCTCAGTTATACTAGCATACAAACTTAATTGCCTGTACCTGAAATATACCTTAAAGGTATTCTGTTGCCATTCATACTAAGCATGTTGCCAAATATTGCATAGCCAATATGCAAATACCCATGGAGGGAGTTTCTCTTAAACAGGATATTAGCAAAGCAGATTACGATGTATTGATCTTATGAAACAAACTTTAAAAATAAGAACTCAGGTGAAGGTGTGAATTTAGACCTGAAGGGATAATTGTCTTTAAACAGTAGGTGTAAAAAGCTTCCCTTTGCAGCAATCTACAAAAAATGTCTATAGGGGCATGTGGTGATGACGTGACTACTTTGATAACACTAAATCTGAGATCAGTGCCTCTATGTCCCATGTTTAAAAAATGCTCCACTAAGAGAGCCTCTCTGCCCCCCTGTCTAATTCTGGATCTATGTTTGTTAATCCTAATTTTCACAGCTCCAGTTGTTTCTCTCCTATATTGTATATTTATTTTTTTGCAGGGACAACAGATGAGGTATATAACCCCTGCACTAGAACAAATGGGAAAATGTTGAAGGTATTGTTTAAAATCTACTTCTGGACAATCAATTTTGTTTGAATAGCCAAGGGACAATGTTTTCAGCAATGAAAGGGGGCAAGGGCAAAATGGGGCAGACCGGACAGGGCGGGACTTTCCCACACAATGGCTGGGAACAAAACTCCCACGTAAACAGGAATTCCCCTATATACTAATACTGTAAACTAACCACACAAGAAATTGTTTGTACACCTGATCTGCTAAGAAAGAAAACCAATGAAAAGGAAATACTATCTAGTAAAGTTTATATTGGTATATTTTAATTCCAATTGCCAGCAAATAACAATAAAAATAGTGTTTTATTGTCCACTGAAATTAATGGACTTTATAATTGCTTTTTAAAAATTAAAGCACGTCTCTGCCTGGAACAAACAAAAGAAACCCTACTCGTAGGAGTAGCCATCCTTTTTTCATCTCTACATCCAGTCCCATATAACCAAAAGATTACCCAGCAACTTGGGGATTTATGATTACAATAGACTGCTGTGGACACTTTATAAATGTACAGGTGGTACTGAATTATGAATACATATCCAACACTGAACTGAGCAGAAGTTAATTCTCTTCCCGCCCCCCCCAAACCACACTTGTTATCATTTAGCTATCTTACGAAGTTGTCCTTTGAAATATGGAATTGGTGTTAACACAGTACTTTGATCATGTAAAGCAACCAAGTATTAAATTTTCTCATTTAATGCCAAGACTTACAACTCTCAACTCTTATCAGTCTTGTCCCTTTAGCTCTAGGCACCATCCTTCTGTGTCAGCTATGATTTCAGTTAAACAAAGATATTGCTTATGGAACTCCAATATGCTTTTCTTGAGCTCTAGACAGAATTAAATGAGAACTGAGCTAGTCAACAAACAGCATAATATGGGAGGGATGAAATTGTGGGTAAACAGGACAGGGGGGGGGGAGAAAAAACTTAAGGAGCAAACAGAGCTGTCAGCTTTGTTATCCAAGAGGCAGTATCACTTATGTTGCATGAATGAAATGTCCTCTAAGAGTTTATTCTGAAGGTTTAACTTGAGGCCTCTTGCGTTCTGTCTACATGTGAGGGGAAAGCCAGATTAAAGGAAAAACCACTTCCTTTCTCCAGAGGATCGTTTCATCAGTTAAGGGTGTGATCTGAACATCCTCTTTGGGGTTCTTTAATCTAAGAGTCAAGGTTTCAAATCCTGGCTCAAGCATAAACTAACAAGCAGAGACGCTAGGAAAACCACATCTCAGCCTCATATTGCCAGTTAAGAAAGGGAGGAATTGTTGATCTGCCTGGCATGTTTGTTCCTAGCCAGAATACAGTGGTACCTCTAGTTATGAACTTAATTCGTTTCAGAGGTCCGTTAAGAAGAAGAAGAACAGTTTGGATTTGATATCCCGCTTTATCACTACCCAAAGGAGTCTCAAAGTAACATTCTCCTTTCCCTTCCTCCCCCACAACAAACACTCTGTGAGGTGAATGAGGCTGAGAGACTTTAAAACAAGTGTGACTGGTCCAAGGTCACCCAGCAGCTGCATGTAGAGGAGCGGAGACGCGAACCGGGTTCACCAGATTATGAGACTACCGCTCATGTACCACACTGGCTCTCCTGAAACTGTTCTTTACTAGAGGCATGCTTTCGCTAATGGGGCCTCTTGCTGCCGCTGCGCCGCCAGCACACGGTTTCCGTTCTCATCCTGGGGCAAAGTTCTCAACTCGAGGTAACACTTCCAGATTAGCCGAGTTTGTAACTTGAAGCGTTTGTAACCTGAGGCGTTTCTAACTCAAGGTACCACTGTATAGGGTTTTATCAGTCAGTCAGCTGAAATACTCTTTCCCACCCCCTTGGCCCTAGTTTCCAGGGTTGTTGGGTGGTTGTTGTTGTTGTTGTTTGTCTCAGTTGGTTAGTATTTCATGGCCATGCTGTCCTCATTGGTCCTAATTTTTGTGTACTTGGAGAATGTCCTATATGCTAGTAGTGAACCCAAAAGCTTAACAACAACAGCCAATCCATTTGGTAAATTCTCTGAGGTATTAACATTTTATTTTGAGACTTTTTTAATGAAAGCAGTTTATCTTTTAATAATATGTTTCTATCATTGCTTATTTTTCTCATAGACTGAGGTGTGGATATAGCATCTGTGCTCAGGATGTCTGCACTATTCTGGCTCATAAGCCACAAAAGGTATTGCTGCCAATGTTCCATCCACATGACTGGCAACTTACACTTGCAGGCAACAAGACTACTTACTAGAGCTGCTAAGCAAGGTAAATAAATACACCCACCTGAGAGATTTGTCAATCAGCATCTTTACTCTACCTGAGCCAAGTAACCCAATTTAAGTCCTTGTTTCCCCCAAAAAACTGTTACCACGCTGACTTAAATCAGTAAGTCTTCCGTGTTTAATGTTTTCCTTTCAAAAATATCAGCTAAGTGTAAAGCCAACTATATTCCATATCTTTAGGCTCCATCATCATTTTATGGGAGCATGGAGACTCCTCTCACAGACAGTTTATATCCTTCGAACTCTTATGTTTTACAGCCCGCTCTCTTTAATGGAGAATACATTTTGAATTATTTTGAAATAACATTCCTGTTTGAGTAGCATTTGAAAGAAATGGTTTTATAGGTCACATAAATTGCAAAAGAATTGACCTGGTCTTAAGTTTTTCTGCAATCAATCTGAGATGCCATTTTTCGGAGCTTAAGTAGTCACCGAGAGTGTTATCGAGTGGAAAGCATTCAATAGCTGTTGATTTTAATTCTCTTAACATGGAGAAGATAATATTTATTAAGAACCTGGTGTCCATAACTGTGTAATAGGACAAAGAGAGCAAATAGCCTTCTATAAACATGTTGTTTTTCACCTGAGAGGTGCATGAGTGATTCATTATCAGCAGTATTCCTAACTAGTTATCTGTGCATTCATAACAGAAAGTCCAAGAATTTAAGTCAATCATTTTTCCTGAAAGCTCATACAGACCATTAAGCGCACAGAATATGGTATAAAATGTTGCTCTTTATCATGTAACTATTAGCTATTTAAACCACGTTTGCAAGATTTGTTTTATGGGGGGAAACTACAGAAAAGCCTCTCACCTTTGGAATGGTGTTTTTGGATTTATATATTGCCACAGAAAATGTGGTTTCAGAAAAAGAGATACCTAGTTAAAATTATTGTGGATTGTTTATAACCTATGCTGCTGGGACAATGGAAGTATTTGCATAAAGTGGATTTCCAACCACACCAATGACAGAAGTGGCTACAATGTATCCATATAATGACCTTTTCCTGTGTAAGTCCAGAAGTGCACACTTACATCCAAAACAGCAACAAACATTTTACCCTCCCTGAACATTTCCAAAGTAAACTGCATTTACTGACATAAAAGAGGACTCTTCAGGCATGCAAAAGAGATTTCTTGCATCTCCCTTCCCATAAGTTCCTTCCATTGTGGTTTGAGAATGTTCCTAAAGCTGTCCAGCTTTCAGAATTAAATTACTGGACAGCAAAAGCTGCTGTTATATCAGAATGAGAAAGCTGAAATTCGGGCTCAGCATTCAGCTCCTTAGATCAAAACCGACATTACTGCCTCCTAAAATTCACTTTTTGCAAGGCGGTGAACAGTAAATTCACAATTAAGATTATGCCTGGAGTCATATGAGACAAATTTGGGGACCAATATAATATAAAGCAAGAACAGTATTTTTTTTTAAAAAAACTAAAAGTCGTGTAGCAAAGGCTACTGTCTTATTTAAATGAACATTTTACGCAAAAAGTATGTTAAATATCATATTTATAGCACCACCACCACCACTATTATTATTATTATTCTGTGCTTTAAAACATTCTTTAAAAAAACTGTAAAGTGAAGTCACTTTAAGCAGAATCCAGCATACTTCTCCCAATATTAGAATAACATAACAGACAAAACAATTTCTGATCATATTGCTATTCAGTTATGCCGTTTGTTTGTTTGTTTGTTTGTTTGCTTAATGGATCAGTGGTAAGTTCTTCAAGCTTGCAGCAAATAACTCAGAATATTTATGTTGGACTAGAACGAAGAAGCTGACTTGGTTCAAAGAAGACTAAGCATCTTGGAGAGCAGACAAGATTGTTTGCAGAATAATTATTTGACTTATTTTCCTTGTGAATTAAAAGCAGCTATAGCAAACTGAAACATACGTTAGACATTCATCTTCTGCTGCAGTTACTAAAGAATTGTGAGCCCAAATACAGGTTTAGTCCTACCCTGAAGGCTTCGATATTCCAAATACAAACTAAATACTCCAAAGTAGCAACGAGGCAAAGTAAAATAAAGCAGCTATTTTATCAACAGCTGATAAACACAGGTTCTGCTTTCCAAACACAATGTATTCCCAGGAAATTGTTCGTTAGGCAAGCGTTTGCATAAGGAGCTGGTGATTTCCATTATTTTCTATGGGAACATTTCTAATCCATGATTTCTCCCTCTTCCATGGTTTCTGCCCAAAATAGCTGCCACTGATCAGCAAAACTCAAATAAGTAAGGCAGTGGACAAATTCTGGCTGTTTGGATATCTGAATCAGCCGGTTGTGTGGTGAGGTTCAGGTATGATTCTTTCTTTTCAGATTAATGAAATTTCAGACAACAAGCATTCTAACAGTGGGACGTGGGTGTAGTTATAATTCTTATTAGAGCAGGAAGTACAAAATGAAGCTTCTACAAAATTCAGAGAATGCCTAAATCAAATGGCACCCAAAAATTTAAGAGTGAGATATAATGAATTGTTCATGGTCAATAATTATGGTATTATAAAGCATAACATAATTTGCTGCTAGACACATGTACTCATAATAAACTGGTGAACTGATAAACCAGTCTTCTGTGCTAAAAATTAATAAAATGTTCTACCCTGCATTATATGGCCTTTCCTTTTTTAAAAAACAAAAACTAAAACAAAACCCTACTTTCTTTCTAATACTGCAATGAGAGGAAAAACATGTATCATTTATTTTTTTGTGAATCCTCTCACTTATTGAGAAGGCCATTTTTACAAGCCGGTTCATTATTTGAAAAATTCAGGTTAAACACTACCTGAGTCGAGTTTACTGGTACCAGCAACTGTTTGTTCATAACTTTTTTATTGGCACTATTTACAGGATTATAAATCACTAACAACAATGGCTCTTGACTAGCACATTGTGCACAATTGAATAGCTATGCTAACAAGCAAACCATATAATAATGAAAAGGGCCATACCATCATAACAGCAACTGCATCGAATAGTTTACATAGATGGTTTTAAATACATTTTTTAAACTCAGTATATTTCATCTCAGGCTACCCTTCATCAGGAAAAGCATCACTAATTTTGTGTCAGCGATGAAGAAATTAGAATAAATTCTAAACAATTATATGACTTGGTAGTTTGGCTCACAATCAAGGTGGAGACCAGAATAATATCTGTCTACTAAATAAATAAATAACTACTGGACAACACTGATAGTTAGAATTGTGATTTGATATGGCCAGTAACTCTTATGTGGAATCTTTTTGACTTCAAGGGCTCTAAAATTATTTCGAATTTTAATTATGAACCAAAAACTCAAGACATATAATTAGCCAAGTTTAGAGTCCAAGATGGTGCATAAGCTTTCCTCTTGTGCATAATTTCTCCCCATTTCAAATCTAGTTTGGAGAAGTCAATTTATGTTTCAGTTGCAATATTCAACATCCAGGTAGATACTTGTATGGTGGATTGCTCCCTCCTGGAGAAAATAATATTCTTACAGATAGGAAAGTAATATCCCACGAAAGCTCATACCAAGAACAAACTCAGTTGGTCTCTAAGGTGCTACTGGAAATAATTTTCTATTTTGTTTTGAAGGAATCGTCACTGTCCGGCACCCAACAGAAACAAGAAAGGATTGCAATCCCCTCTTTCTCACACACCCATAAACAACTGAAGCCTCCCTCAGGCAGCTCCTACTCCATTTGCCTACAGGCAGCAAAACAAATACAGCAGCAACAGGAGGATTCCTGTGTTTCTCAAGCAGTTAGTTGCCTGCCAACTGTTCAATGTGTCCAGCAGGCATGTGAGTGGTTTCTGCGCTTCTTCGCCTACCACAACACACACTTTTTTTTATAAAAAAAAAACTTATCAAGTAGCTGCCTGCCAACTGCTCCATGTGGCTGGCAGGCAGCGAAACAAAAACAAATAGAGCAGCAAATGGGGAGGCGAAAATGACAGCTCTTTAGGATCCTGGGGATTCCTACTGCCTAGTGAACAACTCACATATCAATCATGGCTCTGACTTTACTCATTGGCTAAATACTCCGATGGGTGGGAGCAGCCAGGCTGGATTGCTTAACAGAAATTGCTTAGAAGGGAACCTACATACTTTGTTTCATAACTGGTATCACGGAGCCAGCCAGTCAGTAAATCGCACAGTCCAAAGATGGGATTGACTCTTTATTAGTGAAGCACGATCTTCACGGACTAGACAGAGTTTGACGCTTCATGAGCACAGCAGTTCATGCCCTGTAGGTCTTACTCCAGGAAACTAAAGGTCCCTGCCTCCCCTGTCACCAGGGCTTCTACAAAGCAATCGGAGACTGCGCCTGCATGCAGCCTGTCTTTGCTCCTCTCTTTTCATGCCTCTTCTGGTTCTGGGAGACTAGCGCAGAGGGGAGCTTGTCGCAGCAGCAGGAGGAGTTACCCATGATTCATCAACAGCCTAAATAATCTCTGCCTCTTGGTGTCCGTCATCCCATGTGCCTGCTTCAGCTTCTGATTCTTGACTCCTCTCTGCCACAGACTCTCCCAAGGCACTAAGTCCTGTTACCCCTTCAGCTTCTGACACCTCCTCTTCCCAGTCTTCTCCCTCTTTTCTCTGGGGCCACTCACTGATGTTCCACAAACACTGCATGGGCTATGAGCCTTTTCCCCTTGATTGTTCCTCAGCTGGTTCCTCCCACCATTCCTTTTGTGTCTAAACAGTCCAAGACAACTAGAGAATTGGTTTTTTTAATAAAATAAAATAAAATAAAATAAAATAAAATAAAATAAAATAAAATAAAATAAAATAAATAAAAGTAATATAAAGATGAAAATCCGGGAGCCCTGCCTGAGGGCATCATTGAAAGCCCATAGGTACTGGGTTGATGGCTCCCATTTAGGAATTAACACACAAATTCTACTACTTTCAGCTGGTGCCCTGGAAATACATGAATAAGTATGTTTATATCCTAGCCAGATATCACACTAAAAATTGAGTTATAGTAGAATACACTTCCTGTCTCCATCATCTGTCCCTCTTCAACAGCATGTAATATTAATCTGTTCTTCAGTTTGACAGGTCTAAGCAATCACTGATTTTTTTTCTCTTTGAATAAGAAACAGTTTTATTATATCACTGTCTTACTGAATTACTCAGTCAAGACAACTAATTATGTATATCTTAACATACATTACAAATCAGACTAGAAGCAAGAAGGCAGAGATGCTTCAGGGTTATTTTTTGTTTGGTAAATTTCAGTATTCCCTTAAAAAAAACCTAAACCAAACCCACACACCATTTTAAAAAGTGATCTAAAATCTCAAACAAATTCATAATTGAGGCTGAATCGCAAGAACTGAGAGATCTTAGTAAATGAGATTAATTCGATCTTCATGTGGCTGTGTTAGAATTAATGAAGTCATTAGTTTTGTTACAATCAAAGTACATGCCAAAACAAGGTGACAGACGCTACCCTAGTGCAATCAGTACGAGGAAAAGAAACAATCCAGTAGTAAAATATTTCAGAGATGTTGCTACAAAAGTGTACCTGATAAGTGACTTGCAGAAAACTGCCCCCCTACCTATTTATTTCAATCAGAACTGAAAAATCAGAGACCACATCTAAATGCATGTTTAGCGTCTGATCTCAAGCTGCGGCAAACCGGAAGTCTTGACGTTATGCCATTCATGACCCCATTGCTTACCTGCATAGCCTGTTAACCAAATGCCAAGATGGCACTCAGTTTGAGAAAGGCCTCACTGACTGTTACAGGATAGAATCAACAAACCAAATAAAATCTGAAATCTGCAGCACTAGATCTTGGCTGGATGGGGAACTAGATTTTCTTGCAGATAGGCCCCTCAGCAGGCTCCCTTGCAGTAAAGTGAGGTTTTTAAAAGAAAAACTGTTCTTTATTTGATTTGTATGTCACTTTCCACAAATAGAAAAGTCCAGGAACAAAAGTAGACACTACTTTGTATCTGTGGTGTGGGAGGACTTTAAACATTTGACCCTACCAAGGTCCCAATAAAAAGACTACACCTAAATATCACAGGATGAAAGTGTCCACAGTCCAGCTTGGCTCTCTCTTCTGTAGCTGCTGTTTATTACAAAAATAAACAAATAAATTATCATAGAGGCATTTACGGTGTGATCAGTATAAAAAGTCTAGCGTGGTCCTGAGTAGCACTATTATGTCCACGTACTAGGTAGTATTTGGTTACCACCTCCTCAGTGCCACAACTTGCAGGCCATCGTAAAATGTACTTTAGATTTCATTTCCTTTTCTTTAGGCAATTCAGCTCGGATAGGTTTGTGTCATTTTGGTCTTGTAAATGGCTCAATGGATCACAAGCCATCCTTTCCATTGGAGATCCTTCTCGTACTTGACACACTTGGGAGATATTCATCAAGTAGAATTTCCATATACAAATACATTGTATGCAACTGAATTTCTTCCCTCCTCAATCCCAGATTGTCCTCCCTTTTATCCAAACTTATACTGTCTTGTGTTTTAGCTCTGTGAAGTGCCATGCCATTTATACGACCGAATAAATAAATAAATAAATAAATAAATACTGCCAATCATTCCAGAAGCTTTTTTTTTATATAAAAAAAACAACATCTTTTGTATCACATATTTTTCAATTTAACAGGATAAATGATACTGGACCCTGGAATACAACATACACAGCGTGAAAAGCACAAATGTTGTAATAATTTGCAAGCATACACAAATGAATTCTTTAAAAAAAAAATCAGTGCTCCATATAGTGCCAAATTACCAAATCCTGCATATATTTATATCCACAGTTTTACACCTCTAGGGTTTACAAACCAAAACTTTAAAACAAACCAGACTACTTGTTGACATTACAACAGTCCTACATAAATTGCAGGACATTATTACTAAAGCTTCTGCAGACAGGTGAAAATTGTACTGCTTAAACAAGGCTTTTGGCCGCAGCTTGGCAGAGCTTACATTGTCCAATGCTTTTTTTCCCTTGCTGCTTGTATAAAATTAGAAAGAAAAGAGCAAGTGTTTCAGCACCCAACCCCTAATACTCCAGAGTTGCCACCCCAGGTAAGTTCCTGATCTTAAGAAATAAAAATAAAAATTGGTGTGTGCATGCAAGGAGTTGCTGTGATGAAAGGGAGCCTGAAAAGCTTCACCATGTGCACCGCATACAACCCTTTGGGTCTCAGCAATATTTTTACCATGCTTTGAACAACTCGAGGAAGGAGTATATCAGTACAATCGGGTCAATTAATATGTAGTAAAAAAAAGTATGCCTACATGCGTACATCAATTGGGATGTGATACACTGTGCAGGTGGGATCCTATTGCAACCTGACCTCTTAAAAATGTGTTAGAAATGAATCAATCATTCAAGTACATACACATTTGAATGCGTATTTGAAATCTTATTGGAGGCAACCTTCATCCAGGTAAAAGGGTTCATGAAAGATCTGGAGAGGAACAGAATTGTGGAAGTTAGCAGGAAAAAAAACAAATACACTGGATCAGTCATTAAGAGAAGAATGTGCACTTCTAATATAGGAGTTGCAATTAAAAATAGTTGTAACAAGTGTTGTTATATTTTAAACAAATAAGGCAGTTGAGCTTCTTTGCATTGTTTTAACTTACTGGGGCAAAAATACATATACAGTATATGGTTTCGAATTAGTCCTCCACGTTTAAGACACTATTCACCTTTCCATTTTTTGCAGTGGCTGTGAATTTAACTGTACAGCTACTAGAAGCAAACCTGTCATAAGCAGAAATAAAGTAACATTTGTGATGATTTTATCAATGTGGTTTGTTCAGTGTCAGACCATTGTTTGGACAGTAAAGTTGACAGAAAGAAGATACTGTTTAAAAGTACAACATATATAGAAAAGAAGTCTTCTGTCCAGTTTTAAAAGCTGCAACTAGACGCTTAAAAACCTGAACGCAACAAACTGAATGCACCAGTCCTTTGCTGGAGGAGAAGTCACTTTAGGCAAACCTCCTAATTGACAGAACAGGAACAAAGCTCTGGACTGCAATCCCAAGGTCTAAACAAAGTCTAATGTGCAGAAAGATAGTCCAGCAAGCATAGCTTGCCCTTTCCCTGCAATGTTGGATATAATCCACCACCACCACATGTGTGAGTGTGTGTACATGTGCGCACATACGTGTGCACACACAGATCCAATAATATGCACACGAAACTACCTTAGATGTTGCAGTGATTACAGAAAAACTTGCATTTATTGGAGGTGAATGTGCACACACGTCCAAGAAGCCTATAGATCAGTCTGCTGTAGCCTTTCCTAGCATGATCAAAGCTCTTCCGTATCCAAGGGATATAAAAATATCTCACTAAATGTCAAACAACAGGTAACAGAAAAGAGACAAGGTGGATATTCAGACAACCAACAAGGTCAAATAAGAAATAATTCTGTACATTCATTTTTTATATAAGGAAAAACCAATAAATACTACCAAACATTTTTTATATCAACCAAATGTGACATCTCAAAATCCACTTGGTACCATACACTGTACCATAATTAATGGTTATGTGAAAATGATACCGAATGAGGCCCATCTTGACTGAAACCCGTATTTCAGTAGCTTCAATGATCATGTTCAATTTTAATTGAATTGCATTTTTTTAATTAGAAAGTTCCATATGTTATGGTCCCTTTCCCACCACAAACCTTTCTTCATATGGCAGCGTAACCTATCACTTAGAAATAAAACATGTTTATACCAAATAGTGTCCTGGCTCTGACTACAAGGGTAAAACTACACATTTCATGCAGTTCCACATTATTTTTAGGAACTGTTTTTGTTTTTTTAAATACAGCCTCTAAACTGTGTTACCCCTTGGTGGCAAAAAAAAATGTGCGGGTACAGGAATATTAATTTTACCTTGCTTCTGTGGGGTGTATGAGCAAGTGCATGTGTGGGGTGGTACAAAAATCCTTTAAATGCACTTTCACGATACAAAATTTCACAGGATATATGATTGATAGCTGAGAGATTTGGGTGTGGTTAGGGAATAAATGATGATTCCCTGCATTAGTCACTACTACAGAGCTACTAAACTGAATCTCAGTGTTTATTTTCCAAACCAAGTCAATATACGACCAAGCATACATATGGTAATCTCACATTTCTCTCAAATTACTCAAGAAATGAAAGGGAATATGTCACTTTGATTGCAAATATTCTGCATTGAAGGTATTTTCCCTTTAACCCATTGTTCTCGAGTCAAAAAGATCATCTTCAAGGTCTGGCAAACTACATAGCATATAATGGCACTGCGATAAATTATCTGGCACCATCAGAAGGATGGACTTTTAATGGCTCCAGTGGGTCTCACCTGAAATCTTGCTAACTCTGCACTGCTCTCTCTTGCGTACCAAATAACTTCTCTATATTTAAGGATCTGGTGACTTCTGTTTCAGTGTATCTGAAGAAGTGTGCATGCACACGAAAGCTCATACCAAGAACAAACTCAGTTGGTTTCTAAGGTGCTACTGGAAAGAATTTTCTATTTTGTTTCGACTATGGCAGACCAACACGGCTATCCACCTGTAACAAATAACTTCAGGATTCGTCATGACTCCGAAAGAAAGTCCCTTTCTCACGTTACTCTTCCACTCGTAGAAAATCTGGATATATCAACCCACTAAAATTTAAATCACCAGACTCATGTAAATGGATTGCATTTGGCTCTGGAACCACTGAAAAGTGGCCAGCTCCTTTTGTGTCTGTTACTGAAAGGTAATGTGGCCTTTCCTACAAAGGCTTGGGTTTTTTGTTTGTTTTGCATTGCCATTTATGCTTGAATACCTTAAGCTTCCTATGCCAATTTATGCTTGGAAGGCGACACACAGTGCTTTGATGTTTCACACCAGTTTCTCTTAGTTCTAATTACTAGTAAGTGGCTCAGAAAGATGCACAGAATATCGGCAATTTCATCAATGTATTTTCCATGGAGGGTGTGTGTTTGTGTGTGTGTGTGTGTGTGTGTGTGTGTGTGTGTTAACAACAAACGAGAAAACAGTCCCTCAGGGATTTTCCATTAGCATGGGCTCTCTCACCTATACATGTAAATCAGAACTGCACATTTTCTTTGGTTAATGGATGACAGGTTTACTACACTTAATCATTACTAATGGATTAAAAATGAGGAAATGGAATCAAAACTTCACTTAACACTGCAAACGTCTGTGCCTAATCCTGCCTAAGTTTGAGAATATGTGACTACACCATAAATCACTATCTTTCATGTAAAGTGATACACCTTCAGAATGCTATCGTGTGCAAGAAAAAGGGAGAAAGGATGCAGATTACAGAGAGTTTCCCTCCCCCTGCTTTTGCCCATCATTATAGAGGACAATGAAATAGTTGACTTGTCAGCATTGTCTACAACTTCACTATTGATCTCCTCCTAAGGCAGATCTTCACAGTTAATTTGATGGATTCCTGACATTCCTTCTCCAGAGCCTAGCTGGAATTGGAGTCTGGCTACCTGCCATTGTCCTCACTGCCAAAACCACAGAGTGTTAATGAGGCTGCTGATTTGCTAAGCTGTGACAGGGCTCTCAGAAGGGGAGGCTTTTTGGTGGAAAACCAGGACAGTTATCCACAGGGATGATGTTGTTGTAGCCACCCAAGGCTGTTCATGGATTCCACTATTTTCCTGCTTCCACTCTTTTCTCTTCTAGAGCAATCCACTTGTTTAACTGAATGCAAGAAATGTAAACACCCAGATTATTATTTTTTTGCAAAGGTCTGCATGTACAATAAAAGGGGGGGGAGAAAAAGAAAACACTCTTATATGGAATATTTTATAATGTAATAGACAGTGAAAATGTGTTTACTCTGATACTTAACTAGTAGCATTAGTGGTACAACTTCATCTTTCAAAATGGCATCTAAAAACTTTCCCAAAAGTGTTTACCTCCTGCCTTTCCCCCCAAATGGTGCTGAAGACAGATAACAATAATAAAACAAGCACAAACATGATTTTTAAAAAATGAAAGTGAAGCTAGTTAAAAGCAATGGTCTCTGCCTGCTGGTAGGTCATCAGAGATGGGGCTAGCAGGCAATCCTTTGGCAAAGAGTTTTGGAGAATGAGATCAGCTACTGAGATCTTTTCTGAAGTTCCTGCCAAATGCACTTCAGATGTTGGTATAACAGAAAGAAGAGCCTCTTCAGTGGATTGGAAAATCTGGGCCAACCTGTGCTATTTCAGATGCTGGCCCCAAGTCATGTAGGGTTTTGTATATGCTAACCATCTTTCGGATATGCCTAGTACTGTATAAAATTACAGGGTGCAAAATGGTGCATGTATTTACCATCGTTAATAGAGATGCAGAGGAGCCTGGCACTCTAAAAGAAGACTTTTAAAAGCTGAGTCTTCTGTCTCCTGAATTGTGCCAGTGAGCAATGATGAACATAAAAAGGGTGAACTGCTCTTATCATGCAAAAGCAGCACAGCACCAAAGACCTTCTTCCACAGGAAAGATGAATAATCATACTTTTCTGTGCCGTGGTCCATATTTAACCTTGTCTTTTTGTTAGGGCTTTTAATCTATATCAAAAATTCCAGTTTCAGCTCCTTAGCTGCTTAAGAGCCAATTGCCTGTTTGGGCCCATAATGAACTTGCCTGCCCTAACACGATAGAAGGTGCTAAGAAAATGTATAAGAAAGTCGTTCCCAAGAGAAAATGGTCTTATGCAAGGTAGGTGGCTGAAACATCCTCTCTCGTATTAGGAAACATTTCCACCTTCATTTCTCCCATTCGGATCCAACCATTCTGTGTAGCACCACCTTAAGGTGAGGTGCCAGAAAACCCCCACCCTCCCTCCTCAAAATCTGCTTCCATTGGATACCTGTCTCTTACTCTGGGAGCTGAATGGACAGATTATTTCTGCCTTAGTCCTACCTTCTTCAAAGAGGCAAAACTAGCAAACTTTAACCACAGGGGATGCTCAAGAAGTCATTAGGTTCCTCCTTGGCACTAGTAGCAGGTGCTGGTCATTTTGGATAGGATCACAGCAAGAGAGAAAAGAGTTAAAACTTCTTTTCATTTCATGCTGAGTTCCTAACAAAAACTGATCCATGCCTCTGCTACTTTTTAAGATGATGGAGTTCCTAATGACTTGTTTACTGTCACATGTAGTTTGGCACTGAGCTTCTTCAAATCACACAACAGACACAACAACTCTTATGAGATTTGAAAAGAGGAGCTCAAGTGCTCAGATGTACTGAACTGAGGTAGGTCAAATTCTGTTCCAACCTATCTAGTCATTCTCATGACTAATTTTGCTAAGCATCTTAGCTTCGTATGGCCCAATATTCAAGGGAGCTGATATACATAATACCTGGCTGTTTTTGACTTTCTCAACATTTTGTAGTACAATTAAGCGATTGACAGATTGGAGCTGGCCAAGGGAGATGTTACGAAAGTAGGAGTTAACAGTTTTAGGAAACAGCTGAGGTTTGGGACCCTCAAATTGCTATTAAAAATGTAACCAAATCCTACAACTCGCAGATAAGCTACTACTTTATAATATGTATCACATGGTCAAATCCTTCCTAGTCAGCATATTTATTAGATACAGGTGGGAGACAGCATATTTGAATTGCCCCAAGTGTAAAATATTGCATGTCAAAGTGAAGGGTTCGTCTTAACAGACTGATTTCTATGCGAATTACTTTTAACACACACATATACAGGTGCACAGAATTGTTATTCCAATTCACTGACTTTAAAACAAGAAGCATGACAAATTATTTGAATTAGCAATTGTAGGGGCTGCTGCATCTATGGATTTGCTGATTTCAATGGGTGTTACACATTCATTCGAAATTTAAAGTTAAGCTCTTATTCTATTAACTACACCTCTTCAAAGGTTATGTAAAATAGCAGGTGGAATTTTAAAGATGTTAACAGCAGCATTATGGCTATAAGTGGGTAGCTACTACTGATAAGGAAGCAGCTCATATAACTTGGGTCAACAGAAGACAACCTTAGCTGCAGGAAATTAGAGTGAATATTGAGAAAGTTAGAAATTAAAGCTCAAGAAGCACCGTGCCGCTAATTAAGACGTCAAACATTTGGATAATGCTACTTCATTTGCTGGTGATATTTCCATAAGAGATGTGAGTGCTGAAAATCTAATGTGATGTGTGTATGCTAACTGAATATTTACTTGCTCAGACTTCATAGAAGTCAAATGTAGGCATTTCTCACTAACAACTGATTCAATATTCCACTTTATTTACTAAAGACAACTTACAAAACAAGGGAGTGTACCTGCCTTTACTACAACCAGAGATTCTGTGACAGAGTCAAGAGTGAAGTGATCACAGGTGACCTAACAGCCAAGTAATAATCCACTATTAATGTTTCATTCATGTTTCAATAAAAGCAATGCTTGCCCTTCACATTCTTTCATAAATATGTTATATGTTCATAAATGCACAGAAATAAAGTCTCACTTTTGTACATATTCAGTATCTTCAAGTTGTAATGAGATCTCTTCCACACACCAGCAGCATCATTGAAATTTGAATTCCAATTTGAACAATTAATAGAACTCATTGTCATAGTCATCTTTTCCCAAGAAATCCACTAATACTCATGAAATGCATCAAAGAATGACAAATTTTCTCACATCTCTTTCTGCTTAGCCTTCACATTTTCTTAAAGAGACAGAGAAACTGGAAGCAATTAACAACTGCGGTTGTATAAGAAGCAACGATGCTTTTCATCACAAGGAATATAAATTCATAGGATCCAAAGAACAAACCTATACAGAAGTCCCATTGAGTTCAATAGGACTTACTTCCAGGTAGGTGTGTATAGGATTGCAGGATTTTTATGCTTGGTTTTTAAAAGAAATGTTTATGTACTCGAGTGGAATGAGAAGTGTACCTTGAGGTTTGCAATTTCCCTGTCTATACAACCAATTCTAGAAGGAAGAAAATCTAGTGCCATGCCTGCAGAAAGAGCATTGCATTAAGTGTGACTTATCTTACATATAAAAAGTAAAAAAGACCATACAAAGTTCCTACTAATACCGCCTCCCACCTGTTCCACAGCTTATTCCACATTACTGAGCAAGATTTGGTTACAACATCTGAAGAATTTGGAGTGGGACACTCTAATCAACAGTTAATAGAAATGTTATGGGGAAATGACAGCACACCGGCTGCCAAAAGCAGAGAAGGAATATGTGACAATAACGTTTTAGGGAATTACTTATTATTGGTGTGATATGAGAAGCAATGTTTAGAAATCTACACTTAAGCTCAGAGTATGTGTCAAAAAGATGCTCAAAATAGTGTATAGGCAGCATCTTTGCTTGATCAAGTAATGTAGCTCAGGATCTGGGTCCCAAACATGAATGCCACAGATACTGCCTTGAGTTTCATGGTTGAAGAAAGGCAGGGTAAGGCATCATGTACGAAACAAAACAAGCCAAAAGTTAACAGAAGCTTATTTATTTACATTAAATGTTGTGCAAAAGAACATTTCCACCCTGACATCACTCAGGGCAACTCACAACCATTAAAATCACCACACCATCATAAATCCACAATATTACAAAGCCTGTGGCTGTATTCCAACAGCAGTTTATTCAGCCTTTCTGATGTTCTGCACTCATTTCTGTTTTTTTGCTTCCAGGGGAAGAAAAATCAGTTCATAGCCCCTTCTTAACCATGTCTTCTGTTGACAAAATTTGGGTACATGCCTCACCATTTAAAAATTAGCGTGGTTTGCTGGTATATCAGTTCAAAAGCCACTGTTCAATAATGCGACAGGTACTGCCATGTGAAAGGAAAGTTAGAAATCACGAGTAAAACTAATGCAATAAACCCCATGCTGCCTTAATGCTCAAGTCTGAAGCCTACTTTGCAACGTGAGCCCAAAAAGAGCAGATCAGTGTGCCTCTCTGAGCAGTGCTGAGCAAGCCTTTCTTTCAAGACCCCACACAGCTTTCCATCTAACCCTTCAGCTACCCCCCTCCTCATTTTATGCCTCATAGGCTGGCTGGCTTGCTTCTTCTGCATATGGTGTTCATATGTTAGTATAGGCATGGTTAGAATTATTGAAGTATTCCACAAAAATATGTGCATATCTCACTGCAGTATTAAACACACATATTTTTTACTGTGTGTGCATATTCAGTAAACATTATCCCCATTTTGAGATCTGTGCGAGCTACTGGATAATTCTGCTAAAATATACTATTTCCAGTGTCCAAATGCCTTAATACATCTCTGTTATCCTCCTAGTGGTGCAGCAATAAAACTACTAACACGTCTGAAAAGCTAAGGAAAGTCTGGTATGGTTTCAATGGGAGACCAACTGTATGTTGAGATTTCTGCATTGCAGGGGGTTGGATCACATGACCCTCAGGGTACCTTCCAACAAGTTAAAAGGGGGGGATTCCCCCCCCCGTCTGCATCTGTATTGTAATTATTTTTAGAAGATGTTCTGTGTTTTCTGCCCATGGCTCCTTAGGGATGAAGGGGAGAACATAACTTAAATAATACACAAGACTCTTCAAACGTATGTGAGTGAAACATGTGTCTACTAACAGAAGCTTGCTAACAGAAGTTACAAGAAGAAATTCCCTGTACTGTACCAAAGAGGTACAAGCTTTTCAGTACTGTGTTCTTCCCTGAATTTGTGATGGAGGCTGGAGAAGTTGACATATAAAACTGGAAGCTGACCTCTGTCTGTATACTACAGCTCATCCTGAGACCTCTTGATTTCCATTTTAATTGGCGCCAGAGGCCTTCATAAGAGTCTTGCCCCAAGCCAGGTGGCAGACTAAATAGCCTCAAAGGGTCAAGACATGACAAGGCAAGGTAGCAGGTATCCAAGATTCTTCAGTAACAAGACTGTAGCATTTAAACTGCTCCGAGATCTCAAATAAGCTCTTCCATTTCCTCAGCAAGCCTAACAACAGCCAGAATCCCAGCCTCCAAGCTTTTATTTGCTTAAACATTTATAATACAAAATAAATTCAAAGGGACTTCAAAGCTGAAGGAATATCAGGAATGTAAAGATACAGCTTTCAGTCTTGGGACTACTCATTGGATGGCCTCTGCTTGTGTCTCTTCAGTCAGTGACCTCTAAGGGAACTAACAGCCTCATGTGGTTGGAAGGCCATTTAGCAGGCATTTCAGAATTCTTACCTGACTGAAAAAATGTGAACAATCAGTATCTGGCTCAGTTCTTTCAAACACAAGAGAATCTAGAATCTTCCAGATGTGTAGAGATGGAAAGGCTGGCTCACTACATCCCCTAGAACCACTTTGGATAATAATTGCCACTGCTTTAGATGCTGAATGCAAATAGCGAAGGCTGGAAAAAGTGGCCTGACACATACTACATATCTCTTTCATGTGAGAATGGTCCATTGCACAGCTAGCAAGCTAACTTGTTTTACTTTTAGAGATGCCTTCAGAAAAATAACTGCTTGCAGTCATCTCAAAAAATATACATGCAAGTATATAAATTTGTACACAGGAATGGGATAGGAATGGCTGTTTCCTTTCTATGGAGTATTTCAGCCAAATTCTCTAGGAACACACATCTAAAAATTGTACTTATGCCGAGAACGTAAATTGCCCAATACTCGAAAAGAACCTTTGAACAATGTATGTCCGGGGTGGGGTGGGGAATTCAATGAAATACTTGTATATTTGAAGTCACCAACAGTCTTGCAATTTTGTTCAATGCACATGTGCGGTGCACATCCCCGTTTTTATTTCTGGCAGGCTCTTGTTATTCTTTCACATACAAGTTTCCTTTGCAAGACATTCAAAGTTAATGAGACATTAGATTTTATATAACCTGAAGCAAGCACCTCAAGTGACAAGCCAATCTGAATTCTGAAAACATCCATTAACCTTCTGTGCTAGCAGAACATTTCAGAAGCATGTTTTCTTCCATGCTATTCTATAGCAAGCAGAGCTAGAAAAATGAGTGAAATAAAAGGGTATCGACCCATACTGTACTTGCCTAAATTTAATCTTGCTCTCTCTTTTTCCTTTTCTTTTTTAAACTAACAGCTACCCTGTTAGTAACTTGGAAAGAACATTTTGTTACAGGTAGTGAGTTCTGTAGCTGTGGGCAAAAATAGTTCCCATTTCTCACAGGGGAGGTTACAGAATCCACTTAACACTAGTCCTCTTTCTAGTGTAATCTTAATGCGCATATGTTGAAATACACAAAGGGATTCTCCACCTTGCCTTTTATTTGCAATTCTTTCAACTTGGCTGGCTTATCTCCTTTTTTGAAGGGACAATCCCTGAAGCCTATTGTACACAACCTGAGTATTGGTAAGGAGGGATTAGATCCTGGTTAACATTGGGTCATTTATGGAATGTATAAACAAAAAGCATGCCTTAAAATTATACGAATTAATAGATGCAGTGAGGAAAATTCCTTTAAAAACCTACACAGAACCTGAATTATTAATTGTTGTTGTTGTTGTTGTTTTACATAGAAGAAGAAACGTAACAGAACTCTAGAAGCACAACTTATTTGTACTGTTGTTGTATGGCTTTACTGTATTTATTGACAGTTACAGGTGGGTAGCCGTGTTGGTCTGCCATAGTCAAAACAAAATCGAAAATTCTTTCTAGTAGCACCTTAGAGACCAACTGAGTTTGTTCCTGGTATGAGCTTTCGTGTGCATGCACACTTCTTCAGATACGTGGTATCTGAAGAAGTGTGCATGCACACGAAAGCTCATACCAGGAACAAACTCAGTTGGTCTCTAAGGTGCTACTAGAAAGAATTTTCGATTTTGTATTTATTGACATTATTATTATTTCTCATTGTTCTGTTCTTTTTTTAATTGCCGTTTTTACTATTGGTCATTTGGTATGTTATGAGCCACTTTGAGCACTATTACAGGCAAGTGGCATACAAATAAACTGATGATTATTGTGATTAGGGCTTTTGTTCAGCCGGAACTCCAGCACCTTTCAGGTGGGCACCATTGCCAGATAAGGACTTCATGGTGAGTTCCGGCACTTCTGTTTCTAGAAAAACAGCACTGATTCTGACGATTATTAAGCAACTGACAGATGTACTTCCTGGGGAGTTCACAATAAACCTAGATCCCAAATTCACTACTAGAGTCCAAAATTGCATACGCTGAGGTCTGCTTTTAACAATTTTCTGCAAAGGATTAATTAATCTTTCATCTTCTTATTTGAGAAGAAGTCCTTCTCCTCCACCAAAGCCAAAACAGGTTTGGTTCTCATGGCACAGTAAGTCAAACTATGCTTTACTGGGAACATGAAGACTCCCAGAGAAGAACATGCAGACTCACAGCTGAAGGACCATTAGCCATGTAAGGAGATTAGTTAATATTCCTGCTTTTGCTGCCTGTTTGAGAATGGGGGAGAAAAAGTGTAGGATAAAGAGGTGGGGGCAGGGTAACTAACAGGCCAGAATAGATGGTCAGCAGTTTTTAGCTTGCTGGATCATAACTTATGCTGCGGGCATGACATGCATGGAATAGCTCATACAGGTGTTTTTAGTCTGCAACCCAGCACTGAAATTTTTTGTCACATTTCGTACAATTCAACACCCTTGCAAATCATTCCAAAGAAGTTACTGTGGCATATATCTGGTCTCCTTTCCCTGCTATACTTAGTGGATAAGGCACATGCCTTCTAATATCCAGAAGTTTTTTTTTAATTAAATCCTGTCTGGTAGGAAAATATTAAATTATACCTGGTGGGAAGGTCAAGAAATCCTGGCAAAGCTTATCACCAGGTAGCCAGTGTTAGAAACTCAAATATATAAGTAGGTGCCAAATTATACCTTAAATCTAGGTTACGGTCAGCACAATAGAATTTTGGATTGGATGACCCTCGGGTTCCCTTTCAAACCTACAATTATACAAGTCTATGATCTCAACTACATTGTTTGACTGTACCTTGCTCTTACAATAATTCATTTGTCCCAGTATGCAAGAAGGAGAAACACACACAGTGGAAATGGAAATGGTACTAGCTATGTACTAAGAAATACGTTTTTAAACTGTGGTCACCAACCTGGCGCCCACAAATCTCCGCCTAGTCGCAACTGGGCCCATGTCAGTAGCAAAATGCACCTGGCGCCTGGCTAATTTCTAAAACTGCAGGTAGCTGCAACTTTTTAGGATCTGAGAAGGGGCTATCTTCCCGCACCACTGAAAGCTGTTGAGTGTGTGACCTATGATATGCTGAATAGCGCCAGCTGTCATTCAGCCACAGTGTGGCTCCTGAGCCCTTAAATATGGACTACAGTCCAGATTTTTTGTCCCTCGTCTGCCATTAGCTGTGCTAATCATGAGACCTGTTTGTAAGGAGCAATATCAGAATAAAATAAACTTGAGCTATCTCATTCTCAGTATTCTTATGCCTTTTCTTATTTTATTCTTAATCAAACTCTGTACAGTTCAGCTGTTGATGTCTAAGTGTCTTTATGTCCAACAATATGGATTAGTGTAATCTCCTTGGCTCTGGTTGCATCCTACCGGTTTGAAAAGGTGGCATTTCATGGGGGGGGGGAAGCAGGCTGTGCTGAACCCCAGTGTGAGGGAGACAGCTGGACGCTAGCCCAATCTTCCCTGTTAAATTGAGAAGGATTTGACCAACAAATGCAGGACATCCTGTCTCGGAGCCCCCTTATAAGCAATTGTTTTGACCTACCAGAATTTCCTCCCATTTGGGACTGCAGGTATTAAGAGGGGAAGACGGTAGCCACAACACGGGATAGTCTTTGGGCATGACTGGCCTACCTCACAAGACAGTTGTGCAAGGGAAGTCACATAAGCAGGCTCTCCGAGCTTTCTCCTTCCACAACAGTTACTAACCTACATATATATTTTATTGTTCACTTGCTTACACACAGCTGTGCTAATTTGCATGGCCTGGAAGGGTCTGGGGTATATGTACATGTTGGAGAGAGACATTTCTCAGCCTGGTTGCCTGGAGGCAATTATTCTTTGCCAGAAGCATCTGGCTATTCAGAAACCTACACTTACAACATAAACAGTGCTACCTTCAAAGCGCGTTAATCTCTATGGGGGCAATTGTAACATTTGAAGAATGCTTTTTATAAAGGCATGTGCACTGGGGGCAAGGGCAAATACTTAAACTGAGAAACGCTTGAGAGGGTGAAATCAAAAATTCTAACAGGCCGGAGGGTAATTTTAACTTCCAAGACACCTAATATCAAATTAAATAATGCAAACTAGGAAGCAATGAACATTCATGCAATTTAAAGCTAGGTGTAAATTTTAGTGCACCTTCCCCTTCCCTTGTGGGTCTTGTCTTTCTAGTTTGCAAACCTGATGGCAGGGCCTGTCTCTCACTCTTTTATTACTGACGCGCGGCACTTTGGGAGACAATTGTCTGAAAAGCAGGGTAAAAAAAAGTAAACAAGTAAGGAAATTTGCTCAGGAACGTACTGACATTCTTCTACAGTGAAACGTTTGTCTCTTTGTTTGGATGTACCTGAAATGAAATGTTCCATGTCACCCTCTCAATCACTTTATCACTACAGTTTGAATACCGATTCCATTCTAAAATATCATGCAACTATATAATGTTAACACTTAAAGCAAATGAAACCATATACTGTACAGTTAAACCTTAAACAGATCTCAATCCAGAAGCAAGTCACACACCCACCACAGCCTTGCATCTAGGGAACATGGTGACTGAAGGTTTTCATTTTTTTTGCACCAATGACTGGGCTGGAACTTGACTTTTGGGGCTTTTTATCACTTTCATCTCCTTTCCCTCCTACATCTACATGAACTGACACCCCACCCACCCTCTAGAACAGGCTTCCTCAACCTCGGCCCTATAGATGTTTTGAGACTACAATTCCCATCATCCCTGACCACTGGCCCTGCTAGCCAGGGATCATAGGGAGTTGTAGGCCAAAAACATCTGGAGGGCCAAGGTTGAGGAAGCCTGCTCTAGAACAATACAGGAAATATGACTCTCAAAGACTCTCAAGGGGATTCCACCAAGGCAACTTCAACATTACCCAGTTGGCTTGATAGAAGATTGCTGACTGAATGCTGACATCTGTGGCAAAAAAAGGGGGTCTCCTAAGATTTCAGCGCCAGTCCCATAATTGCAATGAAGTACATATACAACAGGTAGATGAGGAAGAACCTTTGCTGCTGCTGTTGCAATTTTCAATAAAATGAACAGCATAGATTGAACAGCCCACCTTCGGCTGTTCAGACCCATTCAGACAAGCAGTTAATGACACACCAGTGTTGGGAAGGCTGCTCTGCCATACCAAGCACACTGTTACTGGTATACACTAGTAAGGAAAATGAATTGCTACACATCTTCTCCCCTTACTTAATTTCCCTTTTGAGTGAAAGAGAATTTACACCAAGGCCTTCCCAATTTAAAAACAGAAAAAGGCCAGGAGACTTTTTAACATCATCAATATGATTCCATCAACACAGTTAAAGAACAAGAGTCCATTACTCAATATGTCAACACTTACCCAACCTCAATTAAAAGGCTGACCCTACAAATTACCCCCTAGATGGAATTTTAAAAATGGCTGCAAAGACAAGACCAACAGCTTTGTTTCTGTATTCCATAGTCCGATTGTTCCCCACTACTACAATTTGCTCTGAACAGGGGCGTCGCTGGGGAGGGGTGGTGGGGGCGGTACGCCCCCAGTGACAGGGTGAGCAGCGGCGGGTGGGGGTGAGCAGCGGCGGCCCCTCCCGCCACTCCCACGCGCCGCCGCCGCTCCCTCCGTCACCCCGGGAGCAGCAGCACACGGATGGGGTGCTTCTGCCGGTTTTTTTCGGCAGGGGGGGCGACCAGCGAGGGGGGTTGTCACGCTTGTCACTGACCCCCTCCTCGCTGGTCACCACCCCCCGCTGAAAAAACCACAGGGGGGGCCGGGGAAAGCCTGGAAAGGAAGCAGAGCAGGCGCGTTTAAGCACCGCTCTGCTTCTTTTTCCGCTTTCCGTCGCTTTTTTTCGGCGGGGGGGGGCCGACCAGCGAGGTGGGGGTCACGCTTGTCACCCCCTCCTCGCTGGCCACCACCCCCCCGCCGAAAAAAAGCCTCGGAAAGGGGGAAATCCCCCCTTTCTGTATACACGTGCGTCGTGACGTCATGATGATGTCACGGCGCGCGCGTTGTGCCCCTCCCCCAGGGGGTGCCTCTGCGCTGCCGCCCCCCCCAGCAGCGCAGAGGCTAGCAACGCCACTGGCTCTGAAACAGACGCATATATGCTTTTGAAATGTTTCTAACTACGAGGTTTACCCTTTCCCCAGTGTGTCACTCATACTGTTCCCTAAACCTCCCATCAAATGACCTACAAAAGCTACCATCTGGCTAGTTAAGGAACAGCAGCACCTGAGTTTTACGTACCCACAAATTTATCCACTCAGTGTGCCAAGTGAATGGGAGTATTAATTTAACCCTTTTTTTTTTTTTAGAACTCTGAAATCCCTTTCTAGTAAATTTGCAGGGTGAATATATAATGAAAAGCCAAAACGGCAAAAAGTCTTAAAGTGGTTACTACCAGGTAAGCAACATGAAAATAAACAAGGCCCTTAGTGCATCAAGGAATTCTATTTAATTTAGTTTAAACAAGAAAACATTCATTTTCCTCCAATGTTTTTACTGTGAGGAACTGTTGTTACGCTGTGAACCGACAGACAGGTGTCAAATGGATATATGAAGACTGGGTACCAAACTCTCATCACTCCCACAGCCTTGATTAGTGGCTTTCTTCATCTATAAATGTGATCAACAAATTGTTTGAAACACACACACTTAAAAGCACTTTTAAAGTTAAAACATTATAAATTGCATTGTACGATTCAGTGGACTTTTGTACCCTTGGTTTATCAATTTGAAAACTTTCTAGCTAGGGCAAGCGTATGTTCTCTGTTTACAAGAGACACTGGAGGACCCTGAATGCTGTTTGTACCAGCTGGTAAGGAGAGGAAAATGGGTGGTTTGTCCTGCATTTTCCTCAGCTATCAAACATGAAGGGGAAGAATAGGTGCTTTTATTACAACAAATTCAGAGGCAAACCAGGAACCCAGCATATGAAGAGTGAGCTTACTTAGTACTGGGTTTGGTCTTAAAGTTCAGATGACTTTGAAGCAGACAATATCTCCAAGTACCAAACTAATGATGAATGAACAGACGAATGTAAATAAATGGGTTTGGGATTGTGTGTGTGTGTGTGTGTGTGTGTGTATCTCCTGCAATCAATGTCTCAGAAGTAGTTAACCACCTATACAAACCACCTATACCACCATTTTCAAGGCAACTCTTGTCACAACAAGCCTTGCACATCTGGAACTATACTTGATAATCAGATAACGCTAATATTCTTTACTTGGGACTTTTGTTATTTTAACCCATGTGCACCTATACTCATTCTACATGCCTATTTATAGTTTTGGTTTCCATTTTTAAATATTCATCTGCCATTAAACATTCTCCCAGCTTTATATTCTTCATAAAATGAATTTAAAAGACTTTGCAAAAAAGAAAAAAAGCAGCAGTCCAGTTAGCCAGGCAGCTAGTTAGAGTGCTATTTTCTCCTAATGCAAATATACAGAAACAGATAAAAATAGCTGAAGCTGCAAAGTCTGCTATCTGCGCTATAGATTTGAAACAGCTTAACAGGCATTCCCTCTCCCCAGGAAAAAAACTATTAATTGGATGATTTGGCATCTAACTGTAATTGTTAATGGACAAGTGGCAAACCAGAAGGAGGAGGGAGGTGAGCAATTTATTTGGGCACAGTGTAGCTTTGGAAAACTTTGATGCAGACCAGTATTTTTTTACAGCGCAGTCCAAAAATATGGATCTGCCAGCAATGCTGTTGTGATATTAATGTAATGCTGGCACGATTTCATGTTCCGTGGTGCTGCAATTAGACAAGTCAATACACTCCAGTCTTAACACACATGTGCTGATGCAATCTCAATGTCTTTTAGACATTAACTCATTGGTAATATGAAGAAAAGGTCACACAACTTTAATAGCCACACTGTGGCCCTGTAATGGGCTGATAGTTGCATGAGAAGAGGTCCTCTCATCCAACAGGACCTCCCCAACCCTTCTCCCCAAAGCAGCCTTCAGTGCCCTCCAGCTTGTGCAAACATTCCACCCAATTTTCACTGATTCCATCATTCCCTGAATATCATTTGTTCCGATCAAGAAGTAATTAAGTGCTACTAACAGGTGATCCTGGATGCGAATGTGAATTTCCATAAGCATCAAAAGAGGCATCCAGAGAGTTCCACAAGGCTCAAAGGAGTGTCATAAAGCAGTTAAGGAAGTGTGTCTAGATGAGCATTGGTGGAAGAGGCTGCTTAGGCCCATTTGCTATTTGGGGTGTGTGTGATAAGACTATTCATTGAACACTACAGGAGAAGACTTCAAATTTCCATGATTAAATTCAGTAGAATATTAAAGGGCTTCCAAGGATAGCACAAATTTTGCTTTACAGGGTCATAGCATTCAAGCTAAGATAGTAGCCTACAATGAAATGGTCCACAATGTGTGTTTTTAAAATAAAAATAACAACAAATCACAGCTGCTACTTACCACATATTCCCTGCACTAAACAGATTTCTGAGTTTCTCTCAAAAATTCAGACCAGATTTACTCTTTTTAGTTTTTGGTCATCAAAGGGACATAATGGTTGCTATAAAGGAGAAGTGGGAAGCCCCCTTTAGAGAATTCACCAGGCACCTGTACCTGATATGCAGGTAAAGGCAAGGCTTGTCTAAAAGGGTGGGGCTCACCCAAAGCCCGCTTCGTGCAGCTCCCAAAGTAGCCAACAACCAGCCTTTGAAGCTCTGAGCAAAGCAGGAACCCAGTGCTAAGCCGATTCAAAGGAAGAGCGAGTTTGCTTAGCATTGGGTTTGGATCTTTAGAGTCTAAAGAAAGCAGACTGCGAACAAGAATTCAAAGGGCTCAGCAAATGAAGTAATGCCACTACAACAGAGGACTTAAGAAGTAACTGATCTATTCACCATAGTACCTCTGAGAAAGTTCAGGCTTAAGGGAAGGAGAACCTTCAGAAGTTGCAGGATTCTTTCTATGGGCTTTACAAAAGAGTTCAAAGCTATGACCCCAAAATTTATATTCTACAAAAAATCCTAATGAAATCTTCTGGCAAGGGGGGGGGGAGTCATAGCACTGCACTTGATTGAAACGTATAACTAATCAGTGCAAACTATATTCATTTTTCTGCAAAAAAAATATTTTTGTACATAATTGTTCTAAGACAACTCTAACAGTCAATTCAAAATATATATGTTCTTTTGCCTTCCTTGCCTACCACTTTTGCAAGACGTCAGTGTAACTTCAGATACACTCAATATATGCAACGGACGTTTCAATTACGTTAACTGGGGCAGAAACTTCCTCCAACATGCACAGTTGTATCCAGGTCCCTTCAACCCCAAAGTCTTTGCTTTGTCAGCTGCTTCAGCAATCAGTATTTGTTTAACACAGATGCTCTAGACAGGCAATCACTCTCAGCCCCACCACTGTGCAATCTGAATCATGTTGAGAAGGACAGGCGGCCACACTCCTCCTGTTGCGTCCCCATTACCTTCCATGTTTTGGCGGGGTAACTTGCGCAGTGGGGAGCCTGCTTCTTACTCACGCAAGATCTCCAGATGATTCAGAACTCTGCACTCTCAGGCCTGCACAGAGAGCCCACTAAGGCTGGGCAATATTATCATCCAAAACTGGTTTGAAGTCCATATTGTGATTTCGGTGTCATAATTTTTTACTTGGCAATATATTTACAGTGTGTGTGTGTACGCGCGCATGCGCTATTCAAAAATCACAATGCGCGAGAAACTATGAAGCCATCCAATGCCTCTACATAGCACCATTCCTATTTCAGATATTGTGTTATATCAGTATATCGTGATGCTTAGCTGGTGACATATCACGATGTTGAAAACCAGATATTGCCCAGCCCTAGAGCCTACATGAGTAGAGAAGAAGTTAACTTCTCCAATATGAGGAAGGTCACACAAGAGAGAGGGCCCTGCTTGTTCCCTCAAGTGATTTTTATCATGTGGAACGTGAACACCTACCCACAATGTTACTTTTTGATTTGTGTTCCTGGCTTCTTAAATGTTTATCTTTCTAGCATATTATTTTCTAAATTACTTTCAGAAAAGTTATTATATTGGGAGCTCTGGTTTTCCTATATTGGCTTTGCAAATACAACACTGATTAAGATGAAATCATCATATGTTGGTTGGTGAGGCAGGGCTTACCCTTGAAGCCACGCTGGCGCTGCTTCAGCGAGTCTTTTTTTATATATACAATTTTATCTTTAACAATATATTCCACCCATTTCCCCATAAAATATATTAAGGTAGTTGACCTGTAATTTCCAGGCTCCCTTTTAAAAAAAACATGTTTTACACTGGCCACTTCCCATTCTTCAGGTACACAAGCTGATCTTACGGGCAAGTTACAAACTTTTGTAAGAAGATGAGCAGTTTTAGATTAAAAACTCTCAGCCAGGTGCCACTTAAGACATGGTGTTTTGTCAGTTAAACTATAAAGCCTATAACTTCATTTTCTGTCAATGCTTCTGCCTGAGTTCCTCAGACTCCCTTCCAATGAAAGTTAGTTTAGAAACAGGGGTTTGTCCTGTATCTTCCACTGTAAAGACAGAGCCAAATAATTCGCTCACCTACTTTGTGATCTCCTTATCCTCCTTTAGCACATGTCTTTGACTCCCTTGTCATTCAACGGTTCAACCACTTCCCTAGTTGTTCTCATGCTACTAATGGATTTGAATTCTTTCTTGTGGTATGCTTTTATATTTTAGCAATGTCTGCTACTCCTCATGTGAGTATGATCTAGCCAAAAGACACACATAGCAGAACTGAAGGAGGGAATATACATAGGAGAGAATTGGTCAAGCCGTCAGGAAATTCTACTGTTGTTTTCACAGCTATATATATTAAATTGGTTTGTTTTCCCTCCCAGCCTTCCTTCATAATTATGCCACCAAATAAGTGTTTTGGCTAGGATACCCAACTGCTGCTTCAATGCAATGGGGCAAAACAGGATATTACATGTTGTTGAGCTGTTGCCCTGGCACAAACGGTAGGAATACGGTGCCAAATTCCTTCTAGCATTCAGTGACTGGATAAGTACTGATAGGTGCCTGTAAAGCTGTGCAGTCTCTACAGCATTAAGAACAAGTGACAGCATAAGAAATATCTACCCTGGGGGAAGAAAGAAAGATGCAGCGAATAGCTGTTAATTGCAAAAAGGCTATTTTAAGGTTGGTGCAGCCTTGTTCTGCCAAATCGGTCAGTCTCTGAAGGACATGATGGGCAAGAGCAGAAAAGTAGCAGGGACCCAAAAGCCACAGAGGAAAACCACCTTGCAACAAACCTCCCTTTCATACTCCCCTCCCGTTACAAAGTTTGTTTGTTTGTTTATTTATTTATTTATGCTCAGGTGTTCTGGGTCAGACTAAATTAGCCACCCCACCTGTCCCTCGGAGGTCCGTCAATGGAGTTAACTCCCTGGTAGTTACAAAACGGGAGTATCTTAGTAACCGGAGTGTCTTTGTCCAGCTGCCGCGGCCGTTTATAATCCTTGCTCTGGGCTTCATGGGTTAAACACCTTATTGCCTACAGCCGCAGGGTCTCTCTCTCTCTAGATCCCTCACTGTAGCAGTCTGCTAAACCCTTTTAGCAACTCAGTGGCATACACAATGTTTCAGCCCGCTAGCCCCTCCTGAGTGAAACCCCTAAGACACAAACTAACACCCCACAGGACAGTTTGGTCTCTACCCTGGGTTCACCTCTTCATGAACAGTTTATAACCCGCTGGACCCAAAAATTGACGACGACTGACTTATAGCAAGAAAAACTAGTCTTTATTTTCTTTTTAGAGCATAACGGTTTCAGAGAATCAAAAGTTTAAACGTAGTTTCATAACAGCATAAAAGGTTTACTAATCAGTATAACATACTAAACCTTCGACCTAGCCTAACCTACCCACCACTATCCTGGTCTCTAACCCTCTCTCCCTCAGTCACCACTCACTCCCTCTTTCTCCCTCCTGACCAACTGCCGCTCCCTCCTTTTAAAGGGCGAAAAGACCCGCCTCCTGCGAGCGAACTGCCACTCAAACAGATGGAATCTTAACTCTTCACACGCTGGGCGTTTCTGACCATATCCTGCCTAAGGGCAGATCCGTTACACGCCTCCTCCCACAACGACCTGTTTCGCCATTATTTATGTCTACTTGAATCCTCCTAGCATACTGTTTTAAAATTAAGCAAGTAGGAGACATGCTACAATTTATGTTCTAGTTGATCTCATAATGATCTCCCATATTATTTCCCTATAAACCAAAAAGAACATAAAACAGATACATTTTAAGGGCTCCCTAGGAACATCTCGGTTTATCTTAAAAAGCAACGCCTTTCGCTCCATATTTTAATCTCACGTCACTTTCTTGGCAATAAAGGTGTTAATTGCTGCTTATCATAATGAATTCCATTTTTCCTATGAAAAATAATGAAGTGGTGGGTAATATACACTGTTTTTTTTTTTTACAAATGTATTTCTCTCCTCTCCCCTTAGAGACTTAACAAAACACAGCAAGGACTGAATTTTATACATAAAGCGTTGGTCACACAAATACTTCACAACATAAAAACTATAAAGTGATCACGTAAGGGTTTCATGTCAACAAATAAACAGCCTTTAAAACAACAGAAGAGACAAGAACTATCTGAATCAATGCCAAACCTCTCTTAGCTGTTAATGTAGGTAAAACTTTGCCAAAGCACAAAATATAACAAGGATCTTTCAAAGTGGTGTTACAAATATGTGTTAGCCACAACCTTTTTTCAAAAGGTCTTGTGTATCTGCGCAATTGTGCAAATTAAGTTTCATAAACTTTAGCACATTGTATTATTACTTACAAGAAGTAGTTCTTTATGGAAAGAGTTTTATGCGCAACATAAAAAAGTTACAAGGAAAGGAAGATCTATGCAAAAATTAGGAGAAATATGCAACATATCAAGAAACACTGTAAAATAAAACAAGGAAAATAGTACAGAGAGACTGACCTTTTTTATATAACAATGCCCTAAGATGATGTGCGCATTGCTCTCTATCCATTGCAGCCATTATTATTCTCTCTCTAATGTCCAAAATATTTTCATTTTTCACTTTTAATTCATATACCGCCTTTCTATATCACTATGCACAAGGCAGTTTACAATTTTCTTACAATACAGAAAAGCTGTTAATTGTCAAGAAGATTTCTCCTGCATGCAAAGATGCATGTTAAACAATACTGAGCCCATACCTGTGTTCAGGCATTCACATGGACATGAGGACAGGGCAGGGGCATACATGAAAACTCCACCTCAAACTCCATGCAAAATTCAGAAGAGAAACATGGGGTGCTGGGGACTGGATTGCATGTACACTCTTACTCCACCTACAGTTTAATTTTACCCACGTTCAACTGAATGCCGAAACACGGCTAATAATTATGTGTCTGAACTGTTAAACACTGATCCATTCACAAACCGAACATGAGAGACATCAAGAGCAAACAGAGGTGAAATTTTATCGTAAGCTATGAAACGCAACTTTTTCAAATTCCAAGTAGAAACACAAGCTACTAGTCTACTGAATTTGCCATCAAAGTTTAAAACTTTGAATGCATTGGGGTTTTTATAGTGAATGCGCCTTTTTTTAACCCCTGCATGTTGAGTTTTTGAATATTTGTTCTGCATAAAAACCATGAAAGTCACACCACCTGCCAATGGAAGTAAATCAGTCACATTCTTTTTGAATAAGGGTCTTTTGCATATACTTCAGTAATCCCAGCTCAAACATTTATACACTGAATTAAATGTCCCTATGACAACAGAAACATTCTTACTCTCTTTACTCCAGCTGAACTGGTAGCTTTTATATATATATAAAAGTATTAATCTTTACAGACACCCAAACAGTAATTTTCTTTGTTAATGGGAAATCATTAAAATAATCCAAAAATAGTAATACAATCTCCTTTAATTATTAGATCAAATGCATGCAATGTGCTTGAAAAAAAGTATTTTCACACAAGATTTCACAGAGGAACACCAAAACACTTTTCTGATTTTCGTTGTTAAAGAGGCAACTCTGTTGCAAAAGTGCTAACCAAACAGCAGTCAAAGCAAGAACCTCAAGCGACCGGTTGGCTTATCTGATTAAATAAAACAACACAACACAACACACTTGTAAAATATGAAACCGGTTGCCACTGCAAACCTCTTTATGACTTCATACAGCTGTAGATAGAAGTAAGGTTTTACCCACCTGGGATCTTTCTGAATGCTATCAATTGAAGGTGACCTAGCCAAGGTTCCCTCAGGTGGGATGGCTGGTCCAGATTTGCTGTATGGTGATTCAACAGAAGGACAATACTGCAGCTGTCGGTAGGGGTCTGCGTAATTGGAGGCTGGGCCGGCTGCATAGCTGGCCCTCTGGAAGGTCGCTGTTGCATTCTGTGAGCCGTGTTGACTGCCTGTGCGCTGTAAGGGTACGGAGTCGACACCAGGGGAAGATGGGGCTACGACAGGAAAGTAGGGACAAAGTAAAAAATTGAGGACCTGTTCACAGAAATGGTTAACCAGGTCTAGGCAGAGGAAAAAAATACACACATATAAACAGGGGTTTGAAAAGAACGAGAAAAAAAGAACATTGTCATTCCTGAAATCATCATGAAATACAATTCAAATGAAAAGCTTTAAATGAAGCATCACATTTACTAGCCTGAAGATTAACTGCTTTATAGCATATTCAAGAATACTAGCCACAGGTAAGTACGTACACAAACAAAAACCCCTAGGCATCACGGTGCTACTTTATCAGCTGCCAAACTTGGAACACTGCTACCTAGGAACTGTAGCCCCATGCAGATCACCTGCCACCTTCTTCTTCATGCTAAGATTATACAGGAATAGTGAAAACAATGCATATGAATTGCATTAACAATGTTTTTCCATATCAAACCTTCAAATGTCCCAACACCGTATTCAGATTATCTGCCTGCATTAGAAGTGAAATGTAACCCATTGGTGGTTATTAACAGCCACAATGTAATCAAGGATCTGCTTATTTTTCAAATTAGTGAAATAACACTCGGTCTTTTATTACACTCATTTTCCAAGTAAAGACGTTTAAGGCAAAATCTAAATTTATTCCAAATACGGGCCAAATCCTAGGAGTTTCTTTTCTTTCTATAGTGGTCAGCTTTTTGTCACTACAGTACGATTATGTCTTATGCGCCATTAACTAGTGCAATTTCAACCTTGCATGGTTGAAAGCTAGCAAGCTGAAACTGTGCAGATTAAATGAACGCAGGGAGGAGAGCATAGAAGCTATTTTTGCACTTGGTTTTCCTGGTGCAGAAAGAGCTTTTAAGCTCTCTGCCTTGTTTACCGGGCAAGTCCCTCTTAGAGTACAGACTCTGGGATGCTCTCCCAATATCTTGTGGGAACTTGGATGGTCCCACAAGATCTTATAAGAGCACACCACAGCCTGCACACTGAAAGGGACCTGCTTGGTGTTTTTGCATAGATGTGCCATGCCTGGACTGTAAACTCCATGCAAAATGCAATTGTACTTTATAGAGTAACAACATTTGTAATTAAAAAAGGTCATCGTTGAAAGAAAAAAGCCCAATTATATTGGTTCTCGGTGGGTTTGATATGGTGGTCTTAAAATAACAGGCTAGCATACATTCTGCACTGTTTAAATCTTCTTAAACTTTTTAAAAACTGTAATTAACCAAGGCTGAAATTATGTGTATTCTGACTTCAAAAGAAATCCCATTCAATGCATGAGGCTTATTTCAAAGTAAATGTTCACAGGATTGTAGTTGTTGCCACTCACCCTGCCATTGACCTACCACTGCACAACAAGCTCTCCGGGAGGCCAAACCACAAGTACAACAAAGGGGAGGGGAGGGGAGGGGAGGGGAGGGGAGGGGAGGGGAGGGGAGGGGAGGGGAGGGAAAAGAGTGAAGTCTGATCAAATATCTTAGAGGTTTCCCAGTAGTTTCCTCCGTTCTGTTCATATTAACCTTACAAAGAGACTGAACCTTTGGCGAAGGACCCAGGATTAGGAACCCAAGTTCCTGACAAATGCAAACTGTAATGAAATGAGGCCGTTGGTTTGGAGGGATGAAGGAAGGCTGGCTAAACCTTTCCCTGCCAAACATCTCTTCCTTAAACTCACCTCCTTCAGCAACTTTTCTTCCAACAGAGAAGTGTTGCTGGCAGTAGAGAGGAAAAACAGCTGGGGAGCAAGCGTACAAGGGAGATGCAGCAAGCAAGGGAAGTTAATCTTCTTTACTTCTGCCCTCCTCACCAATTATTTTTAAATATTCAGCAGCGATTCAGGTCCACTGAACTAGTTTTGCCCTTAATGAATAGTCATCCCAAATTAGGAAATCAAGGTAACATCCATGTGTTTTTTCTTCTTTCCAAGTTACAGAGAAAATCATATGACTTTATGACCTTCAAACGGGCACAACCTCCATTTTATTAGGACAAATATTTCATAATTACAAGGTAAGTAAAATGGGTAAGCAAAAGTATACGTATTGTCTTGTTACTGTCAGCATCAACAGAACACTGGAGGTGACATTTCTCATTGTTCAACTCTTTTATAATTGTGTTTGCCATTTCTCTTGAAAATATGCATTTAGGAGATGCATATCAATCCAATCAAATGAGAACTGCTATTTCATTAAAGAGCTGGAATGGACTTGAGAGGTACACTTCATGTCAATGTTTCCTGAATATTCCTTGTGACTTTTAGAAATACCATATACCAATTAGGATTCAAGCACATTTTAAACATCTTCACCTTGAAATTAAGAACGGCATTTCAATCTATTCTAGTTTGGATTTGATATTCCTTTTCTTCATGCAATTTTCATTTGGGTGTATATGGAACAGCAAGCTGAACTACAGAATGTAGTTGTTAATTATGACAATGGTTATGATGGTGCAGTACCGAAAATTTGTTGGTTAGTAGACATTCAAAAAGAATGCAATGATATAAAGTAATATTAGCCCACATAGGTGATATCAGGTATTTAATCTTAACAAACATCATACACACTGACAGAAGCCTTGTGTACCTCCCCTCCCCTTTCAACATTTCTACGTTTTGGTTCGTATTTCAATTATTTTCACATTTACTGTAAGCTGTAAGAACTTTATGTTTCAGGCAATATACAAATGTCATTAAGAAATAAAATAATAATGTAAATAATAACTGGTGATCCATGTCTATCATTAGAGCAGCAAAGTTGGACCACCCACCCACTGAGATTTCTGCACTAGGGTAGTCTACAGGTACACTGAAAACTATGTGTTTGCAAACACACACAGAGAGAGAGAGAGAGGGAGGGAGGGAGAGAAAGAAAGAAAGAGAGTGCGGAATGGTTTGACAAGTCCTTTGCCAACTGTGAATCACAGCTAAACATCAGCTGAGGAGATGAGAAAGGGGGGTGGGATGGAGAAAGGGATTGCACTGGTCAAAACCCTAGTAACCAACAGTATTGGGGAGAGGCGACTTGGGTTGTGGGGTGCCTGCTATGAAGCTATAAAAGAGCCTGGGGTAGAGGGGTTGGATAGGAGGGAAAGACTGATTACCCCTTCTTTGTGGTGACAGTTGTGGCCCGGCACATCTCCCTGGGCAGGGGGGAAGGCAGACCCCGCCTCTTTCGTGGCTGGTCATGCAGGATGACGGGGTACCCCACCTAAACTTCGAATGCAAATTAGCCAATGAGGGCCCCTCTGATGGGCAAGGTTTCAGCAGCAGACCAGAAGGAGCAAGACTTCACTCTGGTCTGCCTCTGGGATAGTTAAACTGGCTGGGCAGAGCGCCAGCAGTGCAGTCAGTGGGATAACAGCACTGCCTGCCCACCCTATACATGGGCTTTGCTCTTGAGCTCAGGGGGGCAATGTATCTTGAAAACCTTGCTGCGGGGATAATTGGTCACCGAGAAGGAATCTGCCAACAAACAAATTGAGCTTGCTAATACCCCCTAGGACTCTTTCATCTGCAGAGGGAGCATAGCTCGTAAAAGCTTAAAATTTAAAATTAAGAGTCTCATGCTCTAAAGACTGAGCTATTGTGCCATTATGAATGGTCTCTGTGCCTACTTTGCCTACATTTAAGCATTAATTAAATCTGAAGACTATCCTTTGCCATTTTGACGCAATTGTTCATTTTATAAAATTTCTAGCCCACCCTTCATAGTTACTGATCCCGGGGTGGGTTACAATAACCTAAATCTCAAAACAGAAATGCTCATCAAATTCTTTTTTTTTTTCAGAACAAACAGGAACAGATTTTAAGGATACCATAATTAAAACAGCAATTATTCAACAATTGCTAAAACTATATTTTACACCACAGAGAGGCCGGCTCCTTCCTGTATGTGGCTGACTAAATCAACATTCAACAGATGTTTCAGAGAACAATTATGTTTTACGTTAGCACTGAAAATGAACGAGTGCCAGCCATACCTCAGAGGTACAGTATTTCCTTCTACACCCATGTGTATGTACACCTGTCAACTTCAAACTTCTTGCAAAGTTAATTCTAATCCACAGAAGCTTATGTTACAAAAAAAAAAAAAATCTGTTAAGTCTTTAAGGCGCTAAAAGATTCTTCGTTGTTTCTTTGACTCACATTAGCAAACTACATTCAACAGCCTATGGGACAAAATTTGGACCATTACACAAACTGTCAAGTAGCTTTTATAGGAGAAAATAATAATATTTTGGCACCTGGATTCATTGGAAAATATAGTAAATGTAGAAATTAGTCAACAGGTTTAAAGCTCTAAGTACATCTATCATGGAGCAGGGAGATCTCCATTAATGCATTAATATGCAACGAAACTGGGATCTGGTGTGCCACACACAATCTAATGAGAGAAACACACTTTTTTTCTTAACATTTTAAAATTTGGCAAAGGGATATGAAATCCGCCGTGTAGCAGCAGCCATAAGCATAAAGTGGGTGGAAACATTGTTCTGGCAGGAGTTGCGTGCTACTCTCCTTATGGCAACCAGGCATTTAGCTATACTACAGCTGTGTTCACACTCAGGTTTACTCACTGCATTTCCAGTGCTGGGCTTTTAATCTCTGTGTTGACACTGTGTTATCCAAAATGTGCATGCATTCTGTAATTTGTTATAAGATGCTATTGTTTGATGCGCTGTTCCACATGGCTGTGGAGTCCTTAAGCCATTCTTAATGTGCAACTAGCCAAGGGATGAACACCTTTGCTTAGGGTAAAGACACCCACACCAACACCCTGAATGCCCCCTGGTTTGTACACATAGAGAAAGGGAATGAGGGCACATGGGAAAAGAATCAGCTTCCCTGCTCTCTAAAGGCAGCAATGTGAACTTAAAGAAAGGAAACTGAATTTACTTGCATGATTATCTTTGTAGGCCAGCTAAGTGGATAAAAGATGCATGCCGTCTTTTTAAGACACACTAGGATGCTCACAAAAATCAAGTTTTAATTAAATGCGCTAATGAAACAAAAGCTGCAGAACACACTATAACACCTACACAATTTGTGGAAATTAAACGGTGGCATTGAAATTTCAAAAAGAACAAAAAGAACAAATTATACCAGTAATTAATCTGTACAATGAGTTTCTTCCGCATCACTCTAGCACATCACATCTCATTCGAAAGAATCCTTAACAAAAACGTATGTCCATCAAAAACAGTGCATCAACATCTAAATTACCTCTCCCTCCCACCCCCGCTGCCTCCGGTTTATATACTTTGCATTGGGATATTCCATTCTATGTCTTAAGAATTTATTGGTTTTCCATATCATTCTATGTCTTAAAAAGAAACCTGATTCGAAATAACCAATGGCGAACTAAGGGCACAATACAATTCAAGCAGTTTTACTATTTCCCGTTCCTTCCCCCACCCTGTCTCTTCCTCTTGACAGGTCATTTTATCCTTGTCTTTAAAGAGCTACTCCCATGTTCCTTAACATCTCAGCTGTGGATTTTTTCAGTTTCTAAAACCTGCAACAAGCAGAGACATGCTGCCTGTCATTTTATTCCCTCTAAGATTTCAATTGCAATGCATTACCTTATCTTTCCTTTTATTTGCTTTAAAGCTATTCTTTGTCATCTTATCCCACCAAAGAAGAGGAGCAAGGAAGATGGAGGACGAACCTAACTTGGCTTTTATCTTTCATAGAAACAGGAGACACGTCTGACAATCAGAGGCCTCGTTTTCACGGGATTACTGGGATATTACCTATTTATCTGATTGTTATATTCATCAAGCATTTCAAAATTTAATCAAACATCTTCTTTCAAACACCAAAAAACGGTGTTTAAAAGGTATCTGACTGAAACTAGGGCAGCAATCTACATTCAATTAATCAGTTAACAGAGCTAGGCTGCAATCCTAAACATACTTTTCTGGGAGTAAGTTCCTCTGAACTCAGTTGTGCTCCCTTCCAAGTAGACACAAGAAGCCAAGCTGGCTCAAGAAGCAGATTCATCAGTTACCCAACCCTGGCTCAGCTAAATATACAGGGGTGCAACTCCCATCATCCTGGCTCAGCCAGCTGAGCCAAGACTGGTGAACTTACACTGGTGTAAACTCTGAGAAATGGGTGTTATGGGAGCATGCTTGGACCGGGCAGGGGTCAATTACACTGGATCCTAACTCTGTTCAGCTTGTTCATATGTCCTGGCAAACTGGCAGAATTAAAGCTAACTAAAAGAGCGATGCAAGTCAAACTCTATGTTAAAGGCTTGCTTTCCCCCTAACTAGGCTTAAGCTGACTCAGTCAACAGTAACCCGACTGCTCAATGGAGTTTGGCTTAACTTAAACTGGCACAAATTATGCCGACTTTCCCCATTCTTAGGACTGCTCCCTGAGGTTGCAATCCTAATGACACTTCCCTGGGAGTAAGCCAATTGAATCCAATGGGATTTACTTCTGAGTAGACATTGTTAAAGACTGCAGTCTTACAAAACCTATGGGTGGGAGTAACAGTGTTAGAAAAGGCATCCCCTGATTCTCTCAATAAAATGGAACACCTCTTCTAAGACATGGGTGTGCAGCACTGAAGTGACCTCCCCAAGGATTTATAATCTACAATTAATAATCTAATATTCCCTTAATCAAGTGATGGCCCCAGCTAAAACATATACATCTTGGGCTCAATAATTTACTCCCGACGTACCAATTCAGAATGCGTTATTTATAGCCCACTTTTCAAAGTACATTTTTGACAAGTACTTCACAAAGGAGACTAACAACATTCCATGTCCATATACTATAATCAAAGAGAAAGCATCAAGCTAATTATCAGAAGAGCAGGATTTGATTATTGTCTGAACCAAAAAAAGCAAAAGCAATATGGCCCTGGTCAGCAACTGGTTTTGTCAAGTATTTCATAGCAAGCAGCAAACAAAAATGAATACTTGAAAAAGAAGACCAGCATTTTAGAAACACAATCCTTGTCAGATCAAGTCATAGGGAGAGATGCATAAACAGGTCCAATGACTGACATTTTCTGTTCCTAAGTGAAGCTTTCCTTTTAAGCGTCTAAACTGAATTTTGTTTGAAAATATCTTCTTTTTGATTTCTTCAAAATTTTGAGTTTTCAGAAATGTTCATGTCCAGAATTTTCCAGCCAGGCACTGCCTCTTCAACAAAAATCCTGTGTGGCTTTTATCATCCACAACATTTTGTTTTTTAAAGAAGGAACGCTGCTGCCGCTGCTGCTAAAACTAATTCTTCGTTTCTTCCAGTTCTAAAAGTCTGTAGAAATTGTGTAGTCTGTCAACACAAAGCTCATTGGAACATGTAGAAATAGAAATCCTGAATACTTAAGTGTCTTCAAACACCATAATAAGGCAACTGATAAAATGGGTAAATCAGCTTTACCCTGGGTAGATTACACTCATATTCTCTAGGTTTTACACTCATATTCTATAGGTTTTTCTCAACCTATAGGATTCTAGAGGCTCCTGTGTTCCTGAGCACAGAAGAAAATTCAGTTTATGTATGAAATCAATACTATAAAACTGGCAGAATACTGGAAGCAGTATTTAGTTGAAAGTATCTATGCCATCTGTTTTAGAGGATATCCCCCACAAGGTGGTGTACAAGGAGATGAGATACACTTCGGTACATTCTGAAGCATTAAAAACCAATGTAGGGAAGCCTAGAGTCTCAGAAAACAATGGCAAAGCACTGTTAAAGAATGGCAGAATGGAACAGAGTGGCTTTTAAGACGAAAGCTCATACCAAGAACAAACTCAGTTGGTCTCTAAGGTGCTACTGGAAATAATTTTCTATTTTGTTTTGAAGGAATCGTCGCTGTCCGGCACCCAACAGAAACAAGAAAGTGGTACCTCTGGTTACGTACTTAATTCGTTCCGGAGATCCGTTCTTAACCTGAAACTGTTCTTAACCTGAAGCACCACCTTAGCTAATGGGACCTCCTGCTGCAGCTGTGCCGCCAGAGCACGATTTCTGTTCTTATCCTGAAGCAAAGTTCTTAAACTGAAGCGTTATTTCTGGGTTAGCGGAGTCTGTAACCTGAAGCGTATGTAACCCGAGGTACCACTGTACCACTATAGCACAGATCCTTCACTTCATTTCACTTCACTTCTCTCTTTCTCTCTCCAACTTTTCCCGCTGCCTTTAGTGGACAGAAGTGATCTTTGTTTGTGGATATGCTTAAAGAATTTGCTGGGGTAGTTTAACAAAAACAAGTACCGTATTTTTCGCTCCATCAGATGCACGGGACCATGAGACGCACCTATATTTTAAAGGGGGGAAACCAGGAAAAAAAACATTTTTCTGGTTTTCCTCCTCTAAAAGGCTGGGAGGGGGCGCTGCAGGGGGAGCGGAGGAGGCAGCAGCATCCCCACTGCTTCCCCCACCAACCTCCGCGCTGCCCACCGATCCCAAAAGCAGGCTCTGCCTCCGATCGCTGTGCAGGGAGCAGAGAAGAAGGGGCGGATCCCTCCTTCCCAGCTCAAAGTACAGCGATCCTTCTGAGGCAGAGCCTGATCGCTGTGTGCGACTCTCGCTCAAGCAAAGCAAGAGCTGCACGCAGCATTTTACCAGCTCTCCCTCCGCTCCATGAGATGCACCAACATTTCCCCTCACTTTTTAGGAGGGAAAAAGTGCGTCTCATGGAGCGAAAAATACAGTATATGTTGCGTTCGTTTGCTCATTGGCAGGAGTGAAGTCAAGACTGCTGCTTAATTTGGTATTAACAGTATCTACAGCGCAGAATTGAAAATGTGGATGGCAAATTTCCCATAAAGGGATTTGAATCGATAGCAGGGGAACACCTTGCATCTGTACCACAGCCTACAACCTTCCAAAAATTACAATAATAATTTGAAAAATGAATGCAACATTGGCCAATTTTAGGCAAACAGTTCCCTCCTTTATTGTATCCTTTCTTTTTAATGTTTCTGCATAAAGGACACCACCCAATGCAAATCTACAGATTATAAACCAAGTTTCAATCAGTCCAGTTTAGCCCTGCAAACACAAAGCCATCCTTACTCCTCTCGTTAACTACTTACTCACTTTGCAATCTAATTATAGTTTTAGCATATCTGCTCGTCATGGCCATAAGCACAACTCCTTTCCAAGTCTTGTTCTTTTTTATACCCTGTTAGCAGTCATTACTACCAGCACCTTAGTGCTTCTTTACTGACCCTCCTGTTTATATCAAATTAAGCAGCTAGTTCCTTCATATTTGGTTGACTCTGACATTTCTGGGTGCACAGAGAATGCAAAATTAAATTACCCCCCAAAGAAAGCAGGCAATCTCCATAATTCAAAATGTGACTATAAAAAGACTTAAATCAAAATCAAGCCAGTCTTCTGGCGATGCAAATGGTCTTTTTTCTGATTTGAGGAAATACTAACTCCTTCTCTGTACAAGATCAACAATGCAAATGAAACATCCCATAAATATGAATAACACTGCAGTAATGTTTGTTCTCGATGTGTCTGTCTGAAGAGTATTTTGGTTCTGAGCATGCTGTGTGCGGGTTCCTTCATAAATTAATTGCCAGTACTGACTTGGTTGCTGTTCACAGGTTTCCAAATATAGAGCTATTTTCACACAGCTGAAACAACCTCCCCACAACTAAAAATTGTACACCAACACATTGGATGTATGGTCATGCGCTGTTACCATTACAGATGAATCAATGGAGCTGATTGATTGAAATGCAGCCACAGACACTGCTACTTTAACATGGAGTGACATATAGTATTAATGAATGAATGAGCATGTGCATACACATACGAAGTGAGAATGGAACGTATGTTCCATGTCTAATTAATTCCCCCTTCACCATCCCACCTGTATTGAGCTATCCGGTTCTAAATGGCCTATTAATCATAGGAGAAAGTCTCCCTGTCCCTTTTTTTTAGTAATATACATCCTGAGCGAAGAAAGGAAGTACAGCAGCCAGGTATGATTTCTGAGCGCCGTCATATGATACTTTAGCTCAAAAATGAAGAAGTAAGTGTGCAAGAAAGAAACTATGAGAAAGTGGGGGTGGGGAATAAAGACGTTATTATTTTTTGCTGCATTAATCGCATGCACAGATTACTGTGTTTCTAACAGAACAGCAAAAACGCAGAAATTTATGAATTAAAGCAACATACCTACCCAGACAGGAAGGGGAGGGAGGGTAGAAAGAGACTGCAGGTTGTTTTCACCTACCTGTGCTAGTGCGATATGTGCCTGTATGTGCTGGTTGAAGAGGGTCCCCTTGACTCTGGCTGAGACTCCTCATAGGGGGCTTCTGATATACTCTGTCTTCATAAATAGGATCTATGTGGTGCTCTGGAGACTGCAGTGCCCTTAGCTCGGAGCCCAAGTGGCTATGCTGGCTGGTATAAGAAGCCCGGGATCCAGCTGCAACATAAATTGATATGGGACCGTTAGGGGGAAACACCAAAACCACTTGCAAGGAAACAGCACCCCAAAAGGCACGTCGAGAAACAGAAACGCAATAATTTATATCCCGATTACCTTGCAAGCAAAAGAAAGCAGCTAACAAATTGGGGGGGGGGAGAGACCTTAAACAAATCAAAACTATTAAAAAACTACAAAGTAAGAATAAACATGACAAGGTAGCAGTGGATCAAGTTAGTCACACACTCTGTTTTCATCCAGCCATCTGTTGCTGCTGCACAATCTGATTTTCTCAAACGTGAGGAAGATTCTTCAGCAATGCCAGAAAGCACACACACACACACACACACACACACTCTTCCAAATATATTTGCTTTATCTCGGAGAAGCCTGTCAGCAGATGGGGGAGTAAACATTCAAACGAGTACCATAATTTGTGGCCACATCTTCAAAATTAAACTGAAACCAAGTTACGAATATCAATTATTCTTCAAAATGAACACCAGAGTTGACTTTGTACACCCTCCCTTTAAACAGGGCAGGATTTTGTGGTTTGTCAGCTGTTTTGTCATGTGCTATATAGACGCCAGATTGCGAGATTTCGTAAAACCGAAATCCCCCAGGGCACGTATATTAAAGCTATCATTAGGAGATAATGCACATACTCATGAAAAAACTGGGCTGTATCCAGAATAGAAGAGATTGCACTATAATAAAGGCTCCTGCTGGAGAACAGAAGAGGGAGAAGGTGGTTTTCTCAATTTTCCCCTTCCCCACACAACCACCCATGCAGACACCCTATTTACATGATTTAACTTAAAAAACAAACAAGCATGTTTGGTGCAATTTTTGTATCTTATGCATCTCTTCTGGTAACCAAACAGAAGAGTTATTTTCTGTTGACTGAGAGGAAAACTAGGAAAACTGTTGCTACTCCACATTTTAGTCAGCTGAACATACATTGTTTTCCACATGTTACATATGTCAAAAAGGGAGATAAAGTCTTCTCTCAATAGAGCTACCACAATATTCATACTAGAGCCAGGCATAAATAAAAGACTAAATACAAGGATTAAAGCTGTGAGGTGCTTGTATTAACAGCCATATCAGTTAAGGTAATCTCACCACTTAACCTCTACCACACAGAACTACTTCACAGCTACAATTTCTTGATATCCTTTTGCAAGCAGATGATGGAATAACGTTCACAATATGCAGACACCCCGGGGAGCTAAAACATGAGGAAAAATCCGTACTAGCCCAAGCAAGCGAAAATGTATTTGTAAACATTATGTAGCAGATGGCAAAATTAAGCTTTAAGATGTAACAGGCCATATGGCAAAAACTGGTACACACCTTGAACGCTGTCACCTCTTAAGACTCAAACCAACCCAAGATCTGTGTTTGTCAAGTGTTAATCATGTGGTCCCGTGGTATCTTGTTAAAAATACTGCATTTCAAATGCAGAAGAGATGCATCTTCTGAACACACACTGGCAAGTTCTGGGAATATATTCCTGATTTTAAAAAGGAACCACTGAAGCACCGCTTGTACAGTGAATATTCCACTGGCTTAACAATTTCACCACAAGCAGTGATGCTGCAAGCCCAGCTCCTGCTACAGGACAGCCCCGCTCTATCCCCTTTCCAGAGTTGCTACGATATATCAGCTGCGTATTATTTGACACCAGACGTAAGGGGATGCTCTCCTGTTACAGCTCCCAGACGGAACAGAAGAAGACCAAATGAAGGAACTCTGCAGTTGCATTCCTTAAAGGTAAAGGTACCCCTGACCGTTAGGTCCAGTCATGGATGACTCTGCCGTTGTGACGCTCATCTCGCGTTACTGGCCAAGGGAGCCGGCGTTTGTCCGCAGACAGCTTCCGGGTCATGTGGCCAGCACGGCTAAGCCGCTACTGGCGAACCAGAGCAGTGCACGGAAACGCCGTTTACCTTCCCACCGGAGCCGTACCTATTTATCTACTTGCACTTGATGTGCTTTCGAACTGCGAGGTGGGCAGGAGCTGGGTCCGAACAATGGGAGCTCACCCCGTCGAGGGGATTCGAACTGCCGACCTTCTGATCGGCAAGCCCTAGGCTCAGTGGTTTAGACCACAGCGCCACCCACATCCTCTGCACTCTGCAGTTGCGTTCCTTAGGAATGCACTAATACTTCCGCATTCTTAAAAAAAAAAAACCTCCCTTAATATAAACATAATTCCTGTATGCACGAGATGGAGGCAATTACCAATGTTGAAGCAGAAAATAAATGAGGTGCCTCAGGAGTCTGGTGCAATCTTAGCACTGGAGTCTTATTCTTTACTTATCTTATTTTTTGCAGAGGCAGGGTACTACAGACTTGCACACTGCATGGGGTTCGGCTTCCTTTGCAGCTCATTTCCCAGTATCCCGTAAACTAATGCATTATCCCCTTAATCCTGGTTGTGTTAAGCCCTTGCAAGGCTTCAGATAAAACCCACAAATAGGACTACAATGCAGTGGACTAAGAAATTACACGCACAAACTGTGTAACTTACGCTCTCTAAACAAAACGAAAGCAAACAAAGGGAGGGAAAGGATGGCGCCAACCAGAGAGCTGCCTTTGCCGAGTTCAGTTTGCCAAAGCCTGCCCAGCGTTTCACTACCATCGGAAGAGACGGGTGGCTCATTCTCATAAAGCTCACAAGCTGCTTGGCAGCAAGAGTGCCAGGCAGCTTTCTAGAGTCCAAAGGACGATGTCCTTCCTCCGTGCCAGGATCAAGCTTTCCAATCAGGCGAAGCTGGATTCAGGGCAGGAGTGATGTCAAGCAGCGTAAAGGAACTGGTTAATCCAGGGTTTCCCAGACTCGGGTGTCCAGCTGCTTTTGGGCTACAATTCCCATCACCCCTGACTACTGTGTCCTGCTAGCTAGGGATAATGGGAGTTGGTAGTCCAACAGCAGTTGGAGACCCAAGTTTGGGAAACCCTGGGTTAGCCCTTGTGAACACTTGAGCCATGAACACATCACTCCCCCTTTGAAAAAAAGCAAAAATAAAAGAGCAAGGGGTTGGGCAGAGATGCCGAAGGACCAGGAGAAATGGCCTACCCTGTTTGCACCTTGATATGTGGGAAAGAGCAAACAGCATCATCTGCAGCTAAAACAGCCAGTGGAAAAACAGGTGAACCTAATGTGGAGGCGTGACTCACAGCTTGATGGGCTTCTGCTTACTAGCCAAGCTTGCATCTTTGCCTGTGCAATCACTTCCTGGGCTTTGAAATCACACCTTCTGGTCAAAGGGGTTGACAATGGATCATCAAAGTGCCTTTTGTCCTCACCCAATTAGTGAGGACATCCATTTAGGATTCTCCCTCTCTTTCCTGGGGGGGGTGTCCTTTGCAGGGCTTTGCTGGGGATTGGGAGCCCTCCCCATCTCCAGCAAAGCCATGGGGGGGGGTTCTTTGACTGCTTGGCTGAAGGGTGTAGCAATTGCAATTGCACACTCCTCAGCTGAGCAGTAAAAAAAAAAAAAATGCAGAGGGAGGAACAAGCCCTCAGAGGGAGTCAGGAACTATTACTTCCTCCAGCAAGCATCTCTAGCAGAGAGACTTAGGAGAGGTGGCAGTCTCACCAGCGATACACTGCTGAGCGAAGCCAGCATCGCAGTCTGCTCCTCATACCGGTTCTGGGCGATATATTGATATATCACAAAGGCCTACCCAGTGATCTAGCTCTCCATTGCAACTGCTGCAAGATTACAGCGGTACCTCTGGTTATTACGTCCTTAATTCGTTCTAGAGGTCCGTTCTTAACCTGAAACTGTTCTTAACCTGAGGTACCACTTTAGCTAATGGGGCCTCCCGCTGCCAGCGCGCCGCCAGCGCGCTATTTCTGTTCTCATCCTGAGGTAAAGTTCTTAACCCGAAGTACTTCCGGGTTAGCGGAGTCTGTAACCCGAAGTGTTGTAACTCGAGCTGTTTGTAACCCGAGGTACCACTGTATTGGATCTCTAACTACTTGCACATTGGCTGAAGCCAGAAGGATAATACTTATTGAAGACAGGAGGAGAAAACCTTTCAGCTCAAGGGCCACATTCCCTCATAGTTAATGTTCCAGACCAATGCAAAAACTGGGCAATGCTACCCACACATAAGCTCAAACACACACACACACACACTCATTCATTTGTACCTCGTACCTATGGGACCGCCTCTCCTGGTATGCCCCACAGAGGACCTTAAGGTCCATAAATAATAAAACTTTGGAAGTCCAGAGCCCCAAAGAGGTTAGATTGGCCTCAACCAGGGCCAGGGCCTTTTCAGCTCTGGCCCCGACCTGGTAGAATGTCCTACCGCAGGAGATCAGGGCCCTGCAAGATTTGACATCTTTCCGCAGGGCCTGCAAGACGGAGCTGTTCTGCCTGACCTTTGGGCTTGACTCAGTCTAACCCCCCTCTCATTTATTTATTTTTGATGGAAACCCTTATATGGGATTTGTATATAAATTTTCCTTCGGCTCTTTTTGCTGGCCCATGTAGGACCAGCATGGATAGTTGGCCCCAGTGAATGTTTGACGTTTTCTTCCCTTGTGGCTTTGATCTATAGGCTACCACTAAAACGAGGCTGCATTTTAAGCTGCATTTTAAACTATATTCTAACTTATATTTTAATCAACCTTTTTGTTTTGGTTTTGTTTTTACTGTATTTATATTCAGTGTTAGCCACCCCGAGACTGGTCTTGACCGGGGAGGGCAGGGCATAAATAAAATAATAATAATTATTATAAATAATAAATTATTATTATTATTATTATTATTATTATTATTATTATTATTATTTCATTTTCTCACTCCCCTCCACCTGCAATTAAGCTTGAAAATTAAGCTTGCAACACAATTGCTGGATGTGAGGTCATAAAATCAGAGAACTGTAGAGTTGGAAGGGACCACAAGGGTCATCTAGCCCAGCCCCCTGCAATACAGGAATCTTCTACGCAAGGAGATCTGGAGTACAGCTGGAAAGGTGCACAGCTCTAATGCCTTGGATCACCCGGCAAGAAAATGGGACCAATGGGACTTCCTGCAAAAAGAATCTTTAGCAGAGTATTTACCACTGTCCACAGGGTTGTGTTCACATCAATGCACATACCTAGCCATTAAAATTTCCACACAGCAAAGGTAACTGTCATGGAGCCCCAGAAGGCAGCGTATGTTCGGAAGGGGAAGGGGATCCCAATGGTTTGAAAAACACTGCCCCCTTTTATTGTAAGAACAGCCAAAACAAACAAACACAATTATCATGAATATGCAAAGTGAAGAATGTCTGTTTTGGATATTGCGTGACACAGGTAGCTCCTTTATGATTTCATCCAAATTGGTTCTCTCCAGAAATCACAATTCTGGTCCTTGATGCTTAAAGAACAAAGACTGTTGTTTTTCCACCCCTCAGCTTCAAACGTTTCCTTCTGTTCTTTTAGAACTCTTCAGAATTACTAACAACTTATAGTGCCTTTTAAGTTTTGCTATGGAACAAATCGGGGGGGGGGGGTACACAACTTTCAACAGACCAGTCAATGCATTTATGTTTTCTACCACATCTTTTCTTTTTCAGCAACTGTCATCATTGTGCTCAGAAGCATTCACCTGCTTATGGAATTTCAGCACCAAAAATGAAGAAAGAGGCAGGGGAGAAATGAGACTGAGACCCAAAAACACAACGATAGGCTGAGATACACCTAGCCACGGAAACAAGAGTCAGTGCACTCCTGGAAAGGCAATTCTTAATTTTTATCTCAAAGGGCTACATTTGGGCAAAACTGGTGGGGGGACAGGACCAAAACGCCCAGGTCAGGCTTCCTCAACCTCGACCCTCCAGATGTTTTGAGACTACAATTCCCATCATCCCTGACCACTGGTCATGCTAGCTAGGGGTCATGGGAGTTGTAGGCCAAAAACATCTGGAGGGCCGAGGCTGAGGAAGCCTGGTCTAGGTGACAAGCACACCCCAATCCCTGCTACAATGAAAGCAAAAGATGAGAACAAAAATTAAAAACTATCACTGCATAGCAGAAAAAACAACCCCAACCCCATTTTCACCCGTTTATCATGATGAAAAACTGAGTTTAGAAGAAGAAACAAATAGCTATTTAAAAAAATCACAAACAACTGGACACACAGACAGACACCAATTTCTTTCGATGTAAATGACCACATCTAACTTTCTTTTCATTATTAGACTCTAACTCTAAGCTGAGTGCTAAAGCGATAGCATGATGTTACTAGGCAACGATGCCAGGCAACGGCACGCAGTCTGGGCAGCTAACCACAGCTCCTTGACAGTTCCCAAATTCAAAACAAAATTGTCTGGAACGGAAGTGCCTTTTGAAGCTTTGAATTTTGCCTGAGTTTTTTTTCTTTCTCTTCAAAAATAAAATAAAATAAAAGAAGCAGAAAGAAGATCCGACTTTGTTTATAAGAAAACACAAAGACAGCAAAATTGTTTTCAGAGAAGGACAGCAGAAGGAATAAACATTTATTTTGCAAAATCTTTTTGTATTTGCTCTTTAAAGTGGGAGTGGTCTGAAGATCAAAAGAAATGTGTTACTTCCAGAGAACCAGATCACACACCCCTCTGGGTCTACAGTATAACTAGGCCACGGGTGTTGCTGTGCTGCTCTCAGTCACAATAGAGGAATGTGGCTCAAAACAGGATAGCTTCTTTTTTGAATACTGATTTCTGCCTTTCTGATTTTGTACTCAGGTGTGCTCAGTAACCTAGCGCTGATGTTTACGAGATCTAGGAACAGACTCGTGCGCGCCCTTCCCTTTCTCTAACTCCACCTTTCCTGGTTTTTACCTGGGGCAACCCGGTCAGTTGGGCAGGGTACAAATAATAAAATAATTATTATTCTTACACTGTTTTACGTGGTCTTTGCAATGTTAAATACATGCAATTGTGTTAACCATGCCCGATTATAGCAAATGGATTGTTCAGACGTGGTTTTTATGTCCACATATGATTGGCTTGTTAGCTTCTACTTATCCTGTTCGGATATTTGATGCTATTCTGCCACTTGTCATTTTGCACAAGTGTGTTGAGCTGGCTGCTTTGTCCCCTCCCTCAGTTACTCTTCTCTCCTGCCCTCCCCCATCTTTTTCCATTCTGGGCATTTGTGCAGGTATTTCTGTATCAGTGTGTGCACACCTTTTCAAAATCCCTCCCTAAAGTATGCAAGAGCAAATTTAACCAGCCCTTGCCCTTATAGAAACACTTCTCATTAAGGAAAGTGGAGGTTTGCAGTATCATTTCCACTCAGCATTAAAACGAAAAACAAAAACAAAAAAACACACAATACTGAGGCAGTGTTGGAAACTGAGATATGAAAGCTAAGAGCTAGATGGCACCTCAAACCTAGGTTATGGGCGCAGCAACAGAATGTCTAGGCGCACTTTTTAATTACAAGAATACAAAGCTGAAAATGAATGAACTGCAGCTAAACTCTTATGTTCTTTTTTCACTTGGTCTAACCCGCATCTGAAGACGGCAAAAAATAAAGCCATGCTTCCCTTGCCCACCCCCCTAATATTCTTAAGCGAGTCTCTTCTCCAGTCTTCAGAGAGTGGCTGGAAGTGGGAAGGCAGAAAAAGACCCTCCTTTCCTTCCACTCTGCAGACAAGCCCTGGATTCTCCCTACACCTCCTTTCCTTCATATATCTTTTTGGCACCACAATTAACACATATTACAGGCCTATACAACTGTTGGCAGAGACACCCACTTTCAGTATCCAGTTCACAAACCCAAGACTTAAGGGTCATTCAGTGATCCCACTCCAAAAATTGTTTTGCTTTTAAGCATCACTGTGAGAGTCTGAGGTAGGTAACACTTTAACATGCACTACTTAAAGCATCGTAACTAACTGGCTAGTATACATATTTCAAATTAATGTACTTTTAATGTACGATATGCTTTTAAACAAGGCAACTAAAACCTGAACAAAACATGTTGGGTTTAAAAGAAAACAAAGAAAAAGTTTTCAGATCCTCAATCCATGCACGTTTTACTAGGGAGGAAACCCCATTGAACTCGGTTGGAATTAACTTCCGAGTAACAGGCAGATCCAGATTGAAAACAACCTCCCCCCCCCCCTAAATGGCGCCCAAATTGCTTCTTGTTTCTTATATATTGCATTTTATTGTATTGCAGTTTGAATTCCTTAACATTGTATTAGAGTTGCTAAACAGACAGAAAAATCATAAAGTGGTCCACCAAGATGCTCAGCAGTGCCTATCTACAGCTGGACCATAAAGAAGGCTGATTGCTGAAGAATTGATGCTTTTGAATTATGGTGCTGGAGGAGACTCTTAAGAGTCCCGTGGACTGCAAGAAGATCAAACCTATCCATTCTGAAGGAAATCAGCCCTGAGTGCTCACTGGAAGGACAGATCCTGAAGCTGAGGCTCCAATACTTTGGCCACCTCATGAGAAGAGAAGACTCCCTGGAAAAGACTCTGATGTTGGGAAAGATTGAGGGCACAAGGAGAAGGGGATGACAGAGGATGAGATGGTTGGACAGTGTTCTTGAAGCTACCAACATGAGTTTGACCAAACTGCAGGAGGCAGTGGAAGACAGGAGTGCCTGGCATGCTCTGGTCCATGGGGTCACGAAGAGTCGGACATGACTAAACAACTACCGGTAAATAACAACAAATCCCAAGGGTGGTATATATATGAGACAGATTCATGAAGGATAGAACTATCAACAGCTATTAGCCTCCAAAGCTAAACATAACTTCAACATACAAAGGCTATATCAGATGCTGAGGAAAAGTAACATGGTCATTGCATTTATGACCTGCGCATAAGCTCCCAGACATACTTAGTTAACTGCTGCTGGAAGTCAAATGCTGAACTAATGTGGACCGTATTTTCATCTAGTTTTTATGTACACACCGGAAAAATATGTAAGGGAAAACCATTCCAGACCTCACGTTTTGCATACGCATTAGCTCAGTTCTGCAGAGGAAAGGCATTGAATATGTATGGAAAGACATTGAACATTCATTACAAGCGAAGAAGTCTCTGGGCAGAGCCCATAATGAACTTCTCCTTTTAAAAGATTAATTCTTGGGAATGAATGGATGTGCTCAACCATAGCTAGGTTTCCCGCCCCCTGCAGGTGGAAGTATTCAGCTGGCTGAATCCCAATAAATCCTATGCCCCAAGGAAACATTACAAGCCAGGTCTACAGAATATATGACCCACCAAGCTGAACGTGGCCCACTAACTACTAATTATGGCCCGCAGATGCTTGACAAGCCCCATCCTATTTTTCCAATCCCAAGCAAGCAGGCGGTTTATGAAATGAATTAGTAGATCACGTGCTAATTCAGTGAATTAGTAGATCATGTGCTATACATGCCTATCACAAGCTCTAGCAAGACAGTCCAGCAACAGTAGAAGCTTTGAAAAATTGGGCATCATGTTGACTAAAGTGTCCAGAAACCCATTATTCTATTTAAGGAGAGTGGACAGCATCTGTAGAAGCTCCAGAATTATTCGCCTTCTTGGCCAACGTATCCGTAACAGATCTCAGAACTGGTCAAACCCACAGAAATAAGCAAAAATATCAATTTCTTTCACCTGCTACACAGAACTGTTCAGCAGCCATCTTTTGGACCTTTTCCTGCCATGTTCTGAATGAAAAGGAAATGGTCACAACAGAAGGAAGAAGAGTCATTAGTGGTATGGAGAAAAGAGAGGCAGCTCTCGTGAGGAGGGATGTATGTGTGAAACCGAGTGTTGAAGTTTGACACTGAGCTGTTCACCTGGGGGCTGGGGGTGGGAATTGAGTTGGCCTCATCCACAACTCAATTTGCTTCACTATTTTCCACTGAATCAGACAAAACGGCAAATGGGTTTTCTGTGGACTGCCATTTGTTGTGCTAAAAATATAGAGAAAACTTTTGTGGTGGTCTGATAACTAAATACAAATAAAATCTATGAGAAGGAGGATGCACATTTTTTTTGTGTGCAGCTTCTTTTCCATGAATGCTTCGACTCATTACCTATTATGAATTCAACAAGTTTTTTTTAGGGGAACTTTAAACTAATCACCTTCAACTTACATGCAGTCAAGAATCCGAATACAAAAATCAGGTAAGTGTAACTTAACACAGAAGTAATTTTTGAGGCAATACTGTACAAATTATGTTTCCTATTACATAAAGCCACCTACAAACCAAACATTCAGATGACATTTCAGATTTCTGTGTTTTACTAAAACTGCAACCTACACTTCTGCTACTTTCTAGGGAAAGCTTCATTAACTTTCAAGGCCATGTTCAGGCCAAAAGAAAAGAGCATTTTCTTTAGAGATCTACTAATTATTTCCATAATCATGCTAATGCTGGTTAATAGTTGGAACAGAGGCTTGTGTGGTTCATTTAAAACATAATGGTTGCGATTCTGCAAGTCAATTAGCAGTCTTGTTGTATTCCAGGGCAAAGGAGTGCATCCAGCCAAAATATGGGGAAACAAAATCCACAAGTTCTGTAAAATATCACATTACCTGTAAGGCATGGTCCTGCTACCATTTCAATCCTAATTGATTTCAGAGAAGCAATTAAAGGTAATGTTTAGTTCTCACACTGAAACTATGGGATTGGAAGTAAGACTATCATCAAATTAAAGGACCCTCAAGTCAGTTAATCATATTAGTTTCAGCCAACTGTAATTTGTATATGAGTAAGCAAAATAGTTCTGAAGAGTACTTTGCATGTAGATTGGGGCAGGGAACCTGTGCTCCTTCAGAGGTTGGTGAACTGTAACTCCCATCATTCCTCACTCCTGGTGATGCTGGCTGGGACTAATGGGAACTGGAGGTCATTAATACGTGGAAGGCTACAGGTTCCCCATCCATTTTAGAATATGACTTCTACAATGCACAAAGAAGCATTCCTTTGTGTTTGAGGGAGAAGGAGGAATTCCTCTTCTTAAGATGATGCTTGCTGTCAACAGTTTTTATAAAAGGGTGTTAGGGAATAGGTAGTGGCCAGAAGGATGACTAAACCAAAAAGCATTTGACTGCTGGAAAAATGAAAGCAGAGAGGGGCTAGCCTAGGCTCCCACGGAAAGGAGCTCCACAATATGGGAGCAGTCACCGAAAAGGCCCTCTGTCTCTCATGTCCTCATCAAACATGCCTGTGAAGTTGGCAGGACTGAGAGAAAGGCCTTCCCAGAAGATCCTAAAGCCCAAGTAGGCTCATATATGAAGATGTTATCTTTCATATAGCCTGGACCCAGGGGCGTTTCTAGCACCTTGGCTGCCCGGGGCAGGAAGCCAAGAGGCACCCCTGGGGGTGGGGCATCACGGCGTGTACGTGCGTCATGATGTCATGACGCACGTGCACAGCACGACACCCCGCCCCCGGGATGCCGGGCAGCGGCTCCTGCCTGGGCAGGGGGGGAAAAGGGAAGCAAAGCGGGCGCGTTTACGTGCCCCCTTTGCTCCCCCCCTTTTCCCCGTTCCAACGGGTTTTTTTTCTGCGTGAGGGGTGGGCCAGCGAGGAGGGGGTGTCATGCCAGCGACAAGCGTGATGCCCCCTCCCCGCTGGCCCGCCCCTTGCGCCGAAAAAAAGCCGCTGGAAGGGGGGAAAGGCGGCATGCCCCCATTCGGGGCCCGCCTGGTGGGGTGGGGTAACGGGGGGCGGCCAAAGTGTCACCCCCCTCCCCTGGAACCTGGGGTGAGCCGCCCCCCTGCCCCCTTGCTCCGCCCCTGCCTGGACCCAAGTCATATAGGGCTGTGTAAGTCACTTTGAATTGTGCCCTGAAACTGACTGGTAGCCGGTGGAGTTTCCTTTGCCCCTGCTGACTGGAGCTGGTCAGCAATCTGGCCACAGCATCTTGGACCTGCTGAAGTTTCCAGGCACTTTTCCAAAGCAGTGTTAGAAACTGAGATATGAAAGCTAGGAGCTAAATGGCACTGTCAGGTCTGCGTTGGGTTGCTCACGAGTAAGCAGGCATGAGTCGGAACTGTCTTTTAAACAGTTTTATCGTGCAAACTATTTACAGTGCTGAAAAACATGACCACATCAGTCGCTAGCAGAATCCGGGAGTGGCCCCTTCCGGCTGGGACCCCAACATAAGAGTTTCGGTATCCAAAATCTCCACCTCCCCTCCTTGCGTTTCACCCCTCTGCGCACTTGGGGCGACGGAAATGGCGTGTCTCCCTCCTCACCCGCTGAGTGAGGGTGTGTGTGCAGGGTCCCTCCAACATCCCCAGAGCCTCTGCTCTCAAGCCTCTGAGCTGCATGCCCCTCCCCACTAGAGACATCGCTGCTTCCTCCGCTTCAAGAGGAGGTGCTGCTGGTTAGGTGGGGTTGGGGCTCTCTGTAGCATCCTGAGAGCCCTTCCACCACCCTGCGCTAAGCCAAGGACAGTTCCCTGACAGCACCCGAAGCCTAGGTTATGGGCGCAACAACAGAATGTCTAGGCGTGGTTTTTTTTTAATAACAAGAATACAAAGCTGAAAATGAATGAACTGCAGCTAAAATATTATGTTCATTTTTCACATGATCTAGTCCTTCCCTTGCCCATCCGCCTATTATTCTTAAGAGGGTCTCTTCTCCAGTCTTCAGAGAGTAGCTGGAAGTGAGGAGGCAGAGAAAGGCCCTCCTTTCCTTCCACTCTGCAGTTCCAATCTGAAATCTTAGGCGTGGTATTGCGCCCAGAGCTCAGAAACTGCTCGTCCTAATGAAATTCCATGTCGCAAAATTCCCCTAAATCAATGGGCATTTCAAACACCGTTCCAAATGTAGCCCCATGTAGAGCATGTTACAGTAATGCACACATGTTATAACTAAGGCATGTGTTACCATGGTCTGATCAGACATCTTTAGGAACCAGTCTTAAACATACAAACACACTCTTGGCCACCATTGAAACCTTGGCATCAAGGCTCTGGGTTTAATCCAGGAGAAATGTAAAACTAAATAACCTCTCCACACAGCAAAGCACCACAATGGGGAAGAAAACTGCATCCATCATCCGAAGAGCAGAGAGGGCACAATTTCACCTGGCACTACCACACTGGGCTTGGGAGGGGCACTAAAAAATTGCTCAAGGCAGCCAGACTCAATCAGTGGTTTGCTGCAACTTCTGCTGTAGCATGAGAATGGGAGAATTTTCTGTAAGCAGGGAAGCACCTTTGGAACTAACCTCATGAGTAAGATTCCTTAAAAAAACTCCTAAGATTTGCCTAGAACATAGCTCAACTGAACTATTTTTGTCTTTTAATTTCTGAGCCAATTTTCCCCATCTGTGCGTCACCCACAAATCTGATTATATTCTGCTCCTTAGCTAAAAGCAGAACTTTACCTCTCATCAAAATAAAGCCATCACATATTTGCTTTTTCAAATCTCCATCTTCACACTGAGAAAGCAAATTCTAACTTTAATTAAAGTAATCCATCAGTGGTATAGAGGAGACTGGGATCTAAATGACTCTCTCTATTACCTGGTGATGGTTCGTATGAGCTCAACAACTGTACTAAGGCCAGAGTCCCAAGAGAACTACCCACACATGATTCAGACTCCACAAAGGCTATATAGCAATCTACCACAGCTATGCCTGTCTTGAAGGAGAAATGACTGTGCTTCCTCCTTTCCAGTCTTGTCCACGGTAATATTGATAAATAATTTCAGAACTATTGACTGAACTGGTAAAAAGGTGCATTAAAAAAGGTAAAGGTAAAGGACCACTGACAGTTAAGTCCAGTCGTGAACGACTCTGGGGTTGCGGTGCTCATTTCGCTTTACTGGCCGAGGGAGCCGACATTTGTCCGCAGACAGCTTTTCCGGGTCACGTGGCCAGCATGACTAAGCTGCTTCTGGCGAAACCAGAGCAGCGCACGGAAATGCCATTTACCTTCCCACCGGAGTGGTACCTATTTATCTACTTGCACTTTGACGTGCTTTCGAACTGCTAGGTTGGCAGGAGCAGGGACCGAGCAACGGGAGCTCACCCCGTCATGGGGATTCGAACCGCCGACCTTCCGACCACAGCACCACCCGCGTCCCCCCAAAAAAGGTGCATTACAGTAGGTTATATCCCATCTTCCACTGGTGTAATGCCAGCTTGGTGGTAAGGGCTGCTACCAGCAGGGATCCTGCTCATTTCACAGCTGTATGAGTGGCATAATTTCAACAGCTGTACTTTCCCCAACAAAAAGACAGACACAATGCTTTGGGTGGGGTGGGGGGAACCTAGTACCTGCTGACATGTCACCTATTTTGCAGGTGTTCAAAAGAGCCTGCCAGGTCTGGAAAGGGGCCAGCCCTATAGGGAGTTAACTTCTTTACGCAAGTACGGAGTGAAGGAGAACTGTTGCGCTTATGACTAGAGAGCAGGAGTATAACACAAGCGTTTTTAATCTTCCAGCAGAAAAACCTGGCACTGTTTCTTCTCCTCCCCTCCCCACTTCACAAAACATATACAGGTTTGATCTAAGAGTTGGCGTCAAAAACAAAGGCTTACTTGTTATCTGTGTTATCTGTTCCCTCTAGTCCTGTATTCTAAATGTTTTGTTTATTTCATGTGTTTACTATTCAGTAGGCAGGTCTAAAAACGAAAGAAGTTGGCTTACAATATTTATGAAATGCAAGAGGTACAGGTTTAGTATGATGGTGCTAAATTACAATTAATATTTAAGGGTCTGGTGACTTCCGTTTCAGTGTATCTGAAGAAGTGTGGATGCACATGAAAGCTCATACCAAGAACAAACTTAGTTGGTCTCTAAGGTGCTACCCAGGTGGCGCTGTGGGTTAAACCACAGAGCCTAGGGCTTGCCGATCAGAAGGTCGGCGGTTCGAATCCCCGCGACGGGGTGAGCTCCCGTTGCTCAGTCCCAGCTCCTGCTCACCTAGCAGTTCGAAAGCACGTCAAATGCAAGTAGATAAATAGGTACCGCTCTGGCGGGAAGGTAAACGGCGTTTCCGTGCGCTGCTCTGGTTCGCCAGAAGCGGCTTTGTCATGCTGCCTACATGACCTGGAAGCTGTCTGCAGACAAACGCCGGCTCCCTTGGCCTACAGAGCAAGATGAGCACCGCAACCCCAGAGTCGGACACGACTGGACCTAATGGTCAGGGGTCCCTTTACCTTTAAGGTGCAATTGCAAGGAATTTTTTATTTTATTTTGTTTAGAAAACAGGGGGTGAGCCAAATTTGTAACAGAACAGGGTATCAGGGGGCTGCATCAGGATTGCCACTAGAAATTCAGATAATCCCATCTTTGATGGTTTCCAGGTGTGCCCCAAGACATTTTTATTCTGCCAGACTTTTAATTGTTTTTTTTGGATAACTATTAACCCTTCTCATTCGATGCCATTTGAGAGACCGTTGCAAGAATTTTTATTGCTTCTAGGTTTTACTGTATTCAGATGTATATTTAACGCATGCAACCTTTCTGAAGGTCAGAAGGCGACATAAAAACAATTTTACTGTATAACGCTGAAAATATTTGCAAATAAATAATTTCAGCCTTATACAAAAAACGTAGCAAGATGGCAAGTATTAACTCTGATAGCACCCATTAACAAGTAGTTTTTGAGTGAGACTGCACCATGTGAGCTGTATATGAGAATATGGTACAGGTAAGGTAAGATATGAGAGAGAGAGAGAGAGAGAGAGAGAGAGTTCTCTTTACACTTTGGCACATAATTATCTGCCAACAGGTACATTAATTATGAAATACTGTAAGCTCTGATCAGAATTTTGAAATAGTACACACACACCCTACACCATGGAAACTGAGAAAGAGGGACATCACCCAAAAACCATCATTATCACTACAGAAATTCAGTGATGTTTTTGGATAATTGTAATCAAAGACGTCAATAAATTTGGCAATTCCTTGCCCGGCTCATAATGCTTGGTTGTATTAGAAATCATGTGTTAGGGAGGCCTAACCTCCCTATATTGTTTTCAGGGTGGATTTGATTTAAATCAAACTGATTTAAATCACAATTTAAATCACTAGTCAGTAAGCCTTGATTTAAATCACAGTTTTCTACATAAAGACTAATTCTTGCTGGTATAACTTTAATATGCAAGTAGATGAATATTTTTAGAATAACAACTTTTCATATTAGTTTTTTTATCCCCAGTTTAATAGGTTAATCATTCATATTTGGACAACTTTTCTGTTGTACTTAGGAAGGAGAAAAATAATCATTACCTTAATAATAACAATTTAAATAGATTTATTAGATCCATTCCACTCCAAACAATCAGAAAAATATTGTTTCTATTCTATTCACTGAACTTCTTGAAACTTAACACTGAAGGGGTTGATTCTGTATTCATAGGTTTGTAGAACAATAGGATTAAGGTCTTTTTCTCAACTCTGTTCATGTTATAACATTTTTGTTGTGAAGAAGAGGCATGTGATCTCTGCTGAGTCAAATTCAGTTTTGAGAACTGCAAAGGTAAACCAAGCATCTGTGATAATATCTTGTAGGCAGAGAAACTGCCCAATAATCATACAAAAACCTCTGGAAGAGCATAAATGACATTGTGAATGGATTAATGGAATTTATTTACCAAAAAAATTAAACATATACAGCCTTATTCTACATAATTAAAAAACTAATCTTTATTTCATGATTGAATAACCTTTGGATGGTAATATATTTTCACCAAAAAGCATTTTATTTTAAAAAAATCTGATTTAAATTTTAAAAAATCCAATTTTTTATTTTTTAAAAAAAATCATTGATTTTTATCCACGCTGATTGTTTTAGATACTTGCTGGAAACTTGTTATTTCAGCAAGTCTACCAAACATATATTAGTTTTCAACTATTACAGACTGAATAGCTATGTTCTGCCACCACTGTTGGATGCAATACGCCTCTCAATACCAGCGGCTGGGAATGACAGGTGGGGAAGAAGGCTGTTGTGCTCTGGAACTGCTTGCAGGCTTCCCTTGGGCATCTAGCTGGCCACTGTGGGAACAGGATGCAGGACTTGATGGGCCTTTGGTCCCATCCAGCAGGGCTCTTCTTATATTTTTGGATAATTATTTTATGTGTATTTGTCTTTTTAAATAGTTCTGTGGGTTTTAGCTGTGTATTTCATACAATGTTATCACGTACGCTGCTTCGAGAGCTCTCTGACTAAGCCGTATATTTACTTCTACCTAAGATACATCGGGGACACGGGTGGCGCTGTAGTCTAAACCACTGAGCCTCTTGGGCTTGCTGATCAGAAGGTTGGCGGTTCAAATCCATGCCACGGGGTGAGCTGCTGTTGCTCAGTCCCACCTCCTCCCCACCTAGCAGTTCGAAAGCACGTCAAAGTGCAAGTAGGTAAATAGGGACCGCTCCGGCAGGAAGGTAAACAACATTTCTGTGCGCTGCTCTGGTTTCACCAGAAGCAGCTTAGTCATTCTGGCCACATGACTCGGAAAAACTGTCTGCGGACAAATGTTGGTTCCCTTGGCAAGTAAAGTGAGATGAGCGTCGCAGCCCCAGAGTCATTCGCGACTGGACTTAACTGTCAGGGGTCCTTTACCTTTACGATACATCAACAAATAAAATTTGCCCCCAATTTTCTTGGCCAGGTTGGAATGCAGAATGATATTCTGCACATGCAAATTCAGGCTGGCTAGGTCACTTTGTAGGTGAATGTGAGCAACATCATGGGAGGGGTGTTTCTAGGACTAAGGTGAAATTGTGAATCTCCCTTGTTATTTTTGCTTTTGGAATGCTGCATGCTGTTTAAGTAATCTTGTTATATTCATGGTATTGGAATGTGGTGGTTTTTTTATGTTGTTGTATTTTGGTTTTGCTGTGTTATTATTGAAATTGTTGCAAGCTTGCTTTGAGCATGTTTTGTGTGGGGAAGTGGCATACAAACAAAATGAATGAATGAATGAATCAACATTAGAAGACCTTGTGGGATCAGGCCAGTGGCCTATCTAGTCCTGCAGACCTATGGGAAGCAAGCAAGCAAGCCGAACATTGTGCACATCTGAGTTCTTTCAAGCTAATCACTTATTAAACTCTTATGGTGATCAGACCACTCAACCAAGCAGCCTTTTGTTGGAGGAGTATCTTCTATCTACTTGAGATAATTTTCTCAACTAGTGCCTGCAAACATTTTATGTAGCTGCTGTTTCCCATCCACACCTAAAGTCTCCTCTCGTTTTCAACAGTGTTTGTTTGGAGAGGAAAGGCAGATCTCCACCACTGCAGTGAAAACTTCAATTCCCAGGAGAAAATACTACAAGGCGCATGCTTGTGACACCATCAGCATGCTCGCACCAACTTTCCGAGACAAGAAAGAACAATTGGGGGGGGGGGAGTCTTCTCCTGAACACTCTCAAAGGAAGCTCATAAAATACTAAGACAGCTCCAAACCGAACCAGACATAATCTATCACCAAAAAACCTCCAAAGAACATAAAGAATGCATTTTCCTTATTATTGTTGGAAAACATCATAAACATGTTTACTGAAAAGCAAATCCCATTGATGGGACTGACTTCAAAGTAGGTAAGATTATGTTTACACAGCCTAAGGAAAATGCCACCTGAAAGCGGTCATCACAGAATCAGGTAGTATACATTCCTACAGACAAAAGTAGGAATCCAGAGACCTGCTCAAATAGTTCTTTAAACTTGTGCTCTTTAAAATAGGACCCCTCAAGCTGGTTGACAAAAGATGTCTAAAATGGAACATCATTGTGTAATACAGTTTGTATTTTGGGGAGGGGGCAGGGGAGGTAAAATATGTTCATGTAAACACAAGTCTGGTATGCCAGCTGAGACCCTACCTGCCTGTGCACTGTCTTGCCAGAGTGGTACATGCCCTGGTTATCTCCTGCCTGGACTACTACAATGCACTCTACGTGGGACTGCCAGAATACAGCAGCTAGTCTGGTGACTGGGAGCGGATATAGGAAGCAATCTGTAATATTCCTTTTTGGGAAATGGACTCTGATGAAGATAAGATTTTGGCCAGGCAAGAAAAGAAGGCATTACTGGAGATCATGGGAGGGCAGAAGGATAAATGAAATGATGAAGAGCTGTTGCGAGAGTCAGCAAGGCACAATGGACATGTGCTGATTAGACTGGGGTTCATATCCCTGCACAGACATAAAACTGTCTGGATGTTCCTAACCATCACTATGGCTGTGTTTGGGCATCGCTGAACTATGGCTGAATCAAGATGTGAATCTGGACTCCTCCCAAACTCCCACTTACCTACTCTTCCACCTACAAGCCAAGAGGAGGGGTTCAGAAACTTACTCTTTTAGTTAATTACACCTTCCTGTGTTGTGCAAACACAGAACTATGGTTAAATTGCCTGTGGTTAGCTAAACAAGCCCCAGTTTTAGAAACCACAGTTTGAAGTGAGCTTGTTTAAAATTAAGTACAGTTGTAGCAGACACAGTTTGCTGGACTGGACAACATAGGAGCCAACTCCTAGGGGCTGAAGTCCCTTCGGACGCCCCAATAAAATATTTGAGGGGACCGGGGGGACCCAAAAGTTGATAGCCATTGTCATTCAAATGGGGGTTGTGCCGCGTCTTGTGGTCGATTAGGCAAATGGGGCTTATCTGAGCCCCCCATATATTTTATTCAAGTTGGCACCCCTGTTGGACAACACTATCGTTAACCAGAAAGAGTCAAAAAGCCTTCCAAACTCCGCATCTTCTGGGGAGGGGCAACTGTGAGTCCAGGAGGAAGCTAGGCTCTTGCATGTCTTGCTAAACCATAATTTGATGTGATGTTCAAACAGTCAACGTCTCGAACAAAATCTACCTCATATGGTACCTATGAAATTAAAGTTTCTTTAACTAATTTCCCTTTATGTCTGGATCAGAAAACTGTAATTTAAAGTCAATTTAAAGTACCCTCACACACCACTTACGCAAACCGACCAGAGTACATGACAAATCAAAAGGATATGTCCAGAATAAGTGGCTACTACTTTCTCATTAGTGTTAAAAATCCTCAGGGGTAGTAGTAATGCTTAGCTTTGTTACTGAAAACAGGGAACAAAGGAACAGAGATCTAATTCTTCGAATTAAAAGCAACACTACCAGCCTTTTTTTAAAGGTGAACTGTGAAAGAATTTTCTATTTTGTGAAAAACCCTGTTTCTGTTTGTTAAAGGCAGTTTAACATTTCTTTCATTGCACCTCCCCCTGCCCCCCCTTCAAGGTCTGGGTACCATGATTCCAAAGGGTTTAATTGAAGAGATCTGGCAGTGTTTTATATTTAACAAAGGCATCCTTTGATTCAAGAGTTCATTAGTCAGTGGAGTTAAAGAAGTGCTAAGAAACGGAAAAACAAAGGCTTGTTCAGTTTCCCCTCTCTTGAGATGTCATAATCTATCACGAACAGACAAGACCTGAATTTCTAAAGTGTATACATGGAGCAGAAAACCACCTTTGACAAAAAAAAAAAACTCCACAAAAACAAAGAAGCCAAACAAACAACAAAGAAGCCTATTTATTTTCCCCTTTCTCAGAAAATAACTTTCTTGTGCTTGCTGTCACCTTCTCCTTTCCTCCCCATTCGGGAGGACAAAAATGTTAGTGCCCATGATTACCCTGGAAAGGAATGACTTCAAATAGTTTACTGTAGAGCCACGGTCAAAGCCCCATGTGCAGGGTGAGTCAGCTGAACTGCACTCCACCAGCATGAGAAATCCAGGGGTGAAGAGTAGCCATATTACCAGTCAATGTACTTTGTTCTGTGGGCAATGCCTCTTTTGCAGAATTTATACTGCTCTGCTCCATCTGGAATGGTTTTCTCTACTTGTTTCAATAATTGTAACAGTTTCATCCGTTTTTTATCATTGTAGATTCTATTGCTTAAAGCAGGCATGTCCATAGTCCGTTTTGGGGGCCTAATCCTGCCCCCCGGCCGGTCTTATCCGGCCCCTGTGGCAGTTTATTTATTGGGGTCAAATTCTAAAAAAGAAGAAGAAGAAGAGTTTGGATTTGATATCCCGCTTTATCACTACCCGAAGGAGTCTCAAAGCGGCTAACATTCTCCTTTCCCTTCCTCCCCCCACAACAAACACTCTGTGAGGTGAGTGGGGTTGAGTGGGGCTAGAAGTGTGACTAGCCCATGGTCACCCAGCAGCTGCATGTGGAGGAGCGGAGACGCGAACCCGGTTCCCCAGATTACGAGTCTACCGCTCTTAACCACTACACCACACTGGCTCTCAACAACTGGCTCTCAAAAAAAGCTTGTTCACTTCATCAAATCTGGCCCTCTTTGAAAAAAGTTTGGGCACCTCTGGCTTAAACCCACCCTGGGACCCTATGGTAAGGGCAGATAAGAAATCTTATAAACAAACGAACAGAAATAGGTTCTAAGGCATTTATAGTTAAGAAAATGGGTTAATACTTGGCAGAGTAGGAGAGGTAAGGTTCAGAATGGTCTATACAAAAAAAAATCTGTTGAAATCTTTAAGGTTAGACTTAAAGGTCTAAGAAAAAACACTCAGAGTGAACTGCTCCTGTGCCTTTAACAACCAAACGATGTGCAGAAATCAGCTGGGGGAATTGTAAGGCACAGAAACCAACATGAACCCCTGCTAGTATCACCCAATAATACAAAGACCATGGAGACCATGAAACTGAAATTTCAGAATCTATTGTTCCATGTGAATGGTGTTGGCTGCCAAGTTTGGTTCTTTTAAGGTGGTATGGTACATCTGGGCACACGTTAGCTTCAGCTGCACAGACTCCATATGTCTATTTCAGCGACTATACAAATGTGACTTAGGTCCACCACTCTGTCACCAACATCCATCCAGCTCCAAGGAAGTAAAGAAACTGGAATCATAAGTTTCAACACTACATCAATATTGTGCAACACATCTATTAAGGGTGTGGCTGTTAACAGCTACAATTTCCCAGAATCTTTGAACCTGAGCAACCATGGAAAACCCTTGACACAACACGTTAAGCTGAAAAGTTCCTTGTTAATTGAATGACTACATGTTGTTCTTTGTTTGTTTGTTTGTTTGTTTACTGAATTAGATAATGCATGCCATTTTTTCTTGTTCAAACTTTGAAGGGTAAGGTTGGACTAGCAAAGCAAGGTTAATGATGCAATGCAGTTTTTCTGATCAGCTTTAGAAACATACGGTGTGATCACAAGCACACTAAAATCAACAGTAACTAGGGTAATGGGATCGTTTCATATTCTACACAGCAATAAACCCTAGTGTGCCACTTAGTAATCAAGGCAGCTGCAGTCAACCCCATCTCTTGTATTTGTATTTTACAAACATTTCTCATAGTCACTCTTTACCTAAACATATAAGGTGTGAGAAAGCTCTATATAATCACCAGTTTTAGATGATTGCACCCAAAGAGGGTAGAGTTTGAAGAACATTTGTTCATGCCAGTCTCTGCGAGAATCATAGAATCATAGAGTTGGAAGAGTCCAACCCCCTGCCAAGCAGGAAACACCATCAAAGCATTCCTGGCAGATGGTTGTCAAGCCTCTGCTTAAAGACCTCCAAAGAAGGAGACTCCACCACACTCCTTGGCAGCAAATTCAACTGTCGAACAGCTCTTACTGTCAGGAAGTTCTTCCTAATGTTTAGGTGGAATCTTCCCTCTTGTAGTTTGAATCCATTGCCCCGTGTCCACTTCTCTGGAGCAGCAGAAAACAACCTTTCTCCCTCCTCTATATGACATCCTTTTATATATTTGAACATGGCTATCATATCACCCCTTAACCTTCTCTTCTCCAGGCTAAACATACCCGGCTCCCTGCCAGCCAAGGTGTACCTAGGAGTTGTCCCCGGGCTGTTCTTCCACTGCTATGGGAGGCCAGGCAAAGAAGGCAGGCTTCTCTGCGTGCCTCAGCAGAGGAACCTAGTCACTGGCATGGGCCAACCTGTGGGGCCCTCTCCCCAGTCGGCAGGCAGTGCTATTAGAAGTGTGAGTGGGGTGCCCTGAGCTGCTTGGAGGAAAGAAAGACAGAGAGAGATCGGGCGAGAGTTGCAGTAGGAAAAGGGAAGGGAGGGAGGAGGCAGAAGAGAAAGCAGCGAGTGAAGGAAAGCAAACTTTTTAAACCTCTCCCGGCTTCGGAGATAGCAATACATCTCCTTGCGAAGGGTACAAGGGAGTCTAGGTATGCCTCTGCCTGTCAGCCAATATAAGCCATTCGCATGAAAGAGCCAGAAGGAGATCTTGGATGTTATCCCTTTCAGAATGCAAAGGAGACGCCTCAGTTCTTGGGGGACTTTTAGGAAGAGATTGGTCTTTGCAACATTTCTTTGAAACAATAAATAATGATAGAAAACATCCAATTATCAGACTCAATAAATTACAACAGCTTTAAAAAAACAACAACATTTTCCCCCTTATTTCCTATTGGGCTCCAATTTACACTAAGCCTTATAACACCCAATTTTGCATCGGACATTCCCAAACACATGATCACAAAAGCTATATTTTCTATTAATTGCAATAAAAGAAGCCCATTAGTGTGCATAGACCAGCTTCCATCAAACTCCATCAGCAGCCAACCATTCTGCAGCTGATGGAAATAATAGGAGAAACAGCAATACTATATTAAGCTGCCTACTTGAGTCAAGTGCCATGCAGACCCTCCCGTTCCAAGAGTAACCTCCGTCTCCTGTAGGAACAATGGCGAAAAGTGGATTGAGATACTTCTTGCTTGTAAAAAAAACCCAACAACCGAGTCATTACAAGAAAATGCTGAACTGCATCTCCCCCCCCCCCCCCCGCAATGTCTCAGCTGAATAGCTGAATTAGCAAAAACCTCTCTCCAAGAAAAAACATGTGTTCATATTATACAGGTGCAAAATCCAATTATGAAATCATTACTCCATCATATAAGCGCCACAAACAGGATCTCGGTGATTCGGCTTCTATTCCTTCCTTTTCTTTTTAAAGTACTGTAAACGGGGATCTCTATGGAAACTATTTATTTATAACACTCAAAGCAGTTGACTGCATTGCTAGATTGCATGTGTCAATGTAGTACAGCTCCCCACCTCCACTGGGCCCTCAAAATTACCTGTTTCTAACGTCGTTTTCATTCAGAATTAGAAAGAAACCTAGGAAGCTGCCTTACACCAGGTGATTCCATTAGACCATTTAGCTCTTCCCAGGGAGGTTCACCTGGCACCTTCATTACATAAATTTAGGAGCCAGGTGAAAACATTTATCTTCAACCAGGGGTTCAGCTGATGGACTGACATTCTATGGCTTTTAAATGTGTTTGTGGGAGGGAGGCTACTGGTCTCTGTTTTCTTATGTATTTTGTATTCTCATTTTGTACTTTTTCTGTTGTAAATTGACCTAGGATCTTCAGATGATGATGAAGAAGAAGAAGAAGAGTTTGGATTTGATATCCCACTTTTCACTACCGGAAGGAGTCTCAAAGCGGCTAACATTCTCCTTTCCCTTCCTCCCCCACAACAAACACTCTGTGAGGTGAGTGGGGCTGAGAGACTTCAAAGAAGTGTGACTAGCCCAAGGTCACCCAGCAGCTGCATGTGGAGGAGCGGAGACACGAACCCGGTTCACCAGATTACGAGTCTACTGCTCTTAACCACTACACCACTCTGGCGGTATACTAATAAGTTCAGCACTGTTTATGTAGCCTGGCAACAGCTATCTGTGCGGTGTCAGGGTGTGTTGCAGAAGCTGAAAAAAGTTTCAGCAAGTTAACACTCATCAAAAACTGCAAGCATTCTCTATGGGGCAAGAACAGTTATGCCACCTAGCTATTTGTCTATTGAGTATGAACTTGCATGAGATACAGACTTTGGGGAAATGTTTGCAACCGGACTGATCTATAAGATTTTATTTTTTTTAAATCAAAGCATTAACTAAATAATAACCTTACTAGGACCAACTAAAAATTACAAAATGGAGAGCACACTTCAGTACAGACATTAAAGTAAACAAAAATATGAAAGGAGGGGGGCGGAGAGAAGGAAATGGTAGAAAAGCCCCAACGTAGGCCGTGGTATCATTTCAGAAATGAATAAAAAGTGAAGAAAAATAGAAACCTTTCTTTCATGACTCATGAGATTGTTTTGCATGGGATGGGCTCGTGGTAAGTTTATAGGAGGCAGCCCTAAAAGAAGAAAAGGGGGTCACAAGAAGCATGTCACCCTAGGAAACAAAGAAGTGTTAAAGTCTTTTGAAGCTGGGAAGTAGAGGAGAAGGAGAAGAAGAAGAAGAACAGGAGATACAGTGGAGCATAAGAATGAGGCAAAGGAAGACTCTGTCTGAAAGAGGCCAGGCAGGATGGGTTGCAATTACAGCCCCAGGTCTCCTGTTTAATTGGCTGACGCTATCCTGTAAACAAGTCACATGCTGGCAGGCCACATTTATCAGGAAGCAAATCCAGACAAAAAGGATCACAGAGAAATCATAAATACAAAACAGAAAATGTTCTAGTAGACTAGTAGAATGTATCCACTGAAGTATAAAGGAACTGAAAAGGACCACTAAATTTACAGGCCACAGCTCAGTGATAGAGCATCTGATTTGCATGCAGACGGTGCAAAGTTTAATCCACAGCAACTACAGGTAGGTTTGGAAATGTTCTCCGTTTGAAATCCCGGAGAGCCATTGCCAATCAGTGTAGATTAGAGGTGGGTAACTGGATCTGACTGGCTGGTTACCTCCCCACAACCCCCATAGGGTTGACACCTGCCAATTTTGACATAATGATGCCAGGTGACCTGCGTGTTCAAAAGAGGCCACCCTAACAGGTAAATCAGTAACCGATGAAAGAGGGTGTGACAAAAAGGATGGTGACAAACCATTTTGGACTCATTGGCACATTTTGAATTCTGAGAGTGTGGTAGGGGTGTCAGTAACAAAATGGCTGTCATGAGGGTTAGTGGTGACGTAACACAAAATGGCTGTCATTGGAAGCATGACGTAGCACAAAATTAGAGAAACGGCCACCCCTAATATCTATGCTTACCATAGGAAGTTGGCTATGTGCTGGTCCTGATTGTGGAGATCACACAAGACTGATTTTACAAACATACATCATAAAGACAAGCCCTTAAACTGTTGCTATCTAATAGCAACAGGGAACATTCCTAAGTACTGTACCAGTTAAAAAAAAATTCGGTGACCACACCACATACATTTCACAGAAATCTTTTGGAAGGTACCTGTAGATTTTGACGCATAACTTTCCTTCTAAAAGGACTAGAGAGTTGTTAATGAAAGCTGGGAGTCTGGGGCACCAAGGAAAGACTTTGGGCACCAGGTTGGTGTCCCTACAGCAACCTCGTTTGAAGATGCCCTTTCAGCATCAGTCAGCCAACTAGTGCTGGAAGTGCACCTTCAAAAGACTTCTCCATAATTGTCAATCAACTGATTGTCAGTTACAAGGAGCCCCTTTGAATTCTCTGCAGAGGGGTGAATAGTTCATTTTCCCCTCTGCAAAGAAAGTGGGTTTGGTCCCAAGAGCCTCCTCCAGCATTTTGTACCCAAGCTTCTTCTTCCAGCCTCTAGCACCAGGAAGTCCCCAGCTGACTGTCATGGATACAGAGCACAGCATCAACAACCAACTGATTTGTGTCTCTGCAAGCTCCCTTCAAGCACTGAAAATCAGCTGGCTATCAGCTGCAGATGGCCTGGTGCTGCACTCTGAGGACCCAATAATAAGCTGATAGCTGGAGTTTCAAAAGGTCTTGTTGGAGGGCTTTGAAGACACCAATGGTTGGCAGTGCCCACAAATGCCTCTCCCCCCCCCCCACTTTATCTGCCTCACAACAGATATCATATATGGTGTCAGATGCAAGGCAGGTGTGTGTGGCTTGACCAAACTGGTCTGGTGGGCCAAAGGATCCCAACCTCTGGTGTAGACCAGGGTGGGGGACCTTCTTCAGCCTCATGGGAACCTGCTGGTTCTGTGGGCAAGACCAAGAGTCAAATGGGTTGTGGCCAGAAGCAAAAAAGTAGGTGGAGAAAAGCAGACTACATTCTAGCCACACAAGAGTCAGAGGCTTCCGTGCACATCCTTCTATCCTGGCAAGCAAGAGGGATAGGAGGACACATTCTTAAACACACAAAAGACCTTGTGGAGAAGGACCAGTGAAAGATAGAGCCTGGGGAGAAAGTGTGACATGGGGAGAGTCTGAGGGACAGACAGACTGGCCCAGAGCACCACATTTTGCCCCTGAGCCTAAGGTTTCCCACTCCTTGTGAAGACAATGCTGACCACCTAGATTGTCCAATGGTCTGACCTTGTGAAAGGAAGCTTCATATCTTTTTATGCAAGCAGTATAGCATGTGAACTGAGAATTCACTCGCAATGCTTCCAGCCTTCTAGGGATCTCTGTGGAAAGTGGAAATAGCAGCATGTTGGAGAAACAAGCCTTTTGCTCATCTTGGATTCACAACAAATACTTGGCCATGGTGGTTACGGCTGCACTCACTGGCAAATACATGTCCCTCAGACACAAGCCTCACTGAGTTGGGCAAGGACCATAGATTGGTGGCAGAGCATCTGCTTTGCATGCTGAAAATCCCAGGTTCAATCCTCAGCATCTCCAAGAAGGGCTGGGAAAGAGCCTTATCTGAAGCCCTTACAGTCAGTACAGACAGTACCGATGTCTGACTTGGTAAAAGACAGCTTCCTATATTCCAATGAACAGGAAATATTCCCAAGGAAGTGTGCATAGGAAACAAAACCTAAACGGTTAATAGTGCTTATTCTACAAACAGCTCTTTGCCCAGTAATCTTGGAGGAGCAGTCTAGCAAGTTACATATAAGGAACGCGATTTACAATAATGCATTATCAATGTGTTACTTAACTTCACCTAATAAGCTCTCTCTGGCAACATACAACGATAGAATAACAGTTATCATTTCATGGGTGGGTCTGCCCCCCAAAGGGGAGCCACCAGAATATATTTCTGATATTAACACAATTTTTCTGCCATCTGACTTTTCTTTATTTTCAGATCCAGCTATGTAAATTAGGCAAGAGAACACATGAGCATGACAGTTGTTGCTATAGCAATATACCTCCAATGATTTTTATAAGAACAAAAAAATCCCACTGAAAAAGTACACAGTTTAGTTATCAGATTATTAGGAAGACCCAGGATATCATTTAAAAAAACAAACAAACAAACAGGTGCTTCCTGACTAGGGCAGGAAACACAGAGCACTGACATAATTGATACAAATCAGAACATTCCAAAATTTATGTTAGGGGTAAGCATGCAGACAGCCACCTGTCTTCATCTCAGCTGAAAGGAAGAGACAGTGTATCCATTAAATGAATTTAGGTAGTCCTTACATTTAAAACTTTTTTTAAAAGTAGCTTTAAAGTAGTTTTATGTCCAGTGTTATGAAAAATGCATTACTATACACGAAAAGTTCAAGTAAATCAATGATAGTGAGTTTAATAATCAGCAATTAAGATGCACTGTGCTGTATTTAGATAGGCTCAGCAGGACCAACTGCCCTCATTTAGAGCAATCAGACAAGTAGGCAGGGGAGCGAAAACCTAAGAAATGGCCAGGTATCCGTGTCTAAGGCTGCAATCCCCAAACACACTTACTTAGCAGCGAGTCCCACTGAGCAGGTAACCTCCAAGTATTCACGGGTTACGAATCCCTGCTGTATTTGCTATTCAGACGCCTGAGATTTAATGAGGACACGCTAGTGCTAGCGGCAACCACTTAAACCAGCATTTGGGGAGGGGGGGGGAAACACAGCTACCTTGTTCTCCCCTTTCCCACCGACCCACCCACCCACCCCAATTTCTCAGACCTGGATGCAAACGCGCAGCAGAGGCGCGCTCCGGGGAGTCGGGACTCACCTGCAAGGCTGCCCGGTCTCTGCAGGGTGGCGGTGGCATACAGTTCCTGCGAATGCTTGCCGTACTGCTCGGAGGGGTGCACCAGCCTCTTGGTGGGCGACAGCGTGGCGTAGGTGCCGATGGTGGAGCTCAGCTGGTGGATGGGCGACGACGAGATGTTGGAGGGGATGGTGGGCGGCGACGTGACCCGGATGGGCGACGGCGAGAGCCCCGCCGACGAGACGACGATGTTGATGGGCGAGCTGGTGCTGTAGGACTTGGCGAGGCGGCTGGGCGACTGCTTCGGGGAGGAGACGCGCTGCGTGGTGCTGTAGCCCGAGGCGGCGGCGGCGGCGGCGCTCTCGGAGGCGGAGCCGGCCCGCTGGAGCTTGGTGGGCGAGCCCACCTGCTGCATGGACAAGGGCGAGCTCACCCGCTGCGCCGGCAGCGTGGAGCTGGAGTAGTAGAGGGCCGGCGAGTGCGGCTGCGCCTGGGACGAAGAGGCGGACGAGCACGAGTCCGGCAAGTGGAAGGCGCTCCCATGGCTCGGCGCGAACGACTCCCGGGGCAGCGGCTGAGACAGCGGAGGAGGCGGAGGCGGCGGCGGCTCCGAGCCGGCGAGGTGGGCTGTCCGGCCGGCGGTGGCCTGAGGAGGAGGAGGAGGAGAGGGGCGGGGAGAGGAAGCAAGCACAACAAACAAACGGGCTGACTAGAGGCGGGCGCAGGAGAGAGAACAAGCAAGCAAGCAAGCAGCCCCTCCTCTCTCTTCCCTCCCGCGAAAAGGGAGAATTGGGGGGGGGGGATTAAAGGCATCACACAGCGCTCGGCTGACCTCTCCCTGGGGTTCCTCCCCAATGCCTCCAGGATTAAGCGCCTGGTATTCCATAAGCTGCTAAAATAGTCTTTTGCTCATGGGGGTGGGGAAAATAATACCAGGACCGCTTCTCACTAGTAGATCACGTTTTCAGATGCATTGCACAAGTCTGCTTTCCTTGCACAAGCGTTCTTTCCTTGCACAAAATTACTTAAAAAAACAAACCTCCCTGAAATACCAGGACCGTTTCTCACTAGTAGAACACGTTTTCAGATGCATTGCACAAGGCTACTTTCCTTGCACAAGTCTCGTTTTGAAAAAGAGAAAGGGGGGGGGGAGCTCCCTGAAAACCTGACTCGTGTTTACTCGGAAGCAAACGCCGCTGTGATCACGCATAGGATTGCAGCCGTGCAGCCTAAACGCGATGTGATGGCGTTTGCCTTTTAAAGTGTCCCATGTTCCATCGAACATGGGACACTTTAAAAGCTACTCGAAGCTACTAACATGAGTTTGGCCAAACTGCGGGAGGAAGTGAAGGATAGGCGTGCCTGGCGTGCTCTGGTCCATGGGGTCACGAAGAGTCGGACACGACTGGACGACTGAACAACAACATGTTCCATCATCCCCCCCCCCGTCCAAGCGTGAAAAAAAAGCAAGCCAAAATTGCTCTTGGGCATACTTTGGGTCATGGGAAATCAATAGCGCCCTCGGCTTCCAAGAAATACCTTCGCAACTGTCAGGAGTGATGGTATCTTATCTACGCCAGCCTTCAAAGCAATTGTTTCCCCCAAGGAATCCTGGGACTTGTAGTCCACTGGGGCTCTGTTTGAGGGAGAATGCTTAGCAGCACCTTCAGCAAACGGCACCTCCCAGTTGGAAGGCAGCCCAGAGTGTTAAATTGGTGTAAAAACAATGTCAATGTGTGGATAGGCGGCAGATCGCCTTATCCAAGGAACTGAACCAGCATCTAAGCAGGCAAGTAGGAGAGAGTGGAGCCATGCCCGCATAATAGACACAAGAGTACTGTCTGCAACTTGAAATAAAGTGTCTCTTATTTCCAAGCCTCCAGAGCTGGAAAGGTCCCTTTGGAATGATTTAAGACTATTTGCAAGAACCTAATTGTTAGCTTGCAAGAACTCTGTGATAGGTAATGGCAGGAGCAGCCCAAGTCCTTTTTCTGCCTAAGGCAAAGGGAAAGATGCTGCATTCCCCATTCTGTGCACGAAATATGACTAGACTGGTAGTTGTCTCTTGCTTCAGCACCGGTGATGGAGCAGTCCCTCCACTGCGCCCTAGGGCAACAAACTAGCTTAGGGGCTGCAAGGCAGAACACAAGGCACACAATTCAAGCCCAGTTCCTCCATTCAGAATTTGCTGCCTGAGGCAGCTGCTTCACTCTGCCTCATGGCTATATGTGCTAAATAATAATAATAATAAACAACTTTATTATTTATACCCCGCCCATCTGCCTGGGTTTCCCCAGCCACTCTGGGCAGCTTCCAGAAGAATATTAAAAAAAACAATGATTCCTCAAATATTAAAAGCTTCCCTAAACAGAGCTGCCTTCAGATGTCTTCTAAAAGTCTGATAGTTGTTTATTTCTTTGGCATCTGATGGGAGGGCATTCCACAGGGCAGGCGCCACTACCGAGAAGGCCCTCTGCCTGCTAAGGTTAACATCAGATTTACTTTTATTGCTCTGAAAAACGCAATAAAGATTTTAAATATTTAAAAAGAAATGGGTATTTGGGACCCTATTTCTTTTTGTGACGTGTCTCGGGACGTAAGTAGCTACCAGACTTTGCACCTCGTCCAAAGCTTGGGGCAGGCATTGTTGGTTTTTAAGTTTTGTTGCAGGGAAGTCGCTATGATGTACTACATGCCCCACCGCAATATTTGTTGTGTCACTTAGAGAAGGTATCACAGGGGTTACTGTTCCCTTCCAATTTGTTGCTAAAAAAACAGTACTTAGCTCATTAAATGGCCGAACAGAAAATCTACCTGTGAATAGGTCTCCTAATTTAGAGCCCCCACCTTCTAACTGAAAATGAATTGATCTAGTTAAAATCATTTGGTGAGGGGAAATGCCTTTGTCATCTTGGAAATGAAATTGGTTAGACCCTCTGTTGCTTGGGAGAGGAGAGGGTGATGCTCCTCGTTTTTTCTTTTGTCACAGAAGGCACAGAGGGAGAACTGAGGCATGCCCTCATCAGCATTTCTCTGCCAATATTGGTATACCTGTTGTTATAGGAATTCTAAAGTCTTATATATATAAATCATAAATCCACAAGGCAAGCACATACATAAGTAAATTAACCACGTGTCTGAAATAGCACAGGAGAGCAATCCTGAAGACATTCTGACTCTTCCAGTAAACTCAAATATACTCTGTAGCGAAGAAGGAAATGGGGAAACCTCCCCATTGTCTCTTTGCTCACAAATCCTGTCTTAAGGGAATATCTGTGTATGAATAGGGTGAGCCTGTGACCTGGATTCAGGAACTAAGTATTTAGCATCTCAAAAGGGATGGCCAGGCTGGCCAGGTAAAGCAATCAAGTGACCATTATCAGTATCCTGCCAGACAGGATTTCTGTTGTAGACTGCCCACTGTGATGTATTTCTGCTGTAGCCCAACTCCTGTGATGTATGTATGATGGTTTTTTGGGGTGGTCTTGAGCTACAGGGTGGGCAGTTTCAAAAGTTTATATAAGGGCTTGCGCACCATTGTTCTGGATCCCTCCGGCCTCCTGCGTGTGGCAGTGAGCACCCTGTTGCAACTGTTAATAAAGATCAGGCTTACTAGCTGCTTTGCTTCTCAATATTCTCTGATGCTTTTGAATTATGGTGCTGGAGGAGACTCTTGAGAGTCCCATGGACTGCAAGAAGATCAAACCTATCCATTCTCAAAGAAATCAGCCCTGAGTGCTCACTAGAAGGACAGATCCTGAAGTTGAGGCTCCAGTACTTTGGCCACCTCATGAGAAGAGAAGACTCCCTAGAAAAGACCCTGATGTTGGGAAAGATGGAGGGCACAAGGAGAAGGGGACGACAGAGGATGAGATGGTTGGACAGTGTTCTCGAAGCTACTAACATGAGTTTGGCCAAACTGCGAGAGGCAGTGAAGGATAGGCGTGCCTGGCGTGCTCTGGTCCATGGGGTCACGAAGAGTCGGACACGACTGAACAACAACAACAAATTTTCTCCTACCGATAGAGAACCTACTTAAGGACTCTATACGGGTTCATGGATACCCCATAAGGGAAAGGGAGCAGGTTTTTTTTTCTTATAACACTGTCATTGTATAATCAGGTTAAGAAATTCACTGCTACACAACCTGGGATGGCTTTAGCAAAGATTAGGCAAATTCATGTAGGATATCAGTGGTTATTAGCCATGATAATTCAATTGAACCGCCATTTTCAGATGATGCACATCTTTGTTTGCCAGATGGAGTGATGAACAGGGTTTGACCAACTTATGTGGCTTGCTGCTATTGGAAATAGAATATTAGACCATTGCGTGTTTCTGCAGCAGGGGTGGGGGGGTTGCTATTGTTATTGCTCTTTTCCATATGTACATTATTTCATCTGCCTTTGCTTGGCCAACAATGCAATCCTATTTTTTTAAAAAACAAAAAAAATAAAAAACCCAAAAGCAAGTATTCTAGACTGAAAGCAATATGGAAAAGCACCCACAAATCAAAATAAATGTGAAAAGGAAAGCTGTTGTGGACACGCTGTGAATCAAACCGCTCCTTGGCAGTTGTGATTGTGGATGAGAGGATTCAACTTCAGCTCATGGAATTGTAGGGGGATTTTCTGTCCACTGGAAATAAATTATACTGTGAAAACAGGAGTGTATGGAAGATGGGGAGGGGGGTGTATTCCAAAAAGTGATAGTCCTTGTGGATGTCTATCCATTTCTGCATTTTGTGACAATGTGCATGCCCTATTCTTTGTGAGCAATCTCTCTCTCACACACAAATTCTTGCAGCTGTCTCTTCCTGAGTGCAATCCAGTTACTTATTTATTTACAAGACATACCAGAAAATGAGGGTGGGGTGGAATTGTGGTAGAGGTGGACCCTTCCTTGGGATCCAGCCCAGGAATAAATTTGCATACAATTGAAAACAGCAGATTGTTCAGCACATCTGCACAGGAGGTCTTAGATCTTCCTGCCAGTTATGCAGTGCTGTGCGAAGTTTTGCCTGAACCTTGTAATTTAAAAGAAAAAGAGGAGGGAGGAGAGAGAGAAAATCCTCAACAGATGCTCCCTATTAAAAATTTCAATTATGTGCCTGAGCCCCTTCTGGAGCAGCAAAGAATAGAATGTACCTCTTATCTCCCAACATAGACTGCATTCCAGTTTTTATCAGGGATCTTAGGCTCAAGAGATCATCTGTGGCTGTTAATCTGGTAACATTAAAATCCTCTAATAACAGCATGCTGGAGTGAGAGATAGTTGAGTACTCTGTTGAAAGGCACACTCTGATTTCAGATACATTTCCACATCCCTGCCCGCCCTTTGCCTTCTTCTTTCTTGATCAGGCAGAGGATTTATCTGAAACATTAAAGAATGCCCCAAATGCCAGAAGTTGGAACTGTAGCATGAGCTATTCAAACCAAAGTTACTCAAACATTGCATTTTTAGTTCCAGTTACAACAGAAGCGAGTAGTGCCATAGTACACAGTGAAGCAGGCCCCCAAAAGCTGACCAATATAAAAAAGTAGAATTCCTAGCATTAGTTCTTGTCAGCTGCAGGAGGTTTCGGACACTCCCCCCCCCCCCCAATGTTCATCCCAAAAGGGAATCGCTGACAATCTGTCTCCTGGAAGAAGTCTCTGCAAACTCAGGCATACATATTCAGAAGTCAATCTTATTGCATCAATAGGATTTCCTTCGGAGTAAAAATATTTAGGATTGGGGAGTCTTAAATACACATTTGAGCAAATGTCAATCATTATTGTGGTTACGACACAACATACCAAAGTATGTTTCAATTGGGAGCGTGCGTGAGATTTGGATGAATTTTGAATCCGGAGGCAAAGTGAGGTCCGATGGATTTGGGACTTGTCAAAGGTGAAGCAGGTTTACTACAAGGTGGCACTAGTTGAAGGAGGCACCCCTGAAGGGGATGTTAACAACAAAGTAGGAAGAAATTTATAGTTCTTACATCAAATGAATGTATAAAAAGATCTGTATTGGGACTGGTGCTTTTAAACTTGTTTACAAGTGACCTCTACGATTCTATGACCTAAGGTTAGAGGTAAACAGTGAGATGGCCACCTTTGCTGATAACACCAAACCCTGTTTAGAGTAAAAACAAAATCGAAAATTCTTTCCAGTAGCACCTTAGAGACCAACTGAGGTTGTTCCTGGTATGAGCTTTCGTGTGCATGCACATCTGAAGAAGTGTGCATGCACACGAAAGCTCATACCAGGAACAAACTCAGTTGGTCTCTAAGGTGCTACTGGAAAGAATTTCCGATTTTGTTTTGACTATGGCAGACCAACACGGCTACCCACCTGTAACCTGTTTAGAGTAGTATAAGGCAAAAAGGGTGGGTGGGTGCCAAAAAGCTCCAAAAAGGATCTCTCCAAAATGGGCAATTAAATGGCAAATGTTGCTCAGTGGTGATGCACTTTGGTCTCAGCTGGCAGTGAATGATCAAGAAAGCTCATGGTGGACAGCTCATTGAAAATATTGACCCAGTGCGTGACAGCTATGAAAATACTAATTCCATGTTGCGGATCCTTAGGAAAAATAGAACTGTTGATATACAAATGTCTTTATAGAAATCTGTGGTACGACCACACTTGGAATACTGAATACAGTGGCTACATCTTTTTTTTTTTTTTTTAAAGAGAGGATATTGTAGAGCTGGAAACTGTCAGAGAGCTGGAGTAACTCTGTTTTGGGTTGCTGCTGCCTTTGTTTAGGGAAAAAATACAAGTAATGGGCAACTTGACAGATGTGTAAAAATTAATGTGTTATGTTGAAGATATGGATGGAGACATAATTCTCCTCTCATAACACTACAACCTGGGGTCATCCATTGAAGCTGAATTGTCAGAACAGACAAAAGGAAGTACTTTCTCAGAACATACATAGATAAATGATAGCATGCTCTACTGCAGGATGTGATGGCTGCCAGTCTAAATAGCTTTAAAAGGGCCATGGGGCAGACATATCCATAGAGAATAAACCTATCTGTAGTTGCTAGTCGTGAGGGGCATATGCTACCTTGAGGATCAGGGTCTGCATGTTTCTGAATTCCAGTTGCTGGGGAACAACAGCTGGAGATGCTCATTTCTCTCATGTTGCTTCCATAGGCATTTTGATCACTGTGAGAAACAGGATGTTGGACTATAGGGCATTGGTCTAATCCAGGAGGCATCTTCTTCTGTTTTTATCCTCCACATCCACATATAACACCAGTCCTGAAAGACCTAAATTGGCTCCTCCCAGTATGTTTCCAAGCATAATTCAAAGTGTTGGTGCTGACCTTTAAAGCCCTAAATGGCCTTGGCCCTGTATACATGAAGGAGCGTCTCTACCCCTATTGTTCAGCCCGGACACTGAGATACAGCACCGAGGGCCTTCTAGTGGTTCTCTCACTATAAGAAGTGAAGCTACAAGGAACTGGGCAGAGGGCCTTCTCAGTAGTGGCACCCTCCCTGTGGAACACTTTTGCATCAGATGTCAAGGAGATGAGTAACCTTTGGAAGACATCTGAAGTCAGCCCTGTATAGGGAAGCTTTTTAATGTGTAATGTTTTATTATGTTTTCATATACGTAAGAAGTTGCCCAGAGCGGCTGGGGAAACCCAGTCAGATGGGCAGGGTAGGAAAAAAAATTCTATTCTATTCTATTCTATTCTATTCTATTCTATTCTATTCTATTCTATTCTATTCTATTCTACCAGAGGCTGGATATCCATCACCTCTGTCTTGCTAGGAAGCTTCAAGAGACATTATCTGACTGGTGCTGGAAACAACTGATGGACTAGATGGAACTTGGTCTGATCTCACAAGCCAGTTCTTACATTTGTACAACAGGTAGGGATGCGGGTGGCACTGTGGGTTAAACCACAGAGCCTAGGGCTGGTTGATCAGAAGGTTGGCGGTTCGAATCCCCATGACGAGGTGAGCTCCCGTTGCTTGGTCCCTGCTCCTGCCAACCTAGCAGGTTGAAAGCACCCCAAAAAGTGCAAGTAGATATAAATAGGTGCTGCTCTGGCGGGAAGGTAAACGACGTTTCCGTGCGCTGCTCTGGTTTGCCAGAAGTGGCTTAGTCATGCTGGCCACGTGACCAGGAAGCTGTACGACGGCTCCCTCGGCCAGTAAAGCGAGATGAGCGCTGCAACCCCAGAGTCGTCCACGACTGGACCTAACGGCCAGGGGTCCCTTTACCTTTACTTGGAAAGTAATCTACACCAGGTATATTTAAGAAAGAGAAATATTTGTCCCAAAGTTAATATTCCATTTTTTTAGAAATCCTAGTAAGTGAATGTAGCTTAGCGTTAAGAAAACACTAGGTGGAAAGTGTTAAGAAGCCTTAACTGAAGATTTCAGTCTTCTACTGTGCTTGTAATAAAATCTCTAGGCAATACAGTGTGAGGCTTGATGTAGATAAATGGATCAGCCTACCAGTGATAAGAAGTGTCAGTCATTTAATTCCTCAGGAGCAAAATAAATGTGCGATTTCAGATGTCATGCTGTGGACATACAATTACTATTCCTGTTACCAGCCTTTCTACAATAAACTGCATTATGCCCTATGAATTAATATGGTCCTGCACAGTATCTCTTAACAGTGTGAAGCAGATAAGCTGAAAGCACATTTAACACATTTGTATGTGTTCTACTGTACACATATTGTACTTTTTTATGCCATTATATAGAATACAACTGTGCTTTAAGGAAGATTACAAAACCGTTCTGTAAATGAAGTTGTATATGTAGTGAACATTCAGTGAAAGGGCTAATCCTGTTCCTTTTTAGGTCAGAAGCAAAATTCCCATGATTGTAACGGAGGCAGAAAAGAGCACTGAAATTCCTTATCAGAAATGAGATGTCTGAAGCCTTCCCTGCTTCACAGAGACAAGAAAAGGCCTGGCGAATAGAAGATATGCTGTAGCTCCTCACAATTTGTGCCAAGTAAGAGACATTGCAATCACTAGATGTAATGTTCAAAGATGCAAGAGATTTGTGTTTGCAAGATACTTTGACAATTTATATGATAAAGTTAAATCCCATTTCTTCACCCAGTATGATTGTTATGGATCAAGTGTGCAGTAGGGGCTACTCTTGGATTCATCCTTTTGCCAGTTTAGGTGATGATCCATCTACAACTCTATATTTGTAGCAATAACCTGGCTTCAATGAGTTGGTAATCTCCCATCCGGATTACTGTGCAGACTATGAAGAGATAGAAAAGGCCTCTTCAAAATGGGTTATTAGGCATCAAGATAGCAAGTAAGGTAAGTGGAATCGTAGAATTGTAGAGTTGGAAGGAAGTCCAACTCCCTGCAGTGCGGGAATCTTTTTACCCAACGTGGGGCTCAAACCCATGACTCTGATTGCCTTCATTTAATGGACATGATGGAAAGAAAGAAAGAGTGGCTGGGGGGACCGAGCCAGATGGGCGGGGTACAAATAATAAAATTATTATTATTATTATTATTATTATTATTATTATTTATTAAGAAAGATCTGAACTGGTGATCACTAACTAGGAAAGGAAACTCAGCCTATAGCAACTGTGGAAAAGGCAAATGACAAGGTATTAGGAAAGGGATTGAAGCTAAAACGAACAGCATCATAATATCTTAATACAAATCTATGGTGCAGCCATACTTGGAATACAGTGTGTAATAACTGTGGTTGCTCCATTTAAAAAAAATGGTAGAGCTGGGAAATGTACAGAAAAGAGCAACTAAAATCAAGTGCCTGGAACATGTAAATAACTGAGTAAAGAAGAAGAAGCGAACAGGAGACATGCTGCCTGATGCATAGGCAATTTTCTCCTTCTCGTAATGTTAGAACTCAGGGTCGTCTCAAATAAAATTCATGGGGGGTAGATTCTGCACAGAAAAAAATAAAAAGCATTTCTTCACATAGATCCTGGAACTCACTGCTACAGGGTACGGCAGTGGCCACTCAGGTGGCTTTTTAAATGGCAGTTGAACAAACTCATGTTCAGAGGCCACCAAATAACAGCTGCCAGGGGAGGGATTAATTGAGCTTGTTACTGCCATGCTCTGCTTTCCGGGAAGGCATCTGGGTGGCCAATGTAAAACAGGAAGCTGGACTAGACAGGCTCTTTTTAAAAATACTCTTACAGATCTTTCTAAATATGCAGGCTTTGTACAGTGCATTGAATTCTATGAGCTCCTGTACCTTCCTGGGACTGTCTCTGTTCAAACTGACTTCAATAACAGAACGTTCCACAAGGAGCTACAGAGACCACGCGCCATTGATAAATCCATATCTAGTCTTCCTCGGTTGAAACGCAGGAAGGAGGAACACCCCCCCCCCAAGCATAATAGCCATGGTTTGTGCTTTATTTTGTGTTCTATCATGAATTGTAGGCTCGCTCTCTCTCCCCCCCACCCCACCCCGCCGCATTTACACTAATGAATGGACTGGACACTGTTACATCGCTTTATATTGCAGCCGCTGTAAAATAATGTTTAGATCTACTGTGCTTTGTATAAAATTTAAAATAATGTTCAGATCTACTGTGCTTTGTATAAAGTGTCATTGTGAGTTTAAAAGTAAGTCCATTCATCTGAAGGAGTCCTTACCCAAATGCTATGTAACACCGTCCCACGATTGCGATAATCTTTTGAAAAATATATATTTTAGATTCAGGTAGCTGAAGAAGTGTGCATGCACACGAAAGCTTATACCAAGAACGAACTTAGTTGGTCTCTAAGGTGCTACTGGAAAGAATCTTCCATTTCAGACATCTTTTGTCAGCCAGCTTGAGGGGTCCTATTTTAAAGGAGCACAAGAACTATTTGAGCAGGTCTCTGGATTCCTACTTTTGTCTGTAGGAATGTATACTACCTGATTCTGTGATGACCGCTTTCAGGTGGCTACTGGACTCTCTCTCTCTCTCTCTATATATATATATATATGATGTTATGCAAAAGATAAATGATATAAAGAAAGCACAATGATGACTTTGCTTGTGGGAATATTGCTTTAAGATACATAAAATTAAGAGCAGTTTTTTTTAATTGTTGCAACTGCTGGGATTCCTATTCAGCATGTGCAGCAAGGTAAGAAGGCTTGCAATTCTTACAAAAGGTATGTTCAAGGGTAGGAGGAAACCATGTATACAGCTGGAAATGTCTTTGAGGTTCCTCCTGCAACTGCCTGCATGGCTGAATAGGCAAGCTGCTTTCCCCTTTGAAATCAGCTTGCTTATTTGGATATGTGAGTGCCTGCAGTAAATGCTAAAAAGACACCCCTGGAGGCACACATGTGGCACATAGCTCTGCCAGACTGCCGCCTAACCAAACAACAAAGTGAGGTTTATGTACAAATTGCATCTTTGAGAAAAATCCCACCAAACTAATTTTTTTTTAATGTTGTTTTCGGTATTCTGTTTATAGTGAAGAACAACACATAAAGAAACATCTTTATTTATTTAACTGAAACTGTAGGATAGTGGGAGACAGCAGTGGATGAAGTCAGGGCCAGACCCAGGGTGCGGCAGCATGAGAAAGCTGGCTCAGGTAGCTGGTGCTGAGAGGGAGGGAGAAGACAGAGCTCTGAGTGCCCTGTAGGCTGCCCTGTAAAATTCAGCAGGGTAGCCTGCTGCCCTCAAGTGCAGTGGAGGATAGTGTCCTTTCAGTAGTAAGGGAGTAAGATGCAACTGCTAGTCTATTTGGCTTCTGTGGGTGCCTTGGGGGAGGCCGCCATCTTGTCCTTTGCCTCAGGCAGTGATAGGTCTTGAGGCAGCCCTGGATGAAGTGGTGGAATGGCAGCTGACCACCTGACCTCCAGGCAGTTAGGTTGGTGCTGTTAACCTGAGAAGGGAGTGGCAGGGAGGTCTGTGCGGTGCAAATGAACTGTAAGCATTGGATTGGCTCTCCTGGTGCATTTGCATTTCCACTAATCTCCCTGTTGGACATTCATTCCCCGTGTCTGCAGTCATGGGATTGTTACCTATCACATGACGGTGTATGTTTTCATTCCACAGAATGGGAAGTGACAGAGACAGGATGTTTGTGTTACCGTGTTCCGTGAAGTGGGACTATTGTCCTTTGTCCTTTCTCTTTGCTGTCTGATGCTAGAGAGAGAGAGAGAGAGCCATGTTGCAGTGCTCCGTGTGTGTTTATGTGTAAATAAAGTAGATTAGCCACAATGCTGAGTTGCTGAGGTCTGTTACACAAGCTGAGAAGACCCTGCAGATCCCTAAGTAAGACTGATGCTTTTGGGCATTAGTCACTGTGAAGTTCGGGCAGAAGAAAGCTTTTGAAGCTCCCGAACAATCGACCAGGAGGGAGAGAACATCCCAGCTGGGCATGTGTCTCCGCCAGGGTCTTACTCAAGAGAAGGACGCTCCTGATACTCCCCAGTCCCACTCCATAATCAGCAGCAATTCTGCTGCCTGGAGGTCAGTTGAGCGTTGCTGCCCCATCATGGCATCATCTGCTGGTGAAAGAAGAAATCTTAAAGTGAAAGCCCTCAGTCAAATGTGAGCTGAAGCTCTGTGTGAGTGGACGTTACCCCTCTCACTCCCACGTGGGCAAGGCCATTGCGTGCGCAGAGGTGTCCTGAAAACAGAAGGGTGACAGGGCAATCCCCCCTTACACAGACTTTCATATGTGCACAAAAGCACCTAGATATGGTATTGAGGTGAGTGCAGATACTAAATTCAGAACTGAGACTTTCTTTGATTTTTGACACAAAGCATTTAAAAGTTTCTATCCTCGTTTTAGATTAAATTAGCCTAAAGCATCCATAATTTTGCAAGGTGGGGAATGTGAAGGGCTTTGAAATCCACGTTGGGGACTACAGTTAAGTTATCATTAGTATTTTCGAAAAATGTAGGAGGCTGTATGTGTTCCAGATTCTTTTTTGAATTAATGTTGCCAAAGCTTCTGAAATACCAGTGTATGTACTTTTCTCCCATGGTTTTACTTGCAACACTTGCAAGGCTAGCAGTTAAGTTAATCAAAGGCTACATTTATTTACAGCTCCCTTGCATCCTAGAAATATGCCAGATTCATGAAACCTATCACCACAATTATGCTCAGGCTAATGAAAATTGGATATATTGCTGAAGCTGGTGAGTTTCTTTTGCCAAGATATTCTCAAGACTTTTTATGCAATTACATCCTTACCCGTAGGCAACTCTCAGTATCTCAAAACAAATGAATAATAAAAAGTCTAGCATGAGAATGCCAAAAATATTTGCTATTGTCTCCAAATTTGCTACTGCATAGATGTGTCCCATACAGACAGCAGGTTTGATAATAATGTCATCAAATCCACAAAAAGAAAAGAAATCAGTAGAAACTGCTTCACAATTAAGCCCCAACTGTGTCTGCAATGTGCAACAATGGTTCAAATTTGCAATATACCACTTGATGCCTTAGAATGTGGAACATGATGAGATTAAAGGAGAAGCCCTAAATATGGGAAGCCAGTGTAATTTATGCTGCTTTAATTTACACCAGATCCAAGCTCTGTTCAGGAGTAGGACTACTGCCTAAGCCTAAGCCTTTAAAATACTGTTTCAGTTACACCACCGTTTTTTGCCAGTGTACCTCCTGCCCAATCTAACCCCTTCCCCAGGAATGCCCATTTTTAAGGCGTTACACTGGTGTAAATTCTGCTGGTCTTGGCTGATATGGCTTAGCCGCACCTGATCCAGGAAGTTACACCGATGTATCTCTGGCTTAGCTGGGGTTGCAAACTTGCAAGTTGGGCCATAGATCTGCCATGTGCTATCTCGCTCATCTCGGCAGATCTAGGGTTGGGATTGTGTTCTAAGCCAATTATGGAAATGCGCACAGAATGCACAATTCTTTGGGCTTATATTTTGAAAATCATGTGTCAGCTATTTCTGTGTAGGCAGTGAACATGCAAAGCTGGTCTGCAGGGGTGTCCACAGAAGTAAAGGTGCAGATTTTACACATTCCTAATTGTGATAGTGCTATATAACTGGATTAGTAAAGGTAAAGGGACCCCTGACCATTAGGTCCAGTCGTGTCCGACTCGGGTTGCGGCGCTCATCTCGCTCTATAGGCCGGCGTTTGTCCGCAGACAGCTTCCGGGTCATGTGGCCAGCATGACTAAGCCGCTTCTGGCGAACCAGAACAGCGCATGGAAATGCCGTTTACCTTCACGCCAGAGTGGTCCCTATTTATCTACTTGCACTTTGACGTGCTTTCGAACTGCTAGGTGGGCAGGAGGTGGGACTGAGCAACAGGAGCTCACCCCGTCGCAGGGATTCGAACTGCCGACCTTCTGATCAGCAAGCCCTAGACTCTGTGGTTTAACCCACAGCGCCACCTGGGTCCTCACATTAGTACCCACACATAAATAAGTCATGATAAAATTAAATGTTAATAAACATCTTCTAAACTAATGTATAAACACAAGAATATGTCATTTTGTTCTGCTGAATTATTCCTTTAATATTGCATTGGTGTTATTAGCTATATTCCACACAAACATAAATTATAAACTCAAACTCTGTAAGCAAAACCACGTGTGCATGAGATTCATTTTTAACCAGAATGTGCCCTTCAAAACGGCACTTTGGTATAAATGAACCCTTCTCAAAACGTACCTGGCTATAGTTCTGTATAGCAGCTCTGGCTTGACTGCTGCGGGCTGGAAGCTGTGATGCTGCTGAATCACCAAGGGCAAGGGTCTGGTTGCTATGGTAGCTAGATGGATACTGGAAAGACCCTTCGGGTTTGGAATTGAGCTGAAGTGCACTCTGGGATAGAAGGCTGGGCCCTGTGTTGAAAGCAATTTGGAGCAGTCAGTGAGCACCACAGCAGAGAGAAAGCATGCATTTATCACATTTGATTCCTGCTTTTTGCAGCAATAAGATCAGGCCCTGTAATTTAAAGTGGCACTTATTACTTAAACATCGTTATTTTGTCTTTCTCAAGAAGAGCACAGTATGCTGAGCAACTAAAAAGTGTTACTTCATTGAACTTAATGGAGGGGGGAGGGGAAAGAACTAACCTCATTTTGCGACATGAAATAGGCAGGGCATCGCAAGAAATAGGAGGCTGTTGCTGAAAGTAGCAGGCAGCCCAGTACCAAGTTCTCCCTCCTGCTCTATTCCACATTTTCATTTGTTTGCATTCTGCTTTCCCCTCTTTTCTGACACCATCACACCCCAATGATGTGGAATGAGGATAGGAAAATGCACACTATGGCTGCATTCACACAGCAGTTTACACACATTCCCACTTTGCATTTTACTTTTCTTGATCTAGTTTTGTAAACCCAGTAGCTGACCTTCCATGCCAGCCTTTCTCAGTCTAGATATTTTGAACTGCAACTCCCGTAATCAATGACCAACGAACCAGTGTCAGAGATGGAGTGCTGGGTGGGCTATATGAACATTCAGTTTGATCCAGCAAGTCTTTTCGTATGACTTAATCCAGCAGTAGGCAACCTAAGGCCCGGGGGCCAGATCTGACCCAATCGCCTTCTCAATCCGGCCTGCGGACGGTCCGGGAATCAGCGTGTTTTTACATGAGTAGAATGTTTCCTTTTATTTCAAATGCATCTCTGTGTTATTTGCGGGGCCTGCCTGGTGTTTTTACATGAGTAGAATCAGGGCCGTCTTAAAGGGATCGGTCGCTGTGGCGCAACGATCCCTCGGCGCCCCTGGCGTGCCGCCTCTCCGCCCGCCTCCCTCCCTCCCGTGCTGGCCGCCCCTCAGGAGGGGGGTTGGGCAAGCGTGGGGTGAGGGGCTTGGTGCTGGAGCGGCGCGGGGCTTTGCCACCCAGCCCCTATGACGAGACGGCCCTGAGTAGAATGTGCCCTTTTATTTAAAATGCATCTCTGGGTTATTTGTGGGGCATAGGAATTCGTTCATTCCCCCCCCCTCCAAAATATAGTCCGGCCCACCACATGGTCTGAGGGATCGGCCCACGGCTGAAAAAGGTTGCTGACCCCTGATATAATCCTTCATCTTAATTGCCACAAATTCTGTTAGCATGGAAAATCATGCCACATTCTTTGCTGGACCACCAAACCACAACATTCTGAATGAGATCTCAAGAACTAGTGTATCATTGAGGCTCAGAAGTGGACTACAAAGTCCTTGATTCAAATGTTGTCTATGCCGTGAACTCATCAGATGCTATGGGGCATGCCATATTACCCTTAGCCCATCTAGAATCTGAGAATCCAAACATGAATTAAGCTAACTGTTACTGAGATAATGTTCATGAAAATATTAGAACCCTCTAAGGTGCTATAGAAATGCCAAGCATTATTATTTATTAGAGTTCTTATTAACCACCTCCTCCTTTTATTCTGCCCTTGAGGAAATGGGTTCAACTGTTAACTTCGTCTGAGGAGTGAAGCTCAGTACCCCAGAATTAATTTCCCCTATTTTCTTCTTTTCCCCATTGTAGATATTATTATTTTTATCTTGATTATGGTAAGGTTTATCCTTTCTTTCTTTTCTGTTCCTTTTTTAAAAAATATAAAAAAGCCAGGCTTTTTACTCAGATAGTAATGACAATGTAATGTCAGGTTATTTACATGATACCATATCATTACCAGATAAATGCACGATTAATTTGGTCCTCTAAATTACACTGCTTCTTATGCAGTAATTACTTTTAGATTTACTAAGCCTAATTACACAATAATCTGCTGAAGCTTGTAGCATATCTGAACACACTCCCTGTTATTTACTTGACTGGTACATGGTTCCTCCTGTGTGTGTGTGCGTGCGTGCTATATGTTTCATTGCATTTCAATATGTATATTTATATTTCATTATATATGTTCGTGCAAATATTTCTGTTCTTTTAAATGATTGTGGGGGGGGGGGATTGATAGCGGCAGAAAGGCATAGAGGAAGAAAAAGAAAGACAGTGGAAGAAGGCCCACAAATACAATCTGCCCAGGGAGCTGCTTTTCAACAGAGCTGTTTTACTGCTGGGGTATTGCTTGGGTCAGGCTTGTTTTGGTATCTTAATTTTGTATCTTTGCTACGATTTATGTGGAAATTATTCGATTTGGTTGTGTACTTTTTAGTGTTTCATTTGTTGTTTATGACTAGGTTTGCTGTGTGTGTTTTTGTATTGTGTAACATTTTCATGTTGTAAGCTGCCTTGAGCATGGTTTTTATCTGTCGAAATGCAGCATACAAAGAAAATGATATGGGACATGCTAAAGTATAACCAATGACTCTTATTGCAAGCTCCCTTTAAAGCGAAATGCATCGTGCTGATGTCCTGGAAAATGGATGGACTCTTGCTGAAAAACTGATCTGAAAAATGGGAAGATATATCAAAAGATGAAGATAAACTTCATATGCACATTGCGTATAGTATCCCAAATTCCAAGCAGTGCCTTAAAAACTAATATGTATGTCATTTCTTTCCCCCTCTTTTAAGTAACACGGCAGGCATTCTTGTAGGGAACGTTGGGGGATAATGGGAGATTGTTTACCATAAAAGGGAGGGAATGGAAAGTAAGTGTTAAAACTTAAACAAACACTGATTTAGTTAAAACATTAGTGGACATTACAAATCCAAGTGGTCCATATGTGTGTGTGTGTGTGTGTGTGTGTGTGTGTATGAATAGTTTACTGTGAGCTTGCCCCCTTTGCTCCTCCCTCTTACTAGATGGAGGAAGCAAATCACCATCACTGGCATAGAATTATGTCCCAACCAGGGACCATCATTTGTCTCATTCCTAACTATAACAAAGTTTGTTCTTGATTTACTGATCATGTTTTGGAAAACAAAAACAAAAACACAATCTCCAGTTAAGTGTGGTTTATTTTCTCCACACAACAGTGAGGAGGAGCAAAAGAGCCCAGATCAGCACATTCAGGATAAACCATTTATAATGGTTCACCATATTGGGCCAATCATGCCCCTTCTCCTTCCTCACCACACCCCAAGGGCACACAAACACATCTGAGGCTTTTCTGTCTATGTGAGCACTTCCTGTGCTTATTCCAGAGATAGGGACAAAAAGCAAGTATTGTATGGCAAGTTTTACAGGAGCTCTGTGTGAGACTGAGCTATACTATTTAAAACCCCCTGTTTGCAATCTACTAAGTAGTCTCTTTAAAGAAAACAGACCATGGAGGATGTTTAGAGCAGTCATCTTGTATGATTCACCTGTCAGGAACCCTTCCAGAGCTGGTTCACTAAAGCAAAGCTTCAAGAATGATTTATTGTTACTGCTGCCTGCCATTCCCTCCACTCTTTTCTGCCATGCCACTTATGAGTTACTTGAAAATCTTCTGAAGACATTATCCGTACACTTACAGAAGGTTGGTGATGCCCTGCTCCCCCATTTTGTTGTTGGTGATTGCCTCCTATTGACTCAAACATGGGATCTCTGAGTCTGGGCATTTGCTCTTCCCTGAAGGAATGGTGATGGGGAGAGGTAGAACAGACTGTGTAAGATAAAAGATCTGCTTCTGATCTCTCTCAAGGGCAATCCCAGGGAGGGATAAATATATCTGAATATCCCTTTAACCAGATTTATATAAAATTCCCCCAGTTTTAGCTTTAGGAATGCTCTAAATCCATGGTTCCCAACTGGTGGTCGGTGGACCCCAGGGGGTCCGCATAACCTACCCAGGGAGTCCGCATAACCTACCCAGGGAGTCCATGGCACATATCCATCAGCTGTCTGGAGCATCCTGTTTTGAGGGGTCATGCTCTTGTGATCATGGCCGGACACAGCTCTCGTGTGAGATTGTATTGCCCCCAAACACGCATTTTGGGGCACCATGTTTTGCTCGTGGGAAGCTACCAAGAACGTTTCTGCGACTCAAACAGAATGTCAGTCTAACAAACTTAAAACTTAATTGTGCCCAAGGAATCCAGATAGATGATAAGTGTATTGTTCAGATAATTCGAAGTGGTCTTTGTTCTCTCTCTCTCTCTCACACACACACACCACTGTATGGAACAGCATTTTATAACAATCTAAAAACATAAAAACCACACAGTAAAATAGTAGAAAGTTTAAAACAAGTTAAAAGCAAAAACAAAATAAAAACAAAAATGAACAGACTGGGGGGGTGTACCCTTAATTGCCTGCAGAGGCCTGGTGGAATAAAAAAAAGTTTTCAGCAGCCGTTTAAAAGTTGGCATGGAATGCACCCACTGGACAACAATGAATTTTGCGTATCTGCACAGTTTGTGTCAAGGGACACCAGTGCTTAGCTCAGGGAGCAATTTCAGCTGCATGAAATGATGATAAAAGCAAGGACAACAATAGTGTCTTGGAGCTTCTGCAGAGTGCCTTCCTGCTATCGCTGGAAACCATAACCAGCCTGGAAGGGCTTCTAGACAAAGACTGTGGCTGAACCCAAACATTTCTCTCTGTCTCCCTCATGAAATGCTGTAATCAAGATTTAGAAAACAAAAGAGAAGAACTAATGCACAAAGGCGAACGAATGCCTCAGACATATTCCATGTGACTTTAATTAGAGCATTATATGTGTTAAGCAATCCCCATGGAGCAGTCTGTCAAGATCAACAGCACAAGGTTACCCTGAAACCTTTGCTGGATTATGAGAAGGAAATAACTCTCACTGATTAACAGACTGCTAGCTCAAAAGATGCCAGATTTAATCTTATTCTACCCTTTCAACCATCTGACAGGTGGTTATTTTTAAAAAATGAGAGAACATGGACTGAATTGGCTTTTTACACATCTAACGATGCAGATGTGGGCCTTTTGTTGTGTAGCCTTTTTAATTCGTTCAGAGGAAGCGACAGGTAGAAGAAAAACATAATAAAAATCAAGACCAAATGCTTTTTCAGACGCAAACATCTGCTTTGTTAGAGATTCTACAATAGAGATGGTTTTTGGAGTGTATTCACTGGGGAATTGCTGAAAGCACTCTATTAAACGGAGAGGCGAGTTGAAATGGCTTAATAAAGTTTCGTATTGTACATATGCTGATTCCTTTCATTAAAATCAAATATGCTAGGCATCTGTTATAATAACTATCGCTTTAGAGAATCACTTATTCCCATAAGATGGCTTTAATTCTTACTTTAAAGCAGAGTTTGAAAGAGCTGGACCCCAGAACTTGTTTCCTGTATCATCAGTTCACCATGTGTATGCAAATAGCCAGAGGAAGTCCTTTGTTATCCATAAGATTCCTCAAACTTTAAATTTATTGGCGGCGGGGGGGGGGGAACCCAACATTTTAAGAGCTACTTAATAGGTGGGTTTCTGTATATACATAAAAATGAAATGTTTGCATTCAGCGAGAAGGTGTGTATCAGCTGACACATGTATTGCACAAATATGTGCACCCAATAATATGCAAAATTCTCCTTTCTAATTGAAGGTTTTACTGCAGTAGTTGTACCACAACAGCCTGCTGCATAAAGGGGAAAGTTCTGTGCTGAACAGGTGAGTTGAAAATACACAATACTTCTCCTCCCAGCCACTAATTTGAGTGATAATGTTTGGAAAAACCATGGGCAATGGAAGAACATGGATGAAATCTGGCACACCAACATCAACCTCAAGTAAGTTACGATGGAGCAGTAATTGTAGTTAAGAAACATCATCTCAAGATATCTGAAGAAGTATCTGAAGAAGTGTGCATGCACACGAAAGCTCATACCAAGAACAAACTTAGTTGGTCTCTAAGGTGCTACTGCAAGGAATTTTTTATTTTGTTTTGACTATGGCAGACCAACACGGCTACCTACCTGTAATCATCTCAAGAGTTAGTAATATATTTTAAATTGCATTTTATAAGTCAAATGTAAGCCATACACATATATTTTCATTTTAAGTTATACATATACATTCCACACATACCTGAACTTACAATTAAAAATACAAAGACAATTCTTTACATGTAGAATCCCACCCCCCATGTTTAAACAAAAAGTATTACTTCTGTGGAAAACCAGAATATCTTAATCTATTTTGTGAGTTACAAATGTCTCTATTTAGCTTGAGGAAAGCTCAGCTACAGATCCCTGATCTTAAGTAAAATGTTGTGGCAAATAATTATGCAACTTCCAGATATGAATTAGATATTAGATAGAAAATGACGTCCGTAATCACCCAGTGATTATGCCAAAGTCTGCTTCCTCACACTGCCCCATTTTGTGAATAGCTCTACCCCATATCTCACTTTTGTGACTGGTAGGCCTCAGACATCTCATGTGGGCCCTGGGGATAGAAAGGTTTAGAAGCCCTATATAGGGTATACTGAAAGCCCAATTCACTTTCTGAGGCAGGCAAAATGTCAAGCATCTAAATATTTTTTTAAAAAACCAGAAGCTGGTTCCTAAATGTTTGATGTTAGTAAACATTACATATTTTCCCCATCTCTCCACATTTCTACCAAAGGCTACCTGCGCATAAAATAACCCCATGCTGTTTTCATCTGTATTGTGAAAGCAGCCCTAAAACAGCTTGGAGATTGTTATCCACACACACGTACATAGAGTAGGGTAGGAGAAAGGCAATTGCTCACTGAATACTGCCGTTTTTCAGAAATGAAAGATAAAATAAGAACATCATAATGGCCCAGTATCCTTTCATCCTAAAAGCATATCATCTTCTGTGCAGACTGGGTTTTAATTTAGGGTAGGACACAAAGAAAGGAACATTCTTTAGAAACTTACTTTCGGTAGTTGAATAGTCCTGTGGGTCAAGTATTCCAGACTCTTGCAGAGATCTAATACAGGAGTCAACAAGTTCAAGACCTGTTGTGAGCTCATCTTCTATATCCTTCTGACCGTCTGTAACAAAAGATTGTTTTAAACATTTAAATAATCTAAAATACAGGGAAAAGTGAAGGTAGGGTTATTAAGCAAAAGCTATTGGGTATTTGTAGTGCTAGTTTGCAATGATCCTTACAATGCTGACCACAATCCAGTACTGAAGAGGCTAATGGGACGCAGGTGACACTGTGGTCAAAACCACTGAGCCTCTTGGGCTTGCTTATCAGAAGGTTGGTGGTTCGAAACCCCACAACGGGGTGAGCTCCCGTTGCTCTGTACCAGTGCCTGCCAACCTAGCAGCTTGAAAGCATGCAGTGCAAGTAGATAAATAGGTACTGCTGTGGCAGGAAGGTAAACGGTTTTTCCGTGTGCTCTGCCTTCTGTCAAGGTGTCCCATTGTGCCAGAAGCAGTTAAGTCATGCTGGCCACATGACCCAGAAAGCTGTCTGTGGACAAACGCCGGCTCCCTTGGCCTCAAAACGAGATGAGTGCTGCAACCCCATAGTCACCTTTGACTGGACTTAACCATTCAGAGGTCCTTTACCTTTACCTTTTTACTGAAGAGGCAAATTTAATGCCAATAATGTCTACGTCTTGGATGGTGACCAACATTCCTCTGGGAATGTTACGTGTCATAATATTTTGCTCTCCCATTTATTTCAATATGTGCTTTTTCAAGAGGCAATAACTAAATGATGATCTTTTCTCTCTCTCTTTTTTTCAAATTGCACTTTAGCATATAGTATATACTTTTTCACATATAACAGCTGGGCAATAAATGAGTTCTTCCGGTGTGGTGTTTGACACCCAGTGCTTGTCACTCAGCCAGCTGGGTCTCAGCTGAGCCAGGGTGGGGGAGATAGGCTACCATATCTCTGGCTCCACCAAGGATGAGGAAGTCAAGCCAATTTTTATGTTATGGTTGTGTCAGGGACCTCTTCGCTCAGCCAGAGATCTGCAGGATCCTAAACCGCTAATCGTGGTGGATCTTGTTATAGGATTGCTCCTCCAATAAATAAATAAATATAAACAAAGAAACAATTCTGGTCAGTTAGGGAGACTGTACATTCCAAATTTAAAATCATATTGAAAATACTGAATCCTTAATTTGCAGTCTTTTCTGTTATAGGAATGGGCCAGGGAACGGTCTAATAGTTTTTTTTTGGGGGGGGGGACTAAATTTTTGAATTAACAAAAAGTTGGCATCTTTGGGGTGCCATTGACGCCAACTGTGCCTTGGTAACTATAAGCAACAGCTCTGAAAGTTTCTCAGTGCCATAAAACAGAATATACCGGTAAGTATTGTGGCCTAAATAGGTGAACAAGTTCGTAAGAAGAATCAACAGACTGGGAGAAGGTCATACTGATCTGTAGTTCAGTTTATTGTCATTGGGGGACACAGACTTCCTAAACTGATGCCTTCCAGATGTTTTGGACTACAACTCCCATAATCCCACACCGTTCGCCATGCTACCTGGGTCTGATGGGTATTGTAGTCCAAAAGATATAGAGGACACCAGGCTGAGGAAGGTTGCCAGTAACCTTCATGGATAAACTCGTATATCTTTTTTATTTTATTTTATGATGTTAATCTTCCTTATTGCTAGTTTATTATGTGTATAAAGTTGCTTTGTCATTTTTTCCTATATTTTTAATAATTTAATTTTAACAAATCACTTCCTGCTTGATTTACGAAAATCTGTTCAGGGTGGGTGTTGGGAAGTAAACAATTGATAACTTCCTGCTTGGTTTGATTTATGACTCAGAGGGTTCTGTGAATAACTGATGTTCTGGGAAGAGGGAAACATACCAAGTTGTTAACTGACATACTTGTTCGGCAATAATTTATACTGTTTCTATAAGATTATGGAAATACTGTCTGGGAGAAGTATAACATTATCCCAATTATAAAATATTTGCAGTTTGGCTGCAGTATTTCCATAACAAAAGCACAGTTCAGGCAAAGCACCTGAAAATAGCGACCCTCTGAGAAAGAAAAGTTCAACACAGCATTCTACAAAATTATAATTTACCTTGTGTTTGCCAGTGAAACTGTTCTTCAGTTGAACTGCAGTGAAACGAAACAAAAACCATACAAAATATGTGTTAGAACTCAGAAAAGTCTTGGAGAATCTATTTTTAACTATATGAGTTTGAAACCGAGTAGTACATCGCTCACACTTGACGCTGTTTTCATTTTGAAACCAACTGGCAAGGACCCTATGTTGAACCTTCATTCAGATGAGAGATTACGCACCATTCCTCCCTCCATCGGCATTATTCTGCACCATACTGAAACCATTTCCAAAAGTCCCCCAATTCTCTGAAACAGATTTCCAGGGGGCGATGCTTTCTACTGAGAAGGTGAAAAAGTCTGCTTCGTTCACAGAAGGAAGTTATGATCCAAGCCACTGTATTAATATTAAGAAAGACTGTACCAGAACCAAAATTCAGCAAAGAGAGAAATAGAAAACTATTTCTCAGAACATACAGTAGAAGGGTCAGTAGTACCCAGCTGTCAAAAACATTAGGAATATTTGAATGCTCTCTTTTGCTATAATGAAAAATAAATTGTCTTTGTTACAAATGAATACTAGCACACAGGGTGCCCATGTGTCCTTTTTGCATAATAGGAATGGACTGGGAAGGTGGACTTTCACGAAGGCATTCACTGTACAAGTATGGTTTTAACACAAAGAACCATAATAAAGGAGAATAGGAGCCCATCATCAGACTAAGCAAGAACTCGGGTTGTCTGTGTCCTGGCTCTCACCAAAGGACGAGGAACTTGAACTTGGAGTACAGTTTCTGCCCGAAACCTCAATGCTCAAATCAGTACAGAGGCAAAATAGAGTTCAAAGGCGTGGTGGGTGCTATGTATGGCTAAGCAAGCTAAGACATTGATCCAAATAGCAACATGCTCTCTTGGGTCCCATTATATGGAATCAAGGGAAGCCCAACTTCTATGTCCCAAGCAAGATTGTCATTGGGAGTGAGTTAGCAAATGGGAAATTATTCAGGATCACTGGACCGGAGTTATCTGTGACCTAGGCGACAGAGGAGGCAACAGCTGAGGCTCAGAACCAGACTGAGTGGCAGATTCATCCTGAGAGGATGGGCTAAGGGTGGGCTCTGGGAGTGCCAGAGAGCGTGCTGGGAATGGAGGCGAGGCTGGCAAGAGAACTGGGAGTTAAGTGGCTTGCAGTGTCCCTGGGCGACAGAAGAACAGAGTGGAGCATTCTGACTGGAAATCAACAGGAAAAGTTAGATATTACATATAGACCCGTCTTGATGCCTTTGGGAGCTTTCTTTCTACATCTTAATAGCAGCAAAAGGTTAGGGGTTTTTCCACTGGTATCACGGCTGCACTGGTATCACGAAGCTACTAACATGAGTTTGGCCAAACTGCGAGAGGCAGTGAAGGATAGGGGTGCCTGGCGTGCTCTGGTCCATGGGGTCACGAAGAGTCGGACACGACTGAACGACTGAACAACAACAATCACGGCTGCAAGGGAGAAGGATTAAACCTATCCTCAATATGTGCTGCAGAGCCAATGAAAATCCTACCCACCTAACAAAAATGAAAAACCCAGACCCTGTTAACTTGTTTAGTCTCAAGCGTAGTTTGGCCCTCAGACATTGCCCTACTATTGAGCAATATCTGGAAAGAAAAAGAAAAAGAGAGTAATAACTGACACAAACTATTCCTAAGCATCAGCAGCAAAAAAAAAAAAAAAAAAAAAAGCATGACAGTATCTCTTGCATTTTAAAATATTTGATGAGTAATTAAAAACAATTATCCTGAATCCCCTGAGTGCAATAACTTCCTCGGTGAAGATTAGTATTGCAATAATATGTGCATAAATATATAATAAAATTATGATAAACAAACGATTTAACAACAACAGGAAATCCCTCTGAAATGTGACATTTCTATCTTTTAATCCTCGGATGAGGCCTTAGATAAAGTATAAAAACTAGGTCTGAAAAAGTAACATGCAGCTGCCTCAGAACAGTCAATAAAGTTTTTTATCCTTGTGAATCCAGCTATGACTTTCCAGCTGTCTGTCCTCAATCTATCCAAATAACTTCTCTGGATGGCTTTTAACTGCCATAACACAGAATATTTGTTCTGATGTTTAATCCCCAGTTCCAATCCTCTCCTGGAATTTTGTTTTTGAGAGATTACCTATTTCATCATAGTAAAGTTTCCCTGCTCGTGAAGGTCAGGCGCCACAAGAAAGAGCTCTATATTTGCCTCCATGTTGACAAATACACAAACCCTCCCTCACAGGGCCAACAACACCACAAACATTGCCTATTATGATATGATTCACTTGAGTGAAAGAAATGTGCCAAACAAGGGGCTCCTGGAATTCGGAATTCTTCAGTAAAACTTCAACAATAACAAAACGCTTAATGTATCTAGGACTCCAATATTTCCCAAACCTTCCTCTATAATGCTTAAATATAGCTCCTAGACACTTCTTCCTATATTATATTAAAAGCTAGTTTTCATTTTGTCGCACTTCGTCTACCCTTATCCAAATGTCTGAAATAAATTCTGTGGCCCTGAGTAGCCAACAGCCACAGCACCTTCTAGCTTCCTGACATCCCAATCAAAATCCCAGTCCCCACTGCTTTCTGCTGCATATAAAGGTGGAATACTGCATTTCTTAAAGTTATGGGCCACCATTCTATTCTCCTGTAGAAAGGACATGAAGTACATGTGCACAAGCCATGATAATTATGGTTTGGGCCTCTGTCAGGCTGGCACAGGCCCTCACAAATCACTGCCCGCCCCCTCCCTGAGTCTGCCCCCCCCGGTACACACTTGCCAGTGGCCTGCTAGCCCCTGACACCTACTGAACAAAGGGGTGGGGGGTGAGAATCACGTTTGTTGCTCTGCCCACTTTTATCCCAGGTGCTACCCAACACCAGCTTGTGGCTCCCAGAAGGCTGCCCAAAAGGAAATGTGGCCCATGGTTTGAAAAAGGTGCCCCATCCCTGCCTTTGAACACTACCTGGCCAGAGTCAAAAGAATGCTAATAGCCCTGCGTAGTCAGGGGATCCCCACCCCAAATTGTTAGAAGATTGATACAAAGACCACTCTGCAGTGTGCTAAAGAGGCAGAGGCACGTATTTTTGAAAATATGACATGTGGGGGGAGGGAGATGTAGAAAGTGGCAGAGGGAACCATGCTGAGCTTTGAACTTTGTAAGCTAATAGCATCCGGGGATGTAGGAGTGCCTCTCTCTGGGCATCTGATGCGGAAAGGAGCACTGCTGTTGGAGGACATTTAAAATATTATTATATTACAGAAACACATTAAGTTTTCAGTCATTACTTCTTCGAAGGAGAACCAGTGCTGGGTAAGTGCTGACCGTGGAACTTCTTGCACAGCTCAAAGAACTGGGATGTGCATAACAAAGCAAAAGAGACCTTGGTGGAATCTACACACATATAAAAAACGTTGTGAAAATGCTTTTAAAAAAAGTTTTCAAAAATATAATTTGCCATAGCTCACCATCGCCACCTAGTGTCACAAATGTTATAATGCATTGTACAACACACTTAAAACGTTTTATTTGCAGCTGTATAGCTGAGTCCACTACAGTATATAATATGATGTAGAAAAACGATATATTGTTTCACCTTTAAGTCTTGGAGCCCAGCTTTTTTTTCTGGCCCAAAACCGAAGGCACACTTTACATTTATACATTTTCTTCGTCAGTTCCCAGAATAAGCAGACAGGCAAGCATTGCCCTTGAAATTTTATGATAGTCCAATTAATACTGTCTCCTAGAATCTTGTCTCCCCTTCACCCAGTCAATTATGACTCAGGGCTTTCTGAGCAGTAGTGAAGCTCCTGGAATTCCCCTGGATCTGCCAGTTGTAGCACAGGCTGTATCAATGCTTGCAGGATCTCCCTGCTCTGTGGGCACAACGTGGTGTGTGTATCCAGTATGATAACTTAATTTTCCAAGGCTCACTTCAGCTCCTCCCACAGCAAGCTTGTGTGCCCCACAACACAGTTTGGGAATCACTGCTATGGAGTGGTTTATCCATAACTTGATGCACATTAGTCTTATGAACAGGAATGTATAGTACACCAAATTTTGCCACCTGCCATTAACATACCCACCTTACATGATAGCTCGTATTCAGGTAACCCAAATAAAAGATGAATCACACTGTCTGGAACCGAGTAAGGATTGCAAAACAGATGTACAGGCAGCTCTATTACAGCCAGACAAGCTGCATAATATGGAGAAGCAAGGCAGAACATGTCGTGGAGAAAGAGGGTGCTAGCAATCTGAACTTTCAAGGTTAACTATATTATTGCCTCAAGTAGTTGTCTTGTATGAAAGTTAAAATATCTATGTATATACAGTGCCCGCCTAGGAAGCTTTGTTATGTTTTGCAAGCCCATTGGTTCAAAGACCTCAGGACTGTCTGCACAGACAGCAACTCTCCAGGTTTTCTGATGAATATCTTGGAGATGCAGGTGATTGAACCTGGAACCTTTTGCATGCAAAGTGCATCCTTTATTCCTGAGCTATGGCTTTCCCCCTTCTGTCTTGTGTGGTGTAATGTTATTTATTATATTATCAAATCTTGATAATTGGTACTGCAGCTGAACATCTGCTATGGGCAAGGGAGGAGGAGGAGGAGGAAGAAGAAGAAGAAGAAGAAGAAGAAGAAGAAGAAGAAGAAGAAGAAGAAGCAGCAGCAAAGGAGGGTTACTAAGACTGTGTGGTTAGGCTGTTGCTTTCTGGAGTGAGATGCATGGGTTCTAATCCTGCTGCTATTCCCCTCGGTACACCACATCATTGTTGCATTTGGGAAACTGAAGGTAGTGGCTTTGCTTCAACACCTGTGATTTCATAAGAGCCTCCATTGCGACTGCTTGTGAAAGAGATACAATAAGCACAATCAGCTTTGGCATAATCATGATCATGTACTAATAACACAGTAATCGTAAATTAGAACTGTAACAGGCATGAATAAGGTGCCAGATAAGTTCTTTCTCACCACCCCGCCTTGCCATGTAAACGTGTTTCCACTAGTAAGAAAAATCAATAATTAATTCAAGCCAGAGCTTGCTAGAAATTAGTAATAAAATGTTTGTAGTGCATGTTCTGTTTCACAACAGTCTGAGCTGCAAAAACGTTTAGGTCAATTATCTGTGCCTAAACAACCTTCAACCATGTTCACTGTTCTGTGCTGGATTTTATGGCACAGTAAGAATGCCTTTTCAATGCTTTGCTAAAGCGGTATTATATTATATTACCTGTGGGCTGGGATCCAAAGAGCTACTTTAAGCATGCCCAAGGACTCGAGAGCGCCCAGTGGGACTTTTGAGTCCCCCTCCCTTTTGAACAACAGAACTACATGCCTTATCACAGTCTGTTTTCTTTTTTTCAACTGGTCAGTTTCCAAAGAGGCTTGCCATATGAAACAGGGACCTGCTGTTTGAGAAACTGTTTCTCTCCCTGAAAGAAGGGATTCAGAAGAATATGCTGTGTGACCTGGTATTGGTGTAGAACAGTGGCTCTTAACTGATAGTCCGTGGACCAGAGGGGGTCCGCATAACCCAGCGGGTTATGTGGCACATACCCATCAACTGTCTGGGACACTCTGTTTTCTTTGGGGGGCATGCTGTCATGCAAGAACATGGCACCCAAAAATGTGTGAGATCCCGGTGCCCCAAATTGCTGCTACTTAATCCCAGAGCAGTGCTATGGCAACTGAACACATGGCTCTATCTCTGAAGAACAGGGACATGCAGGTTTGCTTGAAAGTGATGGTTACTTGCCACAAATAATCAGACATATGTTCATAAAAGATGAGCACAAACACCAGCTTTTGGTACAGTGTGAGAATAGTGTTTGTGTGTGGTGGTGGGAGCCAAAAACTAACAATCGTGTGTGGTGTTCAACCGCATTTTACACAGAGGAGACCCACTGAAATTAATTACGTCTACTCTGAGTAAAAGTTAGCTGAATGTCGCCCAATTCACCCCTAACCTCTTTGCAGGGATTGACAATGGCCAATGGGATAGCCAAAGGGTATTGATATTTCCAACACATTGTGGTAACAGGTAGCTCTTTGGAGAGTTCATTCTTGTTTCATTCCCAGGCCCATATGGGAACTACTGGTTGGGAAGCAGGTGCCTGGAATCACTTCTTAGTCTAAAACTTGAGTCCTCCAAATTACAGTCATACCTTGGGTTACAGCCGCTTCAGGTTGCACGTCTTCAGGTTCCACACCGCGCCAAACCCAAAAGTACCAGAACGGGTTACATTCCGTACACAAGCGGGTTTCGGCGCTTGTGCATGCACAGAAACACTAAATTGCACTTTGCGCATGTGCAGAAGCACCGAAACACAACACGCGTGTGTGCAGGCACAGCGCTGTGGATTACGGACGCTGCAGGTTGCGAACGTGCCTCCCACATGGATCGCGTTCACAACCCGAGCGTCCACTGTAAAACCATTCGCTGTTCTTCTACTGTGATAAAAACGAAGGTATAAGCTTTCAGAATACAACTCCTGGTTCATTCAGACAGAATGGTAACATTTTGTTTCATCATTAAAATCCACAGGGATTTACCTAGGGTATTCACTGGGGAGCCATCCCAATAATCTTGCACATCAGAATCAGTAATCACCACGAAAGAGACCACTCAAATTACTTACTGTAGCATTTAAGACTCCTGGTACTCTTATTTCAAACTCAATGTATTTTTATCACTCAACGGGATTTCTAATGAATCCCAATAAGGAAAGAGATCTGAGCCAGCTGTTGAGTGAGGGATATAAATATTGATCACAGCTAAAGTTTGTTATTAATCAATAAGCGGAGTATTTTCTTTTTATTTGGCATCCGTTTGTGCTCCCTCAAGGTCATCATGGATAGAAAGTTAATGTGCTCTACCTGCCATGATCTGCCCATTGGTTTTAACCTTTCAAGCATCCTTGAAAGAAAGTAAATCCTATTATTTTTAAATGGTCCCTCACACCATGTTTCTTACAGGGATTTGATCTGATAATCTTGAATAAAATGCCTCCCTGAATGATCTAAAATGTTTTTCTTGAACCTTCAATATTCCTGTTCAGTAGTAATCTCTCCCCTCATTAGAAACTTGTGCAGTAGCTGCGAGTGCCGTAGAGGTCTTTGCTGTTTTGCCTACTAGAGACATATTTGTCTGAGCTACACTTGGAGAGTGGTTTGAGTTATAATCCTAACATTTAGCAAAAAACATACTTTTCACTGAACTGCAGACACTTCTGTCTGAATTCAGCACAGCTTTGTCTGCGTTAGAAAACAAAATGTAAGGGTGCTGGGAATTATAGCTCCGTATGAGGAGCAAGCTATAGTTCCCATGATTCTTTGGGGCGGAAGTCATGTACTTAAATGTGCTTTAAATGTATGGTGTGTATACCATCTAACAGTCACATATGAGGCAAAATAGCAAGAAAAGTACACATGGTGGCTGAACATGCTTGATAAATTCAACTGCAGTATTGCTATGAAATCCCATCTAGTTAATTAATTTGACCATTATAATAATCTGAAGGAAATCAAAATGGTGAGGAACACCTAATATATAAAGAATTGCCAAAAACTATGAATGTGTAACCAGCACATCAACTTCAATGTGCTTAATGTGTACCTTATTAGGCATATTAAATTAACTGCTGTTGCTTTCACACAACCGAGCGCATCAGGTGAAGCTATCATAAGTCTTCATCACCAACAGTTAATGTGAGTACTAAAAAATGTTTTTCTGTCTAAATCTATACTGACGGCATTATATTTAATTCTAGCCTGTGTTTTGGCACTGCAAAACTGTCTTGTAAATTACAAACAAAATGTGACAATAGGGAGTATACTCAAGTGACTTTCTGACATAGTTAAAGAAGTGCACTTTTTAATTATGGTGATGTTAATGTCTTGTAGCTATGTACAGTGATTCATCAGGAAAATCAACATAGCTAAATTGTTAAGTAAGTCATGGGGGTTGCACAGTAGTGCTGAATAAATGAGCCTTCCATTGTCTTGCTGCTTAATTTATCTTTCTTTGTCATTAATTTATTTGTAAAACATCTATTCCTGCATATTTTTTTCTTAGCATGAACAGATTATGTCGTTTCTCATGAGGTTTTTGACACTATAGGTTTCTGTGCATCCCTTTTCAATTCCCTCATATACAGAAGGTGAGAAGTACCCATAGAAATCAATGGAGAAATGTAAGATTTCAAGGTATCTTGGTTTAGACACAACAAATGGGTCGAGCCCTCCCCAACCCCATAAACAAACACAAACTCACACCACAATGGGGGGGGGGACAAGGAATGGAGTGGTTGGAACCATGAACAGAAGCATTTTGCATTGTACTAGTCTGTTGCAGAGCCCCAGTTGTCTTACCAGAGCACAACATGTTATATTTTCATGTCACAACTCAATACAGTAGAGAAAAGAACATTAATTCAACGATATGACAATTTATTGCACAGCCCTATGTACAAAACTCAGTAATGATGAAACAGGATTTGGGAATGAGCAACCCCCCCACCCCAAGAGGACTGTAAAAGAAAAACGAAATTGGTAGGGTTGGGCATCTTAGCAGTTAAAAACAAACAAACTACTTGCTCAATTAACACATCAGTTGGTAATTCAAATATTTATATAGCATTTCAATTCAAATATGGCGATTCTACATAGCAAATACTGTAATAGTGTATATATAGCACATTTTAATTCTGGGCATTTCACATAATAAAGCAATAGTTCTATGATTCATCAAGGTAAATCTTAAATTATTTGCATATTGTTATTGAATTTTATGTCAGGATTAAAAAAAAAAATACTTCACCCATTCATATCTGTGCTGGAGCAGAAACCCTTCATATTGGGCCATAGGCATGGGCCAGATACCAGGAGTGGTGTTATTGTAATTTATCATACATTTACATTGAATAAAGGGGACACGGGTGGCACTGTGGGTTAAACCTCAGAGCCTAGGGCTTGCTGATCAGAAAGTCGGCGGTTCGAATCCCCACGATGGGGTGAGCTCCCATTGCTCACTCCCTGCTCCTGCCAACCTAGCAGTTCGAAAGCACGTCAAAGTGCAAGTAGATAAATAGGTACCACTCCGGCAGGAAGGTATACAGCATTTCCGTGTGCTGCTCTGGTTCGCCAGAAGCGGCTTAGTCATGCTGGCCACATGACCAGGAAGCTGTCTGCGGACAAACGCCAGCTCCCTTGGCCTATACAGCAAGATGAGCGCGCAACCCCAGAGTCATCCGCGACTGGACCTAATGGTCAGGGGTCCCTTTACCTTTACATTGAATAAAGGCATGTTATCTTCCCAAATAAATATTCAGTCTAAAAAACCCTCATTATTTAAGTTGACCTATTTAGCCTATACAGTATTCACAACTCAGACAGTGTCTGTATTATTATTATTATTATTATTATTATTATTATTATTATTATTATTATTTTAACAATTTATGCCTCTAGCTGGTTATAGATTAGTGTAAGAAAATGGGTTGACCAGAGGGTGATGGTTAAGTGACCTAATTCATCACAATAAATCTTGGGAAACATCGGTGACATCAAAATCTGGATTCATGAGTTCAGATGTGCAATAGTCCCTTTCCCACGCATTCTTCAAAAATGTTAGAGAAGTATTTTTCTGAACTGGCTTTACAGCATTACTTTCTGCCTCTTTAGGATTCCATCTCAGCATCTCCGTGAGCCTCCTACTTTTCTGCTCATGCCTGCCTTCCTAACAGCTCCTCCATGGGCTGCACTCTGATCTTTATAAAAATGGACTGATGGATCCACATCTGTCACTGCAATTGCAGCTTAATCTTTTTTAGATTTAGTACAGTCCACTTATATGAATAACCACTTAATGAAAAGACTTGTTCAGAACACAATGACAGGTCCAAGCCAACATTTATCAGGCCTGTGTTGTAAAGAGAAAATGCATTTTACACATCGAGCAGTGTGTGGTATTTTGCAGAAACCATTAAAGCTCTAACTTCAAAGGTCCGCCCTGCCATCCACCTAATTCATCTATAAACATGGGATGGCGTGCTGTATTTAAAATGCATAATGTCCAAAATAAGCATTATAAATACAACTGCTTAGACCAAAACTAGCAACCCTCTATAGACACTGCTGAGGCTATTTTATAATATAACTAGCTCATGTCAGACAAAAGCAAATTTGCATCACTTTTGTCAATACCAGGGGCATTGATACTGCATTCCTGATTGATCCTTGCATATTGGTTCCAGTGTATCTACAGCATATTAAATACTTTGATTAAGGGAGCAATACAACCCACAACCATGTATTTCTGCTCTGTTTATAGAGTATATACTAACCATTGTTGTTTGTCTCTATCTGTGCTTCCAAGTTATGGTTTTGTTTTGTTTTATAAGAAACCAAAATTGACAGATTCACCCATCCTTAGTAACAACAAAGAGAAGAATGAATTTTTGGGGGGTGGGGTGGGGGCAAGGCTAAGAGCACTGCTCAGAGCTTTCAGTGTTTAGTAAGCTTTTCCACCATACTGTCCATACTTTTTGCCTCCATGGGGATAGATGTAGATTGTCCAGACTAGAACAATGGGAGTTTCGAATGCTGGTGCAGATTCCCCCCTCCCCCCCAGTTTTGAGCAATCAATTACTTTGCTGCTATGAGTAAAGAATGCCATCAATTCTTCATACTAATCTTTTTGTTTTTCATGAAAAATAGACAATAAAGCAAGTTTTGCTGTACACTGGGCTGTTTGGTGTGGGATGAGACTCAGGGCTTGTTTTCAGGGAGACCTCACAGGAACTCAGTTCCAACACCTTCTCCATTGCCATTCTAAGAGAACAAGGGAAGTGTCCATGGTGAGCTCCATCACCTCTTTTCCTAGAAAAATAGCACTGAAGAGACTTATTTCCATAAAGGCTGCTGAACTGTATTACATTCCCACCATATATGGCACACTTGTTCTAAGTTCACTACACTTTCTCCATTTGGACCTGCAGATAGTCCAAGCATTTTCTTAAAATGGCATCACATCAGTCACTTTTTTATTGCTAGGTTGTAGCCAACTAAGTTTTCCCAGTTTGAAATAGGAATACTGCCTATTGCAAATGAGCCCTTTGGCCTTATAAGCTCCCCCTCCTTAAATTGCCCAACATCTCAGCTACAAATGAAGTGGCAAATGGAGGACTCAGCTATATTTTCTCTTACAAGGGGTAAATGAGTTAGTCCTATATACATTGGCTTGGGATCCTTCGAGGAAGAGTAAAATAAAATATATGATGAATGTAATATAATAAATTGCAGAGCAAGCAGAATCCAAACTGTTTGTGGCTCTATAGATCAAAAGAAGCAAGGAAGGTAAAAGGGAGGCAGTGCTCTAGCTAGCTAAGCAGGTATGGGTAGGATGATGACCTTGGTCCACCAATGGAGTGTTGATCTGTTTCTTTTGAATGGTCTATGAATTCAAGCATCTTGAAAAGTGGACTCTGGTTTGATCTGGCAAAGCACTTCTCAACTACTTAAGAAACAGAGCATACCCAGGACTAGTTAACACTACAGCAGCCCTTCTTTGTACAGGTGGCCAACAATTCAGGCACGATTAGAGTGTGCAAAGTTTTAAAGTATATTTTAAAAATTGCTGCCATGACAATTGAGCTTTTCCTGCATTGAGATGTATGGAACTGGGTGATAACCAACTCTAGAAAGCATCTTGTCAAAATGCTTCCCCCCACCCTTGTACAGTGGTACCTCTGGTTATAGACACTTCAGGTTAAAGACGCTTCAGGTTACAGACTCCGCTAACCCAGAAATAGTACCTCGGGTTAAGAACTTTGCTTCAGGATGAGAACAGAAATGGTGCCGCGGCAGTGGGAGGCCCCATTAGCTAAAGCGGTACCTCAGGTTAAGAACAGTTTCAGGTAAAGAACGGACCTCCAGAACGAATTAAGTTCTTAACCCGAGGTACCACTGTACTATGTTCTGTAATGTTTTGTTGACACTGTTGCTGCAGATTTGTCATTTCCTTTGGTTAGAAACCATAAGCTTATGGTACTGAAAAATTAACACTACAGGTGTGCAACCAGTCTGTGCTGGGGTCAAATAACAAGGTGAATCACAGTGATTTTACGTATCTCTCTCTGAGTCCAACTGCATTGTTAAAGTGAAACAAGCTGGGTCAGTAATCCTGCAAAGCCACATGTTGCTCTGTCACTTTGTTTTCTTGTATAGTCGTACCTCAGAAGTCGAACGGAATCCATTCTGGAAGTCCGTTCAACTTCCAAAACATTTGGAAACCAAGGTGCGGCTTCAGATTGGCTGCATATTATACCCATTATGTCTGAGCAGGAATTATTACTGATAAAGACTCAATATTTATAAACTGCTCATTGCTTTGGCTTAGCTCTGATTCTGCAAGTAGAATGAAAGTCATTCATAGCAGCTTTTAGTGCAGGTAAATGAAAAAAGAATCCCATAATATTGTTATAGGAACACTACTGTGCTGCTTCACATAGAGGGGACAACCACATCCCTAGGCTTGTTTACAGCTAAAGCTGCTTGGTAATGGGTACTGAGGGTTGGTCAATGCTCCTAGAGCAGGGAAATGCAGATCACACGAACTTGCCAGGGTGTGAGCTAGAGGGAACAGTTTTATAATTTTTGTTATAGCCAGTAAAATAAAAGCAAGGCTGTTTGTGTGTGTGTGTGTGTGTGTGTGTGTGTGTGTTTTAAGCGTGTTGGAAAGGGGGAGATAACTTGGGAAACTATAAGGACATGGATGGTTAGTGGCAACTGGGGAAAAACAGTGTCAGTCTGGATAATAATAATAATAATAATAATAATAATAATAATAATAATTTATTACTTATACCCCGCACATCTGGCTGGGTTTCCCCAGCCACTCAGGGCGGTTTCCAACAGGAGATTAAAAATACATTAAAGAAGATACCTGAAGAACATTCAGTTGCCTCAACATATATTGTTTTTGACTAAAAAGATATTTCAAAAACATTGTAATTCTCCAATATTTTCTCTTCACAAGTGAAAAGATCTTAGGAAAGGCTGCATCTGAGATTTACTAGAGCTCAAAGAATTGGGGAATATGAAACAATCAAGATCAATAAGGTTTAAAAGAACTGTATTAAAAATATAGATCTTGAGGAATTAAGAACATTAATTACTCCTCAGTTGAAACAATAAAGATAAGTAGTTACTATAATTGGAAGATACCTCTACGCAGTAATATTAAATCAGTCTTCAGTTTTTCACTGGAAGCATGGAAGTGTTTAAAACCTCCCACTGCTAACAGGTTTTTGTTTTATTTCATAGAACTGACCTCATGATCACAAAGATTTAAAGGTGAACTCTGTATACCAAAGATGGATTATTTTGACACTTGATTGGTTTCAGTCAGCTCTAAGGTTTTAGCAACTGAGGTTTGGCAGATGTGCCTCCTTATCAAATACTGTTTCTCTGCAAGAAACCTATTTCTGGATATAGTGATTTTTCAATGTGGAATACGCGATTGTCCTTTGACGGAAGGGAGGATGAGGTTTCTGCACAGTTATTTTGACAGGTGGAGCCTGTCATGAAGGAGTGAAGTAAAAGATCCATGTGCTGGGATCCCCTCTTCCACAAACTATTAAAAGTACTCTATTTCTTTGCATTTTGTCACCACCCATACTGTCATTTAAAACCTTGTAATCCAATGATATTGAGTAGCTTTGAGATTGTGGGGGGGGGAGTATACAAATGTGTGTGTGTGGTTATCAAAAGCAGCCATCTATTTCATGATATCATGCAATGCACTAATAGGAATTAATCCAAATATAAATGTGATTTGTCACATCGGTTCTGGCTGACTCATTAGCAAAGATATTTCTGTCTCCCCAGAATCTAAAGCTAAGTGACTGAGCAGGTAAATACAGAAGCTCTCATTGGTCACCTAGATTTTAGAGATTATTACTGGTGAGAATATATTGGGAGAAAATAAACATTGAATCAGCCCTTGCTAGAAATTTACAGGTTGTCAACAAGGATTATACAGCTATTTTCCATTCAACTAGATACATTTGGTGAAAAGGAAAAAGATACCCACCAATATTCTTACACAGTAAAACCAACACCAGTACCAATTCTGATATAAATGTCATCAGGGTGACCAGCTGCAAAGAGCAATGCTGTATCTTCAAAAATCCCTAAACTATTTAGCTAGGACCAATTCCTTTTAACTAATATTGAGGCAGAAGACTAAAATGTATGTTACTACGTCTTACAGTAAATATATATGTAGTCATTTGCTAAGATCTTGCTGAGGACCTTAGATTAGAAGATTACCTCAAACCCCTTCCAGATCTCTTTTAAGAAAAGGTTGAAAATAAGCATGTTTTGAAATGTGATGATGTCACACACTCCTCCTGCCTTCATTCATTACCTCCCTGCTAATTTCACCTCCCATTTACTTCTCTCTTTCACCTCATTAATTCACAAACATGTTCCTAACCTCAATTTCTTGCAAAACACATGTGCACAAAAGTTCTCACACAAGTATACAGTCACACAACTACGCTAACAAGTACACACAATCAGAAACACGTTAATAAGTACAGATACACATGCATTTGCTTCCCATCACACACATCCCCCTTCTCCTTTAGAGTTGCCAAAAGGTGGGTACAGAGGGGTTCTGATATGCCAGGCCCCTAGCCAGAAAGGGCATCAGTCTCTAAGGGGTTGTTGGGTTTTTTTAGTGGGTCTCTAGCATAAGAAAGTTATGAAGCAAAATGTGCAGGTATCATTCTAAGTGTGTGTGTGTGTGTGTGTGTGTGTGTGTGAGAGAGAGAGAGAGAGAGAGAGAGAGAGAGAGAGAGAGAGAGAGAGAGAAATGAGCCAGCCTCACTGATGTTGCCTGTCAAGAGTTTTTTTAGCCAATGAGTGAAGTCAGAACTGCGATTGGTAAATGAGTCAGAACTTTGATTGGTAAATTTGGACACCAGGCAATAGGAATCCCTATGTATCATTGTGGCATATAAATGCTTATCTAAATAAATAAATTTGAGAAACCTCAACATGCTTTAATTTATTATGAAGAAAGGAGAGTTTCTAAGGCAGAGTAAAGGTTGCTGACCTGATCTGTTGAACAAAGACTTACTATGCAGGTGCAAAAACAGGACTTTGGTTCAAAATGTCTTATTACAAATTACAAACAGAGTAATAGTTTTTGGGTAGGAGTGTCCAACTCTAAATGAAAATGAGAATTGGAATTAGGTTAAAGCTCACTGCATGAGCCCATAATTTGCAAGCTTTATCAGTCGCCTCATTGTCAAGAAACAATTGGGTAGTTTCAATAATCAGTAATAAGAGAAGCCAAGAACTAGTATTCCTAAATGGCCAGAATACAGGGTTTCATGGGTTTTTAAAAGAAAAATAACTATTAAAATATGCTGCAAAAAAGACAAAAAGTTAATCATCTGCAAAAGCTGTATTTTTAAAATAAAAAATAAAAAATTGCCACCTGAACTTTGCATGGTATTTTCACACACCAACCATGGTTTGCATGCTTCTCTGCATTGAGTATTAGAAAGAAGAAGAGTCATCAATCTTAGTCTCACATTTAAAACTCATTAAATCCCTTTGCCATCCTTCTTGAAGATTAATAACATGAGCCCAATATAATAGTTTTGCCAATTTAAATGTTTCCATTTTAACACTCCATTTCAAGAACACACTAATTACATTATCTAGCTTCTAGGCCAGCTCTACAATGCACTCTGATAACTATCCTATCAGCTGCATATGGTGTGATGCTGGGTAATCCCTCACTATAATTATCTGTAGCAAATGAGAAGTTACTATTTTAAAACCATCTATAAAGTTTTTAATTATAATTTAAAATCCTAAAATTGCAGATATTACACTGTGTTTTGAACATTCACTTCTGCACAAGAGTACAACAGTTTTGAATTAATCAAGGCTACTGCTTGAGTCACTATTGCAGTTATAAGAGCCGATCCAGACATTCTTAAGCTCTTTTTGTCAATGCGCGCGAGAGATAAACTTTGAAGTGCTTGATTTTGGTTGGATTGTGTATTGTGTGCATGTTTGGCCTTGTACAGTTATATACTCCCCCCCTTGCTTTTGAAAGTTTGCTGAAAATAAAAACATGACTTGGAGTATTATTTCTGAAAATCATTGCTAAAATGTTTGTTACCTTGTTGTGTATGGATCTGTGGACTGAGCAATATTAGGACTGTATAAAGGCCAATCTAACTGCAAACCTACAATTAGTGCTGAGAGTGTTCTGCAGAAGTTGCCTGGTATTTCTTAAAATCCCCATTCAGCTGTTCTGTTGATAGTATATGAACTCCTGAATGGGTATGGAGCTGGTATATATATTTTTAGACAATCAAACTCCTGTTTCTTCACAGAGGTTCTTTAATATTTGTAAAGGGGAAAAAAGGTTATTCATATTAAATGCCTAAAGATCCATGCTACAGACTGAAGTGGCACTTATATGAGAAGCAATGGATAGAAAAGAATGAGCTATGGTTCTTGAAGGAAACACTTCTCTGCCAGATTCACATCGGGGACGCCTCTTTCACAATATTTTGTATTGAGCTCTAACATGAGAATACAGAACATACACATATTTGAAAAGGCTACAAATGGCACACAAGTGCATAAATCAGAGGTTGGGAATCTGTGGTCATCCCGATGTTGCTGGTCTTCATCAGCCTCAGCAAGCATGGCCGATGGCTAGGGAAGATGGGAGCAGGAGTCCAATAATATCTGGAGGACCTCAGGTTCCTGATTGCTAGCATAAATCATGGAATTTTCTTTTAAAATGCAGTCAAGTAGCAACTGAGAAAAGGTTGAGACCTACTCATAAATATTTTAAAGGAAAGGGCCATAGTTACTACATCTGGATCCCAGGTGGACACCTGGACACCTGCTCTTGAACTTCTTGCAGAAAATAGCCATTTTGGAAACAATGTTCAGAGGCAAATTGGTGTGCAGGGGAGGGCTTCACCCCTCCTTTCCCTACACCAGTACTGAGGATGGGAGACTGTTGCTTTTTTTATAAACAAAAAGATGTGGGAAATCCCAAGTACAGGATTCAGGTTATATAGTATGTAATATGCTTTCACAGTTGCAGCAATTTCTGTGAGACACGCAAACATCCCTCTGTAGTGAGCATGCCAAATTATTACAGAACACATAGTGCAGTGCTATGTTAATCCCCAAGATATTCTTGACTCCCTCTAACAACCTTATCCACCTTCCATTTGCAGACAATCTAACAACACTGAAGTCTTATGAGTTCCCTTAGTTTCCTTAACAGTTCTTTGTGTTTCTTCACTTTCTCCCTCATCCTTTGAAAATCTGTGAAATCCTTGAGAGGAAGCGAAAATGGCCACCCTGCTCCAAACAGCCTATTGAATAGCTGCCAGAAGGTGAAGTTATTAACATCTTCTTGAGTGGGACTGAACACTTAACACCAAGGTGAGAGGATCTATAGCTTATTAAAAATGGTCTTTGGCTATTTAGTAATAAAAAAAAGTTATTTCTTATCAGCAGATTGTATTCCTTGCACTATTACCTTTCCTTCCCGTAAATCATTCACTGGCCTTACATATGTTTAGCATTTAAAGCTGCACAAAAGGTTCTAATATTTTCAAGCTAGGCGGAGGCTGCACAAGCAGAGCAGATACTGAAATCTAGTAATATAAAAAGGAGGCCACAAAAATGGTACATAGAGATGTTCATCCCAGCCCCCCACATTATCCAGTGAGACTTACTTTCAAATAAGTGTGCTAAGTACTACAGCCATATGAACCACCCTTGATAATCCTGTTACATGTGTTACCGTATTTTTCCATGTATTAGATGAGGTTTTTTCAACTCATAAATCATGTAAAGAAACTGGGGTCATCCTATACAGTCATACCTTGGTTTACAACCATAATTCATTCTGGAGGTACGGTTGTAAATCAAAACAGGTTGTAACCCAAGGCGCGCTTTCGCCAATGGGCCCTCCAAAAATTTTTTTGGTTGTAATCCCCCCCAAAAAGAAAAAGGGTTGTATTCCAAAAAAAGGGACACACACTTCAGGGGTTGATGTGGTTGTAATCCAAAATGGTTGCAAACCACTGTACACGGATAGTGGCGTGGGGGGGGGGGAAGCTGTGCACTGCCAGCCAGCTAGTTGGTGGGTACACAATTCCCCCCTATGCCGCTGTGGGAGGTGCACACCCTAGGGAGTGTTTCCTGCAGCCGTGTGGGGGGAGCGGCTGCCCACTTTACCAACCCCTAGCAACGGCCCTACTGGGGTGAAGGCGTGCGTGCAATTCCCCCTAAAAAAGCTCAACAACTTTAGGCCATCTCCCATCGTTTTCTTTAAATTTAGTCCCCCCAAATAGGGGCGTCTTATACATGGGGGCATCTTATACACGGAAAAATATGAGAATTCATTGCCACCACAAATTTTCCTTTCTGCAATGCCAATGACTTTTGCCTCTGCTGCTGCTAAAAAAAAACATTGTTTATTGTGTGTCATATACATGGTGTTGGATGGGCTGACATGTCCACAGCTACTATGCCAAAGTAGTTGTACGGATAAGCTAGGGACGCGGGTGGCGCTGTGGTCTAAACCACTGAGCCTCTTGGGCTTGTTGATCAGAAGGTTGGTGGTTTGAATCCCCACAACGGGCTGAGCTCTTGTTGCTCTGTCCCAGCTCCTGCTAACCTAGCAGTTTGAAAGCACGCCTGTGAAAGTAGATAAATAGGTACTGCTGTGGCAGGAAGGTAAACCGTGTTTCCGTGCGCTCTGGTTTCCGTCACAGTGTTCCGTTGCGCCAGAAGCAGTTTAGTCATACTGGCCACATGACCCGGAAAGCTCTGTGGAGAAACGCCGGCTCCCTCAGCCTGAAAGCGAGATTAGCACTGCAACCCCATAGTCATATTTGACTGGACTTAACCATCCAGGGTCCTTTACTTTTACCTTTAAAGATAAGCTATGCATTGGGTATGAATGAAGTATGAAAGAAAATGATCTTGTTTATTTTCATGCCATATTGTGAAAGAGACAGACTACATAGCAGATATACTGTTTTAAATATTGATTTAATAGTGGAAACTGTGTACATGTTTTTAATGGATTTGTCATCTGTCTTGAGTCTTTATTTGAAGAAGGGCAGATTAAGAAATCAAATGAATACAGAAAAATTCTGCATGAGAGTAGTACCACTTTTGAAGGCATTTTAATATGAGATGTTAAAAGAGCAAGGGGTGAAACACATTTTTTTAAAAAAATTACTGGAGCAGGAAAGTTGGACTAGATACTTACTTTATTGTGTACATGTACTAAGTCACAACATGCCACACTACTTCTGACAAGAAATATTGTGATAGCGCTAAAAAGATTAAAAACCTGTTACTCTAATGAGTACTTGTAATTGTTAGGACTGTGTGAATTGATCCCTACTGAGAAGTCCTATGACAGCTGCTGAGAAAATGTGTTTGCCTCTCATGTGGGAAGCCAGCATGAGAGGCTCATTTATAAGCAAATTGTGAGTACTTTACAAAATAACAGAGTCCTATGACACCACTGAAGACTAACATATTTATGTCAGGATCAGCCAGGATTTGACCTGGAAGCCTCCTGGTCAGTTTGCTGGAGCCCTTCATGGTGAACTGTTCCAAATGACGAGTGGAATAAGAGTCCATAACGCTCTCACAGGTCTCAGAATGGCTTCCTACCCACCCTACCTCCTCAGGTAGGTACCACAAACACTTCCGGGACATCCTTTGGTCTTTGCTGGGGTCACAGCCAACCAATGGCTAGGCTCATGTGGCTCTCAACACAATGTGCACATATTTTTCACTGTAGGGATGTCTGGAAGTACCGGTAACTACTTTTGGTCTGCTGAGTTTTGGTGGAGAAAGAAATTACAGCTCTGTCCAAATGCTGAAGTGAATCTTGGAATCTGGAATTCCACCCATGATTCACTCCATACCTGCACACTCCCTGCCTCTGTGAATCGGTCTAGCAAACCTATCGGGAAGTTGGAACAGATGAACAAAACTGGCGTAATATGGTCTTTGTACCCAAGCCCAGTAAGTAGCTGGAAACAGAATTCTGCATCAGCTAAAGCTTTTGTGTTGTCTTTCAATGGAAATCCCACATAGACTGCATTACAGTAATCAAATTAAGAATTTACAAGAGCATAATTTGAATTTATAAAACCCTTTAACAATACTTTTTTGATTTCTTTCTGATTTCAGTAGGTGGATACATGATAAGACTTATACACAAATATAAGCCTTAATGTTTTTGCAGCACTAAGCTCCAGAAGTAATCTATGCAAATGTCCAAGCTTTACTATTTGTATCTTAAGCAATCCTATTACTGATCTATAACCATGCTACTTCCAACCACCACTGTGCCAATCAAGCAAAGAAAATGAAATGTAATTTGTGGGCCACTTTAAAACAAGACAATTTTTTTTGAAACACTTGATCACTTTCATACAGAAAATTAGATATATTCTGTACATACACCAACATGCATGGCAAGTGAACACAGAATTGTGTTGTTAGTCACTAGGGCTGGGTAACATCAGCTTTTCAACATCAGGTATATCACCAGCCAAACACTGCGTTCTGGCGATATACCGCATGTTGAAAAAATAAGCTACATTGGCCTCAGCCTGTGAGACACCGGGTGAAATTGCTGCTGCTCTCACTGTGGTAACTGAGGCGGTTTCACCCCAGCGCCTAGTAGGCTGGGACAACGCAGCTTGTTGTACGGCTCAGCTGGGGTACGGGAGGGGAAAAAACCTAATTAAACTAAGTGGGTGATATTGGAATATTTCATACGTGGAATAGACCCACTGAAATCAATGGGCAGTCATGGCTAACTTAAGCCCTGATTTCAATAAGTTTACTCTGAATATGATGTACTCAAATACCACCCAGTGAAATATAATTATCTACAGTACTTTATTTTGATTAAACATGCATAGGATGAGACTGAAATAGAGTAATGAAATGCAAAATCTGGCTTCGAATGAAGACAACTAGGTTAGAACCATTAATTTCAATAGGTCTACTCTGAGTTAAACTTAGCTGAATACTACCCTATATTTGGAATTTATTGAGAGTTTTGCCAAAAGGCAATAATTCTGTGGCTTAGCTCTCTACCAATATGCATTTTAACAAAATGTTTGCTGGAGGCATTAAAGGAAATGGCACCAGGTGTCTATATCCCTATCCAATTTTATTTCCTTCATTATTAAAAATGTGATAAATAAACACACACGCAACACATGGGCCCAGATTAGGCTAAAACTAATAGGAGCCAGCAGAAGTCCTGCTACTGCAATGGGATGTTTCCCCATTTCTGCATCTTGTGTGGTTCCTGTACACCCTCCAAATTGGCTATTGGAGAACCCCTAGAACAGCACAGAGGGGGAGGAGTGGGGAAATTGTTCTACCTGGGAAGATGAAATGCTGGTATTGACAGAATGCAAGCCCCTGGCAGTGTGTATAGAGGTCCTGGGATGCCCAGATGACAAGACTTAGCCTCGCTGATGTGGCCCAAAGGAAGCAGAGCAATGCATTCAGCACCAGTTTAGCTGCAGGAGTTGCTGCAGGGACGAATACAAGATACCACTAAACCATCTTAGGGACTCCAACTCCAGATTTGTGCAGGGTTAACTCCTTAGCCTTTTCTTCTCTTGAAGATGTCCCACGGACAAGGATTTCCCTCTATGGCACGTGCCCAAACAGCCTTCTTGACCATTGGACCCACTATTAGTCTTGTGTATGGGGTGGTAAGGAAGAGGTCATGTTGTGCTTCTTCTGGGGTAGTTTGTCCACCTTTGGACCCTATCCTGCGTTCAGTTATCACCTCTAGCTCCTAGAAGCTGTCAGCATGCGACAGTGACCACACCTCAGGAAACAGCTTCGACTGGCCGGCTAAACCAGGTGAGGGTAGCAAATGGGTTTCAAACCCTCCATGAGTTAGAAACTCCTTCATGCAAAGACAGGCCCTGGCAGTCTGAGCAGACAAGACCAATAGTGGGTCCAACAGCCAAGAATGCAGTTTCTGCAAATGATGTCACTTTGGTATTGCTAACACAGTGGTTTGACTTCATCCATCTTGAGACAGATGGATGCTCACAGCATTCAACTCAGAGTTTTACTCAGAGTCGACCCACAGGAATCAAGGAACATGACTAAATTAGGTCCATTTATTTCAAGGAAAACTTAGTTGAATATCACCCATTGGTTTCAGGTAAACGTTTTGTGAATCAGGATGTTAATCCTGAGTCTGACACTAGTTCTTCGGCTCCCTCCCCTCAGGTTTGGGAATGTGTGTTCAAAGCTGCCAACTTAAATAAAAGCATTAATTTGAAGGTATACAACCCATTTCCTGCCTCCGTGCAATTTTAGAAGACTCAGCACTTAGCGAGCTTCAGTGAGTGCAGGGACACTGCACTGAGGGGGGTGAACTGGATTTCTTTTTAAGTGACCCTGCTGGAGAGGCAGCAAGAGCACTTCAAAGGGAAACAACTTCAGCATGCTTTTGTAGAAGCCTGGGTGGCACAGCAGCACAAGAGGATGAACCGAGGAAGGTTTAGCACTGAGCTGAGGGAGAGAGCTAGAAAGAGGCTGCAAGGCAAAGTTGCAATTTTGAAAAAGACACTCTGTTCTTCCAAACATAGTTTGTGAGTTAATTTGGGATTTTCTTTTTAAAAATTGATTTTATGCATGCTTTACTTGGGTACGCGGGTGGCGCTGTGGTCTAAACCACAGAGCCTAGGGCTTGCCAATCAGAAGGTCAGCAGTTCGAATCCCCACGGCGGGGTGAGCACCTGTTGCTCGGTCCCTGCTCCTGCCAACCTAGCAGTTTGAAAGCACGGCAAAGTGCAAGTAGATAAATAGGTACCGCTCTGGCGGGAAGGAAAACAGCGTTTCCGTGTGCTGCTCTGGTTCGCCAGAAGCAGCTTAGTTATGCTGGCCACGTGACCCGGAAGCTGTATGCCGGCTCCCTTGGCCAATAAAGCGAGATGAGCACCGCAACCCCAGAGTCGTCCGCGACTGGACCTAACGGTCAGGGGTCCCTTTACCTTTACCTTTACCTTTATTTGGGCATATGTAAGCATGCCAGCTTCGTGTGCATTTGCCACGATGCTTGCTGTGTCCACGAAATATCCACAAATCTGACAAAATCACAACTTTAAGTATGAATGTTCTTAACTAAAGGATTTAGAAAGCAGCATACTTAAATAGTGACTTGAAAGATTTTACACAGAATCCTTCATTTCAATAAAACAGTTGGTAGTGGTGGACACCACCCCAATCTCCAAGCAGTGAGAGATTTCAGGAGTTCTAGGGTTTGTTTTTCCTTTGGAATGAGGTACAGCAGAGACTGTGGCATCTTTATGATATAGTGTTTATTTACACATATATTCAACCTGAGCAAAGGGTCTGCAGCATTAACACCCCAAAAGGGTCCTGCTTCTTCCATAGCTGCAGCCTGCTAATAATAATAATAATAATAATAATAATAATAATAATAATAATAATACCTTTATTGTCAATGTACCACCTGTGTACAATTAAATTAACCGAGCCTCCCCCCCACAAACACTCACTTTCATTGCACTCTGTGTGCTTGTCGCACAACACACCAACCCCGAAAATCAGTTGCACTATATTATTTTCCGTTCAGCAGCCTAAAAGCCCACGGATAGAAACTGCTTTTTTGGCCTGTTGGTGTGGCTGACTATACTTCTATATCTCCTGCCCAAGGGTAGAAGGTTAAAGAGGTGCTGGCCACGGTGTGAATCATCCCTGAGAATTTTTCTCGGTCTCCTAAGGCAATGATCCCTTGCAATGTTACCTAGCAGGCTCAGGGGACAGCCCATGATATCATGTGCTGTGTTCGCCACCCTCTGTAAAGACTTTCTAGCTTCTGGCTCACATAATTCAAGTCAGCTCTGGCCTTTGTCTGTCTAACTACCATTCGCCCAGCCTGGAACAAAGCCGCTTCCTTTGTTACCTTAACCACCCATACTATTACCTCACCAGGAAGCTAGTCTGGCTATTCCTTGCTTAAATTTTAACTCTTGGCTGGGCAAATGGTAGTTAGACAGAGTTAGACAGAGGGTCTTGGCATACAGCCTACTCATTAACAGTAGAAATCTGTTGAGCACAGTTTATTCTGCATCTTGAACCCCTTCAAAGCCTATGGTAAGATTTGGACAATCTTTCCTGACATTATAAACCATAATTTATCAAGTTGGAAACAACCTGTGGCCACAAGTGTTGCTCCCTTGTCCATCCCGTCTCTTGCGCACTAGCTTCAGCACTTTGTTCATTGCTTATATTAAGCCAGAGTTTGTCCTTATGTCTGAAATAACTCTGATTAGTTAACTAATAAGTATAAGCCAAGGCCAGCCCCCTTCTAGAGCTATACTCTAAATTGCACTTTATTTAGAGATGATACAAATAGCTGTGATTTTCTCCTTCTGATATAAAACCATCCATGCTCTGTGGAAGATAAGTATCTAAACAGGCATTACCATTTAACAGTAGTATAATCAATACTGTGAAAAAAGTGACTGGAAGTCATCTTGTCTCAGTCTCTCTCAAAAATATGAGCATCTGTACACTTGCATACATTTCAGTGCAGTACATTTGACATTCATCAAACAATTTAAAGATCCTGTTTGGATTAGTTTGCAAAGCGTGGGCAAGTCAACATTTGTAAGAACCTATACAGTACAACCAGAGCCCCTGGGAGTGTTTAAACTAGTGTGGGGCTCAAGGCAGCCCAATTTTAAATGGAAAAAAGGATCCAAATTCTATTCAAAAAGACTCAATTCATGAATACTATATGACTTCAGAAGAATTAGAAGCCCACCATTCAGGGCTCGGCCTCTTAATCCTCAATCACAGCTATGCTTCTCCTCTCCCCTCTCTCCATACTTTAGTGTTCAGTTCCCCTCTGCACAGGTAAGCACTGTTCCCAAGATACAGCAAGCAAGACAGTTGCTGGACCTGATAGGTCCTCTTATTCCTCTCGCTCGTTATCAATTAATCTTGACTGAAATAGTGTGTGCTGCCTGGTTTTTTGGGGGTTTTTTTTGTCTGATCATTTGTGTGAGCAGGGCTGTAGCTTCTTCTGCCTTGCCATAATTCCATTGTCCCTCTGCACAATCAAGCAAATGTTAATCATGGCTAAGTTCTATTTAAACCAACAGGACAAACTTTTCAGTGGTGAAGCTTGTGGGGTGGGGATGGTAAGACAGGATTGCATATGCTTCCAGTCTTCCCTGCATTCTCATCTGAAAGCTGGAGCAGAGCCTGTTCATGTACAGCTGGTCTCTGTGGATTGGAAACTGCAGATCTCAATCACATGGAAAGAAAGCCTTGCACACATGCCACAGAACATGCCCATAGAAGCTATTGCAAACTTCAAATGAAGGTATGGAAAAAACAATCGTCTATTACCTCCTGGCCCACTCCTGGCCACCGAAAGATTGTCCACAAGGGGCTTTAAGTTAGTCAGAGCAAGCAAGTCCCATTCTACTGATTTGAAAGGGTCTTAGTTCTGACTAAGGGTTTCTGCAGGATTGGGTTGTGTATGAAAATAATTACCGGTAAATACATCACACATGTTCCTCTAAATACTAGATTTTTCCTTTAAATCTATTATTCTGATCATGCATTTTGAAATGCCATTTGAAATTCCTCCTTTCTCTCACTGTAATCCCTGTCTTTAAAGCTCCCCCCCAAAAAACCCCCCACCTGCTATTTGTATGTTTTTGCTGATTATTTTTCTGCCACTAAATGGGAACTATTCTGCCGCAGCATTTGGGAGAATAGCTGCTTTGTCTAGTTTATGCCTCGTTTCCAGTCATTTGCCGATTTAGCTACTTAAAGACACCCTGAGTTATTAAAAGTGATTACATTTTCTGCTTTGTTAGGGATCAAGGGTGCTGCTGCTAGGAATCCATATCGCATTATAAACTAATGACTACCGACTTGATTATTGTTGTCGCTTTCTGGATGCAATTCAGTTCTAGACCCTTACAGAGAGCTTTTAGGATGAAGATTTTGGAGAAGCCACTAGGCAGGTTGGTTTAAACGAGTAAGGAAAGTAATAGAGCATCCTATCATTGAGAGTTTTAAATCCAATATTACTCCCTGTCAGAAAGCTCTTGTTATTGTAATTACTTTTCTAAAGTAGGCTGCTAACAAGATTAACCTCTTTGGCTCCACTGTATACCCTGGATATACAAGTAAATAGTCACCCAGGAAAACCATGCTGCAACTTGCAAGTCTTTCTACAATCTATGAGGCCACTGACAGTTTCCTGCAAAACACATGTCACTTACATTGAAGAGACCCATTCATTCGGGTGTTTTCTTTTATAATGCTAATATTTCTTCCAAAGTGTTTTTTCTAAGGCGTACAATCAACAGATCATTCATTGTTGTTCTCAAACCCTCAATGCCTACCTCTTTTTTCCCTCCAGCCTATTTTTCTGAAGTTGAAATACATCCCCAGCCTGTCTTTGATGCCAACAGTACTGTAACAAATTCTGCCAATGCAGATTTGTAAATGTTTACCTAACAAAATACTTGGGTGTTAGTAAGATGGGGTGTCTCCCAAGCCTTTCTGCTCATCGCTCAATTTGCTGCCATTTTAAGATAGGCCCTTCACCATGTTGAAACACTGCTGTACTTATAAATCAAATCTTTGAAATGGTTTGTTAAATCTTAGGCTTTTTTTCCAGACAGAATTCCCCGGACCTCAGTTCCAGCAAGTCTCGGGTGGGCGCTATTGCCATTATAAGAGAACAAGGGAGGCGTTCACGGTGAGATCCAGCTCCTTTTTCTAGAAAAATAGCACTGGTCATATCAGATCCAAGTTTTCCAAAAGCTTCAGCCCAACTGAGATTCTGTGACTCCTGTAGGCTATTGGTTGTTGTTGTTGTTGTTTAGTTATTTGGTCATGTCCAACTCTTCGTGACCCCAAGGCCCAGAGCGCACCAGGCACTCCTGTCTTCCACTGCCTCCCGCAGTTTGGTCAAACTCATGTTAGTAGCTTCGAGAACACTGTCCAACCATCTCGTCCTCTGTCGTCCCCTTCTCCTTGTCGTCCCCTTTCCCAGCATAGGCTCTTCTCTATGTCCCCTCCCTTTCCTGCTCTTTCTTATCAGCCAATAATTTCTATATACCTGTATGGCATTGCAAAGTAATTTGGAATAAGTTGTACGAAAGGAGTAATTATTTTCTTTCTTTTATTGCCGTTTCTACATTTGAACGAAACTAAATATGATGACAGGTTTGCAAGATTAAACTGCTAGAAGAGCACTTAATGTTTTAAGTACACAGAGCGCTGAAAAAAGAGAGTATTGGCAGCTGCTTCCCTCCCCCAACACGGACCATATAACTGTTGTTAATTTTATATATAACTCGCATGATTAAATGATAAAATAAATAGTGTTTAGGCACTGTCATTCTTTTTTCTGCAGGTCTGTCTGATGTTTTTGTCTCTCTTCAACTTAAAAACAATGCTTTCTAGTGATAACGTGTCAGCCAGTTGCTCCAGCTCTGCCTCCTCCTCCTCTCCCATTATTTCCCAACTTTCCTCCTCATCTTCCTCTGAGCTGTGACCTCCCTCAAGCCCCTGTTGGGGAGGTGGTTACACCATTCCACCTCTGCCCAGTCCCTGACAGGTACTAAAACTGTGGCACTATGCCAAAATGGATCCCTGCTGCTGGCATATACAGTATTTGGGCTTCACGGGAGCACAAGGACATGCATATTTATTCCAAAATAATTCACACAGAATTCAGTGGGGCTTACTGTCATATAAATGGGCATAGGAGTGCATCCTTAGTTTGTAACCTATTCACATCCATCCACCCCACGGGTGGGATGACATTGCAAGAGTGAACAGGGCTGTCTTTACCTAGGGGTGCAAGGAGTGTGGGGCACCTGGGGGGGGGGACATCTCGATCGGCAGCAGTGAAAAGCAATGGAGCAAAAGTCCCCATCCCCCTACTCTGTCATTCTGTTACTCCGTAGTGTCAAATATTCCCAACAAGTCAGGAAACCAAAGCAGTGTTTTCTACTGCATCGTTGTTACAGGTTAGCGATTTACCCCCTAAAAAAGCTCTTTGAGTTCGCCCACCCCTACAACTTTGAGTTCACCCCCTCCCCCAAAAAGCTCAATAAAAGTTAATTTGGGGGCACCCCGGCAGTGCATATGCTAAAGACAGCCCTGAAAGTGGACACTTAGTCATGGGAATGATGGCAGAAGAATGGACAAATTAAATCTGCACTTCAAATACCGCACACCTCAGACTGTGTTTTTTTTTAAAGCAAAATTTCCTGCTTCCATCTATTTCTATGAATAACTCTTAAGTAGCAAAGTCTGCTGCTGCACCACTAGGTCAACATCACACATACTGTAATTACTAACAATTAAAACATGACAAGATCAGAATATAAAACATTAATTATTGCTATGAGCATAATCACAACCTGCTTATATTATGTCTTTCTTCTGTTTCACCTTGTTATGCCCTTAAATCTTTAAAGGAATGCAGCTCAGTTAAATAATTATGCCCTGACTTTACCACTGTTGCCATTCTGCACTCTGCATATAATGTTATCACCACGGCTTCCCTATAAATGGCTTTATGAAGTTGATTCGATGTACTATTTGTCTTCTGTTTTCCAACAACGTATGTTTAGATCAGAGCAGCTCACGATAACAACAGCAGCATTAAAAATTAACAAACATTACAATCACTATAATACCAAAAACACACTAGCACATAAAAAAGCAAAAAGCAAACAAACTCATCAAAACACTCAATGCAATTCAATACAAACTCATTATGATTCAAAATATCAGCAGTGTTTTCAGTTATCTTCTAAAGATCAGCAGAGAGCAGGCCAAATGGGTGGACAAGCTGAAGTGCTACACCCCAAAAGGTGCTGGTTGTCATAAAGTTCATGTCAGAAGGTGCCTGTGTGTCTGTATGTGTCCCAAGAAGGATCTTAATAGTCCAGCAAATTTGCTTAATCTTTCAGATTTCCGTCTCAGGGCATTTATGAGCTTCACAGGTCCAAAAGAAGCACTTTGAATTGTGTCCAGAAACAAATGGCTATTCCATTCCTTTATGCACCTGTGAGAGGTATTTTGTATTGTAAATAGCAGTTTGCAGCCTAACTGTTGTATTTTGAGCCTACAGACTACAAAGGAAGCTCCATTAAAGTTCAGATGTTGTGGCCCCTGGGTCCTATTCCCCATGAGCCCAATGGCCATGGACTCAAAGGAGGTGAAGGACTGGGTAAGGAAATTACCCTAGATAGCCCCACTTGTCCAGAAGCCTCAATGCACAAGGAGTCCACCATAACAGCGGCTGAGGAGGTCTACTGCAATGCCATCCTCAGAGCTCACAGAACCTAGTGACTGCTAAAATAGGCAATACCCCTTGCAACTACAAGAGGTTTTTCCTACTGGAGAAGGAACTACTCACTCAAGCCAAGTGGCAGTCCTATTTCAGCCTTAGTCCAGTGTTGCCTGTTGCAGGTGCAACATCTGAGACTGCCTTGTGTGTCTCCAGTCTGAAACCCTCTTGGAGCTGTCCAGGGTGCTACCTAAAGCCTAAAATATGCCTTGCCTTGAACTTTTGCCTTGACCATTTGGCTGAGACCCCAACCTGCAACCAAACAAGTTATGTCTAATGTGAGATTTTGTTTTTTGTTTTAATGGTAATTTGTTTATTTGTTTTAAAAGAGAGCTGTTGGGCTCCTTGATCTGCATTAGGACACAAGCACAGGGTGGTTCCCACAGTGCCTTACTAATTTCTTCCATGCCGTTTCCCCAGTGAAAGTCCCCATCCTGGAGCTGCTATATGCCCCAGAAGAGAAGATGCTCTTCACTTTGGACAGCTTAAAGGTTAGCGACCTGTTCCAATGATGGTTAGAGCCAGATTGTTATGTATGCATCTAAACTGTCTTCCTTGAGGTAGGGCACCTTCCTAAATTGCTTGCACTTCCACTTGGAGATTTGCACTTTTTCAGCACTTATTGGTTTCTTAATATGCCCCCCAGCAGTGTGGCTAGTTGATCACGCTCTCTGGGGCACCTGGTGGTTTGGGCCTGGGCCTGCTTGTTCTGAGTTTTAAATCTGGGACAGTACTGTTTTTGACTAGGCTGTTCTTCCCTTTGGTTTAGATGTATGGATTTTCCATGACTACCATACCATCATCAGTATGAGGGTCTCTGCTAAGACCCAGACATAGTGCTTGGTTCTGTACTTGGATCACTGAGTGGGTTCATAAGCACATAAAAGAGCCCTGCTGGATCAGAGCACTGGCCTATCTAGTCCACCATCCTGTTCTCAGAGATGCCTACGGTAAAGTCACAAGCAGGGCATGAACACATTAGCCTCCTCCTGCTTGTGTTCCTCAGCAACTGGTACTCAAAAGCTTCTTCTTCTTTGGCGATCACTCGCAGCCGAGTAAGATTGTCTTCCATGAACACAGTCTTAACAGCGAGTCCATAAATGACTGTGGAGGCCAGTTTTGGATCCACACATCCTTCCACACTGCCCCTGATATTGGATAGAATATAGCTGTCTTGACTAGCAACCTTATCCTCCATTAATTTCCCTAATCCTCTTTTCTCCAAGTTGGCGTCCACCACAGTGCTTTGTGGTTGTGAATTCCATAGTTTAACTCTGCATAGTTCAACTTTTGTCTATCCTGAATCTATTAAGCTGCACTGAATAAAGCTGAGATAGGGACAAAAGCCTTAATCGATTCATTTTCTCCACACCATCCATATTTTTTTAAAATAAAAAATCTCTACCATATCCCTTCTTCCTCACCTTATATTGCCTCATGTTTAGAAAACATCGCATAAGCAATTAGCAGGGAAACACACAATATAAATAAGAAAAGTGTACCTCTCAAGACTGAAATATTCCATATGAACAACTGTTTAAAGAATCTCTGTATGTCTATGGTGATGACAATTCAGATGCATGTGAACTTTTTACACACATATGAAATATAGGGGGGTTGGATATTCTACAGGGAGCATGAAGGAGCCTCACTCACTGGACAGATTGCCTAATAATAATAATAATAATAATAATAATAATAATAATAATAATAATTTATTTATTTATACCATGCCCTTCCCCGCCAAACCGGGCACTCAGGGCGGCTAACATCAATAAAATCACAACAAAAACATAAAACAATTCATTAAAATACAGATTAAAGTACAATTTAAAATTTAATTTAGACTGCAGCCTCATTTTAAAGTAGCCCACCAATCACACCAAAAGAATGAAACATCAGGGTTAAACTGAAACCAACCCAAAGGCCAGGTGGAACAGCTCTGTCTTGCAGGCCCTGCGGAAAGATGCCAAATCCTGCAGGGCCCTGGTCTCTTGTGACAGACCATTCCACCAAGTCGGGGCCAGTACTGAGAAGGCCCTGGCCCTAGTTGAAGCCAACTTAGCATCCTTGTGGCTCGGGACCTCCAAAAAGTTATTATTTGAGGACCTTAAGGTCCTACCCAGGATATACCAGGAGAGGCGGTCCCTTAGGTACGAGGGTCCTAAGCCGCATAGGGTTTTAAAGGCCAAAACCAGCGCCTTAAACCTGACCCTGTACTCCACCGGGAGCCAGTGCAGCTGGTAGAGCACTGGATGAATGTGGTCCTGTGGCAAAGACCCCGTGAGGAGCCTTGCTGCGGCATTCTGCACCCGTTGGAGTTTCTGGGTCAGCTTCAGGGGCAGCCCCGCGTAGAGCGAGTTACAATAATCAAGTCTGGAGGTGACCGTCGCATGGATCACTGTGGCCAGATCAGGGCGAGAGAGGTAGGGGGCCAACTGCCTAATAATGATTAATTATTAATGGCTGACAATGAATTGGTCAAGTTCATTAAAATTGTCAAATGGCCTCTCCTCATACACCCTGAACCAGGTTCCATATATTTATGTTGTTTTTACAGGAAAACCTGACCTAACAAGGCCCACAATACAGAGTTGTTGGGATTGCTGGCTTTCCTTCTGTCAGTCCTTCCATGCCTTAACAGCTGCCTGACTTGCCAAAATTTAGCAGAGAATGGAAAGGGTTGGGGGGGGGGGAGAAAGTTTTGCATACCTAATTTCTGCATGTCAGGCAACTCTTAAAGGAATAAGAGTGCTATGAGGGGGGGAAAACTTTCATAAATTATGGGAGAATATCTCCACAAGTAACAGCAAAAGTCTCAGAACACCAGAAGATACTGCCCCCCAAAAAAGTTTATTCAAGGAATCATCATATTAATGCTTAATCTCAAACTGGAGGGTTAGGAATGCCTCTTGAACAATGTGGGATGTGGGGCAGGGTCCCCCCAAGTAAGAAGACGGGACAGGGTACTTTATTTCTCCTAAATTCCTTAAATTAACTTTTATTAGAATCCAAATCAACAGAGGCTTCTTACCTGTACCTGTGATTTTCTATTAAAAAGTTTAGCACATAATGTGAAAATTGAAACTGCTATAATTGTTCGCAACAATACGAATTAACTTACAAACATGCCCAAGATGAAAATTATGTGAAACAAAGAATAATCTGCCGTAGTCCTGCAAACGAGTGCAGCAAATTCTAACAATGTGCTTCTGCTAATAGCTGTAATGCTGTTGGTGTTGTCTCCTGGGAAATTGGGGGCAGGGGGGGGGAGAAGATTGCAACACTGAGGGAATTAATTAAAGTGATGTTTACTACACACACAGAGAGAGAATAGCAGCAAACATCATGCGATATCAGATAAGAAAATTATATATTTTTTCTTATGGTCCCCCACCCAACCCCAAAAGGCAAGCACCTGGGAAGGAGTGGCCAGTTTCTGGGTACGGTATGTAATATTTTGTGAGTGTAAAAGTCAATGAAAGCAGTATGAGTAATGAATACCAGTGTTGTTCAGTCATGCTGATCAAAGCTACATCGTGGGTCTTTTAATATTCAGTAGCTTCTCTCTCTATATGGCACATTCTTCCGAGTGCAGAGATATTGTGTTATGGGGATATATAATTGCAAAAGACAATCTCCATTAGCAGCAGCCAAAGAATATAGCATCTCCTCCACCCCCATAATATTCTCTGCTTGTAAACAGAAGTTAGCATATAAAACATAGGAAAGGAGTTAGAAATCTTATACTGCTGCTGATGGATGAAGAGCATAAGACTATAACTTTAAGTATAGCCAAAGGATGCAGCAGTGCTGCCACCTTTCGACTAGCCAGAAGAACCAGTTATGTGCATTTGTATGTGCTGAGAGAGAGAAAGAGGACTTGAGATAGCCCAGTTATCTTGCACGGGAGGTTTGTCATACAACAACCACAAAATTTGTCTTGGCTTTCAAATGTATCTCTACCTTTAAGCAAAGCACATTTACTTGATTTATCTCTGAGATACTCTTTCTAGAAACTAGCATGATTGGCAAACTTTTCATAAGGCACCATTCCATGGGTTGCAAACAACACCAGGCAAAAATAATATAGAAAGGTACTGGATACTATGCACATGCTAACTCATTCAATGTATATTCAGATGCAGCTTGGGCGATTTATTTTCTCCACAATGTGATTCCATCAGCAAGGGAATATTGGAAAGCTGGATAGATCAAAGGATATAGTTTTAAGCGGTCTGCCCCCACTGTTTCTAAGCTGAAGCAGCAGAGCTAGTTGCTTGTTTAGACCTTTAACCACCCCCTTAAATAAATTCAGACAAGACTCAAAATTTTGGTTTGGTTTTTGGCAGAATTTAGGCCACAACTTTATTGATTACAGCATGTGAGTGGTTGCATAGGCTCTGGTTCGACTAGCTCCCTGCACCATTGCAGGTAGTGCTGACCCAGGGCACCAGCATAGGTCAGCCTAGGGTGAACACCAGGAACAACAGAAAGCCGGGGTCAAGCTAGTCCACCATCCAGATGTCCCCCTGGACTCAGGCACAGGCACAACCCCTCTCAGGGTTGACCAAACCACTGAGTCCCTGGATTCCTTTAACGGAATACCCTTCGCATAGGGATGGCTATAGCGTTCTGCCACCCCTATCACCTGAACCAGAGCCTATCTGCAACCTTACAAGTTGTGACGATTTGGTACGCGGCAGGCGAAACCCAAATGGCAACAGCCAATCAGCCAAGTGGGGAAAATTCCTGCCGTGCCCCTGTCCCAACGACAGATGACATATGACGGCATAGCAAGGTCAAGCGCAAGCCCTAAATATAGGGAGAGGGGGGGCGGGTGTTCCGATGCACTGGCCCAAAGAGGAAGCTCAGGGACACGTGCATGGGCTTATATAGGTCCCTCGATCCTTTTGGCCAGCATCCCATTGGTCTGATTACACCCAGCATCGAAGGACCTTCCAATAGGGTGTTGTGGCTATCCGATCGAACCCACCCACAACACAGGGTTTGGTTGCCAGGTCGCACCGCAACCTCTTTGAGGGAGGACCTGATTAATTTTGTTCTTCTTTAAGGACACTACAGTGGAGGGCCATCTTTTTGCCTGTAGCTGCACTGAAGCGATTGTGGATTTTAACAGTGACATGATATCTCCATTCTGAAGGAGAACCAAAAATGTGCTATATATAGCTCTTCCATTGAAAAAGGCACCAAAATGTGTGGGAAATACATTTATTCCATTACATCTACTACCAACATACTGCTGATTACACAGGATTTTCAGCCCTTTCCCCTTTCAAACCAGCTCTCAAAGTGTCTGTTGGGAATGGGACAGTGTTACTGAAATAACAAAAAATTGAAAACAAAAGCATTTAGAATAGAATAAAAAGTCTTTTTAACGTGCTTACAGTTGCCTGTCCCCATTCATATGTGATGATGTGGAACGTGGAGTGCTAATACAAGTCCAAAACCCACTTTTTTTTTTTTGCAGAGCATAATTCTGAAAAAAGGGATTCACTGTTTACCAAAATAAAAATATAAAGAATGGTGTTGTGGGAGAAGAGAAAACAGGAAGCTATACTATCATAACTGATGCCATTCTAATGGATTGCACCTATCTTGTTTCCGTTACTCTATTGACTTCATAGTGTTTAATCTTCAAATAAATTAGCCCATAGTTAGAAGAATTCTGAATTATGTCACAAATCGGCAATCTCCATTTCAAAGGTAACAATGAAATAACATTTCTTGCATTCTCATATAGGAAAGCAATCCACATACAAAATGAGTTATAATCATAGAAAGGATGATGAATATGACCAGTTGTCATCCCGCTCCCCACCAATATGCACTGTAGAAGAGCAGTTGCCTTCTGTCTTTCACATACACAGGTTTTGATGCTGAGCAACTAAGTGGAGATGGCCTGACCCAACCTCCAATGTAGCATGAGAGAATGATGTGTCCATTGTTTAGGAATGCCCAATATTGCAGTAGTTACCAACCATTTTTTGCCATTTGTGCCATAAGTCAGCTCCACCATAAGAGGGGGTCATTCTGGTGCACAGCACAGAACCTATTTGCCGTAGCATGTTTTTCATCTCTTAGAATCATAGAGTTCTAGAGTTGGAAAGGATACTGAGGATCATCTGGTCCAACCCCCCTGCAATGCAGGAATATGCAGCTGTCCCACATGGGGATCAAACCTGTGACCTTGGCATTATCAGCACCATGCTCTAACCCTGGCATAGGCAAAGCTGGCCCTCCAGATGTTTTGAGACTACAACTCCCATCATCCCTAGCTAACAGGACCAGTGGTCAGGGATGATGGGAGTTGCAGTCCCAAAACATCTGGAGGGCCGAGTCTGCCTATGCCTGCTCTAACTAACTGAGCTAGATCTTGATTGCTGAAAACAAGCACTGGTGTGTCAATTAGCAGGCGAGACAACAGAAACTTACAAATCTCTGTTGTCTGCGTCTCTTGTGACATATCTGCAGCAGGCTAGCCACCCATATAATCAGGGGTGCCAACTTGAATAAAATATTGTGGGGGGCAAGGAAGCCCTGCCTTGCATAATCAATCACATGGCATGGTGCACTGACACCATTTGAATAGCAATGCCCATCAACTTGGGCTGTGTGTGTGTCCCCTGCTCAAATATTTTATGGAGAAGCAAAGACCCCTTGGCCCCTAGGAGTTGGCTCCTTTGCATATAATATTGTCTGGATTTTTTTGCTCTAGAGGTAACATCACCTGACCTAGAACAGCATAGTTGTTGACGCACCACTAGTAATATGCAGACGCTGAAAGGTGTTTTGTTTCATTTATGGATCTAGTTGAGTAATTTCACACTGTGGCAAACGCTTCCTTTTTTACTAAGTGGTTTTCTAAACAAGCCTTGCAGCAATGGGGCCACAAAACATCAGTCCCAGGATGAAACAAGAGAACTTGCAACATATAGAAGAAATTGCAGCAGTGATTTTTATAGCTTTTTGTTAAATTCCCTCTAACAGCTGAGTGATCAAACACCCAACAGGGAAACATAAGAAAGTGTTTCATGCAGCAATATGCACATACTTTGTAGCTATTAACTCATTCAGTGGCTATGCCTATGGAATGTTAGCAGCATAAAACTGATACCAAATACTCACTAAAGTAAGTTCATAATAATTATTCAAAGAGGATCAGTGTATTCTCAAAGAACACCCATTTGTCATCAGCTGCAAGGAAAAACAAACAAACAAGCAAACCACCATGTCACCACTGAGTATGCAAATATTGTTTAGTTTTACTGATGTTGATGGAATCCAAATCAGTATAACTAGAGTTCACATTTTTCATATTACCATCTTCTGTTTGTCCCAAAGTCCTTTCTCTCTTAAGGCTGTTTATAAACCAGATTATCATGTAACTCATGGAAATAAGGACCAAATGGTATGCCTTTGTTGACATAGATTCTGTTTTTAAACAGAATTTATTAACATTTTCATAATATAACATAAACCCAACCCCACACCTACAAATAGAAAAACAACTACAAATACACATAAAGTCAGGATTCTTCTTCTTAATTGTAACCTTACAAAAAAAAAAAATTCTAGTTCTGAATCTTGACGCTTGACTTCCCCCGCCTTTTCACCTTCGGTTTTAATTCAATATACTATTTCCTTAACAACTTTTCTCTATAAAAAAAATTTAACTTTACTTAAAAAAAGAAAAGAAAACATACTTATCTCCTTCTTTGCATTATACCTTAAATCTTAACCAAATATTCTTATAGCTAAACTTATTTCTTCTGTCCTTTATCATGCTGCTTTTAACTTAAAATTCAATATCTCCTTACTTATTTAAAATAAACTTATCATTAACCGACTTCACACTCCGACTTCGGATACCATGGCAGACCATTTAGATTATACATTTAGTTCTTCAACCCACTCCTCCTCTGTCCATTGTCTTTTCCTGTCTTTCTCCAGCGCCAAATCTCCCATTGTCTTGCTCCAAGTGTCCACAGGTCCAGGCTGCATCCACAGCAAACCCCGCATCGAGCCTCAAGGCGTTCCTCATCTGCGTTCTGGGCTCCTCCGTTTCTTTTGCTTCAAGTTTTCCCATTTCCAGTTGCTTTTCCCGGTTTTGCCCAGCCATCTCAGACCATCTTTCAAACGCCTCTCCCAGCTCTTTGCCAAGGCATGATTCCATTGTATAGAACTTTTGAAAAGCCTCCTCTGTGGAAAGTAGATCTTTTTTATAAATGATTCCACTCAAGACTTGTAGTTTCCGATCAAGCAATTCCATCTGTAAAATAGTGAGCTTTTCCTCATCCTTTAAATATGAGTTCGATGCCAGTGTGAGCGCGAAGTCCAGCATTTTGAGAGAGAGGGTGAGTGTCAGATTTCAGTTCCTGTCTCTTCCTTCCTTTGTTTCAAATTTTTCCTACGACACTCCAAGTCGCCGCCATTTCTCCGAGGCAGGAGTATAAAGACCAAAACTTCAAACGGAGATATTTTTCCCCCAGTTAACCCCCAAAGGGAGGTCTCAACAGACTCAGTTTTCAAATTCCAAATACTTTCTAATGATTGTTGTGGCAGCAGTCACTTAAAGAGTTAATTTCTTTCAGCAACCGAAGGGAGGGAGGCGGGCTGCCTTTCTTCTCTCCCCCAGAGCATTCCAGGAATACAAAGAGTCAATCAATTACTCACAGCCTCCGGGTTCTTATCAGCTCCTTAATGACAGGTAGAACTTAGACGCTCATCATAGGCTTTGCCGCCGCAATTTCATCCCGGTTGGGGCTTCTCCCCTATAGCCCGGCTCCGTAGTCCCTTCACCCCCACTCCCCCTTTACAGGGGGTGCGGGGGAAGGGTTCGGAGCCACAACGGGCACAGCCGGGGAGCCCAGGGCACGGGACGCTCTTCCCGCACCCCAACCGGAGCCCTGCTATGCGGCTGCAGGGCTCCTGACCCCCGGGATGAACTGGGTGCTTCGCAGCCGAAGCGACCCACGACCACCCATAATGGCGTCGCAAGCGGAAGTCCCGTTGACATAGATTCTGAAACAGTTCAGTCATTTCCCTTTCCCCTAGTAATGTCCTCCTCAGTGAGGCACACCTGGTGCCAACAAATACATTTTTAAATGCCTGGGTTTGTTTGTTTGTTTGTTTGTTGTTGTTTTTAAAGAAAGCAAATTCTTGCATTCTGAGGCATTTCCAATCACCCTTAGCGCCCAGCTGCCTACCCCCAGATTGAGCAATCCTTCTCTGACATCAGACCAGCTAAGCCAACAACAGCCAGAATGCCTATGATCCTCTGTTTGTTCTGGCCCTCTGTGACATTAGAGCAGATAATGACACCAAGAGAGAAGTCAAGAAAAAGACTGCAGGAATGAAGAAGCCAGTGGAGAAGAGGAAGAGGTACATTCAAAACTTGTAAGAAGAGTTTGAAGGTGCTAGAACTCACCTTCTATAATGTGTTCTTCTGAACTACCATGCACTATGATCTCTTTATAGGAAATGAACCTTCGATGACACTACACTCCATGGACTTTGTTGCATGCTAAACATGTGAACATCTGTAGGAATTTGGAGGCTTGCTTCAACTAAGAAGTTTCATGACTATGTAAAAGAACTGTGAACTGCCTTCCGTACAAGCAAAATGGGTGACCAGGCCAAGTCTAAAGCAGTACAGAGGAATAATTACCAAATCTAAGAGATCAGTTCATAAATGGATCTTTTTTACAGCTGAGCAGGGGGGTTGAGAAAAGTTCTGCAGATACCAGGAAAATAAAAAGTCTAATGATGACCCTAGAGAACTGTGGGCCGTCATTTTGCTGAAACGAATTGCAAAAAGACTATAATAAGGATAACTTTGCTAGTGTATGTAGCAAACTAATCACCTTTTAAACTGGCTGTACACTTTTTTTCTCTTTAGCCGATAGTGAATTTAATAATATGGGAACAAAAAGTCTGGCACTTAAACCAGATCTAACCTATGATTTAGAGATTGCCTATTTCGAGTTCAATTACCTGAGCTACAGGAACAAAGATTGCTTGGTTTCTACTTTAGCTTACCTTTATTTTCTTCATGATTTAAACTCTTTCTTTCTTTCTTTCTTTTTTGTTCAATACTGCATCTGAAGACTAACACTTTACATGCTTCATGTTTGACATCACAAGTTTTTAAAAGAAAAGTTTGAGGAGAAAAATCAGCTAGTTGTTACACTCCCTGTCGAGAGCAGTTACTGTATGGGCTTCCTGGAATAAGCTGGTCACTGTGGAAAACAGGATTATTTCCCCAGCCAGCAGCATCACTGGAAGCATATAGCACTAGGTGATTTCAGACATTACCCAGCAGGGAAGTCAGAGTCACGCATGCTTCCCCTCACCATACTTCTTCACCTTGCCTGAAACTTGGATATGTACATTCATTCCATACAGTATATCACAAAGCTATGATTGCTTCAGTCCAGCACAGGGATCACACTTTCATTGGAAACTATATCTGTGAATGTTTACCAGTGTTTAAGATGCTGTAGGCAACCCAGCAATCTTTACAACTTAATAGAGGTCAGGCTTTGGGAATCATATTACTGCTTGCATCAGCCTGGATGCTTTGCAGTAATGCACAATAAGCTGTTGACACAGCTTGCAGATTTATGCACCATGTAGCAGAGAACCTGTCTTATCGCAACTCATCCGCTATCAAGTGTTTGGATAAGATAAGAGCGCATTTGCATTTTTAATAAGGGTTTGAGTGTCTTGACTCTTTTGCAGATGCTGCACTGACAAATACAAATTAGTGCTACAAATTTTCACTTCCTCAAGACTGATGACAAATAACTGCTCGGAGATGATATTCCCGGGGTAAAGCTCAAGTACCTATGTGACCTAGCTGATATAGGTGACTAATTACGGATTATTAAAAAAATTACATTACATTGCTGGCATTGGTATTTTGATGTGTTCCGCAGACTCTTGTGACTTCAGTGCCATAGGCCATACAAGCTTGCAAATACCATTTCTGTTGGGGCAGCTGTAAGCATTTCTTAACCATTATGAACATTTACTATAAATGCAAATTAATGTTATCCATTTCCTTCCACCTTCCTATTTCCAGTAATGCTGTTTCTAATTGTGCCAAAGAGCTGGGGGAAGGGAGAGAGAAAATGTCAAACAGACTGATCCAAATGTCTAGACAGTTAACTTGTGACAGTGGCATTTATAAAGTTGCTCAGCCTGAAATACAGGACTCTGGTTTTAAAGAATCTGTTGCTAGTCGTCTGATTGTCTTGATATGCATTTTTATGAGGATTCTGTTTTCTTCCCCTCGGTAACAGAGCTGAATTTGTGAAAAGCCAGCAGTAAATAAGACTGCAGGGGAATGTCCATGCTATTGTTGCCTGCTACCTCTGACAGGTGAAAAATTCCAGGGGTTCCAGATGCTTACCCAGGGTTTGTGTTTCCTTTTGGAAATGAGGCACAGCGGAGACTGTGTTGTCCTTAAGATAATTTCTGCAGTAATTGCAGTGATTTCTGTTGTTAACCACGCCACAGATCTTTGGATGAAGAGCATTACACCAAGAACAACAACAACAAGAAGAACAACAGATTATTTACACATATATACAACCTGATCCTACAATGCAGAGGTTCACAGCATAAACACCCCAAAGGGTATTGTTTCTTCCATAGCTATAGGCATAGCACATCACTGCAAAATCAACTCTTTACTTTAAACTCTGGCTTTATTTGTTGAGGGAGGGGGCCTCACACATTTCCTGTCTCACCCCAAACCCCTTAATCCCCCTTAATGGATCATCACCCAGGTTTATCACCTCACTTATGCTCCAGTGTCAGCCTTACTGTCATCTAAAAGGAACTAGCATATTGACTGATCTCGCCCAGGCATGTTGAATTATCTACCCTCACAGCTCAAGCTTTTCCTATGGTAACATTGCTTATCACATGCCTATACAGTGGTACCTCTGGTTACATACTTAATTCGTTCCGGAGGTCTGTTCTTAACCTGAAATTGTTCTTAACCTGAAGCACCACTTTAGCTAATGGGGCTTCCCGCTGCCACTGCGCCGCCAGAGCACAATTTCTGTTCTTATCCTGAAGCAAAGTTCTTAACCTGAAGCGTTATATCTGGGTTAGCGGAGTATGTAACCTGAAGTGTATGTAACCCGAGGTACCACTGTACTAATATTATTTGGATCCCCCAATAGCATGTAATAGTGCACAAAATGTTTGGTTTTCTAATAAATAAATAAAACATACTTGAGTGGGGAAATTATCTGAAGCATTTCATACTACTGGGAAAGTTTAGAAATGACTCATTTGAAAATGCTTTTTCCAAGTAAAACTTGCCTCCAGCTTTTCATTTCAGTATCATGAAAGAGCCAGATCAACTGCACACTCTGCATTTCAAAGCAGAATCTTCTACAATTTGAGCATTATGATAAAATGCGGCTGTGGACACTGATTGCCCATTGGCAAACTCAATGTTGCTCATTTTGGGTACAAAAGAAATATTCATTAAAGCTGTTAAAATTGGTGGTTCTCTGTTATTTCTAAAACTACATAGTTATTTTCACTACTTATAATTTAGTTTCTAGCCTTGGACTGGTCTCCCTCTTGTTTCTAAGGGAAATGAAATGCATATAGTTTCATTTACCACTTCACTCATTGGTTGAAAACAAAATTTGCACTGCTCAACTTTTTCTTGCCTTAGTTCTATTACAGTTTCCAGGCAACTGGATCCTGATCTGGGGCTCTGTCCTCAAAGTCACCCTAAACATTTATGTCAATTTCATATAAAGTTAATGGTCATGTCTGCTCACTAAGAATCCTAGAAACTGTGTTTTGGGGATGTCGGGATAGATATCCCCCTTTTACAAAACTACACCTCTCAGAGTCTCCAAACCCTTAGGTAAAGAAAACAACTGTTTTGGTTGCTTGAAGGGTGTAGTATGTCCGGCAAGTCTCCTTCAATATTGGTTGTGTTGAGCTGTCCTATTTCAGATTCCTGCCTGCAGTGGCAACAAAGACCCGTCCCTTCCTTCTTATGAGCAGAGGGTTCTGGGTGCTGCTTCCCCATTACGTTCCCTGTGGGGAATGCACTGGCATAGGATATCCCTCTACGCCATGTGGGTCTACCTTGACAGGTGGGTGGACTCCACCCCCACACCTGTTAAAGCTGGATGGGGGAAGATAAAGATCTGACACGCTTGGCCAAAAGTTTCCCATCTTTGTTGTAGGTTTATTTTCCTTCTGTCCTGTTTCATCCCCACTTAGTTTTGAGGTACAGTGGTACACCGTGTTACGTACCGTCCCCCTTACAAATGCTTTGGGTTATGTGCACCGCTAACCCGGAAGTAGATGCCCCTTGTTGCGAACTTTGCCCCGGGATACGAGTTGAAGTCGCGCTCCGGCGGCACGGCAGCAGTGGTAGGCACCACTAGTGAAAGCACACCTTATGTTATGAGTGGTTTCCGGTTACGAATGGACCTCCGGAACGGATTAAGTTAGTAACCGGAGGTACCACTGTAAATGACAGCTTTGTGCAATTGGCAGTTGTAGCTACTCCTTTCATAATAGCATGCACCTTACAAATCAATATGACTAACCTGATCCAAAACACCCACCAACCCCACTCACACAGGAAATCAAAGATCACCACAGCCAACCACAAATGAACAATCACACCCTACGCCAACCCCGACCTCTCTCACCGCCAAAGGAGCAACAGAGAACCTACACAAACAACACTGACATCAAACCCTACTCATATTAAGTAAAATAGAAACATCGTCACCCCACCCCACCTATTTCCTCATCCCACCCACCTCTCTCCCTTTTCTTCCTAATGTCTCAACAACAAAAGCTGATTTGTAAAAATGTTATATGGAAAAATACGACAGAGACATTGCATTACCTTTGTAAATCAAGAAAACCTTTAATAAAAATATTTTAAAAAATAAAATAATAGCATGCGCCTAACAACAGTGCACACAAATTGAGACTCCACCAGGACAAACTATTTGTTTGTGCAAGTCAGTATACTTGGGCTCTTAAGAGAAGTTTCTGGTGCACTGTAAAATGCTTAGCTTTTGAACTTTCCATCGGGTGTCACCTTGCAGTAAATGAAGTCCGGAAAAATGTTTTATGCACTGCTTGCTTTAGCTGTTATTACAGAGCCACTCTTACATTCTGAATCCATCATATCCCTGAGTAAATTGAGTAAGACCAACTGCTCCTCCCTGCCACTTGGCAAACAATGCATTTTGTTCAGAGTGTATACTTGGTTGGTACATTTTTTTCCATGAACTACTCTATCTTTCATACTATTTTGAAGCAGGTTTGTCAGCAGGGATTTGCAGCACTTCATTTTTGTCCGCTGGGTTTCACATCGTTAACCTTGCAGTGTCACTTTTATTACACATGGGAAATGAATGTGCTAAAATTTGAAGGAGGAATAGTATTGTTTCGTTTGTTAAGAATACGTATCACAGAAACACAGAAAATGATTCTCTCTCCCCCCCGCCACCCCACCCTCAGTCTAATACTTGCCTAATGCATTTAGAGCACTGTGGCTCAAGGCTAAATTTAAAATAATGAACTGTATCTTTAGCCTGACCCAGCAAGGCAATTTGTGTGTTTCTTATGTACCATGGGAAGCTTAGAGGACACACCAGCTAGGAAGCAAATACGACAACTTCATGCTCTTAAATAACAGAACAGCTCTAGGAAACTCCTGAATCCACTCAAATACAACTAAGTTAAATGCCGCTTAGTGTCAAAACCGAGTAGAGCGCCACTCAATGGCAAAGTCCAGGGTCTCCTAGTGATGAACTGAGGGTGGTCACCACCAGGCCTTTCTCATAGTGGCCACCCTCTTACGGAAAAGTCTTTGCCTGGAGTCTCACCTGGTGCCATCTTTGTAGGAGTTTTGGCACCAGCTTAAACGGAGTCTTCCCCTCAATTTAATGTTTTGATTTGTATTCCATTTTTTGTGTGTACATTTACTGCAAATAATCCAGAGAACGTCAAATTATGGGGCAGCATAGAAACACTACAAAAAAAATAAAATAAAATCAAATATGACACTGTCAACACATACAATAACAGCTACCAGAGGGGAGAAGTAATTGCACTAAAACGCTGGAAACACACAGAGGAGTTTCACAAAGGGAAGCAATAAGGCTGTATTTCCTTTCATGTGATAACATAAAATAAATAGCAAATATACATATTTTGCAGCAATATTATTTAGGAAGGCACACATGCAAATTAGACTTGTAAAATTTACTTATATTCTCAAAGAGCAGCTTTGCGAAGTGATGACACTTTTTTTTAAAAAAAAAAGCGAACAAACGAACACAAAAGCATGCATCTCTACAAATTAATTTATTAAGTTTTTAAAAAGATTATGATTCCTCACAAAAAAAAATCTCTTCAATTTTTAAAAAGATATTGGGCACTTCTATTCATGCATCTTCTGCTAGAACATTATACTCATCTTGATCAGGTTTTGGGACAGTTTGATACATTAGCCACAATTGCTCTGGCACAGAAATTAGTGGTGATAGTTTGCAAAGAATAAGATTCCCTCCTCCTCTCCCAGCTTTCATGAAACTTGTAACAGAGGATGCACACAAAGAATGAATGTAATGGCACCGGTATAGATCTCTGTGAAGCTGGAAAGTAGTTCCAAATGCAACTCATTTAGTTTTTGTTTTTTTAGAAAAACCTGTTTTGTAGCTAAACAGCAGTGCCTTTGTGAAGAAATTAGCCTTAATTTACTTGTGGCAAAGTAAATTAAAAGCAAGACAGGTGCCTCTCCTGTAATGAAAACATGCCTTGCTTTATTATGAAACCACCTTGGATGTTGCATTGCGCTTAATGAAGGAGAAGAAGATTGACCCACCCCTCCCCCAAGCATATAGTCAATAGCATCACCTAGAGACTGGACCTCTTGTTGAGAGGATCAAAGGCAGAAATGATAGAATAACATATATTTTAAGACTTTATTGAACATACATAGCTATATATCCAGCACTCAGATTTAACTGAGGGTTGTTCAGACCAACTAGTAATGGCATTTCCCGCCTTGTAGGGTTCCAGCCTCTTATAACTCTAGCATGTTTGAATCTAATTAGTGCATGAAGGGGTTAGACCATAGAGTACGCTGTCCTGCCAGGCTTAGCCTATGTCATCACTTCCCGCCTTGAGAGGAAATGGATCACCAACCCTTTGTTATCTCTCTCTATGTGGATTTCAGTATGTCGGGAGCTCTGACCTAGTCATTCCTGCACGTGGTTATATCCAGAAGAGCAGAATGGAGTCTGAAACTAGCATTTTTCTAAACCAATAGTTTAGAAACTGTTACTTTTTGTAACTAAGCAATGTTTTGACTGACTGTTTATCTTTTCTGACTGCTGTATGGAAAAGCATGTGACTCTGACCTTTGAAGAGTTTTGTAAATAAACCTTTATGCCAATAAAGGTATTGTATTGTATTGTATTGTATTGTATTGTATTGTATTGTATTGTAAATAAACCATTTATGACTTTCCAAACGTGAGGTCTACCTCTATGCAGGGGAAGTGGGATAGCTTGGCAAGAGCTTTTAAAAGGGGACAATTTGGGGGGTCACTGGAAGGGCACATTTTAAAGATCTGACAGCCTATATTTCCATGCTTTTATTTGCTTCATGTTTTGTGGTGCTGAATCTCTGCTGTGGTTCTCTCACCAAAGAGGACACGCCCAAAACTTGGCTTCCAGGATTCCACCAAATCCTGCATCACCATCTCTGTCATTGAGCAGCATCACAGAATATGCAAATCTATTTTCAAAATGCTCTGTCCATATTGGGACCTGAAGTCACCACTTTTAATAATGAAATACAAATATTAACCTGTAAAATGAGAATCAGAGAATGTCATGTTAATCTTGTATTTGTATAATTTATGCAAGATTATCTACTGTCAGATTACTTCACAGCTGAACCCAATACATTTTAAAAATATATACCAGTACATAAATCAGAAAACTAGTTTGTTCCTCGAAATGTAATGTATGCCTGAAGGATTTTGAAGGTCCAAGGACCCATTTTCGAAGTGATGAAATTAGCTTATTCTTCTAAGCAAGTCAAACGGCATTAATAATTACCACCAACTCTTCTTTTACTGCACCAACAACTATCAGGTGGATTATTAAATCTATATAAATCATTTAATGTAATGGAAATAAAATCACTGTCATAGAAAATTGTTTTGGGATCAATGCCTCCTGCTGGGAAAATATACTTATGGCTTCACTTCAATCTGTATTTCCCCCTCTTTTAATATAAATACATATATTCAATAATATATGTTGAATCATATGCTGAAGAAGACATACACGAAACAGCGTTAATACCGGATCACTGTCCGTTGCCTTACTGTTATTATATACAATGTAAAAAATATACACCATTTTTATTGGCCGTCGTGGTGCTTGTTTTTTGGTTTCTGCTTGAATATTGCATCACAGGGGTTCTTTGGATTTTCTAAGCAACTGTCATTTAGGAGACAAGGCAAAACATATTTGTTTGTTCAGGTATTGCTTGTAGCTGGAGTGGAGTTTAGTAGTCTTAAGTACCACTGTTTCCCTGCAGTGTGTCGTATTGTGGATAACATTTTCAATTTTCGTTTTATGCCAGCTGTATTTTTATATTTGTTGTTAGCCGCAGGGGGAACAATGAGGTATCAACATAAATGACTAAATAGTATCTGTAGGCACATGGGTGTCATCTGCACAATGTGATTGCTGCAGGAAATACAGCTGATGGGCATGCGGTAAATGCATTTGCTGTGGTAGCTGCCCTGATTTGCCACACCCAAGGAGACAGCAGGTCATGATGGTCCACCATCCCTGGATGATGAGCCAAGCATGGCTTGATGAGTCACAGGTTATGCAAGCTTGCTGTAACCATTTAAAACCACACTGGTTTTAAAGATGGCTGACCTAATTTATAGCCTGAGTTAGCATTTCCATATGTAAAATAAAATGGTGCAAAATAGGTTGAAAGGCACTTGTAGGGACCCAGTGGCCCAAGGCTTTTGAGAGTTGAAGTACAGCTAGGGTGACTAGACTCTGTGGCAGTCTCATAGATAGTGGTGCTTTAACTGTCTCTTACTATGCAGTCATTTTAATATGAAAAGGGTAAAGTGCATTCTTTGACTGGCACTTTCATATGTGTTTTAGAAATGCATAGGAGAAGTCAGTGAAATACTCAGTTTATTTTATGGCAATAGATTCCAGCTGTTACCTAAATGTCACACTGCCTGCATACACCTGTGTACAGTGATCTTTGAGCCTTAATTGGAACACAGCCTTCAGACATGTCTACACTTTAAAGACTGGATTCAGCAATCCAGAATGCTTGCAGAAGCCAGTGTAAGGACATCCACTAGTACAATGGGGCATCCCAACTTCTCCTCTCCCCCCACCACTTGCCCACTGTGCCTCTCCCAAATCAACTCTTCAGGGTTGGGATAACCCCCAGAACAGCATAAGAGGGGGGTTATTGCTTTCAGAATAGCCAACGTATAATTCTTCCCTACACTTCCCTGACAAAGCTTTTGGGCAGTGCTTCTAGAGGTTCTTTCCTAGCATTGTTCTGTCACTGCTTCTGGTGCCATAGCACAGAGGCTGAGTCTGGCTCCCAAGCAAGAAATTCTCTCTGGTAACTGGTCCTACACTTGCTGCTGCTGCTGCTGCTGCTGCTGCTGCTTCTTAGGAGGGCATCGAGTCAGGCTCTTTCAATATAACAGCTAAATTTACATGAATTATAAACTAGTTACTACACTGTCAACACTGAATATTAAAAATTAAACAGAGATTTGTTTTCAGCTGAGATTGAGGTAAAGCCATTTCCTGGTTTTTACACCTATCTCCCCACCATCTATCCTTATGAAAATTAAAATTCATAAAAAGGAGCACTGAAATCCATTGGTGTTGTGATCTCATAGTGTTTCCTGCTTGACAATACAGCTTGTCTGACTTTGGCATTTTAATAATTTTTATTCTTCAACATTCACAAAAGTCACAAAACTTTCTTCCAAATTCCTACAAGTAGCAGTTTCAAATTTTCTCTCCCCCCCCCACTCCAATAGTCAATATCGCTAATGATAAGTTTTGAAAGTGTCCCTCAAGCTTCTCTGCTTCCATTCTTTGTTTCCTTTCCAGAAATAAACACAGAAGAGAAATGTCAAAAAAAGATTTTAAAAACAAATGAAAACTATGAAATCTATGTTGAATAACAATTATGTGGTCCATTTGCCAGTGTAAAAAATGAATAAAAATGAGCACTCCACCCCATCCACAAACACCTGTTGTTTCAAATGAGTAGACGGCAACTAGAAAGTGGGAAGTCAAACCATATATTGAGTCATGGGTGGCTTATGAACTCCAGTTGTTGTTGGACTCTAGCTCCCATCAGCCCTGCCAGCATAGCCGGCGGTCATGGCTGATGGGAGGGCCATACCTTGGTCATCTATGCGTTCAGTGATCATAGTGATCTTCACCTTGTGCATATGGAAAGCTGGATATGAAGTAGGTCCTCCAATATGGCTTCCTTCTCCAACTAGCCAATGCATCACTGCTCTTCCGAGTATGCAACTTGACCAGGCCATGCATGTCCATCCAAGGCCCTCCCTCTGAATTTTCCTTTAGGGTTCCCAGACACACTTGTTACTCCCAAGAAAAGCAGGAATGGAAAAATGGAAAGAACCATGTGCAGAGGCTAGGGGAATGGTGGGCATTGAAAAGCTGAAGATAAGCTCCTGGAAGGCTTCCACTTGCTGGGCCAATACACCCGATGCAATCAAGCAGTTCACATCTATTCTCCAGAATAGAGATAATATATTTTTAACCATTCAGATCGTATTTGAATTTTAGCTCAGCTTGTGAAGAAAGTCAGCTACATTCCAAGCTCCACTTGTTTATAACAAATTAGAACTTTTTGGGATCTTTGCCCTGATAATTTTCTTTGAAAAAAATCTCAGAAGGTATGAACCCATTCCAACTTGGGATGGCTTTTTGGGGATACAAGGCATCTCTCCTTCTGAATGAATGAAAAATTACTCTGTCCTTGTTAACAACAACAACAACAACAACAACATTATTATTTATACCCTGCTTATATGGCTGGGTTTCACCAACTACTCTGGGCGGCTTCCAGCACATATAAAAACATAATAAAACATCAAACATTAAAAACTTCCCGATAAAGGGCTGCCTTCAGATGTCTTCTAAAAGTTTCTTGCTCAGCAACAGCCAGTGTGGTGTAGTGGTTAAGAGCAGTAGACTCGTAATCTGGGGAACCGGGTTCGTGTCTCCGATCCTCCACATGCAGCTGCTGGGTGACCTTGGGCCAGTCACACTTCTTTGAAGTCTCTCAGCCCCACTTACCTCACAGAGTGTTTGTTGTGGGGGAGCAAGGGAAAGGAGAATGTTAGCTGCTTTGAGACTCCTTCGGGTAGTGATAAAGCGGGATATCAAATCCAAACTCTTCTTCTTCTTCTTCTTCTTCTTCTTCTTCTTCTTCTTCTTCTTCTTCTTCTTCTTCTTCAGCAATGGAGATGCCATGTGAGAGTTACCCAGGGAGGACAGAACTGGTATGGAGAGAAACCACGTACTGTACATTATAAAAGTAGCCAGGATGAAACCTCTCACACTAAGGCTGTTGTGAGAACTAGTCTTATTTTTCCCCTGGAGAATCTGCTCCTCGTTGCACTTTGTTCTTACAGTTCAAATAAACCACAGTGAAAGCTGTACTTTGAATAGCATTGTTTCACTGACAGGTTATCAGTAAAGGCCATTCCAGGAAAGCTGAATATGGAATGAAGCTGTGTTCACAATGCTCCATTTGCCAACAGCAACACTGTACATGTGATGGCCTGGGAGTCAGACTCTGATGCTGAACCTGAGGGATCCCAGCCTGCACAGGATTCCCCGCCTCCAGAACCAGCTGAGCCGGGGCCAGGGCTTGAGCCTGAAGGATCCCCACCTGTGCTGGATCCCCAGGTGCAGGCATCAGCAGAGTCTGCTCTGGCTCCTGATGGGAGGGAGGACCCATTGCCTGCAGGTGCTCCACTCCCAGCCTCTTCAGAGGAAGCTGAGGCATCCCCTGGGTCCAGTAACCCACCATCCTCTCCTGAGCTACAGAGGCTCAGGGCAGAGAGGCGAAGGGAGTTAAGTGTCTGCAGGAGGAGTGCTCGCCTCCAGGCCCGGAGGAGAGGCGAGTCTCCAGAGGATCGGGACCGCCCTAAGCATAGGGCCAGATAAAAGCCAGCCAGACCCAGCCCAAGTTGCGTGAGCAACTTAGTTGCAAGCGTGTGGTCAACCTGCAACCTTGTGCCTGAACCTGCCTTGGACCTCGACCTGCTCCCTGCCGGACTGACCTCCTTTGAACCCCTAGACCCAGGACTGGACTTGGACCTCGCTTCACGGACAAACCCTTGGGGCCAGCACAGTACAGCAGGTAAGGAACACCTTAGTCACCCACCTTTAAATGTTTGAGTGGCATGAACGTGCCAACTTGGCAGCTGAAGGAGCGCCATCAGAGGTGGCCTAAATTGCTTTCTAAGGGGTAATGAAACGGAAATGACATTAAAAGTTATTGGTGCAGCTTAGTATAATGTTAACACACTCATTCTGAACACAGCCTTGCTGCATCAGCTGGCCATTTGCAAAGCAACAAGAGAAAACACAAATGCAGGTTTTCAATCACTGTCACTTTTAACAATCACTCTTCAGGCATAGTATTCCTATTCAGGAGTCTCAGGGAATGAATATACTGTTGCTCTGGCTACAGCACTTGCCACTACATGACAATGTCATTTATTTTATTTTATTTTATTTTATATATATTTGGATTTACTTTTTACAGTAAAATAGCCTTGGTATTAGTAAAAGAATTAAATGTCATTTATGATAGGCGCAATACGTGTGTTCTTCAGGTAAAACCTTGGATTAATATCCAAGGAAGCTATCCTTTAATAAATGCAAGGACTTGTCCTAAATGAAGCTAAAACTCTTTTAAGTGCAGTGATGGCTTATTTGTTTGATGTGCTTCTCTTAATGGAATTTTCCCAAAGCCACACTAAATCTAGTGTGCACATTCATATTCACAACTATGGACTCATTGCCTCTTCCCAGAAGTCTCACTCATCCTTCAATCTCCAATGGATAGTGTCATTAACTTTTATGGAAAAGTTATGCTCTTGGAAAGATAGCTGAGGAAGGGTACTACCCCAACCTCCAACACCGGGGTAACTGCTGTTTGTGGAAGTCATTGCCTTTTATGGGAGAAAGTATGTATAACTGATCGTACCAATTTGCTAATCTAGCAACATTGGACAGAATTCAACAAGACCTTAAATGCTCACTTTATTGGTTTTTCAATTGACCCTGGGATGCTATGCTACATGGGCAAAATGAGGCACTTAAGAAATAAATCCTGCAAACAAACAAACAAACAAACAAACAAACCACTAGCCCCCTGTGAAACTCAGCAGAGAGCAAAAGGGACTTCAAGGTTAGGCTTGGTAGTACCTGGTAGCTAAATAATAATGATTTTAAAAGCAAGAGTAGCCTTCTGCACTCATGATATTTCCTAAAGACTTAAAGCACAAATGAAAATTTCCTTTCCATTTAGCTTACATTTTTAAAGGGAAAATTATCTTTCTAAAGGAGAGAGGTGTGAATTAATTTTTAACTACAGGTAGGTAGCTATGTTGGTCTGCTGTAGTCAAAACAAAATTTTAAAAATCCTTCCAGTAGCACCTTAGAGACCAACTAAGTTTGTTATTGGTATGAGCTTTCGTGTGCATGCACACTTCTTCAGTTCTGCATGCACACGAAAACTCATACCAATAACAAACTTAGTTGGTCTCTAAGGTGCTACTGGAAGGAATTTTTTTATTTAATTTTTAACGTTAGAATACTGACACATTAAAGGAACCCTGTGAGATTTCAGAGAATGAAATAAGGAGTGCTCTGCTAGGAGCAACCAACAAGCCTAGAACAAAGCAAATGAGCAAAACTAGAAAAGTCAATGAAAAACCGGATTATATTGCTGTCCTGTTTCACATCTAGGACTGGGCATTCTTGGCATTCTACAGTGAAGAAATTACTCAACCCCTGACCTCTTTCTCATAGCTACTTCATAAATTTCATGTTTAGGTTTACACCTGTGTACACCTAAAATGTATGGTGTGAATGAGACATGCCATGCCTTGTGCAGCTGATTCAGTAAACCATGAGGAGCTTCCGCTCTCTGTTTACGGTCAGTGGGAAACAGTTGGCGTTTGCCTCTTCGAAATATTTGTAAAATGCCCCTGGTGCAGTGCCAAATATTATGGAGATAGGGGTGGGAGGAGGAAATGAAAGCACCTCGCACTTTGCCACTATGAAAGAAGTCCTGCATCTTCTTTCTTGGAGAGATGACTTGCCTGAGGGCAAGGATGCGAAAACGTTCTATTTCAGGTGTTATCTTAACCCACATTGTATTTGAAGCCACACCTGGTATCTTCACAGACAGGGTTGTGAGAATAAAATGAGACAACATGGAGGGAGGGCGAGATACAAATTGGCCTAATAAATAAATCACAAATTGTTAAAGATTTTTGAATTGAATGTGATTTGACTTCTGATGCTACGGCCATTTCTGTCACTAAATGCCACTTGTCAAGCGGGTGGCTGCTGCTGGAAGGGTTCTGGCAGTGTCAACTTTAATTATTAGTAATTTGATATTTCAAGTAGGGCTCACAGTTCAGGTTTTTTTAGCATTCGGGGTCCATTATGGAGAGCTGAGGGGGAAGAGCTGTCAGTTAAACTTGTCCACAGCATTTGGCAAATGCACCTGTTTAGCACAAAAGGTGCTATAGGAAGTACGCTCTGAATACTGACAGGGGGCCAGTTTCAAAATTTAAGATTCAGAAGTGATTGACTCTGGGAAAAAATGTTCTTTTTTTTTTTAAGTGACACTCCATGTGGAGGGCATGTTTGCAAAGAACATTTTATCGTGAGTAGATTTGGAATTACACCTTGTATCTCTGTCCCACCACCCCTCAAGGGATGGGGGACCTCTTTGGATGACCTGTCCTCAGACTGGTGGAATAAGAAGGATTCCTGAATGCTCTAGAGGACCTTCTGGTGGGTAGAGTTGTAGCTCCATTTGAAGTGGTGAGATGTGGTGGGCTGTCAATAAGATCACTCCTGTGCACAATCTCTAGTGCTATGGAGCCTGTTCAGCACCCTGCCATTCCAGGGAACTAAGGGCTGTGAAACAAGATTGAACAGGAGCTAGGACATATGTAGGTATACATTATCAAATTCCCATGCAATCACTTTTCATAAATTGCTTCACCCTAATTATTTATCACACTATCTATCTTCATCTGCAACATTATCAGCAATGATTGTTTATATATCTTTCTGCAGAACACTGTGTTGCTGCTTAACCTCACTTGGCACAAACACAAATTCAAGCAGGCTGTGAGTGAAAGTGGAACAGGATGATATATCTCTCAACCTTCACTGGAGAACATCCTATTAGCAACAAGCCAGAGACGGTGCTACCTTTCATTTGAAATCATCAAATGCCAGAGTGAGAAAGGTAGATGCTAACATGAGCACAACGTCTTTCACAAGAATTACTGCATGCACTTAAAACTAGTGACATTTACAGCTGTCCAAACTGTATATTGTTCCTTCATTGTAGTTAACTAAATGTCAGCTGTGATGCCTGAGCCGAAGCTAAGACCTGAGAAACCTGGTTAGTGAGTGGTACAGTTTTTTCGTTTTCGTTTTTAACCTTCTGTGAAGGCTTATTCCAAAATCCCCCCCCCCGGTACCCTCCAGATGTTTTGGGGCAACAACTCACCCGTGCTGTGCCAGGGGTCACACAAAGAGACTTACTGATATATAGGATGTTTCAAATTGTTCTGAAGGTAGTAGCCCCGCTTTTAGTTGGAAAGTTGAACAGAAAACAGATGATCACATTGGAGAGCAGTGCTATAGATGATAGTCGCAACCTTGGAGTCCCATAGCTGTCAACCTTCCTTTTTCTTGCATTGGGAAACGGCGCTGGAATAAGGGAATTTCCCGCAAAAAAAGGGGAAAGTTGACAGCTATGCCTTGGACACATGTAATACATCCAGAGGTATGGTGTTTTCTCCAGTACACATTTCCTCCCTAAAACTACAAAACTAAAAAGGCAGTTTGAGGATCTGCTTAGCATCTGCCAAGAGTGACAATTATTATTATTATTATTATTATTATTATTATTATTATTATTATTATTTATTATCACATTCATGCATCACAGGCAGTAACTCTGTCATCGACTCCTGTGGCTAAACCCCAAATTAAGTCACGTGGAACTTCAGCAGGAAAGATTGCTTACTATGCTGCCAAGAGCAGCAGTTGCAACCCAGGCGCAGCCATGGTTGGGTTGGGCTTCCCCACCCCAGCTTTGACACAGCAGGAGGGGGCACTTCCACCCCCTCTTGCTGTGCCAACTGCTGGGAATGTGCCTGCATGGCATTCTGGCCAATCATGGATGTGCGAGGGGGCAGGCTGAGAGGGAACCTCTTTCCTCTGGTCTGCTCCCTGGCCATGGCCATGTAAAGCTGGTTGCATCGAGGCCTTGGCAATTGATCAGCACTGGATTCCCCACTGTCCCGCCCTGAATTTCAGTGTTTATGGGGTGCCTGAAGCTTAGCAGGCATGCCCTTGCTAGACCTTGCTATGGACCTCGCCATACGATGATGATGATGGTGATGATTGTTATTATTTTTATTTACCCCATCCATCTGGCTGGGTTTCCCCAGCCACTCTGGGCAGCTCCCAACAGAATATCAAAAACACAATAAAACATCAAACATTAAAAACTTCCCTAAACAGGGCTGCCTTCAGATGGGCCACGGAGGAGCTTTTTCCTTGCAGACTAATGGGGCCTGGCTGCAGTGCTGCCTACCTCATTGCAATTGCCACAACTTGTTAGCAGAAAAAGCATTGAGTTGGATCCTTAGTCCACACAGATAGAGGTGGGGACCCCCACTTTGCTGTCATGGAGTATCCCCTTAAACGAGCCTAGGGGGTGATTCATGTCCAAATGCGCAGCTCGGGGGCTGACAGACCTTAGCACCGCTGATGTACTGTGCATATGTCCCCCTGGAATATGTTCGCTGGGTTTGATCTTAAGATTTTTGTGTGCAACCATAGTTTGCATACGTAATACTGTGCAGTTGGAAGTCATGGTTAATGTTTAGAACATTCCTATCCTCCTTACATGTTTACCACTTACCCTGAAAGCTATGGATCAAGCACATAACCTCAACTGTAAGTTTAATGTTGCTGGAGTTGCAAGATTGCGCTGCACAGAAAAACACACTAAATGACAGGAGTAAAATGCTCTTATTTACAGAATGAGCTCTCTGGTTACCAGCTTTATTAAATTAACCAAAGAATCCTGTATTTTCTTAGCTGAAGTTAAATATATATACTGTACACACACGAACGCACAAACATTTGCTGGAAAAGGTCTCAACTGAAAGCCTATTTGAAAAGCTAGTGGGACCAATATACAGATCAAATTAAATTAAATTAAATCAAATTAAGGAGATATTGGTAATACGAGGTCACTGCCTTGCTGAAGCTAAGTAGGTCTGGATCTAGATATGAGACACCTGGATAAATTCATGTATGCCGACTTAGGTGCAAACACCGAAGAAAGGAGAGGCTATAGAACAAGGGTGGGCAACCTAAGGCCCAGGGGCCAAACGCGGCCCAATCGCCTTCTCAATCCGGCCCGTGGACGGTCCAGGAATCACTGTGTTTTTACATGAGTAGAATGTGTCCTTTTATTTAAAATGCATCTCTGGGTTATTTGTGGGGCCTGCCTGGTGTTTTTCCATGAGTGGAATGTGTGCTTTTATTTAAAATGCATCTCTGGGTTATTTGTGGGGCATAGGAATTAGTTCATCCCCCCCCCAAAAAAAATATATATAACGGTAGTCCGGCCCACCACATGGTCTGGGGGACAGTGGACCAGCCCACGGCTGAAAAAGGTTGCTGACCCCTGCTATAGAACGTAAGGAAATAAAATAAATACACAAGTAAATTCCGCTCTTCTCACCAGCAGCTTGCAATAGTTATTTCCTGAAGACTTCATATATTAATTTGAACATGCTGCTACTTGTTGACAAATTGAACAGTGATAAATTCCCAGGTGCCGTTTTTTAAAATCAAGTTAAGGAAGAACATTGGATAAATAAATGAAAACCTAAACTGAACACATCAGATATTAGAACCTTTAGAACGGTGAGGGCTGGCTACATATTATTTTTTATTTTGGTGTAACGCAACCTAAATGTCTTACATTATTTACTTTTGCATTTAATTTAGTCTTTTTGTTGTAAGCACATTAAATACATGCAATATAAACATTTAAAATACAAATATGTTGCATTTCCTATCGCCAATATTTATCTATTCATTCACAATAACCGAAAATAAACAGAATATGCAAAATAAATTATCATTAAACTAATTATTAATTATTTTACATTTTCTACTATTTAAGACATCAAAAATGCATTGGGTTGCATCCCATGGTTGCGTAAGAAGAGGGAAGCCCACAAAACTGAGCTTTCCTCTCCTTTGCATCTCCCTGCATCCCCACAAAACCCTCTCCATAGGGTTTCCCCCTATGAACATGTCATAAGGGCTGCGGTGGAAGATGCAATCACCCCAAATTGGGTGGAGCTTGGAGGAGTCTTGTTTCAAAAGAAGCTCTGCTCCTGCAAGATCTCTCTGCCTGATTTGGGCAATTCCCACCTACCCACCCCCACCCACATTGCAGCCCCTGGAGAAGGTTTTCGGGGGCGGGGTTAGGGAAGAGAGTGTTTGAATGAGCTACCTTCTACTCACACAGCCATTAGATAAATACTACATGCTAAAAACAACAGCCCAGCAGGCAGCTATAATGGGATTCATGATTTCTCAAAAGTTTCTTTCTGTTTAATTTGGCATTCCATATATTCTGTCAATCTGGCCGTTTGAACCAAATACGGTACTAACTTCATTCAATCATAGTTGGCACATTATGTAAACACCATTTAGAAGCTATCAGGATTTTTGCTGGAGTTCATACCAATTCCAGATGTTCGGATCCACTTTTCTTCTGGCAGTCAATGAAATGGGCTTAATTGTAAAGGGTATACAATCATCCGACTAATAGAAATACTAAGATAATTCCAGAAATGATGTTATCTTCTTACACTTCCACCACATATGCATAAAATTCACAATTCTTTTCCTATATCTTTTTGTATATAGTATTAGATGTATTAAAAGAGCGAGCTTTTAAAATGCTGCTTGCACTGATTTTAGAAACAGCCTCTTTGGTAACATAATAAAACCACACACACCAAAGTAATTCATTTGACATAAATAACTGTTTTGTCTGAGATGGACATTATAAAGGTCAAGCATATAATGGGGTTTTAGACATATTCATTGCATACTCTCTTATTTCATTCTCTCTGGCTTTTTGCATTGTGAAATTTGGTTTTAGTCATGTAGTTAATCTGCAATAAATGTACAGTATAAGATTTTGTCTCTATATAAGCGTAATGAAAGTTAGGAAAAGAAATACATATTTGCAATAATGATACATTGCCAAGCAGAACACCCTGTTTAATCAACCAAAGCTTTATTTAAGAGTCATTTGCAATCAAACCATAATTATGCCATTAAAAGTATAGACCTGACTATAATAATTAGCCATCAGGGAATTTACAATATATCTGTAACCTAAGAATCTTTGGCAATATAAATATTATGAGAAGCACGGCACAAAAATTAATTTATGACTGCAACTGCAGTCTTTCCCTAGTTTTTCATATTTTGGGCATTCTTTCTAGGGATCTGAATGTGCTTAAGTTGTGAAACATCTGTGTTTACTCCATTAGAAGAAAACATAAATTGCATTTTTATGGATTAAAACAGGCACCACACTTAATGCTGAACACTTGAGAATAACTCATTACCAAAGAAATTAAAGGTTTAAATTTTTATTTTTTCGGATAACATGACAATTCCTGTAACATGTTCATTGACTCCCCTTCCTTTTTTTCCTGTGTTATTGATCTAATCCGCTTACTGCTTCAATGATTTCAAATTGCCTTTCATTTGTAGAATACTGAATATAAGGATGCAGAATATTATCAGACAAGTTGTTTTGCCTAAGTTCCCAAACTTTATAAGGGCAGCCATAGTTAAGGGCCTTAATTCACAATCCCTGACTTTTCATTTGTCCTTGTTGGGCATCTCATTTCACCTCACTACACTGATTTTAGCTCCATCCAGGGCAGGTGGCAGATATATCCTAAGAAGCCAACTTAATGACAGCTACAACCTTGAAGAAATACACAGAGCGTGAGATGCCCCTCCTTAAACAGATTTCTAAAGGCACCAAGGACGCTGATGAGTTAAAAGATGGGAAATTTATTTATTTATCCATTTATTATTAATTCTCCACTTTTCTCCCAGTGCAGGACCCAAGGCAGCTCTCGGCATAAATTAAAACAAATACAACTAAAAGCATGTAGTAGTAATAATAATAATAATAATAATAATAAATATTAAAGAAAAAGTAAACAAGTAACCCTATGAAAAACAGCACTGACAACACAACCACTTAAAAGTGTAAGAAAGAAAGAGCACAACACTCAGTCTCGGAAAACCCTGCCACAACAGCCAGTTAGTGGCCAAAGGCCCGATGGAACAACAATAGCAAAAAGATTTTGCCTGCTGGGTAAAGGAAAGCAGAAAAAGGAGCCATTGTACCTCCCATGAAAGGGAGTTCTACAATCTGGGAGCAGCCACCAAGAAGGGCCTCTCTTGTGTCCTCTTATCCTAAAAGGTAAAGGTAAAGGACCCCTGACAGTTAAGTCCAGTCGCGAAAGACTCTGGGGTTGCAGTACAAAATTGTTGCACAACAAGTCACAATACCTGACATATGACTGCTTTCGTTATTGTTCTGCTTAGGCAGATGTATAAGTTGTATAAGACGACAGCATTTTGTCCAATATAGTGGAACCCACAGGACTACAGACATGTTACATTCTGTCATCATGTCATGTGACCATTGCATGTGTTCAGAAGGCTTCAAAAGTACTTGCATGGCTAAATAAGACCAGCCACTTCAGGGAGTTTGGTCTCACTAAGATTGAAGTCACTGTTCAAAATTAGTGACTTGCTTCAGCCTCTCTCAAAATGTTGACCTTGAATGCTCATGTGAGCAATTGGGCATGATCTAAAAAGCTCATCGATTTTGGCTCAGTGTCCATAATCTGGGAGGCTGTAAATTTGCCTTGAGAGGATTGCAGAAGATGTAAAAGATGCTCATGTAACATGTATCTTGCAGCCCAGCCCAGTTTCCTTGTGCATCTTCCGCACTCTCTACGTGACTGGAGAGCTATATTCATGGGACAACCATGTGCACTTAGCATGGGTAACATCTAACTTGGTTGATCCCTGGAAATTCCACAAATATATTAAAGATTTCAGAAACAAAATACCATTTTTATATACATCCGATAGAGTTTGTCTATGTGCTGAAAAGAGGGGTTTGTGATTTTTAGAATTGCCTTTTCTTATCATTAGCATGGACTGCAAAAAGATCAAACTTATCCATCCTTAAAGAAATCAGCCCTGAGTGCTCACTGGAAGGACAGATCCTGAAGTTGAGGCTCCAGTACTTTGGCCACCTCATGAGAAGAGAAGACTCCCTAGAAAAGACCCTGATGTTGGAAAAGATGGAGGGCACAAGGAGAAGGGGACGAAAGAGGATGGTTGGACAGTGTTCTCGAAGCGACTTGCATGAGTTTGGCCAAACTGCGGGAGGCAGTGAAATATAGGCGTGTCTGGAGTGCTACTGGTCCATGGGGTCACGAAGAGTCGGACACGACTGAACAACTGAACAACAAATCATTAGCATAGTGTTTAAGCCTATTTGTTCAAAATTTTAAGTTCTTTGACGCAATAACATTTTGCATTGCAATTTATTAAAAAACCCACCCAGTGCTGCAACTTACAGTTTACTTTCATGATATACCGTAATAATCAACTTTATAGTTTCCAATGCTCCCTTGTCTGGAAATCACCACCAAGTCTCTTTTTAAACCATTCAGCAAAGCCCCTTATAATAGCTTTATTATGCTTTTGTTCCAATTCACAAAGAGTCTCCAATACTGAATCCCATGGTAACTGATTTTCCTCATGAGTAGGGTTGGAGCAGCATACAAATGGATAAGCCTTATTATGACACTGAGCCCATCTCCTTTCAAGTGCCAGATACAGTCCCTACTGTGCATTTCACATCTTGCCAAAGTCAAGAAGGCAAGAAAGGCACCAGCCAAAAGTAAAGGGAAACAAAAAAGAAAAGAAAAGGGGGTCAGTTCTAGGGTTTCAAAGGAAACACTCATCAGAATAATGTGACCTATTCCTAAATTAGTAAGAAAAGAAAGCCATTTGCATCAGTTTGGTACTATATATAACTAATTTGAGTGTTGATGGTTAGTGGCTGTGAAAGCACAAAAGCAAATCAGCATACAATGTACTGAAAGATCAGACTTGGGAGTTTTCACTTTTTCGCTGCAGCCTGGTTTAGTATTCAAATGAAAATGACCAAACATTTATCAGAGTAACTCCAGGGGGCATGCCTATCCTCCTCATTTTACACTGAATACTACATGGAATACACTGCATCCTCCTTGAGATCTCCCATTGAGTCAAAAGGGAGGTTGTGATTTTAGAAAATTAATATAATAACATGGCAATATTTGCTGTAACATAGTGGGGCCTCCATCTATGTTAGCTTTGCTTACTGTGCATTCCTCCCTACCAACAAATATGTCTATGTTAAAACAAAATAAAATAAAAGATTCCTTCAAGTAGCACCTTAGAGACCAACTAAGTTTGTTCTTAGGTGCTACTGGAAGGAATTTTTTATTTTGTTTTGTTTTGACTATGACAGACCAACACGGCTACCTACCTGTAACTATGTCTATGTTGTTATAGAGGTTTTTTGGGGGGAAGAAACCAGTTTTATTTTTCTAGAAAAAGAAGTGCCAGAACTCACCATGAAAACCTCCCTTGTTCTCTTGTAATGGCAACGGTGCCCACCTGAGAGGTGCCGGAACTAAGTTCTGGTGAGTTCCAGCTTTAAAAAAATGCCCCGAGGAGCCCCCTAAACCCTAGAAATTAATAAATGGTAGGATTTTGACTAATTGGGATATGAAAGGAGAAATACAAGCTGCAGAGGAATTCCTGGGCTAGCCTATGCAAAATGACCTGGCTAAGCTAGGGCCATTAAGAAACAATACAGGGCCATTGGCAGTTTAAGAAAACGTTTGTTTTTCCTCCTGCCCTGAGGTATGAACAGAGGCAGGGGATTTGGAAAGTTGCCAGGGTAACTGGGCATGATGTCACACTTGAGTTTAGTGCTTTTGGCACAGCAGGAGACTTGGAATAGGCAGAATAATTTTGGTTGAAGGCAGACTGGGAGAGATGCCTTGGACTCCAGTGCTGCATTGCTGTGGGAAACAAGCCCCTCCTGAGATGACTGTGCTGTTAAGATCTTGACTCCCTCCATCAAAACTCAGATGTAAATATGTGAATAAATCATTTTTCTTAAAACTATGACAGTCGTGATTATCAAAAGAACACAGACCCTGGGTAAGCACCTGGAAACACACACACACACCCCACAATTTTGCTACGGCTCAGCAGAGAGTAGCGATGGCGCCCAACTTCTGTAACCATGTATTTCCAAACACAATTCTTTACCTTCCACAGCAGCTGGAGCTGTACAAAGAAGCACTGTTTATAACAGATGATCAAGATTTCAGGTCCTTAGCTCAGGGTGGTTACCCTAATTTATCAATGCAACTAACAGCCTCTTCCCTCCTTCCTGTGTTTATGATACAAATTTGTTAAGAAGGCTAAATCAGCATCTTATTCTTCTTTGGCGATCACTCTTGGCTGAGTAAGATTGTCTTCCATGAACACTGCCTTTAAGAGTGACTCTGCAAGTGACTGTGGAGGCCAGTTCTGGATCAACATGTCCTTCCACATTGGGGACATAGGTTTCCAGGCGGGAGTTGATCAAGGCGAGGGTTTGCCAAACATTTCTCCCTTCCGTCCTGAGTTTGAGCGTCTACAAAGTCCATGACACTTTTTGTAAAGGCTGTTCTCCAATTGGAACGCTCGCAGGCCAGTGTTTCCCAGTTGTCAGTGTTTATGCTACTTTTTTTTAGATTTGCCTTGACGAGAGTCTTTAAACCTCCTTTGTTGACTGCCAGCATTACTCTTTCCATTTTAAAGTTCGGCATAGAGTAGTTGCTTTGAAAGACGATAATCAGGCATCCACACAACATGACCAGTTCAACAAAGCTGATGTGATCCTTGCTTCTTCCAGTTCGCCTGTCTTCCCAAGTGACATGTAAAAATTTTCAGAGACACTGTTGATGGAATCTTTTGAGGAGCTGGAGATGGTGTTTATAAGTGGTCCATGTTTCACAAGCATGCAGTAAGGTTGGTAGTACAATAGCTTTGTAAACAAGCATTTTGGTTTCCCTGAGAATTTCCCGGTCCTCAAAGACTCTGCACTTCAGTTTGGAGAAAGCAGCACTCACAGAGCTCAGGTGATGCTGGATTTTGGCATCAGTGTCTGCCCTTGTGGAAAGATAGGAGGTAGGAGAAGTGATTGACCTTTTCCAATGTTATACCATTAAGTTTGATTAGTGGCGCTGGGTTGGTTTGTGCTTGTTGGTGTAGCACTTTGGTTTTTTGGATGTTGAGCGATAGGCCAAGCTTTTCATAAGCTTCTGTGAAACTATTTAGGATGGTTTGGAGGTCATACTCTGAGTGCGCACACACTACGTTGTCATCAGCATATTGAAGCTCTATGACGGAAGTTATAGTAACCTTACTCTTTGCTTTCAGTGTACTCAAGTTAAAGAGCCTTCCATCTGTTTGATATATGATTTCTACCCTGGTGGGGAGTTTCCCTTCGACAATGTGTAGGATCATAGCAATGAAAATAATAAATAGAGTTGGGTAGAGATGTGAAGGCCTGGAAAAAAAACTGGAATATTTTCCCCCATTTTTTTCCTGAAGCCTTTTTTGTTTTTTTTCCCCGAAAAATTGGGAAAATTGGAAAAATAAAAAATAGATTATGGCATGTTTTATTTTAACACGATGAATAAAATATTTTAAGAAAAGGGGTTCAAATATTTTATAAATCGTTTCTAAAAAATATGTATGGTATCAGATTATTCTAATTTCTGTGAGGACAAGCAAGTCCTAGGTTACAAACTGAATTCTCCAATGCAAGAACAAGATACATTTCTTCCTTTAGGAGGTGCTGTTGTCACCAGAAAAGAAAAAGGTTTTGTTTTTGTTTTTGCATGTGTGTGGTATACATTGGTTCTGTTCCTCTTCACTAGGCCTCAAAGCACTGGAAGACATTATAGAGCAACAAAAAGGGCCTGAAAGTATATACTTAATTACAGCTCAGAAAATGATTCTGATTAAATTTCATGCCCATTCATTGAAACTTAGTCCCACTACCTTCTTCAGTTCTTTTTATGAGAATGTTTTTTTTTTTTAATACTGTGGAGAGGAAATATGAATAATTGTTACTTATGGATTTTTAAAAATTGTTTTGTGCAGTTTTTTTTTGTTTTACATAAACTAGTCAACAGTTCAGGAGATTGTTGCTCCATTTGTTACAAATACAAATAAATATTATTTTAAAAGTAAATTCTGTTTGTAATAATTGTTTGGATACACTATATTTTTAATATGCTAGTTGTGATAATTTTATGCCCATTAAATTTGTCCATAGTTATATTTTATGTTTCTAAAAGAAGTGCTAATGTAGCATTTTTTTCAATTTTTCCAAAAAAAATCGTTCCCCCCTGAAAAAAACAGGAAAAAACCGCCCCCCCCCCGAGATTCAAAATTTCTGGAAATTTTACATCTCTAGAGTTGGGGCAATAATACAACCCTGTTCAACACCTGATCCCACTATGAATGGTTCACTTTGAGAGCCATTGTTATCTGTGATTCTTGCTGTAATATTATCATGAAGGAGCCAAATGATGTTCACAAATTTATCTGGGCAGCCAATTTTCAGAAAGACAGCCCACAGGGCATTATGATTTACAGTGTTGAAGGCCTTAGTCAGGTCAATAAACCCCATATACGGGGGGTTGGTTTTGCTCTCTGCAGTGAAAATCATGTCCACTGTCCCCCTAGAAGGTCGAAAACCATTTTGGGATTCAGGAAGTGTATTCTAGGATATACTGTAGTTGCTAAGATCCTACAATGAAGGGATGCACTCACTACTTTTGTTAATAGTGGTGGATATAAATGCAAGAACTTCTTTCAGCTGTCCTAGAAGTACAAGTGACTCCTAATTTACGTGGGAATTCTGTTCCAGGCCCCCATGCACATACTACTGAGATCAGGCAATATTCCTACTGTTAGGAAGAGTGTTTAGGGGAAATGTATAAAATTAGCAGTAATCACATGTCGAATTAACGTCAATGACTATAGTACTGCCACTATGTCTTTAGACGCTTAAAAAACACCAAGGACGCAAGAATCAATGCACACATTTAAGAACAGATTGGCAGTATCTTGAAACCACATTGCGAACCCTTTGACCCCATTCTTGCATTTGCTCAATTATTTAAAATAAAATATTGCTTTAAAGGATTTTGACTAACCAGAAATTACTATGCAATCATTTGATTTTTCTTTTCTTTTCCGGGTCTCTCAAATTTCTGGCATATCATCAAACTTGAATTGCTTTTTTAATTATTTGCAAATTTGGCTCCGTGAAGTGTATGGCCTATTATCATGAAGCAATAACTGGGCTATTCTTCTGTCAACATCTTATTAATATTACGCAATTGTTTAGAAATGTTTAGAGGATCATCTAGTGTAATCATTCAGCCCTCTTACAAGAATGATCTTCTACTACAAATTCAATTTACAAGCCTAATCATGCCTTCAGACAAGCAACCTAAGATACCAACCTAAATTTAGTATTCTATGCAAGTCTCTGCTTAGATCGAACCTTTTAAAAGTGAAATCTAATAGCACCATTATAATTCTGCATACAGAATCATGCTACCTGCACGAACATTTTTCTCAGAGATACCAGAAGAACCAGATTTCAGAACATTGCAGTTAAAAAAAAATCATACATATTTTAAAATGCATAAATAATTTCTCTACTAAAACGATCCAACTAGAAGAATGACCAATTATATATTTCCACAAGTTATGTTTGTGTGACAGGAAATGATCTGGGGCACTCTCTCCATTTCCACATGCCAAAAAAACCTGCATTTATTTTTCACTGCATTTAGTTTTCTTATCCCAGTGCATGAGAAAAAGGAGCCAAACCTAGCAGATTCAGAAGTCAAATTATTTCATTCCCTCCACAGTTTTCACAATGAGTATTTGCAACATCCATTTTTGCCCATGATTCACAATCATCTTCTCTTTGCTAATAAATCACAGCTCCACCCTGATATGTCAGAGGAGTAACACAATCCATTATCAATGCCAATCAATTATGGAGAAATAACACAATAACTCTCATACAATACCTAATGCTGTTCATGCTTCCAGTCTCAGATCCAAGCTTACATCTCTCCAGCTGGCTGGCGACAATCTGGCGTTCAGCCTCAAGTTCTCGGGTAAGCCTTTCAAACTGTAACTCCTGAAATGCAAAACACATTTCTGTTACAAACTTTGTGAAATCCAGGTAATATGTATCCATCCTTGTTCCTGGTTTCAGGATGACCCTCTGTCTCTTCCCCCACTGGTAGATTTATCAACTTTTGACTTTTAAAAGCTTATTTATGCTGTATTGGTTTTTAACACTCGATTGGGAGCCGCCCAGAGTGGCTGGGGAAACTCAGCCAGATGGGTGGGATATAAATAATAAATTAATATAAATTATTATATAAAAAGTACTGCCCACCCCCACCCCCTGGCTGGGCCAAGGGTGGGTGGGGGGAAATGTATGAGGCTAGGGGCCAAAGTTATGGTGGACTATGAGGCAGAAATTCACATTTCATGGATGTTATGTACTGAGTTGAATAAGATCCAAAATGCACCAGTCTGATTGGTCCTAGAACAATAGGATTGAGATTGCAGCAGTCTGACTGGTCCCAGAACAATAGGATTGAGATTGCAGCAGTCTGATTGGTCCCAGAACAATAGGATTGAGATTGCAGCAGTCTGACTGGTCCGCAGGAGTCACCCAATCCAGCTCCAGGTGGAAGTGAATCCACATTCCGATTGGCATACAGGAGTATCCCGGAATTAGCCAATCACGTGGGGCCCATTGTGTAAATAGTGTATATAAAGCAAACGTTTTGGGGAAACTGCATTCCTCACTACTATGAGCTGAATAAAGAGCATGAAATTCACACTAGACTCCGAGTATATTTCAATGGGTGACCCAAATGGAATCTGGCATGCCCGAGAGAAGCCTGGCATGTGCCAATAAGCAAATCTGGCAGATCTGGGTGTTGGATCAATCAGGTAGAGTGCCCTCCTAAGGGAGACCCACCAACTGCAATACCGAACACTTTTAGGGCTGAGGATTTCTTGGATGTTTTTTTATTTTCTGCTCCTACTTTTATGTTGGTTGTTGTTTCCCCCCCTTGTGATTTGCTGTTGCATTGTTTATATTATGAGATTGTTTATTTCTGCTGTTAAATGCAGCTATTTTGTTTTATCATTATTTGCAGGTATGATTTTACTGCCGTTCGCAGAGCCTCCAAGTGTCCCTATTTTCCAGGGACGTCCCTGATTTAGAGAAGCCATCCCAGTTTTTGGATTTGATCCCAGAATGTCTCACTTTTCCTTAGGATGTCCTTATTTTCATTGGAGAAATGGTGGTGGGTCTGGAGTTAGCCGACCCCCAAGCCATCTGAAGGCTATCCTGTATAGGTAAGTTTTTTTTAATGTTTAATGTTTTATTATGTTATTATATATATATGTTGCAAGCTTCCTAGAGTGCCTGGGGCAACCCAGTAAGATGTGTGGGGTATAAATAGTAAAATAATCATTATGGAATAGGACGTTCCTATTTTCATCAGAGAAATATTGGCGGGTATACATTTTATTTGATTTTAAGTTGCAATGAATAAAGCAGTTGGACTGCCCCTAGGGTTCATTGGCTTTCAGATAGTAGTTTCCTGCTAGCACATGCTTTTCACTGGTCAGACTAGTATGCAATAATAGATGGTTGGCAATGCTACCCAAAAGGCAGACTAGAAGGATTATGCTAGTAGTTGAAAGAAGGTGCAATGGGAAATATCACAAAAGATTATTTTCTTCAAATACAATAACCGTGCTTTATTGAGAAAGGCTTTAAAAATCGATGGTTGGTGCCGAACGATGTCCAATATGTGTCTGATTGCTCTGTGTTTTAGAGGGTTATCGCTGGCATGTGCTATTTACTATTTTAGCAAGAGGATGGAAAGGACTTTTTCTGGTTATCATTTCAAGTAAAGGAGGGATTTAAGTCTGTGGAGGGATCTCTTTTCTTTCAGGATTCACTCTCATTGAAAGTGCAGGCAACTCTCCCTTCACAGAAGCATAGCAAGCTTAGCACATAATTGCAGTGAACATGAAACACACACAAAAACTGGACTGTAAGACTAACAGACATGACCCCGGCGAAATTGGTAAAAATATACAAAGGCAGTAGTAATATATGTTGGAGGTGTAATAAAGAAACTGGAACATTTTTACATATATATGGTGGTAATGTAAATAAATTAAAAAATTCTGGGAAGAAATATATAAAGAAATGAAAAAGATGCTTCAATACTCCTTCAGAAAAGACCCTGAAATATACTTATTAGGAATGTTAAAAGAGGAAATTAAAGAAAAGGGCAAATGTATAATGATAAACAATCATAGCTTATCCATTCATTAGTTTATCCACATCTGCATTCAAAGAACAGTGAAGTTCTTTGTTCGTATGCTTATTTCAGAACGTTTTGCACTCTTAATTGCTTAAACTCTTCTGATTTCCTGCCTAAATATTCCACTTCTTGCTGCTATTTAAATAGCTCTACCTGTTATCACATCTGATGGATTTATGGGAAACTAACATGCACTCCCCTAGGTGGTATTCAGTCTGTCCCCATAGTAGAAGTATCCAAACAAAGAATGAATACATTTTTATTCAGTGCTGTCAAGTATCCCGTATTAGCCGGGATTCCCCCGTTTTTTAATGCGTTTCCCGCTGCTATCCCGGATTAATCAAAAACCCGTATATTCCTGGGTTGTGTGAGCCCGAGCCGAGAAACGTGTCCCCCGCTCAACAGCTTGTTTGCAGAGGAAGGCTGCTGAAGCTGGCTGTCGAGCGACGGGTGCTGCTCGGCCTGGGAAAACAGGAGGGAGGTGGCAGAGGTGGAGGTGGAGCCCTCCCCCTCGGGGTTTCCCCTACGCCCAGGCCAGAGGGCCGGGAATGCCCGGGGGGAGGAGAGACAAGCCCTCAGCGCTTCCCTCGGCTGCGAGCGGAGCAGGCGAGCGAGAGAGAAGCCGCTGGGGGGAGCGCTCCATCGGCAGCCCGGCCAAGCTCTCTCTCTCTGTCCTCCCCGGCTGGCTGCTGCGCCGGAACCGCGCACCCACTGCTCCTATCCTTCGACCGCCTCTGGTGCGAAAGAGGCTTTTCGCAAATGCTCAGAGGCACTCTTCAAAGGAAAAAAAACCATTACTTATGATGTTGCAGAAGGACTGCGCCCTGGCGCGGAAAGCGCCCGGCCGGCTGCCCCTTGCTCTCGCCCGCTCCCCTTCTCCTGCGCTTCTGCCTCTCCCCCCAACCCCCGCCAACCCAGGGATCGCGCCTGCCTGCCTCTCTCTCTCTCCCACCCTCCTCTCCCTCATCCCGCCTCCTTCAATCGCGACCGCCCTTACTGCCGGGTGGGCTGAGCTGCCCGCCTGCACGCCCAGCTGATCTGAGGCTCGGCCATGGTAATGTCTGCCGCTTTGTTATTTCCCCTCTCCCGAAGATCCGGGGCAGAGATGGGTTCGGGGGCGGAGGGGTGCGTGTGTGCGCATGATGCAAGCTTGCAAGGGTGAGGGAGGGATGGAGGGGAGACGGAGGGGACATCCTCCACGCGCCAAATTGCCCCCACATCTTTTGCACCGAAGGGGCACCGTGCTCCCCACCCCGCGCCACCTCCTCCTCCTCCTCCTCCTCCTCCTCCTCTTCTTTCTTGCTCCCACTCGGGAGGCTTCGCAGCAATGAGGTGGGTGCTGGAAGGAGGCCGGGAGGAGGGTGCACAGCCAGATAGTGAGGCACCCTAGTTTGTGCAACTAGATACATATGCATGCACCGTGCCAGAAAGGGAGAAAAAAATTGGGATAAGATTTATAACGAGTTAAAGAAGGTAATGAAGATTACCTTTAGTAAGAAACCAGAGGCATTTCTCTTGAGCATGACCAATGAAGAGATACCCAGTCAGGATAGAGTATTCTTTATGTATGCCACAACAGCTGCTAGAATTTTATTGGCAAGAAACTGGAAAGGTGAAGAGATCCCAACAGTAGAAGAATGGCAGATGAAGCTAATGGACTATATGGAACTCGCTGAACTGACCGCGAGAATCCGAGACCAGAGGGAGGAGAAGGTGTCGCAAGACTGGAAGAAATTCAAGGAATATTTAGTCAAATGTGTAAAATTGAATATTTGAGCAGAATTAGCTAGCAGAATTGGCTTTAGCATGATTATGTTAGATAAAATAGTGCAGAAGAAGTTTAGATGTGAATGTTAAGAATGTGTAAGAGTATATAAAGATAAAGAGTTAAAGTGAGAAACTATATTTGTTTAATTAACTTTAAGTTTATTGAGAGACAAGGTTAAGATTAATGGAAAAAGATACAAAGCTACCCAATTTAAATTTATTAGTTTTGAATGCAGGAGGGGGAACGAGGGAAGTCTAAAAGTATGTAAAGAAGAAAGAATTAATAAGAAGATAGAGATAGGTGTATGTTTAGTGAGGTATTTGTGTTTTTATGTTTATTGTTATTGTTATTGTTTATTGTATGTTGTTTACCATGTATTTTTGTATTTTCTTTTGTTCATATATGGAAAATAATAAAATCTTTATAAAAAAAAATTGCAAAAGCATCCAGATCTCTCTACAGGTGCATGCAGAATTACATGAACCCCATATGTGCAAACACACACGTGCAGATGTTGGAATAGGTGCACACATAAAGCATGTGTAGATTTTACACAGGCTTTATCCCAGGGGATGAATTTGAAGCGAAGAGTATTCCTTGCCAAGGTGTTTTGGGATCTCAAGGAGAAGCTACGTTCAGTTGAGATAGCAATCTTCCCAAGGCCACCCAGTAGTGAGCTTTATGACTGAGCAGGAATCTGAACCAGTCTCCCACAGGCACCCTGTCAGTCTACTGCACCATGCCCGCGTTCTAGCTGCTCCGCCCACTTTTGCTTCTGGCTCCGCCCACCACTGCCATGTGACTGTCATAGGTGAGGCTGCTGATCCCTTATTTTCAAATCCGAAAGTTGACAGCTATGTTTTTATTTGTTCAGGCACTTGGATCGTAAAGGAAATTGACTTCTGTGTGAGGTCCTACAGATACTTATCACTGCTGATTTTACTGTATTTTATTGTGATTTTATTACTGCAAGGTTGTTTTACTTACAAACGCCGGCTCCCTCGGCCTGTAAATCGAGATGAGCGCCGCAACCCCAGAAGTCGTTCGAGACTAAATTGTCAGGGGCCCCTTTACCTTTACCTTTAAGCTGCCCTTAGTAAGCTGCCTCCAGGTTGGAGGAAAGGAGGGGTAAAATATTCTCTGAGCGTTGTCTTTCAGCCTCTCTTTTTCTCAAACCTGACCAAGCCAAACTCCTGTAATATCTGCACATGTTTTCTTAATCGTTTTACAGTACAGCTGTTTCACACGTGGATTTTTTCCCGACTCATTCTTAGGGGAAACATTTGTTGTTGTTCAGTCGTCCAGTCGTGTCCGACTCTTTGTGACCCCATGGACCAGAGCACGCCAGGCACCCCTATCCCCCACTGCCTCCCACAGTTTGGCCAAACTCATGCCAGGGGGAAACATACATACATCAAATTTACTTACAATCTTCTCTTCTCTCCCCCATCTACCCCCACCTTTACTGAAAATGACAGATATTAAACACATCTCTTACTCGGTGGAAAAGAGTACCGTACTTGGTGCTGATTTATATTGTCTGTTCTATGAATAGATTTAGCAATAGGGGGTGACAGTTCTGTCAGTCAGTTCTGCTGTTACCATTTCTCACCTCCCCTGGTGGCATCCTTATCTATTATCGATATCAGTAGAAGAGAGAGAGAGAGATTTCCCATAAACACCCTGGCCTCCAGGCAGACAGGACACTGTGTAACAAGTGATTAATTGAAGAAGCAGCAGCACATGAGATTGCAAGGGTTTGTGGTCTTAGCACCATGTCTGGAAACTTAACTAAAAAGCTTTGAAAGAAGCAATAGGCTCAGTACTAACATCTCTGTTAGGTTTCAGCCAACTCTACCAATTTTGCAGTAAACCAATAAATCAGCACAATTTCTCAAATCAAGAACAACCCTTCACATGACAGAAAAAGTCTTCAGTTTTTATACCGTTTCTAAAGGGTACTCAAAAAATAAAATGAAATGTGCAGCAGATGAACTCTGAAGAGGACACAGCCTCTTTTTATGACTGTTCCTTATTCTTCTCTATCAATCTAGAATGTGTGCTCTCCACAGTCTCACAGAGATCTTCAATATTGTAAGCTAGTGCTTAATACTGACATCAAGGTACTAGAAATTTTCCTCCATAACTCTTTCCTCATGCAGTCAATCTTGTACAAGTGTGTAAAAGAAAGTCTGAATATACTATTATTACACGACTGAGAGTCAGCATAGACCAGGGAAGGGTTTCCCGAGCAGTTTTTGGACTACAACTCCCATCATTCCCCAGCTAGCCAGACCAGTGGTCAGGGGTAATGGGAATAGTAGTCCAAAAATAGCTGGGGACCCAAGTTTGGGAAACCCTGGTCTGGGGGCTAGAATGTTTGACTAGGACCAAGGAGACGCAGTTCACCCATGAAGCTCACTATCCAATTTTACAAGGTTGTTATGAAAATTGTGTGTGTGTGTGTGTGTGTGTGTGTGTGTGTGTGGAACAGGCATGGCCAAACTTGGCCCTCCAGATGTTTTGGGACTACAACTCCCATCATCCCTAGCTAACAGGACCAGTGGTCAGGGATGATGGGAATTGTAGTTTCAAAACACCTGGAGGGCCAAGTTTGGCCATGCCTGCGTAGATCATATACAGAACCCAGAGATCCTCAAAGATATGGTGTGATATAAATGTAAGAAATAATTAAATAATTAAAATGTAAAAGTACGCCTTGATCACATCTAATCCTACAGGCTAAGGCTGGTACAAAAAATGTTGTTTTTTACAGTGTTCCCCCCCAAAAAAAAACTGTTTAGGGGGTACTCTCATTTTGACTCAAGAAAATCACCGGGAAAGAAAACGAAGCTGCTATCGGAGGTGGTAACAACGAAACTGACCAATCACCGTGCTAGATTTCAACTCCTACTTAACACATTAAATGCTCGGTTCTGCCCGAGACTCGGGAAACACTGTGACAGGAAATGAGGCTGCCATCGGGGGTAGCAATGGAACTGACGATTCACCGTGCTAGAGAAGAAACTTTAATTATTATTATTATTTTTAAAAAATAGTTTCTTCTTCTGTTAGATTCACAAAATGTTTAGGGGTATGTGTACCCCTGTGTCCCCCCAGAAAAAGCACTGGGTTTTCCCCAATAAATTGTGGTGATAACCCATTCCAATGGCACATGTTTGTATGTACTCATCTGTGGTGCTAATTCCAGTGCACCCAAAGAGAAAGACCAAGGGGGAGCTTCCCTTCTCTTAGTTACGGCTGATACAACTTCCCTCAAGGAAGCCTGCTCTGAAACATTCTTTATTGACCAAACCAAAGGACAGCAACATTACTTTCCATGATCCACTAAACCCTTTCCCCAAACCATTCTAGAAGTAATTAAGGCTACAGTCAGCGTGCCAGCAAATCCCATACCCTACCAAACAGTAAGGAAAATAGGAACTAGAAATAACATTTTGCTCAGGTTGGGTGGAAAATAACTAGTGAACCTGTTCTGCCATTTGTCACAACTTTTGTTTGTTTGATTAACTACTCTCTTTGTTCATGATGAACAGGGGAGAATGAACAATCTCATAAAATGTTAATCTAAGACTAGTGAGCCATCCTGCACTGACAGGGTTTTGTTTTAGTTTTGTCTTCTTTTGAAAAAAAATATCCCGGAGGTAATGAAAGTTTTATGCAAATCATGCACTGTTGTTTTTAGAGAACTGAACAACTACATCTCTGCAAATCTGCAGGGGCCAGGCTGCAGTGCAAAGATGAGCATAAACAAAATCATGTTGTTGTTTTAAGTGGAGTCAGAAAAATGGCACAAGGATGCCAAAGAAAGCCTAGGGAGGTGACATTACAATGGTGAGGTGACCATCATGACATTGGGGAGTGCTTAAAAAGACAAAGTGAGCAGCAGTGTCAAGGAAAACAGGAAAAGGATGTAGGCTGTGATGGCATCAGTTTTTTGGAAGCAAACTATGCATGCTAAGAAAAGAGACAATTTGCTGCATGTTATGAAATAGTTGGGAGCCCACTGCAGAGTGAGATGCCTCTTCTTAAGAGGAGGCCTTTAGCTATTAATCCACCCCTTTCTCTTCTTCCCACATTTATTTAACAACAGGGAGCCTCTGTTTTCATTATTGGTGTTGTCCAGCAATGCTCTGGAATATTGATCTGAAGTCCATCGGCTGCATGCCCTGTAATGTTAACACTTTAATACACAAATTAACATGTGATATATCATATAGAATATTCCTTGATTATGTTCTTAAATTTAATTTGTTCAATTTATTGATGCAGACACTGGTTGTATAGATACATGTTTTTGTTGTTGTTTTTTAAACAAAAACAACTAATTACGAATATTTGTTTTACTCTGGAAGCCATCCACTAAGGTCAGTCATTTATTCTGGAGAACATCAGTGCAAACCTACTGATGAAATAAAATGATGAGCTCAGGGTACCTCAACCTTCTGTAATTAATTTGTTGGCTAGCAGAGACAGTGCCTTTACTGTTGTAAATTTAATGGAAGGATGAGAGATATTTTTTAATACATGTATAAGGAGAACAGTAGTGCAGAAGAAGAAATCTCAGCAAATGCAACTTTACTTCTCCCTGAATGATTACAGCTGGGGGGAAACTGTAGTGTTGGCTTCATTTTCATTATCAAACACTTCTGGGAGGTTCTGACATAGAAATATGGGACAACATGAGCTATTTTTCATCCAAGTCCTGGAAGTGTGCAAGAAGCCCCAAAGGCGTGGAGATTTCAAGGCTGCAAGGGCTAAGCTAGCCCATAGTGTCTAGGTCCGAGAAATTCAGACACCTTGCATTCATATACCATGTGCAAACCTTTCTCCTCGCCTGGTCCGCAAGAGACAGAGGTGTCTCATGAGCTTCTTTTGCATAAGAATTAGTGGCATAATTAAACACATCCCCTTTTGCTTCTGATCTCCCTGCTCTCTAGTCCTCCTATTAGGCAAAACAAATTCAAATCTGATCTGCTTCATAAAAAGAAGCGCCCTATATAAACGTCCTTGCCAGTACTATTCTGCAAACTACATCTGAGAGACCTCAGACAGATTCATTTTAATGTGTACGGAAATCCTTTCGTAATGCCGTCTTAGGAACTCAGAAGTGACACGAAGGGTCAAACTGAGCCAAGGTCTCTAGCTAGAAACAGTGTGGGAGAAAGAGGTAACCTTGCAAGTTTTAGAGAACCATGTTGGATGTGATCAGATAGGACAGTGCTCCTTTCATCTAGAAGGAGAAAAAGATAACCTGATGGATATTGGTCATGGCAAAAAACGAAAAAGGCCAACAATTTCCTAAACTTCCTAGGAATATCTAGGTCAGCACATTGCAACAGAGTTTCAGAAAACATCCATTGTACTTCTGGGCTCATGGTATTCTTCTGGTTTTGTTTCTCTCTTCTTTTGTATTTTTGCTCCTTTTCACAGCGCTTCACCAAGTTACTGACTTGCTCCATTCAAATACCGGTATTTGTTCAAACCCCCACTTATAGGGCTGCCATATTTCAAAAAGTAAAAACCAGGAAACCCCCCCCAAAAAATGGACAAAAATGGCACCTTTCGGACCCCCCCCCCCGGACGTCAATTCCGCCTTGGAAATCCCAGACGCATGGCAGCCCTACCACGTATCTACATCTCCCCTTATTCATAGCTTTCATTTCTCTCTTTCTCCATTTTATCCTGGTTTCTCCATGTGATGAACTGCTGAATTTAAAAGCAAAATTTCAATGGCAAACAAAAAAACAACTTAGAAAGCTGCCTTATACCAAGTCAGATCATTACTCCATCTAGCTCACTGTCCATACAATAAGCCCACAACTTTTGCACATTTAAGTTGTGCTCATCCTACGTTACACACTTGGCAAAGAAGAGAAAATAAAGGAAGGAAGGGTGGAAGGAAGGAAAGGGGAGGATGTTCGGGGGTGTGTGAATACAGTACTTTGGCAATCCCACCTTCCATTGCACCCAATGTGTTTTAACTATACAGAGATGGCATTAGGCACAATCCCAAGAATGCAACCCAAAGGTTGCCAAACTGACTGGCAGTGGCTTTCCAGAGTTTCAGGTAGAGCATATTCCCAGTTCCACGTGCAGCTGCTGGGGATTTAACCTGAGTTCTTCTGCATGCAGAGCAGATACTACGCAACTGACCTATAACCCTAGGTTGATCATGCATGCACTTCATTTTAATGGGACAAACTGCTGACACCACAAATACACTTCTAGAGAGCACATTCTCATACTTTTCTCAGTAGCCTTAAACCACATGCCTACCTTGGTATGATGGTCTGTGGTCCTGTCAATACAGGAGGAAGGAGTGAAATAGGGGAGAGGGATTGCCAGGAGAAAGCCATTGAAAGGAACCATTTCAACTTGTTTAGTAGTGCTTTTTAAAATGTTCTTATTCCTTCCCCATTTATTCTTCAGTGCGGCTGCACAGCTGCGCTTTCCACCCTGGCATTCACCCACATTTCAACTCAGACCAACCCCATGAAAGACACAACAAAACTGCAAAATAGATCAGAAGTTGAGAAACCGTTAGGTGTAATAATTTACTCCCTGGCTCAAACATAGCAGCAAACCATCAAACTTTAAATGTTGAATTGGTAGATAAATCAACCAATGCTTTGGTTGATGAATTGGCAGCAAGGGCACCAGCTCATGGGGGCTGAGGCACTGGGGGGGGGAGTCTTTTTTTTTTGAGGCACTGGCAGAGGAAGAGGGGAGCAGGGGGAGTGCACCGCCCCTGGAAGTGCGATCCTGGTGGGGTGCCATTGTGGCTGCCCCCGCAGACGGCTCACCACGCCCCCAGTGTGCCACACCCCTTCAGGCAGTGTGCCACACCCCCGGGAAACACACCAGCCCCGCCCCACCTGCTCTCTGCCCCCCGGTGCCAGAGCATGAAGCTCCGCCACTGGCCAGAGGAGCCCCCCCACATCAGAACGTCACGTAAAGTCAGGACATCATGTCCACCCTCCCCAACCCCCTGCCTCTCATTGGCAGGGAACAATATCAGGCAATAAGGGAAAAGTTAATTGCATTAAGGTCACATGTTGAATTGTTGGCAGTTCTGTCTGTTTTGGTTCCAATGTGTTACTGTCAAAGTGATTCAAAATATGATGTATTTCCATTCTAACAGTGAGTGGTAACTTTTATCAACTTCTCCATTCACTTATATTTCTCCCAGGATCTCAGAAAGACACCCCTATTGAGGCTTTACTGATGCATTCAAATCTACTTGATTCAATTTAAAAGGCAGATGACTAATCAACTACAAATAAAACTCTGCCATCTTTCTGTTACCACGTTACTTACTTTCTCAATAAGCTTTTTTTTCTGAGTAGGAGCCAGCATAGGTTAAACCAAGTAGAGGAATAATGTGAAACTAATGTACACTGTCATTTGAACAATTCAGAGTTTGTAAATGCAGTTTACAATCAACTTAACTAGCCCTATATATTGGATTTATTGAATAGAAATATGGAACTCTGGGACAAAAGAACATTTGGCTTGAAGAGGAAGAAATTTTTGCAAGAGTAACTAAAGGCTTCACAAGTTTGCTTTGTCCCAGTTTTGAATAAAAGCAGGACAAATACAGCTGGGAGGCAGTCAATTATAACTCCTGGTATTGTAAATCCCAAATGTGATATGTTAATCTGAGTAACAGAATCCTTATAAAAATTAACTGAGTGCTTGCTTTACTTTACAAATGCCATCGTCATCATTAAAAGGTATCTCATGCCAGAAGAGTACCATGTGTTATACAGAATACTAGGGTCATGGCATGAGAATCCAAACACCACATACCAGACAAAACTGATGGGGCTTAATGAAGGAATAGCAGAAATCAGGAGGACAGGAACTGGTAGCAGCCAATTGTGGATTTTAGGAGCAATAAATAGGAAGGTTAGGGAATTGGCTTGCTAGATAGATAGAACAAAGAAGGTCCAGGGTAAAGAGAAAAGGAATAAGGGGAAAGGAAAGAGGGGATGAGAGGAGAAGTAAAAAGCAGTCAATAGCCTGTGAGCATGCACAGAACAAGAAGATTAAGGAAAGAGAAAGTCATTGGTGGGGAGCTGCAAATGAGGATGGGACACTTTTTTTGCACAGTCGACCATATAGTTACTCATCCTTTGCAGGCCAAGTTGGAGGCGCCCAGCTATCAATTACCTGATGCCACAAAGTATCTGAAGAAGTGTGCATGCACAAGAAAGCTCATACCAAGAACAAACTTAGGTGCTACTGGAAGGAAATTTTTTTTTTCCAATTTTGTTTTGACTGATGACACAATGACATTGGGTGACTTCCCCCCCTGCACTTTTGCATATCACTCTGAAAGAGGTTTCACAAGCAACACTGATCAGATGATTGGCAGTGCCTTTTGCAACACCGCTTTGGCTGAGCCAGGTTTTTACCAGCCCCACCTGTTGGGCAGGTGAGTGTGGCTTGGCTGAAATGGCTTTACGGGCCAAATGGGGATGCTTAGCAGGCCAAATTTGGCTCACCCCTGCTGTAAATATAAAGAATAGGAGCCTGGATCTGGATTTCTTATCTGATAAGATAAGCAATCTTAAAGCTATGGTTTTCCCAGTAGCAATGTATGGAAGTGAGAGCTGGACCATAAAGAAGGCTGATCGCCGAAGAATTGATACTTTTGAATTATGGTGCTGGAGGAGACTCTTGAGAGTCCCATGGACTGCAAGAAGATCAAACCTATCCATTCTCAAAGAAATCAGCCCTGAGTGCTCACTAGAAGGACAGATCCTGAAGTTGAGGCTCCAGTACTTTGGCCACCACATGAGAAGAGAAGACTCCCTAGAAAAGACCCTGATGTTGGGAAAGATGGAGGGCACAAGGAGAAGGTGACGACAGAGAACAAGATGGTTGGACAGTGTTCTCGAAGCTACTAACATGAGTTTGGCCAAACTGCGAGAGGCAGTGAAGGATAGGCGTGCCTGGCGTGCTCTGGTCCATGGGGTCACGAAGAGTCGGACACGACTGAACGACTGAACAACAACAAGATAAGCAACAGCATGCCTTAACAGATCAGAGATTCTAGAACAGTGTGAAAGAAGAGTTACGGAAGCTAGTTTTTCCATTGCCCTGCGGGAAAAGTCTTGATGTAATTGCGGTATGCAGAAAATAAGGGTCTTTGCAATTACACCCAAAGATGAATGACTTCATATCCTTCCTGTATCTCAAGAAATATATAGGGCAAATACTCCAAAAACAATCCTTTGAGGAGGAAACTGTTTTGAGGCTTCTGCGAGTACGACCTGATATGTACTTTTAAATGGATGCTTGCCTGCCTTCATTGCCACAATAAAGCCTGTGAACTCCCATGTGCTAAACAAAGCATTCTCTAGCAGCAAGTGCAAGAAAACTAGATGTCAGCATTTATTAGGAGCCCAACCATAGGGTAACCTTTTATTTTCAGCAACTAAACTGCACTTCAAAAAAAAAGAAAAGAAAAGAAGCAGCAGCAAATACCTTTCTGATACTGCGCTGGCTGCTGAATGTACCGCTAGAGAGTTTGTATAAATAGAAATGAGATGTCCCCTGGGGCAATTCTCTGCTTACGATGTAGCCAGAACTATGGAAAACCTTAGGAAAAACTTGATATTTACAATACATATTGAAGAAATAGGAACTAAGAGGAGATTAATCGACAACAGTTTTTATAGCTCTTTGCAGAGGAAGGATTAACTCCATGAATCACTGTTGCTTCTACAGTGTTTGCACAAGGCATAGGTTTGGCTTAACAAACTCCAAGCAGTGTTTCGCACTTCCTAATCCCCGAGTAATAAGAAGTTATGGGGCAGCTTTACAGGATCAGTCTCCATGTGACAAGCGAGTACCGGAGAGTATATTCTCAGGCAGTGGTACTTTATGAAACCATTAGTCCCCACAAACAAAGGTGTAGCTTTTGAAGAAACAGCCCAACTCCCCCCAGTGCAAGACCTTTCTTGATAGTTCCTAAAATCTTCTCTCTCTCTCTCTCTCTCTCTCTCTCTCTCTCTCCCTCTCTCTCTCCCCCCTTTCTGGCTGTACCCAAAGCATTTCTTCTCCCTAGCCCACCAATTTTCAGTTCCTACCCTAACACCTAGATGAAAAATATCTAGCAGGCATGAATTGCCCATTTAAGTAATATGGATTGCTAAATGCCCCAGACCTGCAAAACATAGCTGTCAACCCTCCCTGCTGTTCCCCGCTGCTATATACATAGCTGTCAACCCTCCCTGCTGTTTCCCAATGCTATAATAAGGGAATTTCCCACAAAATAGGTAAAGGTAGACAGCTATGCTGCAAAAGTACAAAGGGGATGAAGAGTGGTACAGCATGGAACTCAACAATAGCCTTTAGCTTCTGTTTCAATTTTGACAGAGGCCTTATGTGCTAAACTCACAAAAGCGACACGTTGCTGATGCAGAAAACTCCCCACAAGGTGACTTTCACCTACCACTTTCAGAGAATGAATTCACCTCCATTTAGTTCTGGAAATTAGCAAAACTTTCCAGATCAGAATTGGCCTATAAGACTCCTGACAGGTACATTCAGATGAAGCTGGGGGTAAGTATATGCAATTTTGCACTTTTAAAAGTGTTACGTCCAGGGCCGTCTTAAGCATATCCGGCGCCGTGGTGCAAAGATCCCTCCGGTGGCCCCCCCCCGGTTTCCTTGAGTTGTTGACCTTCTTAAGGGGGGGGGGAACACCACAAAGTTGTTGACCTTTTAAAGGAAAGGTTCCCCAGAGTTGTTGACCTGAACTTGGGAATTCCACAGGATTTCACTACAGGGAAGGAGAGGCAAGAGCTGGGGGTGGGGGGAACCTACCCCTTCCTTTACTGGATAAAGAGAGAGAGAGAAAGTGGGACAGAGGAAAGCAGGAAGGAGAGGGCATTTAAACCACCGACAGAGAGGAGAGGAGGGTGGTGGTTGGGAAGCTGAGCCGGGGCAGAAATAGTGTTGCCCCTCCCACCCACACAGGCTTCCCTGATCCCCTCAGAGTGGGTGGGTGGGTGCGGCTGGACAGCGGCAGATTGTCCTCGCCCACGACCACACACGCAGCGTACGGGGTGTGCGTGTGCAGCCCGCTGCATTTCGCAACACTACTTAAAGGGAGAAATAAAAGTGCACTTGGGCACAGCTAAGGGCAGGTCTGTAGAGGGGAAAGCCAAACGCCTTGGGCAGACCCCATGAAATAATTCTTTCAGTCAGAGTTCAGCTTGGTCTCCAGAAAAGAGCATGGATTGAGTCGCAGGGGCAGCAGCCAAAGCAGCTCTTTCTGCTCCTGAGTGAGGAGGAGGAGAGTCTTTGCAAACACTTTGGAGTTCCCTTCTGACCACCAGAAAGCTGCTGCACCGAAAAGGGAGAGGTGGGGTGCTTGCTTGCTGGTGGGGAGCTTTGACAGGGAGCTGTTGGGAGAGGCTCCAGCTTCCCCGTCGAAACCGTTCCCACCCACCCCTTCGGGGCTCTCCTCCTGCGCTCCTGCCATGGATGGAAGGCTTGGGAGACAAGCTGCATGCCCAGGCACGCAGGGAAAGGGGAGGCTGCCGGCAAAGCCGCACAGCTCCCCCACTCGCTGGGGTGCCCCTGAGAGGGCAGCGCTGTGGTGCAACGCACCACTAAGCTCTATGGGAAAGACGGCTCTGGTTACATCTGAAGTAAATGGGAACAACTACTGAGTCTTTATGAAAGACTGTAGAAAGTAGAGTTCAGGACAGTTCTGGGATATCATCACTGGATGCATTCAGGGGCGTACCCAGGATCAAAACCAGGGGGGGGCAAGCCATGGTCGCCCCTCCCCCCCCGTTTTCCCAGAGTTGTCGACCTTTTGGCTGGCGGGGTGGCATGACATGGGCCCAGGACTCCCGTGATGCAGGGGGCAATAACCAGAGGCGTAGTAAGGTTAGGTGCAGGGGCATCTTAAGCATATCCGGCGCCGGAGTACAAAGATCCCTCCGGAGGGCCCCTCCCATTTCCCACATGATACATTCAACACACATTTAAAGCACATGATTTCACCCAGAGAATCCTGGAAACTGTAGCTTCCCACTCACAGAGCTACAGTTCCCAGGATTCTCTAGAGGAAGTCACGTGCTTTAAATGTGTGGTCTACTCTAGAACTGGCGTCAGCGGCTGAACATCTGCTTGACATGCGGAAGGTCCCTGGTTCGGTCCCTGACATATCCAGGTATGCTGGAATAGGACTGCATAAAAATCCCAGAGGGCTGTTGTCAGTCAGTGTAGACACTATGGAGCTAGGTAGGCCAGTGATACAACTCTGGTTAAGTTATCCCTCTATAAAAGTAATATTTCATTTCCTCAGGTCATGTGTCCCTTGTTAAACTGGCAGAAAAGGAGGGGCCCCACCCATTTTTTGCACCTGTCCTGCCCACCACTAGTATGCCACCCCTGAGAAATGGCCCTTCATGGAAAAGGTTACCCATTCCTGGTTTAAACTACCTTTTATGAGTAGCTTCTAGCTTCATTCCAGAATTACAGTATCTGATGTTTACATAAACATTTTGGAAACAGATTTGTCAGGGGTTGGCTTCATAATTTCTCAAACTTTTTGGAGTCCTCTGTCCATAGGAAGCCCAAGTGAGCCAGTAGCATTTGCTCAAGTTTGCTTGGTATTCTTCTTCCTCACTTACTGGAAAATTAAGTGTCTTCCTTGTATTTTTGAAGTAAAAGGTAAAAGGTAAAGGACCCCTGGACAGATTAAGTCCAGTCAATGGCGACTATGGGGTTGCGGCGCTCATCTCGCTCTATAGGCCAAGGGAGCCAGTGTTTGTCTGCAGACAGCTTCCGGGTCATGTGGCCAGCATGACTAAGCCGCTTCTGGCGAACCAGAGCAGTGCACAGAAACACTGTTTACCTATTTAACTACTTGCACTTTGACGTGTTTTCGAACCGCTAGGTTGGCAGGAGCATGAAAAAAAATTGGATTAAGCAAATAAGAGAGCCAGGGAAGTATAGCAGTTAAGAATGTTGGGCTAGGTCGGACCTGAGGGAGGCCCAGGTTCAAATCCCCACTCAGCCAAGAAGCTCATTGCATGACCTTGGACCAGTTGTCCTCTCTCAACCTTGCCAACCTTGCAAAGTTGTTACAAAGATGAAAAGAAAATCATGTTTACTTCCTTGGACACCTTGGGGGAAATGGAGGAGTATAAATGTAGTAAATAAAGAAAACAAGCAAGCAAACAAACAAACAAATATGGACTGTGTTACTGGAAAGGTACTTTTCCCCAAGTCAAACCATCTAGCTCAGTACTGCATACACTGACTGGCAGCAGCTCTCCAGTGTTTCAGGCAGGGGAGATTCTTAGCCGTACATGCAGATGCCAGGGAGGAAAATTTGGGTGCAAGGTGTTCTAACCACTTAAGGGGATGACCCTCCCCTTAAGACATAGATACATTGGGAGCCACATTATGCAAAATCAAACTCTTGGTCCATCTAGCTCAGTATTGCCCACACTGACTGGCAGTGGCTCTTCAGGAGTCTTTCCCACTTCCCAGCCCTAACTAGAGATGCCAAAGATTGAACCTGGGACCTTCTGCATCAAAGCAGATGCTCTGCCACAGAGCTATGACTCTGCCCCCTGCTTTATTTGCAGATTAAATAAATAGCTGGAATGTTGGGAATTAGAAAAAATGAAACACCCAGTTATTCCCAGCCTAGCTGGTGGGGGGGGCACTCCAGCCATGCTTAGGGCCATTTGCCCCTCTACCCACCTTACCCAATTCCCCCTTCCCTACCTGGCTGACTGGGGAGTGGGTTCCACTCTGCCAAGGGGGGATGCGACAGAGGTTGGCACCCTCTTCCAACAAAGCCAAGTTTGCTCATCTAGTCTTCTCTTGTTTCCCCCACCTGGCATGGACCTGGGCTGGGAGGGATGAGATCGAGCTTTACTTCCCTCCTTCCCCTCCCTCTTTGATTCCAGTTTGTTGGGAGGGGGGTGTTTCCCCCAATGCATTGCCTTTTTAACCCTTCTCTGGCCCCTTCAGCCACAGAATCCTATGAAGGTCACTATGTAGCATCTTGGTCAATGCTGAGGTTCATGGACAGGAATTTTGAAGTCGTTTTCTATATCTTGCAAACCCCGTTCTTCCCTGTTATGCCTTGTTCCTGCCCCGCCACTGTTCCACCCGTTTTGCCTTTTTCCAGGTCCAAAAGGATCTATGAGTTGGCAATTGCCTGAAATGGTCTCCGGCTGTACAGTTTCACAATATGAGTATTTATTATCATCGCCAGCCCACCTTTTATTATTTTCACAATATGAGTATTTATTATCATCGCCAGCCCACCTGGGAAATCCTTCCCAGGAAAGTAACATTTTTAAATGCATTGAGAAATTCATTTTAAAAAATTAAAAAATTCCTTCCAGTAGCACCTTAGAGACCAATTAAGTTTGTTCTTGGTATGAGCTTTCGTGTGCATGCACACTTCTTCAGATACACTGAAAAAGAAGTCACCAGACTTGAATGCAAACTTGATAAAGACTTGAAGGCAGGAAAGTGGAAAACAAAGGGTTAAATGCTGCTGGGCAAAACAGTAACTAAGGAACAGGGAGACGCCACAACAAGGAGGGTCTTAACAACAAGGTGGTTTTAACACAGCAAAAGGCAGGGAGGGGCTGAACAACAGTAATTGCTAGCGGCAGGTAAAAGGACGCTGCGAAACACCAACCCAGGAGATATTTTTGCTAGCGGTAGAAAAGCAGGGATTTTAAACAACTCAGAAAAAGGGGGACAGAGGGAAACACCAACTTCAGAGCAGTAAAGTAACTTTAAAAGGGGCGAACCAGAGGAGTTGGGGTGAAGGAATGACAGACAACACAACGCCAGGAACAGGCAAGCCCTCCAAACGTGTTAATATTCCCAGAACAGCGGGAGGGAGGGAGGCGTGAGAGGGAAGAGCAAAGCCTGACGCAGGGGCAAAAGCCAGCCCGCCGCTGTGAGCGCGCTCCTCCTTGCCTCCGGGACAGGAGCTGCCTTGGGCAAGGGGGGGGGGGCAAAGGGAGGAACTTGGGCGGCAGGGACAGCAGCCTCCTTCTCCGCTCCTCTCCTCCTGGCCCGCTTCTTCCTCAGCCTAAATGGAAGCGCCGGGCAGCCCGGGATGCGGCTCCTCTTGCCCGGCGCCGATCATTTTTGCTTCTGGGGGGGGGGCAGCTGGCTTCTAGGGGGGGGCACCTGCCCCCTCCTGCCCCCCTTCGGTACGCCCATGCCCATGGATGCATTTCTATGTATGAAGAGTATTAAAGCAGTACAGTGGTAGTGCTTTTGTTCCTGAAGAAACTCAACTACCGGTACCTTATTAACTCTCCCTTTGTTCATGTGAAGTCTCTGATTACTTTGGCCATCATCTAGAATTCACTCACCGCAGAACCAAAATCACTTTATAAATAGTGTATTATACCACTTGGGCTCTCTACAATGCAAAATAAATTCAAAACTTATTCTTGTCCATAGGTATCCTTATAAGTTTAATTAGGATGACAGTGTCACTATGCACTAGGGAAACGTGTTGCTAAAGGGTGGCTTCAATTCAGCACACAAAATACATGTTGCAAGCAGCACAATCCTTGTACTGTAATAGTCTATGGTTCCCATGCATCTTTTCTTCCTCTAAAGCAGCACTCACAAAACGAGCAATTAAAAATCAAAGCTGATCTTAAAGCCCATAAGCAAAAGGGTATGAACAAACTCCTCAAGTGAATGAAAAGTCACTGTAATTAAAAAAACAAACAAATGCAACAGTACTGCTATATAAATTGGGACAATGAAGAGAAGCGAAAAATCAGCCACAGAACAGGGGAGAAGCAGACTGAGGTAATTTCCCAGTTGCTTAATTCAGGATGATCATTGTGCTGTGTGTGCCTCAGAAAGACTAAGATTTAACTAACTATGGGAAGGTGACATAGCTGTGATATTAACACAAAAGGAAAGAAGTCCTTGTGGACAGAGTGTTAATAAAACTACAATTCACAAATATAAATTCTATAGAGGTCCCTGAGCATTTTCACCCTCTTCTGGCCTCCATTTCTTTCAGTGTTATTCCTCATAGTTCATATATACATTCTCCTGCTGAGCAAAGGAGCAGCGGAATAAATATCTGAGGCCCTTTGCATGCTTCATTTGACAGATATTGAAGGCCCAGCAGTCCCTGCTCCTTTCTATTAGTAAGTACTGTACCTCATACACTTCAGCAAAAACAATAGCCAGTGAGAAAGGGTCAATAAGAAGCACCCAACAGCAGGGAAGGGGATGTACTGATGCATCTGAATAGATAAAACACAGCCTTGCCCATAAAAGAATAGCCTAACAGAGAAACACAGAAAAGACTTATGAGTGATTGTGCATCCTGCTTCAACTCCCTGCTCTGAAGAGGGGAAGGGGAATGAAGACTATTGTTTGTATTGCCTGCAAACATAAGAATAGAAGACTACAGTCTACAGTACATGAAAGAAAACCCAGCACAAGGAATGTACCAATAATGAAACCAAGGACCATTATGTCCCAGTTAGCTTCATATCCACTTGGAGTACAGTGGTACCTCAGGTTACATACGCTTCAGGTTACATACGCTTCAGGTTACATACACTTCAGGTTACATACTCCGCTAACCCAGAAAATAACGCTTCAGGTTAATAACTTTGCTTCAGGATAAGAACAGAAATTGTGCTCTGGCGGCGCAGCGGCAGCAGGAGGTCCCATTAGCTAAAGTGGTGCTTCAGGTTAAGAACGGACCTCCAGAACGAATTAAGTTCTTAACCCGAGGTACCTGTGTATATGAGGACATCCACTCAAAATCCTGTCTAAATTTGGCCACACATAGCACAGGAGCTTGTTTGCGATACTGAGACCTGATCCATCCGTAACATACCTGATAGTAGGTAGGAAGCTAGGGTGCTTCAACCATAAGAGCTTCTACTCAATGTATATATGGAAACACAAGATGGTTTCGATGGCAACTATCTTGCCCTTTGCAACAGCAGTGAAATATGAGCTGAGAACAGGCAAGCAATACTGCTTTTCCAAGAAATCCTATTCCCTCCATGGCACGCAGGCAGATGTGCTGTTTTCTCCTGGGAAAGGTCATAAAGTGAGGTCATTTCAGCCACTGAGTAACTGTAATCCCGATGAATTTAAAGTCTATACCGAGATATTGTTAGGGGTTTCCCTTTGATCTCCCTCATGCTGACGAAATGCTAGTACATCAGCTTTGTACACTTTAGGCACCAGATTTAGCCTTCTTTGCAGTTTTATTTATATCTTCTACGTTGACTTTTATTCTCAGCTCTGTTGTAGCTGACATTTCTTGGTGCAACTGCAGCAGCAATTTATTAATGCCATCAGTTGTGTGAGCAATTTTATTTAGCACTTTTCTTTTTTTTGTATAGGGCCTCTATAGAGAGAAGTATTGCAAGTTAGTTCTACCCATAAAGGAACATACTGGTACTTTCCTTCATCAACATTTATCCAAACCAGAGATAGCAAACTAAAAGCTCATGGACAGCAACTAACTCACATGATCATGTTTTCTTTACCCCTGCTTGCATTTCTAGGCAGCACCGTGTTAACTGGATTTATAAAAGGGTAGCATGTTTATTCATGGTTGCTGTGAAGCTGAATAGGATCCCCCTCACTCCACTTCATGACTTCTCCACTGCCCACACATGGACACTGGTGTATCACCTACTTACCTAATCTGCTCTTGTGCCCGTTCACATATAGCACACAGAATTAGAACTCCTCCTCCACCTTCCTGTTCAGTTTTTTTTTTTTTAAGGTACATGTGATTTCATTCAGCTGAATTCTTGCTGCAATATTCTTATTAACATTTTCTTCCCTCCTGCCTCTGGGTCTGGTATTTCAACCACCTTCCCAACCCAGAGAATGTTCACATTACTGCCTTCAAAAGCAGGAAAGTTGGGTTTTCTCAGCTGTGTTTTACAGCTTTCCCCTACGTGTTCACAACTTCATCCATGTCATGATTTGTTTGTTTGTGGGCACACTAGGAGGCTGACAGGCAGAATGTCTTTACTCTATGCAAAGGTGTTCACAGAAAGTAGGAAAAGTAGACAGAAAGTAGGAAAAGCTTTAGGACTCCAACCAGTGTGAAGCTGGTTTCAAAAACAATGCACCCAACTGTAGTATTTTATAACAAAGTACAGGATACATATGCATTGTGTGAAAGGGGGAAACAGCTGATAGTCATTGTTAGATTCCCAACTATAGTCAATAGGGAAAAAGAAAGCCTCAAATAAACAGATTTAATTTGGACCAAAGTAACAAGGTGGACGACAGAGGACAAGATGGTTGGACAGTGTTCTCGAAGCTACCAACATGAGTCTGAACAAACTGCGTCTGGTCCATGGGGTCACGAAGAGTCGGACACGACTAAATGACTAAACAACAACACAACAACAAAATAACAAGTCTATCCTGAAAGAAACACAGCCAACAGAACTGCAAGAAAACTGGACTGCTATCCCAGCTCTACAGATGCAAGGTGAATCTTCACACCACTAGTATATAACCAACAACTCTTAAAATAAGGAGCAGTTTTAAAGAGGCAGTAACATGCATATGCAAACCAAGTGTTGTTACATGTTCTACCTGGAAGTAAATATATTATATTATATTATTACATTAAATGTGCTTCATAAATATGTGACTGAGACAATTCTCCAGGTTTATTCATCCCATGCCTATGCCCCACTGATCCTACAGGAATTTATAAATGGTTCAGGCAGCAGAGGCTCTTAATCTCAGGGCTGTCATTTCTAGCCACACACTGAGCAAAAAAAATTCCTGCATTGTGAGGGGTTGGACTAGATGACCCCAGTGGTCCCTCCCAAGTCTACAATTCTATGATACCAGGCTACATTTTTCACAGTGTGATCGCTGCAGGTGGAATCAGCAAGGAAGTACCCGGAGGGGAGATCTCCACAAAGCGGTGATGGCTGGTGGGACAGTGGAAAAAACAACAACACTTGTAGCCATTGCAGGTAGGATCCCTAACTGTGTCTAACTCAGGGCTGGAAGCGATAATCCCCCAGGGCAGGCATAGGCAACCTTTGGCTCTCCAGATGTTTTGGACTACAATTCCCATCATCCCTGACCGCTGGTCCTGTTAGCTAGGGATCATGGGAGTTGTAGGCCAAAACATCTGGAGAGCCGAAGGTTGCCTATGCCTGCCCCAGGGCTACAGAGACGCCTTAGAAATACAGTCCTTCAGTAAACTGTTCAGCAGATTCTGAGCAACTGCTGAGTGGGGAAACTGCTTCGGGCCTAACTTTATGCCAGAACATGGCTTCACCCTAGGCAGAAGACTCCCTTACGATCAGGGCACGGCTTACGATTATTGATCTCTTATTAACTAATTGCTATTGTACCCCTGTGTTTTCCTTTCTAATGCTGGCAGCTCTGGAAATAAGCGTGGGGGGGGGAGCTTAGGTGCAAGGTCACAAACTGGCAATGAAGACTTAGGCCATCACTGCCCACAGCATGGCCCTGATCCAGTTGCCCTGGCTGCTTTTTAAGAAGGAGAAGAAGAAGACAAAGGGTTCCAACCACATAATTCCTACATATTATTTATTCTGGCTCTCGGTTTAATATACATAGTGCTATTCCTTGAGCACGTTTTTATAGTTTTCTGCTTGAAATTGCTAGCACCTCTGTATCAAGAACAAAGTTTAAAGTGATCTGAGGCAAAACAAATTCACTGACCAGTGAAATATTATTATGCAGGTGATTCAACAATGTGTGACATATTATTTTTTCCATACATTCAAGTAAACGCAACAGTTTATTCCACATTTTAAAAATGAACAATCTAATTTTTTTTTAAATCAATCAATCAAGTGTTGTGGCTTTCTTTTGGGGAGGGGGTGGATTTCGAGCATCTAAAGCATTTCAGAATATTCCAACAATACTTTCCCTAAGTACTATAAAATCTGAAACAACTTGCTAAAAAATGTCTTAAAATTCAGTAGCATTTATTCATAAGAGCTTGGAAGGGTGGGTTGCATAATTTACCTGCATTTTGGAGCATTTTCTTTTAATCCTGCAAGAGTTGCTGATTTATTTCTAATGTAATGTATGTAGATTTAAACAATAGCCCCCACCCCTCTTTTTGGCCACACACACAGCATCTTTGGTGGATTATGACATAGAATCATAGAACTGAAGAGTTGGAAGGGATCCCAAGGATCATCTAGTCCAACCAATGACAATAGGCTCCTTTCAAAACTGCATCAACTTAAACATGGTCATTTGAACTTTATGTCATTGGATCTGCACAGACCATGCACAGCACTAGATTTGACCCGTAGACTTTAGGGATAAGGTGATGGTTAGAAACAGATGCAAAACAGAACATCAGCCCATTCCCCTAAGGTAAGAACAATGGTTATTAAGTGCGGTCATGAACATGTTTCTTTTAAAAAAATAATCAGTAAATAAAAATCAGTTGTATCCAGTGCTTTTTTCTGGAGGGTACACAGGAGTACGCAAACCCCTAAACATTTTGTGAATCTATGTTTGGCCTCATTGAGGTGCAGTATTTCAACATTTTTTTTAAGAAAAAAAGCACTGGTTGTATCTATATAGTCAACTCAAAATTAGGTTCCATTAATCAAATGTTTTCTATAATGGTATTGAAAACCTCCTGTCTGCATGTTCAACCCCTGTTTACTGGTTCCCGTTTACATGCAGTGAGGGATTAATGATAAATGGCCTCTCTAAATTATACCACTGCCAATTACTTTTTCCATGGGGGAGGGAGGGAGAAAGAGGTTTTAATAATTGATTTCCTCTCATTTTTATATTTTTAGTAGCGCTATTAGTTGTTTATACTGTAGCTCTTTTCTTCTGAAAAAAGAAAATAATGAGATTGAATTAGTGCCTATGCGATTTATCAACAAAACCTTCCTGATAGCAGAAGGACTTACGTCATGCAATAGGACTTCATTTCTCGCTCATTGCATGTTCTCCACACACCCCACCTACTCTGTGGAGTTGGGGGGAGGAAACCTAGAACTAATTTAGGGGTGGGGTGGGGGAGGAGAGGTGCACAATGAGAAGAGAGGAAGCTCTTTTGCACACATTGATTTTTTTTGTGGGTAATGGGACAACTTTGCTGGTCCCCACCTTAGGAAGAGAAACTGGCACCATGACCATGGAGAGGCTAATTAAGTGACAAGTCAGATACATGTACTACTGATTACTAATCCCTTGGCGATACATTGAGCAATGAGCCGCAGGATCTCCTAAAAATGTCTTAATAGAACACTAGTGATTCAGTTGTATTTTATCACCAAAAAAATGCCACTGCAAAGACATGGGATGATTACTTCGTGAACACTGGAATACATTGGGCTCATATCAACGCCATGTGGTTTGCTACCTCTCGCCTTACACCATGTGGCTTCAGCAAAACGAGTGTGTATTCGTTCAAAATGCGTACACATTACTGTTCACTCTGGCTCCAGTGCATGGTGTTTCTTTCGAAACAGGGGAAGAAGTGACCTTTGTGAAATTCATCCAGAATTCTGAACATCTGGTATTTCTGGCTTTCGTCTGTGTCTTAACGACTCTGCAGTTTTCTTCTTCTGCTGCTGCTGCTACTGTAACTTCACAGCTGAATTCACAATGGCAGTTTTAAAATTATTAATTGTGTTATCATTTGTCAATTGAAAAATGTGAGCTAGATGGATCATTTGTCTCTAATGACATGGGCAGGCAGTGGCTATCCAGTTTCAGACAGGGACCTTCCCCGGTCTGACTTGGTACCTTTTGCACTCAGAGGATGTGTTCTGTCCCTCTTCTATAGCCCTTCCACTTTTAATTTAGCCAGTCACAAAATTTAGCCTCACAAAACCAGACACTCCAGCAAATTCATTTAGGTATTATTAAAGTTGTCCTGGATACCAAATATTTTAATTCAGGGTATTACACCACATTAGATAGATTTATATCCTCTTTTTTTTTTTTGCTCATCTTTTTGGTGGGGTAGGTGGGATGATTTAGATATCCCTTTCTATTCTGATTTTTATATTTGGTTTTTATTTTTTGTAGGCCACTCTGGGTCACCACAACAATGGGAGAATCCCACAAATTTCTCCAAATGGAAATAAATCAGGACCTATTATCAAACAAGGAATATAACATACATGGCTATGTCACTTTTCATTTTTGCTGTTGCTGTTTTGCCTCAAGTATCTTCAAATACAGATTGTAGAAAGATGATATAGTATTATTGGTGCCAGTAGCTGACACCTAACTAACTAGAGAATGCTCTAACTACCGCACAATTGCACTCATTTCACACGCTAGCAAGGTTATGCTTAAAATTCTACAAGGCAGGCTTAAGCAGTATGTGGACCGAGAACTCCCAGAAGTGCAAGCTGGATTTCGAAGGGGCAGAGGAACCAGAGACCAAATTGCAAACATGCGCTGGATTATGGAGAAAGCTTGAGAGTTCCAGAAAAACATCTACTTCTGCTTCATTGACTACGCAAAAGCATTTGACTGTGTCGACCACAGCAAACTATGGCAAGTTCTTAAAGAAATGGGAGTGCTGGATCACCTCATCTGTCTCCTGAGAAATCTCTATTTGGGACAAGAAGCTACAGTTAGAACTGGATATGGAATAACTGATTGGTTCAAAATTGGGAAAGGAGTACGACAAGGCTGTATATTGTCTCCCTGCTTATTTAACTTATATGCAGAATTCATCATGCGAAAGGCGGGGCTGGATGAATCCCAAACCGGAATTAAGATTGCCGGAAAAAATATCAACAACCTCAGATATGCTGATGATACAACCTTGATGGCAGAAAGTGAGGAGGAATTGAAGAACCTCTTAATGAGGGTAAAAGAGGAGAGCGCAAAATATGGTCTGAAGCTCAACATCAAAAAAACTAAGATCATGGCCACTGGTCCCATCACCTCCTGGCAAATAGAAGGGGAAGAAATGGAGGCAGTGAGAGATTTCACTTTCTTGGGTTCCATGATCACTGCAGATGGTGACAGCAGTCACGAAATTAGAAGACGCCTGCTTCTTGGGAGAAAAGCAATGACAAACCTAGACAGCATCTTAAAAAGCAAAGACATCACCTTGCCAACAAAGGTCCGTATAGTTAAAGCTATGGTTTTCCCAGTAGTAATGTATGGAAGTGAGAGCTGGACCATCAAGAAGGCTGATCGCCGAAGAATTGATGCTTTTGAATTATGGTGCTGGAGGAGACTCTTGAGAGTCCCATGGACTGCAAGAAGATCAAACCTATCTATTCTCAAGGAAATCGGCCCTGAGTGCTCACTAGAAGGACAGATCCTGAAGTTGAGGCTCCAATACTTTGGCCACCTCATGAGAAGAGAAGACTCCCTGGAAAAGACCCTGATGTTGGGAAAGATGGAGGGCACAAGGAGAAGGGGACGACAAAGGATGAGATGGTTGGACAGTATTCTCGAAGCTACTAACATGAGTTTGGCCAAACTGCGGGAGGCAGTGAAGGATAGGCGTGCCTGGCGTGCTCTGGTCCATGGGGTCACGAAGAGTCGGACACGACTGAACGACTGAACAACAACAACAACAGCTGACACCAAAATAAGCAAAAGTTTATTTGCTTTAAATCAAATGCTCTTTCTATGGCTTGGAACAATAAGATGAATGCATTGCCCCTCCAATAAGTGGCTTTCCAAATGTTCATGAACAAGCCACAAAAAAATCTGCAAAGGTTCAGTTGCATATATTAATAAATAGAATAACAGCTTCAAGTAATTCTGGTTGATGGAAATGACACCTTGTGTTAGAATTTAGTTTGTGTTCCCCAAAGATCCGGGGGGGGGGGGTCAATCTAGCAAAAGCTGAAATTATTTGAACTTCCACCCAACTTCAAGATGTTTTGCATAAACAAGATTCCATATTTGCAATGAATTTCACGTCAGGAGAAATCTGGTGGGAACTCTATTTCAGAGGTGGTTCTGCTTATTTCTTTCAGCTTTTAAAAATAAGGTAATAGGGCTGACTTTAGGTGACTCATTGAACAAAAGTGACCCTCTCTCATTAATGGTGGAAAAGTAGTTCAAAGGAAAAGCAGAGCAGCTCTACAAAGTAAGAAAGAAAACAATACTTGGGATTGTGCTCTTTGCTGATAATGTTTGATGGAATAAAGGAAAGCTTAAGTTACTTCTGTGAACACACACACACACACACACAGAGGGGGGGGGCAAACTTCTGTTTCAGATCATGTTAAAAGTCCCTGTTCCTATCAGCTTTAACGAGATCAAAGTTTATCCCATTATACACTCCTACAAACACAAGAAGACTTAATCTGAACTTCTGCCCCCTAAAATCAATGACATTTTACCAGCAACAACTTTGGCAGAATTTATACGTTAACTTTAGAACTATAGTTTCCACTTTTCAGTGTAGGAAATCAATAATTTGCCCTACTATGGTGCATTTTGGACAATTTCAGTGTCAATGAAATCCCTCTTTTTTCAGGGGGGCTGGTGTCCTTTGAATGGTTGAAGCTGTGCTCAACACATGGGGTTCTGCCATATGAAAACACAAGAATGCATTTCATTTACTCCTCTGTTGAGGTAACAACTGTGATGCAAGATTGACATAAGATGTTGGGTCCATGGAATCTTACGCAAAGAACCATTTAATGTGTTTAGTGATACATTTTAAATGCATCAGCATTTGGTAGCTACTTCCCAAAGGGAACAGAGCCCACAAACTGCAAGTACTTACTTTGGCACAGGACAACATTAGGAAGCTCACTTTAAGCAAACGCATAGATTTGCTCTATGTTCACATTAAAACAAAAACAAAAATGGAATCAGTTTAAGTATCAAAACATCCCTTGGGTGGGATTCACCTCATGAGCCCCATCCGCAGAAGTCATGCACAAGGACATCCGTTTATGCAACAGGGCTTTTCCCACTCTCCTCCCTCTACACCCAAAAATTGGCTCAGAGGGTTGGCAAAACCCCCAGAGTAGCATGAGGAGAGAGGAAAAAGAGGTATCATTCTGTTTAGCAAGCTGAAATGCTTGTGCTGGTGGAATGTTCAACCTAAGTGTGACATTGAATTCCACCCTATGTCCACATTATTATGTCACAAAAACCTCCTTACAGTAAAGGTAAAGGGACCCCTGACCGTTAGGTCCACGCGCAGACGACTCTGGGGTTGCGGCGCTCATCTTGCTTTATTGGCCGATGGAGCCAGTGTACAGCTTCCGGGTCATGTGCCCAGCATGACTAAACCACTTCTGGCGAACCAGAGCAGCGCACAGAAACACCGTTTACCTTCCTGCCGGAGTGGTACCTATTTATCTACTTGCACTTTGACGTGCTTTTGAGCTGCTAGGTTGGCAGGAACAGGGAACGAGCAATGGAAGCTCACCCCATCATGGGGATTCAAACCGCTGACCTTCTGATCGGCAAGCCCTAGGCTCTGTGGTTTAGACTACAGTGCCACCTGCGTAGTTTCCGGTAGTGACTGGCAATGTAGGTCCAGGGCCTTCCTAAGGTCACAAGGGGCTTTTCAATTGCTCTTCAGCATAACCTGCAATCTCGGGACCCTCCACAAGTTCTATAGCCTCCTCCTATCACTATTTGTTTTCTCATGAGACACAAGGAAGTTTGGTAAACAAATAAGTTGAATTTTACAATGCAGCTAAGTTGTATTGTGGCACACACTAGACCTGTTGCAAATGGAGGACAGAAAGATGGATAGGGCTCTTTGCCGCTTCCTCTATGACGAATTCTTTTCATGTGCAATTTAGCTATTCATTCCCATTTGCCTGCAGTGATTCATAGGTACCAGGGGACTCTTGCCATACTGTTCAGTCACACCATGGTGGAGGAAGTAAACAAAGGGCTCAGCAACCCATGTAGCAGGGTGGAGCTACAGACACAGGCACCAATGCAGCTTACCTGGATAAGGGGCTGCATGGGTGCACCAGTGTGCTCACACAGTCCAAACATCACAACCTTCACCATGTTCCATCCTGGCCCTGATGAGAGAGTAAATCTTTTGCCGGAAGCTACAGCACTGGCAGCCACAATTCATGTTTTATTCAACATGTCACATACTAACAATTAAGTTGCTAACTGGAGAACCATAGTAACTCATCTGAATGGTACTAGCAGCATGACTATGGGTAGTTTTAAATTAGGGGTGCAACTACTGTTTCAAATCAAGGACATTTCAGGCTCTCCTTTCAAAATGCACAACCACCAACTCAATTCATTTCAAAATCCTTTACAATGAAGCAAGCGCTACATTATGACACCCATGTCATTGTTTTGCTGTCCAAGAAACAAACACACGAGTGTTATAAAATTAGTTGGGTATTCCCAGTAATACCAGTCAAATATGAAGAAAAAAGTAACTTATTGGCCCTAAAGTAGATTTTAACAAAGCTTGGACTGACTGAAAGCACTTGTAAAATACAGAACTCTTAGTATTTCAATTACATTATCCACAGATAAAGAGATTTTACAATCATAATATGATTAATGCCACTTCATTGTAATTTTAAGAGCTGGAAAACCTCTCTGAGTATTCTTTTCATGTTTAATATTGAAATGCAAATAAAACATTTAGCATAGGATTAAACAGCTAACCCTTGCTGATACCAATAACCCTGCTGAAATTAATTAACATGACTAAGTTAGTTTCATTAACTTCAGCAGTACCCTGAGTAAAATTTAGTTGTAAAATATTTTTCCATAATATATAATCACTCTGTAAAATAATACAACAGATTACTATGTTTTGTTTTAATGTGTTTCACAAAAGGCGTTGGCTTAAATTGATGGTTCTTCCTTTGCTGCATAATCAAGAATTCCAAGGGGCTTAATGGGACTTGGTTCTGTACTGAAATCCAGGCACTGGGAAGAGGCAATTAAATCAAATCCCTTCTTTAAAAAGGTATACAGATTAGAGTTCTGAGTAAAACTTGAAAAGAAAGGCAGCCATGAGTATTTCAGACATATTCAGCTACTGGCATCAATTCATTTATTTAATTTGCTGAGCAGTCACTCACAGCCTTCTTTGGATTTGGCATTACATAGCAGTTCATCCATGACATTATAATCATATGCTATAGTCTGTAACTGCCCATAGTGTTTTTTTTTTTTAAATAAAAAATATTAGTTAGATTTTTCTGAATTCAAAGTACATAAGAAGTTAATAGTTTAGGACCTCATTTTGATAAAGTACATAACACATTTCTACCTACATAACACTAACACAGAAAATTAGACGTTTATCAACACAAAATAATAAATTGAAATTCATGGGCGAAAATGCAAAGCAACAGGTTTCTACCTCAAAATAGCAACAGGGTCAATTATTACCAAAGGGAGGAACTGTGGAAATGTATTTTGAACATGGAACCTATTTGTTGTTTTTGCCTTAATCCAAATGGCCTTTATCCAGGGCTATTGGTTTTCTTAGAATATTCGAAATGAACAAACTAGCAGCCATTAGATAAAACATTATTGTTGGAGTGGTGATGGAGATATATGACCAAAGGATTAAAACAACTTTAGTTAAAATATAACTTTCCCCTCTCTTTTTCTATACCTCCTGTAATCATAGTAATTGTTTTAACGGTGCATTAATGAACAGAAGGGGAAATGGAGAATAAAGCTCAGTTACTTGAAGATGCTTCAAATTGCTGATGAGTTAAAACTATATAAATGTGCAATTCTGCCTTAACAAAGTGAATGTTAATATTTTGGTAGTAGGTTTTAGAATCATTTTCTTTTTTTAAAAAAAAAGATCATGCACAACTATCATCCGCAAGAGCAGGCTGGTTTTTCCCCCCCCTTAACATATTACAGCAGTAAAACTTTCATAAAACAGCTCTGCAAAACTTTCATACAAAACCTTATAAACAAACCAGTAGTGCAAGAAAAATACAGTATAAATTTAGCTCTCTCTCTCTTTTTTTTACCTTTGTCACACACTTTGCAAACAAATATTTCTCAGTCGCTTCAAAAAAATAAAAATTCAGCAGTCCCAGCAAACAAACCCAGTAAACAAAGCTGAAGGATGAGTTTTGCTTTCTCCCACGGTAGCAGTACTTCCAGCAGGTCTGGTCATTTCTTCTCTTTCATCATTTGTAAAAAGTTAACATATATGGTTTTAAATCCTGAATGTCAGCAACCATCCTAGTAGCACAAACCAGCTACCACCTCCTTTGGTTTGTAAGCATGCAAGAAGCTGCAGAAAAATATAGGGCAGAAAGGATCTAAAATACAGAGATACTTGAAGACCCAGTGGCTGCAGCCTTTAAAAAAAAAAAGAATTAAATTCAGTCAGGCACAAAGGTCTCCATGGCAACTGTGAACAGAGCCCTCCCCTCTGCTATTATTTATGCAACATTTCACCACAAAAGGACCTTCCCATTAGCCTAACCGGAGCCCCCAAGCTCTTTCCCTCCTGTAATCACATCCTCTCAATTTATTTAGGCCCCCAAAATAAAAAACAAAAAAACTGTATGACCTTTGGTTGTGGCAAAATACATTCGGTTAGCCACTTAGTGCTCAATCTTCCCTGATAAAAAGTGCACTTTGAACCCTGCATAGAGTTTATATTTAATAATGCCATTTCTGATTTTGAAATTCAAGATGCCCATTTCCCAAAGAAGCCGTATATTTTAAAATGTTGTTCGTTCTGCTGCACCACAACTACATGTGGTTAGAAAGTAAACCCTTAAAGAAAATCATGCTCAGGTATCAGTATGCAGTACTTTGGTAGCTAATTTTATACCTACTTGTTCTTGCTGCTGGCATGTGAAACAATGACACTTAATTTTATCTACCTTTATTACTATTCGGGGCCGGGGAGGAATTTGCCTGCAGACAAATTGGGCCAGTTTTAGGGGTTTTGCCTACCTCATAGCAACTGTCACACCTTGCTGGTGGAAAAAAAGCATTGTTTTGGATCCTTAGTTTAAACAAAGGGGGTAGGTAGGCACTGGTGTAGCAAGCCCAGATGGTACCTGGTGCAGAATTTTTTTGTCACCCCCCCCAGAACCTGGGGGGGGGGTGCCTGTGCGGCACCCCGTATGCATTGTGCATGTGCGGAATGCTCCACATGCACAGTCTGTCCAGGCTGCCGTGCGGGAGACATAATGTACGGACAGCGCATGAGAGTGGCAGCCCATACAGACACCGCGCCCTCGGCCACTCTACACCTGGAGGGAGGCAGGGGCTATCTTGTCGCCCCTCCCAGAGTGGCACCTGGGGCGCTCCGACCCCCTTCCTACACCACTGTAGGTGGGAAGGAGCCCTACTCACCTCTTCATGAACGAAGTATCAGGGTACCCTGGTAAAGGAGTCCAGAGAGAAGGTTTCTGTCCGAATGCCCATACAGGGCTAACAGGCTATAAAGGTAAAGGGACTCCTGACCATAAGGTCCAGTCGTGGATAACTCTGGGGTTGCGGCGCTCATCTTGCTTTACTGGCCGAGGGAGCCGGTGTACAGCTTCTGGGTCATGTGGCCAGCATGACTAAGCCACTTCTGGTGAACCAGAGCAGCGCATGGAAACGCCATTTACCTTCCCGCCAGAGCGGTACCTATTTATATCTACTTGCACTTTGACGTGCTTTCGAACTGCTAGGTGGGCAGGAGCTGGGACCGAACAACAGGAGCTCACCCCGTTGCGGGGATTCGAACCGCCGACCTTCTGATCAGCAAGCCCTAGGCTCAGTGGTTTAGACCATAGTGCCACCTGCTATAGAATTCCCCAAATGGGGGCCTTTAGGGATCACCCTATTTGATATGTGTTAATGGGGGGTCCTTAACCCAAGTTAGACCCTCATGAAGTAATCACCCAGCAATTGGGATAGTTGATTCAGAATACATTCACAGTGCCTATGTGAAAGCCTCCTTGCATCTGTGCTCAATAAAGTTGTGGCCACTTTGATCCCATTATGATGTCATGCCATTTTGATGTTTTACGTGCCCCAGCTCTGGTGGCTTCGGGCTCAATGCACCTGAGCTTGCAGCTGCAATAATGGTTTCCCACTGCTTTAGAGCTGATTTGAATACAGTGGTACCTCGGGTTAAGAACTTAATTCGTTCCGGAGGTCCGTTCTTAACCTGAAACTGTTCTTAACCTGAAGCACCACTTTAGCTAATGGGACCTCCTGCTGCCGCCGCGCTGCCAGAGCACAATTTCTGTTCTTATCCTGAAGCAAAGTTCTTAACCTGAAGCGTTATTTCTGGGTTAGCAGAGTATGTAACCTGAAGTGTATGTAACCTGAGGTACCACTGTAATCTGCAATGCATATCTGGCCTGCATTTTAGTTGCATAGTGTCCAGATGGGAATGCGTGTCAATATAATGTTGCAGCATGACTCGTCCTCAGTGGGCCAAATCAGTCTGCATAGCTTGAGACGGAAAAAAGATATTGTGAACACCTGAGCAGGGGAAATCACATAAGTGAGCACTCGTCTACTCCAGTGCTTGTGGGCACAGCTATGTTCAGCTTGATCTTTCAAGATTCTGCTTCCCTTTTCACCTGCCCAAAGGTTAAAAAACAAAACAGAACAAAAACAAAAACCATACACTGGGACACAGGAAGGTGGGAATGTATCCAACGCCCAGTGGATAATCTCCCAAGGGCTGCGACTGGGACTGTAAGACTCAGAATTTCCAATGGAAAACCATACCAACATTCCATTTCTGCTGAATTCCTTTGATTCAGCACCCCCTCCTCCATCTGCAGTCCCCACCACACCACCTTCCATGCTATTTCAGATGGTTCTGCAGCCCTCTGGTGATGACTTGGGGAAAGCACAGGAGGGAACCTAGAAGCAAACAACCTAAAAAGCACCATATTTCATAAGCAGAACTCCACCCATGGGACTCTGGATCCAACCCACTCAATGACTGTTTCTGTTAATTAGAGAAACTTGAGATGGGCTAATGCTGCTGTTAAGATCGTGAACTATAGTGTGAAAGACCACAGCTCAACAACCCCCTCAAGTTGGCAAGCCAGTATTTTTCTGTCTCCCTCCAGCTCTCTTCTCATTCATCATCTCCACTACATTAATACTAGGATAACAACTTCGTCTTAAATTATTAGTGTTTGAGAGATACTGCATTCATCTTTTAGTCTGCAGGGAAGAGCACTACAACAACGAAGATAGTGATGATTCTAGAATTGAGAGCACAGGATGCAACCATGTTGCTGGGGCCACATTGAGCTCCAAGGTGGAGGAAAGTCAGTTTTTTTTTTTTTTTAAAAACCCCCACTTATTAAGGGTCTGAAATTTTCTAAGTGCTGTGCAGATATTAAAATATCTGGCTACCCTGATAAAACAAATAAAATTATTACATTCATACTCCATTTTTATTTTATCTGGCTACCCTGATAAAATAAATAAAATTAGTACATTCCCATTCCACCTTTCTTTCAGTACCATATATATAGTGTTATGGGGTACTCTCACAGGCTTGCACCTGCTTTGCTACAACAAGGTGGCTGCATCATGTGCCTTCAAACTTTGCCTCAGGATAAAGCTACATTTTCGTACAATGGCTCAACTTTGGTTGCCTGAAATATCATCGTTAATAGTAGAGTGCTGCAAAACTGGAGACAAAGAAAACACACATCTTTTTCTGAATGATTTAATAAACACTGTATAATGCTTCGTTGGTGCTTGCAGCTGCTGGTGCATGCATATATTACAATAGGAGGTTCTGTTGTCTGCAGAAAGAAAATGCTGATCCAACCTTTGACAACCCATATAGCCATATTTTCTGTGGGAGACACACACAAGGAGCAGTAATAATGGTTGCCTCATAAATGAAAAGTGACTCTGTATGCATAGTTTATAATTACTTTAGTGCAAAAGCAGCTTTTGTGCACCCTTTACATTCATTCATGTGGCTGGTACAGTGTAATATACAAAGATTGAAACCCAGCATTAGCAAATCTGCAAATAAAAAATGAATACGTTTTAAAATATACTTTTATCTTATATAATATAATATTGCTTTTACATTTATTGCTTTTCTTTATGTATGAAATGACAAGATTTCTCTGCAACCAGAGTTTAAGTTAATGACTTGCTCCAGAGATTAATTTTACCTGTTACTTCATGTGAGGAAAGTAATGTAAAATCTGGTGACAGAGCATGAAAAATGTACTTTCGATGAACTGATGTTCCTATAAATCTGCTTAACATCTTTGCCCTCAAATCTCAAGATACCATGTGCAGGCCTCAACAATGATCACTAGCATCCATCAAACCCTCCCCTGAGTCTGTCAATAAACCAATGTCAATTATGGTTTGGAGCTACAATGCGTTACTCTCCTACCCATTCTTTATCTTATACTTCCACTTCAAAGGGGTGTCTTTTTAAATTTTATTCGCAATTATACACTAAACCAAAAGATGTTGTCCACGAGAATATGTAGGCTTTCTTAAATAAAATAAAACTACCTCACCTAGATGGTCTACAAAAGCAAATGTTATTAGCACCAATATCAGAGACAGAAGTTAAACAAATTATACTTAAAATGACAAGTGGCAAAACACCAGGATTGGATGGATTTCCTACTGAATGGTATAAAACACACAAAGATTTATTGCTACCAAAACTTCATCAATTGTATGATGAGATGCTTGATAAAGGTATTTTATCAACAATATTTAACCAAGCTTAGATCACAGTTATTCCCAAACCAGACAAGGATCACACAAAATGTGCAAATTATCGCCCTACATCCATGATGAATGTTGATAAAAAAAAATTAACATCAACACTAGCAAATAGAAAACAACAGGTGATTGTGGTGGTAATCGAGAGGGATCAGACCGGCTTTATAAAAACAAGACAGGCTGCAGATAACATTAGATTAGTGGTAGATTTGGAAAGTGTTCTTGAAGCGACTAGCATGAATTTGGCCAAACTGCGGGAGGCAGTGAAAGATAGGCGTGCCTGGCGTGCTCTGGTCCATGGGGTCACGAAGAGTTGGACATGACTGAATGACTGAACAACAAAATATTTGGTTGACTTAAATAAAGACCAGTTTGTAATCACGTCATTAGATGCTGAAAAGGCCTTTGATAAACTTTATAAACAGTATATGGAGTTAGCTTTAATCAAATTTAGATTTCCTCTGGAGTTTATAAAATGGATCAAAGTAATGTACGAGGCACCCATATCTAGAGTCAAAGTGAATGGTATTATGTCTACCACCTTTCCGTCAGCTCAAGGAACCAGACAAGGATGTCCACTCTCACCCTTGCTTTTTAATATTTGTTTAGATGACTAGCACTATTAGACAACGTTGCGAGATTCATGGAGCAGTTCATAATTCAGATGAACATAAGCTTTATTTGCAGATATATACTTTTGTTTATTACAGAACCTCAGACTAATATACACATCTTGATGCAAATGATAGATGCTTTTGGTAAAATATCAGGTTATTCTGTTAATTGGTCCAAATCAGAACTGAGGCCAATAGGTCAAAATTTGATTACACACTCATTCAAGGAATATCAATTTTGGGTTTGTTCCAAATCTAATAAATATCTAGTGGTGTTAATACCAACAGATATAATACAGTTAATTACAGTTAATATGAATAAATTAATAAAAGAGGTTTCTTCAGATATCGATCGGTAGGAGTCATTGAACCTTACCCTTTGGGAAAGAGTGAATGCTTTTAAAATGAATATTATTCCCAGATTCATTTATATCCTGAGAGGACTTCCAGTTTTTATATCTGGATCATATTTTCAAAAGATATACTCATTGTTCAGGAACTGTCTTTGGGGCTTAGCAACACCAAGGATATCCTTGCAGAGAATGCAGCTACAAATTAAAGAAGGCGGTATCAGAATCCCAAATTTGGAATTGTATCACTATGCTTACTTATTGTCAAGTACTAAATATTGGAATCCTACTGCTGGCCCCAATTTTCCAATGTGGGCAACCCTATAATATATGTACACAGCACCTTTGGTTGGTTGGACAATATTAGGATCCAAATATTTGAAATCTCAGGTGACTCTGGAAGCAATTAAATTGCTTAGAAGCATAAGGAATAAAAACAAATTTGATCCATTTTCACATGCTAAACTTACTCTGTGGGGAAACCCCACACTAAGAATTGCAAAAAAAGATGCTGATATGGAAAAATTGGATGGAAGCATGTGCATTGACATTGGACCAACTGATAGATGGGGGGAAAGAATTTTATACTTTTGCTGTTCTTTTTTTATTAAAGATTTTCTTGATTTACAAAATAAAAATATCATCTATCAGATGCAGCCCAATGACAATATATTCAATTACTATATATCCTAGCAAGTGTGTTTAGGCCGTCAGCCCTTTCAGCTTCTGAGATACCTGAGATATTGGAGCAATTGTACAACTCATTCAAAAATAAAAAGCCAGCAATTACTTTTTATAGATATCTATTAACAATACACAAGTTCAATATGCAGACTGTAACAGATGATTGGAATAAAGAATTGGAACTTTCGTTATTACCCAGACAGTGGGAAAATGTATTAGCTTCAATACCTAAGGTGTCATTAGATTTAAAATTAAGACTAATACAACAGAAAATAATATTTAGAGTTTATTGGACTCCTTTACACTTATATAAAAAGGGTTAGCTAAGACAGCTCAGTGTTAGAGATGTGGCAAGGACAAAGCCTATCTGAAACACATGTTTGTACAGTGTTCTTTACTTAACATGTTCTGGAAGAAAGTGCTGGACTGTGTAACTATGACTCTGCAGAAAAAGTTAAACCTTTCAGCAGAGAATATTTTATTGAACTATATACCTGCAGTATGGAAATTAACAACGGGACAACGGAAATGGGTTTTCTGTGCCCTAATGGTGGCCAAGAGATTGATATTGAGGAATTGGAATAATTTGTATCACTATATTCTTTTTAACTGAATATTTATTTATTTATTTATTTATTTATTTATTGAATTTATATACCACCCTACACCTGGAGGTCTCAGGGCGGTTCACAGAAATCACCTTAATAAAATATAAATATTTTAAAAACAGGAGTGTCTTAAGTAATGGAATAAATTCACAAAGCAGAAAGGTCAGCAGTACTATTCCTTAATTCAATGTATCGCTAAGAGATAAATGACATAAAGGTAGGTGATCTGGAACCATCATTATGGAATCAGATCTGCTTAGATGTAAGCATGAGTTAACCAGGGATGATCAACTTCCCCGTATATGGGGCCAAATTTATTTTCCAATTAATGGACTATGGGCAGGAAACATACTTTGTTGCAGTCATCCTACAAATGTTGCTGGGCACCATAATATAGTATGGTGCCATCTAGCAACCTGTTTGCACATAATGCTAAGCCAAACCATGGCTTCGTATGATCACATGAGTTTAAGGGTTTCTAGAGAGGAAGTAGTAGCTGCAGCAGTCCTGCCCCAGCCCTCCTCCTCCTCCTGTGACAAGTCATGGTTTGTCTCCAGACAAACCACAATCTCTAAACTCAAGAAGAAAACTTGGTTGCAGCTCATGGTTTGACAAAGGACAAAGGCGGCTGCAGACAAAATGCTAAGCCAAACCATGGCTTAGCTCACAGCAACACAGCAGCAGAATCAGAGAAGGAGCCAAGTGCCCAGGATATCCTCTCTGGGAATGTGTGTGTTTGCACTAAACTATAGTTTGGCTAAGCATTAAGTGCAAGCCTGCTCTAGCAACAAGGGCTTCATAAACTTTTCTCAGCAACCAAACCTGAAATTAATGTTGCTGAGTCAATGCCACCCCCTGTGCCTTTCCTACCTCTTTTAATACTGTGAGGCTGTAGGAGGTGTTAGGAACGGCTGCTGTTTAATTCCTATGACACCCTGCGCCCACCCCCAATCTGAACAGTTCACATCCTCGTTTCCTTTCTCTTCAAGATTGCATTGCTGCTTCTGTAAAGAGGAACAACACGGAGCAGGTGAATGATGCAGCTCTTTCTACATGTAACAGTGTAAACAGACCCTAGAAAGAGGTGTTGCAGGCATGGAAAGAAAGCTTATAATCTATCCAAATGGTTTCTCTTATCACATATTACTGAAGCAGCATGATACCACCCATAGCAAAGTGTCTCACATGCCACTTTAATAAAACATGAACAAGATCTTAGTTAAAATGTAAAAGCACTTTGACTCACTATAAATAATGATAGGTGGAAATGTAAGACACAGTTCCAGAGTGACAGTACTGGGACAGGTGAGCTATGCACCTGCTACATACGTCATGTATTAGTGATATATAAAATGATATACAGCGATATCAGAATATAGGCAGATATTAATTTTGTTTGTACGTGACATCCAACATGATGCCCTAGACTTATTTTGTAAATTAGCAGATTTCCCCTCTATACCAACAACTGCACACACAAAGATGCTTGGGCCTAATCAAATAAGGCTCATACATAAAAGGTGTGGCGTGACTGATGCCCACGGGGGTTTTCTCTGCGGTGAGAAGGACCCATCTCACAGCAGTTAACACGTGCTTTTGATTCACATGGCCCTTCATTAGTGTATGTCTAATTAGAGTGGATGCTGGACACAGTCGGGAACAGATTTCAATGACCTCTGATGAGGCTATGCAGGACCTGAGACAGCTCCCAGTGTGAGCTTTCACAGAGTATGAATGTTGCGTCAATAGAATTTTAAGCACGCCTAAGTACCTAAATCAGTGGTTCTCATACTTTTTTCCTCTGGGCTCACACTTTCAAAATAAACATTTGCTCATACCACACCGAATTTTTTTTTATTGATAATAAATATATCGGAAAACAAAAAGCAACAATTCCTAGCAGTGCTTTATTGATAACATAGAACACAACTACTTTATATTATCATGGGCCATCGAGAAAGTATAAAACCTTGCAGCTACATAAGAACATGAGTCAATCCCAAAATGGAATTATAAATGAGGCTCTTACATATGTAAATATACCAACTCAATGAGAGGTGTAAGCTTGCTTTTGCCAGGAAATCTAATTTATAATAGGTCTAATTTAAGAAAAACAAACTCTCATCTCCCCATCAGCACAAAGAAGCCTTTCTCTTTTCTCATCTTTCATATTTGTCAAAGTTGAAAATCCCTGTTCACAAGGAGAACTGCAGAAACATAGCCAATGCTCTTGAAGGGACGCATGGATACTGTTTCTGGTTGTATAACCATACTACATTGAAATGTTTAAATGTTTCTTTGATGGTCCTTGAGTCTTCCCGCCACACTTGCCATCCTCTCCTGGCACACCAGTATGGCATGCCACACACTTTGAGAACCAATCACCTAATTAGTGTACTGGCCTACTAGCTGTACTATCTCCAGCTCTTATCTGACAGCCAGCAGGAAATTAAAAGGGACAGAGCCCTGATGTTAGAGCATTGTTCTCATCTGGGTGGTCCCCAAGTGTATTCTCTCAGTTTCTTTGGGAGATTGCAGGGGCGTGACAGGTTGTGGGTGATTGGAGCAGGGATAGATGGATGTGTGGACTCTCAGTTCTACATTTCAGTAGCCTAAGCACCTGGCCTCAGGTACAGAGACAGGTGACATCATGGGCTAGCAACAGACTGTTCTTCTTAGGACCAGAACCTAGGCTGGTTTGGGTTCTGCAGCATGCAATGCAGAAAACCCAGTGACTGCATAAAGGCCCTCTCTGGAATATATGGGGCCTGAGTAACGAAGGAGCTTCTGGTACTGATGATATAACCACAAGATTTGGAAGAACCATGTTATTGGTGCTTGTGCGCCTCATAATTACATCATGGAGATGTACTTTGGTGGCCTCACCACCGCATATCACTGACAGGGAAGGCAAGGCTGTTAAGATAATGCTACAACACCTAGGAAGCCAATTATATATGTTGTCTACCACTCTGATTACTAACACTGAAAGTGGGTCATTTCCCCTCTTCTTTCCCAGGAAACCCAAGATAATACTATACATCATAACAATGGCCAGCACTCCTGCATAAAATAAGCCAAGGCACATTTGCAACAGAATGTTGATGGGCTGTGGGACTTATTCCTTTGCACGCCTGAAGTCACTTCAGATTGGAAAAAAGAGGACATGCTGTGAAAGCCATGAATATAAGACTGAACACAGGGAAGGTCACACATGCCTGGAACGAAGCTTCACTTAATAGTCTTCGGATTAATAGGATGATTTCCAGTGGCAACTGGAAGTATGCCAATGTTTTCTAATGCTATTTATTTATTGCATTTACACCCCACCTTTTTCTTAAGGCGGTGCACACCACTCAAGGTGGTATACATTGTTCTCTCTCCTCCTCATTTAATGCCCACAGAAACCCAGTGTGGTAGGTTAGTTTGAGAGGCAGTGACTGGCCTAAGGTCACCCAGTGAGGTTCATGGCCAAGTGGGGTTTTGTACCCTGGTCTCCCAGCTCCCAGTCCAACACTCCATACTCTACTGGCTTTCATCATTAAAATGTAGACTGAATATAATATTTGAAACTTCAAAGATTACATTTTAGCAAAGTTGTTTAAGTAATAATTCAAAACGTAAAGTATGCATGTGACAACCATGTGCATTGTGATTGCAGCTCACCAAGAAGCTGTGAATGGCTACAGTTCCTTACAGAGCACACATCTGTGGCAAACCTAGCTTTGCTTTGAGGTAATGCGGTTTGCAATATGTTTACATGTAGTTTTCCAACCTTTATCCCCCCCCCCCAGTATAGCCAGAAAGATGATTTTAAAATAAATTTGCACTGAAATACAAAACATTCTAATAGATGCCTTATAACTAATGTATTTATATGATTATTAGTTGCAAAAATTATAAAAGCAACTTACAAGGATAAAAAGTTAAGATCACAAGGGAGCTCTCATTTGATAATGAAACACAACTGATGATTAACTTGCAGTGGGATGCACCCTGCCAATCACTATTGAGTTTATAGGGCCTAACAAGTCAACACATTAGTTTTCAGTCTGTTGGTTATCATTCATGGACACTATAGAGTCAATGCCAATTATTGGAAGGAGTTGTGGTGATTTCCATTATTTGTAAATAGATTTCCAGGAATTTATATACATTTTAACGTTTGGCACTAAAATAGCTGGTGAAGAATATTCTACACCTTTGATAACCCAACTCCTGTATTTGTGATTTGCTGTGATGAGACGTTTTGTGTTTATATAACAGTGTCACAATGTTCAAGTTAGAAAATTACGTGGATCAGCTATAAAACAAAATTCAACTCTATACTGTGCTCAGCTATTTTTAAAAATAAAAAAGTTTTAATTTTTGCCAAATAGACAATGTCAGAAGGCAGATGACAACGTTACACAAAATATGCTGAAATGGAAATAAGATACAGCCCCATTGAAAGAATGTGGAAGGAGGTTGCAGGTCGTAGCCCTATCAGCTGATTACAAAAAGTGCTTTAGAAATAATTTTACCACAGTCTGCAACAGTTGCCTCCAATACCCTGCCTCCAGATAGAAAATTGCAATATTAAACCCTCCTGAATCTATCATTGCTCCAGTCCTACTTCACATAGAGGATATGGTAAAGGACCCCTGGACAGTTAAGTCCAGTCAAAGGCGACTATGGGGTGTGGCGCTCATATTGCTTTTCATGGCGAGGGAGCCAGCGTTCGTCTACAGACAGCTTTCCGGATCATGTGCCCAGCATGACTAAACCATTTCTGGCACAAAAGGACACCATGACGGAAACCAGAGCGCTTGGAAATGCTGTTTACCTCCCAGCCGCAGGGGTACCTATTTATCTACTTGCACTTGTGTGCTTTCGAACTGCTGGGTTGATAGAAGCTGGGACAGACCAACGAGAGCTCACCCCGTCACGCAGATTCGAACTCCCAACCTTCCGATCGGCAAGCCGAAGAGGCTCAGTGGTTTAGACCACAGCACCATCCGCGCATCCCCCAACAATTCAAGCAATAATTTTGACCTTTTTTCAGAACGCTGTACCATCCAATACATTTTCTACACTTCTTGCTATGACTATGGCTGCCCTCTCTAGCATTCGGGAGCAAATGATAACCCTAACTAACCATCCTGAAAGGTTTTATACAGAGATATTTATAGTACCGTAATTTAACCTTTTAAAATTGCTAGCAGGTTTAGTAGCTATGGTTTCCTTCCTTCATAGGCATATTAAATTTTCAGAGCTACAGTGGAAAAATAAATCAATTGAATACATGCATATAGGCATGAATAAATGTAAATATAAATATAAATATAAATGCAGCAACACCTAGGTTTAAAATGTATTACTGGGTAAAAGAAATGGAATTGCTTCCATTAAATAAGTTAAAAAGACATAATAAGTAGTATACGGGAAGAGATAGAGGTTAAGTGGTACCAAACATTCAAGACACCGACATTTGCCTTTATATTTGTATACAGCAGACACACATGGGACGCGGGTGGCGCTGTGGTCTAAACCACAGAGCCTAGGGCTTGCTGATCAGAAGGTCAGCAGTTCGAATCCCCGCGATGCGGTGAACTCCCGTTGCTCGGTCCCTGCTCCTGCCAACCTAGCAGTTCGAAAGCACGTCAAAGTGCAAGTAAATATGTACCTTTCCGGCAGGAAGGTAAACGGCATTTCCATGCGCTGCTCTGGTTAGTCATGCTGGCCACATGACCCGGAAAAACTGTCTGCGGACAAACGCCGGCTCCCTCGGCCTGTAAAGCGAGATGAGTGCTGCAACCACAGAGTCGTCTGTGACTGGACCTAATGGTCAGGGGTCCCTTTACCTTTACCTTTTACAGACACATAGACACACAAACACACAGACACACACACGTACACACACGATATAATGAAATATATAATAATAAATTTTTATAATATTGTGTGTTATGACAATGTATTATATAATATGATAATAATACCAATATATAATTATATATAAAAAGTAGATGAACACATCTTGAATGTTTCTGCTGCTCCTCTGCCATGGTTGTTGCCACAGCTGCTTTTCACTTCCTTATTTCCCTACAAATGAGGCACTAAAGCTAGCAGGGGAATATAGAGATTGGATAAAGAACTGGATATATTTTCTAAATCACTTACTTCCCCATTCCTGTCTCCACAGGCACAAACCTGCCCTACAGTTCTTCTACTATGTTCTTAGCCCCTTCTGGAACATATTTGCAGTAGTGCAGTAATAAACAGTCATAAATGATACTTTTCTGGGAGAGGTGCCTTGGAATGATGAATGCACCTCTGATCTGTGCTTTAAAATCTGGAGGGTGGGTTATAGAAGCTTCCTACCCCACTCACATTCCAGAATATGCAGAGGTTGAAACCACAATATTTCATACAATATTTCACATATCTATCACTCATTGCTCTAAGTTATTGTTCACATGCCAGAATGATATTTATATTCAGGTGTTTAAAACTAATTTAAAGAAACAAAAACCAGCCTATGAATGTGTCAAGGTCATTTGGGGTTTTTCAGAAAAGTAATGCTTTGTCTATAAACACTCAACCCCCTCACCCCACCCCCCATTTTTTTTTTATGACCAACAGTTCCAGCAAGCAACACAAAAACACTTTAGCAAGGAAAAAGCACCCAGGCTAAGAGTATTCATAGCTGCAGAGGGTGCCAACAGCATTTAATTAGATCACTCCGTGTAGACTAGGAGATAATTATCCAGATAAGGTCAAAGCTTACATTGTCCTCAAGTGCTTTGATAACTGTTTATTAGAGCAACTAATTTCAAGTTGTATTGTGCCAGAAGTTGGAATTTTGCATACATTTATGGCAGGACAAGTGAGAGTGCAACTTAAGAGTTTCTATATCACCCTTAGGAGTATACAGAATGAGGTTTTTTAGGCCCTTATGGCCTGTGGAAAAACGTGTGATAATGGAAAGATCTACAGACAATAATCCAGTGATATATTCAATTGATAGCTTTGTCCATGGTCCCTAAAGGAAATATATTGATGAAATGAAGCTAGGTTTGATACCTGCTAGTCAGCTTAGTTGGTGCAGGTGGAAAATCTATTTCATATGTATAAAACATTTTACAGTATATGCATAAAAAGTGAAACATATTAAGAAAATACGGAATATCAAAATAGCACAGCAGAAATAAAAGGAAAACATTGTGCTATGTGATTCAGATGTTATTTATTTATATCACACCCTTCATCATAAACAATCTCCTGGTGGGTCACAATAAAGCGATGTAATTATATATATTATAACCATTAATACATTAAAATAAGAAATTCTAGCATTCACTCACTTTCTTACCCTACAAGCTGTTACTACACTATATTTAGTCTGGTGCTCTGTTCAAAAATTATATATTAAAAAAGAAAGAAGCTCTCAAATTATCCAGGAATATTTGCGCATAATCTCTCACAAACATTATACTTCGTAGGAAAATAATTTTGCATGCTTAATTTTCCTTGTAAATCAGCTTCACCCCTCCACTTTCAACGCCAATTTATTATAAAATGATTATATATGGACTATAAAATATAAATAGTCCATTTACATATCCCTTTTAGAACTTTCATAACTTTCTTATATATTTAATGCACAATTAAACACACAACACCAAAGAAATTAAGTGGCATGTCCTTGCTCTCATTTTGCTACCCCCGTAAATTAGACATGTCTACCAATGTTTCAGTAGACTCAGTAGACCTTGGATAAAGGAATACCAGCTACAGCAGTGCTTCTGCTAAGGAATGCCTCCCCCTTGTGACTGATTTTTCCAGTAGGAACAGCTCAGCTTGAAACAGCACTCAACTCCAACTTAAAGCTTGCTCTTCCCTCTTCTCTGCAGCCGCTCGCTCAGAGAGACCTGCCCAAATTAAATCCAGAGGGAATAAAATAATAGAGTACCATTCAGACTCCTTATAAGATTTATTGGAGCACCTGAAATTATTAGTGCTTCCTCAAGTCTCTCTATAAATTCAGTGATGGAGCAAGAGAAGTGATAGTTTTTGCTTCCTACTCCGCCCCCCTTTTTTTTTTACAGAGGAAGAAATCTTCACCTGATCAGGAGGAGATATTAAATGATCCTCAAATGATTGATATACAGCATAGCTTCAAACCACGGGGAGGTAAATCAGTAGTCAGTGTTTTATGATGGAAAAAAAAAATCAAGGTCTCTGGGGAGCCATGAAGAAAAGAGCCTGAGGAATGGTTATATAAGTGCCACAGCAAACTTTGGCTCACAGGGAAATTCAGATTGGTTCTGGGCACACCAAAGAGGGAGGCAGAATGGATATGAGTCAACAGCATGGGCAAAAAGAATTACAAAGGTCAACTACGGTAAGCAGCTTTTGTAACAAACACTTGGGCATGGGTCAACTGTTAGTAGTTTTGCATTGCATTGCATTTCAATTGTATTATTATTATTATTATTATTATTATTATTATTATTATTATTAGGGCATATATTACAATGTGTCAATATAAAGCCAGTTAACAAATAAACAAAAGTTGGGAGAAAGTCTGGCTGTTGATCATGCTCTCTTAAGGGGTTTTGCTGCATTTGCCACAATGGACTGATTTGTGGATACCTGCCCTTGTTCTGCTTTCCTGCCTGAATGCACTTTTGTCATTTAGAACATTAGGGTGAGAATGTTTGCTAAGGATTTCCTACATACACTATATTACCATACAGTACATATTGCTATATACACTGGACTATATTAGCATTCATTGTCCAACTGGTCTGCCAGCCAATGGCTAATGGTACTATGTAGGAATTCAACAACAACAACAACAACAATAACACTCATGCAGCTGAAGTTGCTTACGTAAAGGGCAGGACAAGCGTTTATGACCACAGATTGGAAGCTTACCAGAATCCTGCTTGCCTAAAGGTGTCAGGGACATAGTTTATGCTCATGATTAAACCTCTCACATGATCTCACACCATTATCTGCCTTCATCCAATCCCACAAAATGCTTCACCCTGGTTCATGACAAATCTGGCCCCATTAAGTATATTTGAAGCCAAGTATAACAATTAGAATTTAAGAGATAAGTTTTGTTTTCCCGTCTGTGTGTGTGTGTGTGTGTGTGTGTTTGAAAAAAAAAAAGCATCTTTCTAGGTTAGTTTGTTTCTCCATAAACTAATGAACTCATAGTTTGGAGAATGTATTTTTGCTCATTTTGGATGTTCTGCTCCAGAGTAGGAAAGTTTCATTAATAGCTGGATCAATAGATAGATCAATAAAAGAAAGTGAAAACAACAGGCTAATAGGATTCGAAAGGCTGATAGGGTCATGTCATGCTGGAAGAAACAGGGCATGAATACCAAAGTACCACTTTACTAGAATGCGCCCTTTTTCAGATCTACTTAGTTCATTTATTGTCTTAAAAATCCATAGCATGAACTGCAGCAACAAAATTTCAGCCATTGTGGTTAACTGCTCTGAACAATAGGGAAGAATATCCATGAAATCCTGCTGATTTCATGGAAGTTTAATTGCAAAAGTAATTGAAGGCATACATTTAACTTGGAGGAGTGACTACACTGATTCCTTCAGGCATAAAATTAAAAAAGTTAATTCAGAGTTGCTGTAATACCTATTAGTTACCTGCAAATTAAATTCAGGAAATAGAAATAAGGATTCAAAAATAATTAGATATAATCAGATATAATTAATGAATGGATATTTCATTTAGTCTAAGCTGTTGGAGGTACAGACAGACAAAGCTACCGGGATGCTTATCTACATTGTTCTCAAATGACACAAGATTATTTACATTTGTGCAACCATATATTGCTTTCCACAGATGCTACATTTTTCATGCAATGTTACTTGTGGTGCGTACAAATATATTTGTATCCCAAATGTGAGAATCACCCTACAAAACATGGATACTGTAGGCAGGGCCGGAATTTAGCAATATGGCACCCTGAGCAAGGACAAAATTTGGCACCCCCCAAACATTTCTTATTTTCACAATAAATAATTATTTATTCATTATTATTTTGTGCTTCCTCAGCTAAGCACCCTGTGCAGGGAAACCTCGCACCAGCCTAAATTCAGCGCTGCTGTAGGATGTTTAATAAAATAATTTTAAGGGCTCAATTATTAGAAGTCTGGAATGAATGCATATCACAAAACTACCATTCAGTTTTCCCAAAACTGGTGAACAGATTCATTTGGGGTCTGTTCTACAAGTTCTCAGATCAAGAATTCTGGAGGGCTTCGCAGTTCAATGGTTCTCAACCCTCCCTCCCCCTGCCCATAAACCAGCTGAAAACTGCTGAGGGTCTTAAGGATTCTTTTGCCTGTTGTAGCAATCGTAATGTGCTGTTCTAGATGCTGTATTATTTTTAACTGTATTTCCCCCCTTTTATTTCTTACATCATATTTTCTTGTGTTACAATTTGAATTGTAATATAATTGTCCCAGTAGGGCAGCCATATTTTTTTAAATACATACAATTACCAAGAATGCCTTGGGAAATGTTGTGTCATCATGAGGAACCAGAATTCCCATCAATACGTTCTCAGTAAGGAATGATGCCCAGCTGCCACTGCAGCTTCCATCTCTGTTGCTGCATTGAGCAGTGGCAAAGCTTTCTACCAATGAAAACAAATGAACTTCTGAAACCAAATATCTATCATGGTGATTTCTCTTTTCCCGGCCCCTAACCAAATATGAAAAAATTATCCAAACTCTCCTGAAAGTCTCTGTAAATGGTCCTCCTTTTGTGAAAGATCAACACACATCCACTCTTCCTGCTTTCCATTCTTTATGATCCTTTCCCTTTCAAATAGATTTGGTCTGGACAGCCCTTCAAATGGAAGACTACCCTTTGTATAATACATAGTCACACCAATGTTTGTGTGTATATGTGTGTGCATGTGCCACCCACATCTAGATTTCGGAATTCAAATAATGGAAATTGAACTCCTAGTTCAGAAAACTAGGAGTCATTATGAGCCAAGATTCCTTAAATTTAAGTGTCGTTCGTAATATCTCACCCGAGAGTAAATCCGACCCATGTGAAATCGAATTGCCTCTGCTTACGAAAGCAGGTTAGTTAATCCATAACCTCTGTGGTTAGCAAAAGCAGGGTTGTTGTTTTTTAATGTAGCTCCTCCAGATAGAATTGAATGAGCATAAAAGATGAAGCATCAAATTGTTGTTGTTGTTGTTGTTTTAAAAAAGCAAGCATATGCTCTGAGCATTTCAAGGAACCTCCTTTTAAATAATAGCCCTGGGGTTGTTAGAATAAGATGGGAAATGGAATTAAGGAGGGCAGCAAGTGCTTTTCTGAGTTATGCCAGCCAGAAGTTAGTTCAACTGGAGTGAGAGGAAAACATGCAGTCTGCTTGTACAGTAGTAGAAATGCAATATATTAGGTGATAAAAACATTCCACAGCACAATGCTCTGAGACTATTTTGCCTTTGGCCCTTAAATTTTATTTTATTTTATTTGCGAGCCTGGGATATTGCTACATTTAATTCTAGAAGGAGACAGCAAATTTCTTGGGTCAGTGGAGAACTGCTGAAAACACCGAGATTAAAACAAAGAAATCTTGAACTCACCAAATAGATGAAATAACATGCCGCAAAGTTTGTGACACACGAAACAGGGTAGCGCATAGACTATGGAACATGCTTCCACAAGAGGCAATGGTGGCCAGTGACTTGGACATCTTTAAATGAGGATTAGACCAATTCATGGAGGATAAGGCTATCATTGGCTACTAGCCTCGAAGGCCATGTCCCACTGTCAGAAGCAATATGCTTCTGAATACCAGCTATGGGGAATTGCAGGTGAGCAGAGTGCTGTTGCACTCAGGTCGTCCTTGTGTGCTTCCCACAGGCAACTGGCCAAAAAGAATTCAGCTTAATTATCCAGGGGAGAGTACTTGCTTCTTATTAGACCTATTTTCTTAAAATGTCTCAGTTGCAAGCAGTTAAAAATCCTTATGATTCCCTCCTTTTAAGGGGTTTCCAACAGATCCAGTCCTTCCAAAATTCCAGCCTCTTTTGCTTATTTCAGTTCCACATTAGAGTTCCAGTTTGTCTTTAGAAAAACAAGTTCAGTCTTCTATAAGCCACTGCAACCCAGATATATAATTCCATACATTCCCCCAACAGAGTGCATAATAAGTATGTTCCAAGTTTTCTCTGTTGGGTTCAAAATCACCAACGGCTGTAGTTCGAAGTCAAGTCCACAATTGTAAATCCGTTAAGTCAGTAACTTCAATAAAAAAAAGCAATAAAGAATGGGTTTCAGTTGCTTTTACTTCAATTTTCCCATCAGCAGACAGTATCCCTAAGTATTATAAAGAAAGATTTAGTAACCTTTTCACTTGCATATTGTTTTCATGCAGTGATACAGTAGTTACTAATAAGACGGGGATGGACTTCCTCTTCACTCCTCCATTTGGTGCCAAATTCCACCTAATTAAGTTCGAAAGTGAATCTTCTTTACCTTTTCATTTGCTTAGTAGTAATTTTTGGAAGATCTCTGCTTCAGGCTTCACTCCCGAGGAGTTGCGATACTGCCATGATTGCAGGTTCAATCACTGCTTCCCCCCAACTCCCCATACTTTCCAGCACAAAAGGAGTTTGGGGGTTGCAGGTGAGCCCTTTTGCGGTCTGCTGGACCCCTCGACACCCCGAGCGCCCTCTCATGGCTTTTTTTGGGGTGCACCTCGCCTTGGCGCTTGCCCGTTTCTCCGCGGGGCTCAAGTCCGTCGGATGATCGGACTCACGCTCCTTTCCGCCATCTGCAGAAACTGGAAGTCCGCTGCCTCACGCTTTATTGATCCTGTATCACCTTCTATGTGTGGTGTTTCAAAAACCACAGGGATAGCAGTGGCGCCTCTATTTGCATCTTTACTGGAGATTTGGAAGAGCTTATGTTTCTGTAGTGTGCCTTTAGATTTTGTAATTGTGTCATCAATAGGAAGAACTGATGAAAGAAAAGTGAGAAAAGATCTGCCAGAAAAAAAAGAGCAGGAAAGCTCAGTGGGAAGATGCCCTGCTGTGTTTAATATAACAAGACCTCACATCTCACTAGGGGCATTTCACTTATCAATAGGCTGATATCCACATGGTGAGCAAGTCGATTGGAAGTTGGTCGTACTGACTATACTGGATGTGCACTTTAGGCTGTCTGTCTTGTAATTTTAGAGTCCTCAAGAGGCTGAAATAAAATACCTAGCCTTAAAGGTTGTAGATAGGACTTGGAAAATCTGATTGCAGTACATCCCAGTAAGTGACGTATGCACATAACCACTTGGGAAACTTGTTTAACATCTATGGTGCCTCCTGTTGGTCAGCTGTATTTTAATATAGATGAGATCAAGCTGCTGGATGAGTTTATTCATCAGTGTTATTTTGTTGTGCAGTAAACTGAGGTCTACTCTGAAAGAATCTTTGGGCCATTAACTGTATTTTCCTAAACCAAAACAATGGGTAAAGTTTCTATGTCTACACAACAGAGATGTGTTATAAACCACACTGAGGTTTCGGGTTTAGGATTACAGTCTCAATCATATGACGATATGAATAATAAAATCTATTTTTCTTTCCATAGACATGCATAATCTCAAGACTTTATTAAGATATCATGCCCAAAAGCATGCATTCAGAGAGTACTATCATATACTACATTTCCTAACTGAAACATAACTTAACAACAGCAAAGGCACACACTGATTCTTTCAGTCTTTGATCACATTTTATATAGTTTAAAGAATAAGTATTTGGAGGAACTGATTCCCGAGTACATATACAAAACTCTTTTACAACTTCAAAATTTTTAGTCTATAGCTAGATTGTTTCCTCCTCCTCCTACAGTCTTTTTACCCTGCATTTTCATTTCCCGCTAATATTAGAGTTCTTTACCTAAGGCATTTGTCTCTGATGTGGAACCTTGTCAAATTCTTTTTGAAAATATAACAATACTACAACCACTAAATTTCCCTTATCTTTCCTTGCAGTAACATCTTCAAAGAACTCCAGCAGATTAGTTCAGCATGACCTTCTCTGCCTAAACCCATGCCATCCATCCATCCATCCATCACCAAAGTCTGCTCTTCTAGGTGTTCTCTTTAAACACACCTTTTACGGGACTTTTTACTGTAAGACCTTTCACAACCAATAATAAACCAACTGTCCTATAGGTAGCATCATTATATATCTGCTGCCTTTGCACTTCTCATTAGCTGTGTCTGCAAATGTCTAACCACCCACTAGGGCACTTAGTTTATTGTTACTTATCACCCCGGCATTCAGTGAAAACAATAAGAATGTTAACAGCAGCCACCAAAGGCCTGCCTAACTTAGCATCTTGCTTCCTACTAGTGGCCCACTAGCAACTCTCTGAAGATATGAGAGTAATAGTCCTCTCCAGAGCCAGCCTACCAATGAGGCAGGATGAAGCACCTTTCTCAGACAGCGGAAGCACATGAGGCAGTGCCTCCCCTGCCCCACTGCTTCCACCTCTGCCACCACACAACCCTCTCACCAATGAGAGGGAAGTGTTGTGGCATGTGCTGCTGCTGCTTGTCTTCTCTGCCCCTGGGGTAGAGAAGAGAAGTGGCAATGCCTTTAGGAATGCCTCCCTCTCACCTGCAAGACAGGGGGCATTCTGGCATTGCCGCTCATCTTCCCTGCCCTGGGGTGGAGAAGAATGAAGATGAGTGGTAACATATTGAGAAGTTCACCTCAAGTGGCGAAATGGGATGGCCCACTCCATTGTTCCAAAGTTGGCCGGTGTTCAGAGACATACTGCCTCTAATCCTGGGAGTAGCATATATAAATAGCCACCATGACTGGTAGCCATCAATAGCCTTAACCTCTATAAATTTCTCTAATTCCCTTTAAAAGCCATCCAAGTTTCTGGCAACTACCAAATCTTGTGGTTGTGAATTCCATTGTTTACATTTTATGAATAAGTACTTTTTTTCTGTCCTGAATCTCCTATCATTCAGCTTCTGCAAAATTATTAGAAATGGAGAAAAGCCTATCTCTTATCCATTTTCCCCCTACACTATGCACACCTCTATCAAGTTTCCCCTTAGTCACCATTTTTTCTAAACCAAACAACTCTAAATGTTGTAGCTTTGCCATGTGGTGGAGTTCTTTCAGCTCCCTGATAATTTTGGTTGCCATTTTCTGTGCATTTTCCAGGTCTAAAGTATCATTTTTGGAATGCAGGACCCAGAACTTTACATAGTATTCCAGGGGTGGTCACACTATAAATCTGTATAAATACATTATAATATTTTCAGTGATGCCAATGCTTCCCTTATATGGCTAGTACTTCAACAAGTCTGTTGCTGAGGTGGAATATGGACTCGGGGGCCAGACCCAAAATTTTACCCATTGGTCACATGAGCCGTCAGTTGAGGTTCGGATATTTATGCCTGGATCAGACACTTTATGTGCTTTGATTACAAATTACATGCATACATAGAAATTTTATTTGCCATAGCAATGAAATAAAATACAGTGTACTGATTACAAATTAACTTCCTGTTTTTACAACACAGCTGCATTAGATGGCCTGGGATTCGGCTATAACTGTACATGTCTACAATGGGATCTGAGTGCTTTCTCCACTAACCAGTATACCCGAAACAAAATAAAAAATAAAAAATCCTTCCAGTAGCACCTTAGAGACCAACTAAGTTTGTTCTTGGTATGAGCTTTCGTGTGCATGCACACTTCTTCAGATATCTTCAGAAGAATCTTCAGAAGAATCAGATATCTTCAGATATCTGAAGAAGTGTGCATGCACATGAAAGCTCATACCAAGAACAAACTTAGTTGGTCTCTAAGGTGCTACTGGAAGGATTTTTTATTTTTTACTATGGCAGACCAACACAGCTACCTACCTGTACCCACTATACCCAAGGTTATGTTGCATTTGTATCTTGTATTTCCTAGCTAGATAAACAAGCAAAATGAAGGCAATGCTGTCAACACAAACACAAACAAAGCCTGGAAGAAGCCATCTCTTCCAAAGCTGCTGCTGCTGCATGGAAAGTCAGAGTTTATCAGTATGTAACATGAGTGTCATGGGAAAGAATTGGGAACAAGCAGAACTCCAATACTGTATTAAGTTCCAGAGAAAGGTATTAGGATAATTATGTTAATCCTGAAATATGAAGTACAAGTACAAACCACCATTTCCTCCATCATTTTCTTTCGTTATAGACATACAGTTCTCCAGCTAAGAATCAGTAGTGTTTTAGTAAATTATATATAACATTATCCACATACACATAAATAAATTCTATATACAGTAATACACCAAGCAGCAATACACAGCATACTACCCAATTTACTAGGGTCAGCTGATAGTCAGAGAATAGTGAATAAGGTGATGCAGTGTTTAGCATTTTTAGCTTGGGCTTGGGAGAGTTGGGTTCACATCCCTGATCCATGAAGTTCATTGGGTGATGATGGGCCAACAGTTATCAGCCTAGCCTACCTAACCTAGCAAATATGTCCCGGGCCAGACTTCTCCTTCAGTCCAAACTTACAACATTGGCCAATACACCATAGCTCCTGCGATGAAAAAAGTATCGGGGCTGTGCTCCCCAAAATTCCTATTTTACAACACTGCTACTTGGTTTTTTTTTAGATAAAAATAATAATGATGAGGTACTGGTACTCATGTGCTGGTTCAAAATGGCTGCCATGTATGGTTGAATATTGTATAAAGAAGCTAATCAGAGACCTACTCTGGTGGCCTTCACACCAAGGTCACCAGATTTCTTAAATTTGCTATGCTGCATAAAATGCCAATATCCCACCACACTCACTGCCCTTTATTTTAATCAATTAGTGTTTCTTTTATAAACTCTGTTTTACTTTTTCTCTGCTACTTCATTCGACATATTGATATAATTAACAACTGCAGCAGTGCTTAGGTAATACTGTCGTTTATTTTATTATTTTATTTTTCATACTGAATAGCCTTGTGCTGTTTACAAGGCTTACAGCATTGGTGGCAAGCCATTACAGATGTCTCATACATTTTCACCCACTCTTCTTTGTTTCAGCTTCACACACAGTGTTCTTGCAGGGCATGTTTTTAAAAGAAATAGTTTATATGACTACTAAAATGATATTATTAGAAAGCCAAGAGCCCCCTTTCGTTTGGCAATTCTGTTTACTGCATTCCAAATGCTCTCCCATTTCATCTCCATTTATCATAGCTGATTCCTTTCCAGTCATTAGGTCCAGAGCAGTCCTTGACCTTGCTGTCTGCTAAGCATTCTGCTTTCAGTAATGAAATCGTCTCTACTTTTAGGGTATGTAGTCACGACAACTTCTCTTGCAGTCATGTAAAGCTACTTCGGCTCTCTCCCCTACCAGCTCAATCTCCAATCATTCTCTTCTCCCAGTGGCAAACTCAACAATTACAGTTTCTATTGTCATGTTTAGTGCCCTCACCGATGTCCTAACGCAGTGGGTGAATTCTTTCCCCTAGGCTGAGTGACACAACTGCACAGAGAAAATGAATGATATTGTTGAGGGCAGGGTGAGGGGGATGAAGCGAGGTCCTCCTTAGGAAAGAAATGCTGTTCCTCACCCATTAGAACAAGTTGTGCATTGGTAAGGAACTTCAAGAGAGTCCATCAAACCACATCATACAGCTCTCATCCCAGCAGCTAAACAGAATGACTAGACTGCTTAAGATTTGGAAGTTTCAACTCTGTATTGACTGGACAAAAACTAGAACTTAAATCCCATTTGACTGGGTTTTATTTCTCCTTTTCCCCAAGTGTCACAGCTGTTTTTGAATCTTTAGTTCAGAGTTGTAAAATCCAAATACATTGTAGGGACAGCAAATGCCTAGGGACTGTATCCCCCTTTCCCCATTTGAAAATAGCATATGCAATACAGTGGCGTAGGAAGCCGCTCCGGCATCTGGAGCGGCAAACATGACGTGCACCCGGGGGCGTCGCGTCGCTATGTAGCATGTTGCTGGCACATGCGTGCTACGTAGCGGGTTGCCAGCGCCGGCGCTCCAGCGTTGTATGGACAGTGCCGGGATCCTCTGCAGACATGGCACCGGGAGCGCACCGCTCCTACCGCCCCCCGTTGCGATGCCACTGATGCAATACTCTGTCCACAGTAACTGTTTCACAGTTGGCAAGGTTCAGCCCTGCCCAGACTTTGAACCTGAAGTCTCCTCAGAGGAGGAACAAGATGAGCAAGATCCTCCAGCAGATATCTCTGCCTCAGAGAGCTCTGGATTCCTGGTCAACTCTCAAGCTCCCCTTCATCTCCCCCAGGACTACAGGAGCAGAGGCGATGGTGAGCCAGACAGGAGGGCCAGAGCTGTCATTGAGGTCCTTGGATATTTGCATGCAAGACTACTTGGGAGAGGAAAGCACCGGGTTGGATCAGGGCCTGGCTAAGAGCCAGGAATGGGTGGGGACTTCAGCTCCTAAAAAGAAGAAATGTTTGGGCTCGATTTAGATTGCTGGTGACGACCTACAACACATCAATGGACCCAATAAATCTAACAGACTGATTCCCTCCCATGCTCCTTTGCAACAGGGGTGGGGGAGCCAGTGACTCTCCATATGTTCCTGGACTGCAAAGCAGCCAGAATGGCCAATGGGTAAGGATGATGGACGTTGTAGTTCAGCAACATATGAAGGGCCACAAGAGAGCCGCACATGATTCTCAATCCTTGCGTTAGGAACTATCTTCATAGCTATAATCTAAGCACAGCCAGAACCACAAGATTTGATGGGGACTTTTCCTCAGCTTTGAAATTTCCTTCCCCTGGAGACTTGCTATAGTCCAAACAATGGTGTCTTCTGGAAGCAGTGTATTTCCCTTTTCCTTCAAATTATTAGTAGCCACCAAAAGGGCAAAAAGAAAGGTTCAACCAATATGATTAGGGGTTATGATCAAGGCTGCGGTCATATGAACATTTACATGGCTGGAAGCCCCATGGAACGCAGTGGGACTATCGAAATAAGTGTGTGCTAGAAGTTATTTTCATCCCTCTCAAGTCATTTGGATACAGATGTATAATACCCAAAACAAGTGCTACTGTACAGCCTCTTCCTGTCACAGGAAAGCAATGCCGGAAAGGTTGCAACACCTACAAGAGGGTATTCCTCCTCTCCTGCACATGTTCACACACTTAAATTAATCCGTTTAAACATATTCAATTCAGAGCCAGGCTCCCAGCTGTCTGAATTTGAAAGGTTGCAGAACCATTTTACCTCCCTGCTGGATATTTTTCAAGAACAGTTGTTTATAAAACCACAGTTGTGTGGCTCTACTTCTTAAAGCAATGCTTTTGAGAGTAACCTATCAAATTGTTTGTGATAGTTCATTGTTCCTGGCACTTGTCATTCTCATTGACATGTTTCTTTGTTTGCACAGTTGTACTGCCAGCATGATTCTCCGCCATTGTATACGTGTTTTTATTTGCGATGCCTTTTTAACTTCATATGGTTTCTGAAGAACTGGTGTATTTGGATATCTATAGAAAGGAGATCTTCACATCTTTATTTTAGGAGTGTCAAACATCTAAACAAATATTTAGGATCACACAAATCTTTGGAATCAGCATTGCTCGCTTTTCTGGTAGAATTTAATTTATATTGCAATTAAAACAGACTGCTCTTTATTCTAACACCAGCCAATCCCACAAAACATTATTTGCCACCACCTGTGGTGCTTTTAACACAGGCCTGCAGGCCCCCTAAAATGTAAATAGCAATTAATCCCTTTTAAAGGGATACCTTACTCTATATTGATAGTACAAAGTAATCCAGGGCAGCATGGAGTGGAATGGGTTTTTGATAGAATTGTGCTGGCAGAATTCCTGGGCTAATTACAGAAGCGTTTATTCTCATACCAACAGAACAGGAACATTGGTTTATAAACAAAAAATATCAAAGATTGTATTTTTGGCTAGGATGCTTTGTGGCACTAGAAAGCTGATACTTTGAGTAGTGTATGTTAAGCTCTATTGACAAAGTCAACTGGCCACTCCGGCTGAGTACAGATACATGCCTTATGAGAAGCCATGCCTTTGGTAATGTTTGGTCACATGTTACTCAAGTAAAGAATGGAGCACATGAAGGTACCAGCCCAGACTGGAACGCTCACCAATTTCACTCTTTGCGAATTTTTCATTTGATAGACAACTATTCAAACCTGTCAATTGACAATTGAAACTGAAGAAGAAGAAGAAGAAGAGGAGGAGGAGGAGGAGTTTGGATTTGATATCCTGCTTTATCACTACCCGAAGGAGTCTCAAAGTGGCTAACATTCTCCTTTCCCTTCCTCCCCCACAACAAACACTATGTGAGGTGAATGGGGCTGAGAGACTTCAAAGAAGTGTGACTAGCCCAAGGTCACCCAGCAGCTGCATGTGGAGGAGCGGAGACGTGAACCCGGTTCCCCAGATTACGAGTCTACCGCTCTTAACCACTACACCACACTGGGACTGATGATACTATATATTTGACAGTAAACATATGATATATTTTGGTTCCAGATCTGTCAATGGTAGGGATTTCCTTCTAGGAGCTACTAATGAAAGCTGTTGGACTATTTACACCTATACCATGATACATATGCTGAAAGCACAACTCTTTACCCTGGACTTTGTCACCCAATATATACTTATATATATATGAATGACTCACCCTCTTTGTGTAACTGTAAATTGTTTTAAACTGGTTTTAACAGAGCCTTTTTAACTGATGTGATCTGCCCTGGGGCATTATAGTGAAAGGTGGGTAATTTTAATTATTATTATTCTTACTCCAATTCCAGCGCTAAGAACCACATCACTGAGTTCAGAGACATGCAGTCTGCCTTCTCCTTAAGTGTAAAAAGACAGCATTTCTCCCAAACCCATTCCATTCCCGTTGCCTTTTACTCTTAAAGAGCCATCCAATGGCTTTTGTGTGATCTCAGAGCCGTGCTGCTTTGTGTTGAAATCAGATATAAAAGTTCCTCTGACTGCCCTTTAGAGGTATTCTCTATATGGCAGCCAGCCAGAAGGATATTTTATCTCAGCATTAAGGATCACAACTCTGAGCACTGAGATTGGAGATCCTTCTGCACAGTGCTTATAACCACTATCAACCCAGCCGGGGAGGTCTGGATCTGTGCAAAGTTAAAAGGCAACTCTCACTTGCAGACTAGAGAGGACAAAGGTGAGCAGATTTCCATTGGTTAAATCCCTTAATGCCAACAGCACTTCACCTTTTATATAGAAACACATTGCAGGGGATTTAACAGAGCATAACACACATTTTAAACAGCATATTTGGACCAAAAACAAAGCAATTGGTTGTTATCCCTTCAAACATTTAATTCAGCTAAATATATTCCAATGTTTATAACTTTATTTTCATCTTGCATTCTGGGAGTGGAGAGGGAGTGGGGAAGATAGAATCCCTGCATTTGAAACTGTTTTGATTTGGCATCTCTAAGGTATGATGCATGAGCTCAGCAAATATAACTCAATTTTATGCACACATTATAATGAAAGCAACTTATTGAATGGTCATCCATTAGCTACGTTCCTGAAACTATGTTCAATTCAGCCAACAACATAACATTAATTTGAATTTGTTATTATTACTTACTCCCCTGATACGGCATGGTATTTTTATGCTATATTGGGTTTCCTAAGCAATTTCAGTATCACTTTCTCGTTTATTATTTTAAAAATTCAGTGTTCTGAATTTGAAAATACGTTTTTGCCTTGTTTCTGTATGACTGGCACCATGATGAATATGCCACTGGAAAGTTTAGCATTAACTAAGATCGCCTCGACATTATTTGCAACAAGCCTTACTTCCATTATTTACCCTTGCCTGCCACCTTCGTGCCTTGAAATTAAATTTTCATTACAGGTATTTCAGTCTATTTACTGTTTGTTAACAGTTTGATTTGGCAAAGCGTGTTCTCCTTCCTAGAGAGCACGTGTTGCGGTTGGGGCCTAGCAAGACACCCTGCTGAAGTTTTGGGGAGGGATCTAATCTGTTAGCTAGGGTACTGATAGGGGCCGATGCAGTTGTTGGGGAGTTTAGCATGTTGCAAAATGTTGATGGACAGGTCAGGGGTATATATACTGGGCGTTCTTAGTAACTGCCCCTCTTTGCTGCGTGCATCGGATCTCCCATCCCCCCCCCCTTGGTATAGGCGTGCGCTTTGACCTTGCTATTGCCTGTCATGGGGTCGTCTGCTTTGACAGGGGCCTAGTAGGAATTTTCCCAATTGGCAGATTGGTTTTGGCCATTGGGCTTTCGCCTACTACATAGCAATTAGTCACAACTGTAAGGTTGGCGGTTAGGCATTGGTTATTTAATTGGATTGCGGGAGGGGAAGTGGTTGGCCGTGCCTGCCCCTCCATTGCTGCTGCTGCACAGGGAATTCCGTTAAAGGAATCCAGGGGCTCTCCATGCTTGTCCGTCCCTGGTCATGGGTTAGGGCCACGCAAGGGCCCCTGGGAGCATTAAGGGAGAGGGAGGGTCTTGGTCGCCCCGTCCCCCAAATACTCTCCCCAAAGTGTTTTCCCTCTTGCTGTCTTCCACCAAGCGGTTGGAAGTCAGCCTGTCCCCTAGATGGGACATAGTCAAACCAATGCCTAAGCAACCACTCACATGTTGTAATTTAATAAAACGGTTGTGGCCAAATTTTTATGCCATTAACCTTAACAAAATTTCTGTGTCTGGTGTGAATTACTTGGGGGTGGACTTGAGGACCTCTACACGCAAACATCAACTTGCCAATTCTACAGTTTTTCTCTACTGCAGAGTCATTTCTTGAAACAACCTTAGCATGACCTAACTAAGTCAGTTATAACTCAATCTCATTAACATATTTTATGCACTTAAGTTTGTTCATTCATATACTTTTTATTTTTCATAGATCGGTAACAGAACATAGCTTGCAGTGTGATTATAAACATGTTTATTTAAAAAGAATTCCCATTGTGTTTTCCAATGTGGATACACATCTACATGTAAATTAAGTGCGAAGTGGACACTTGACAAATGAAAGTAATATACATTGTTAATTGTATTGTTAATATAAGGGAATCTCCATCGTATGTATTAATTAATTTATTTATTTTTCTTTATACCCCGCCCTTCCCAGTTTAAAAACCGGGCTCAGGGTGGCTAACAGCAAATATAAAACATTGATTAAAATGTGACTTAAAAACAGCATAAAATACAACATAAATGCACCATCAATGTCAATAAAATTCAAAAATTCAGGAGTCATTTTGAGGGGGAGGGGAACCCAGTCAGTAAACATCAAATGATCACCAGGGCTAACTGGCCAAGATGGTCCTACTAGGGCCAGCAAGGAGACCAGGGAAGAGTTAAATGTGGGGTCCCAGAAGGGTTTCTTCATAGAAAAGGAAAGAGAAAAGGGAATAGAGGATCAAGCTAATTCAAACTGAAGGCCAGGTGGAATAGCTCAGTCTTACAGGTCCTGCGGAAGGCGATCAAGTCCTGTAGGGCCCTAGTCTCATGAGACAGAGCATTCCACCAGGTAGGAGCCATCACTGAAAAAGCCCTGGCCCTGGTGGAGGATAATCTGGCTTCTTTAAACTATTATTATTCATGGACCTTAGGGTCCTCTGCGGGACATACCAGGAGAGGCGGTCCCGTACGTATGAGGGCCCTAGGCCTAGACAATTAACTAGCATTGTCAGAACATTTTGAATAAAGCAGCTTATAACAAGTTTTTTTATATAGATAATCATATAGGGGAATACAGAGGAACAGTAGACTCCCAAGCCAATCCCATAATTCTAGCAACACCAACACAGCTGAATTAACAGAAATCTGGCTAGCCTTTTGTTAATACAGCTTACAACGAAACAAAAACAAAGCAGAATTTGAATACTGGTAAACATATTAGCCATGGATGAGATATAATATTTTCAGTATGCATGGGAGCATGTGATATTTGTTCAGCAAAGTGAGCAAATCGATGCATTAGTGACAAAGTAATGCAAATCTTTTAAGCACATATCCACCCGAGTACAGTGGTACCTTGGTTCTCGAACTCAAGCCGTTCTGGAAGTCCGTTCGACTTCCAAAACGTTTGAAAACCAAGGCGCGGCTTTGGATTGGGTGATTGGCCCTGGAAACAATGCCGACAGCCGAAACGTGTGTTTGGCTTTCAAAAAACGTTTGCAAACCGGAACACTTACTTCCGGGTTTGCGGCATTCGGGAGCTGATTTGTTCGTCAACAAAGCCGTTCTGGAACCAAGGTACCACTGTACATTCTGTGACGGATGATGAAGATGTAAAATTAGCCAGCACTGTTTATGGCCTCAGGTTTTATGCTCTCCCATTGTGTTTTATTACTGATTGATTTTAATGACTCTACTTTCCTGTTGTTTTCTGTTACATGGTATTATTTCATAATGTTTTGGGAAACAGCCTTGTGATCACTATTTGTTATTAAAAGGTAAAGGTAAAGGGATCCCTGACCATTAGGTCCAGTCGTGTCTGACCCTGGGGTTGCGGCGCTCATCTCGCATTAATGGCCGAGGGAGCTGGCATACAGCTTCTGGGTCATGTGGCCAGCATGACAAAACTGCTTCTAGCGAACCAGAGCAACGCACGGAAACGCCATTTACCTTCCCGCCGGAGCGGTACCTACTTATTTACTTGCACTTTGATGTGCTTTCGAACTGCTAGGTTGGCAGGAGCAGGGAACGAGCAACGGGAGCTCACCCCGTCGCAGGGATTCGAACCGCCGATCTTCTGATCAGCAAGCCCTAGGCTCTGTTTAAAAAAAAGTTAAAAATGTACCCACTAAGGTTTAAAAATTGCTGATGCACTGCAATGCTTAGGGGTTGACAAGCGACATGGTCAACACTGGAGAGCTTGAAGGAACAAAAATGTCCACGTCGAATAGCAAGTCAGTCGATGGCAGTGATGTGTGTGGAAGGAGCACTCTTCTGAAAACATGGTAGCCCTATGCTAAAAGGCTTGGGGTTGAAGCAGAGTAGCCTAAATCAGAAAAGCACTCTCGTACTTTTAACAGTTGTGTAGTTGACGGAAGAATATTAGTACCGTAACTGCAGCTTGCCATGCAGGACTGAGAACAGCTGCCCTTCTGAAATCTCCCTCTTCAAAAGACAGTGAAGGGGCATGTTCTTCATATTCTTAATCAATCATTGCCAGGAAAGGTTTGTCTTTCTCAAGGAAGGGTGTATTTATTGTTGCAATTGTGAGAGACTTTTCATGGAACACACAACCAGGAGAAGCCTTACGAATTAAAACAAGTGTTCCTTTTTTACCCTCTTGGAACCCTTTGTTCAGTTCCAGTTCTATAATATGCTTCTTTTTGTTTTGTTTCCTATTATTCCCCCCCCCCCCTTGGGAAATAACAAAACCTACAGTTCCATGTAATGAAATAGTTCAGTCTTCCTGTCAACAGAATTGATTCTACTCATCTTCATATTCTGAAGATAGTGCAGTCTCCTCCTGTCACCAGTGTAATTCCAGGGAGTCAAATGGAATATGATTTAAAGAGGGCAACCTCAGGGTTTGAAGTACCTTAGGGCAATAGGCACACTTACTGAGGGAACCTCCAGAGCCACTAGAAACGCAGCTTGGAAAATAAAGTTCTTAATATTTCTGAAGCTGAAGTGTCATGTGCCACATTAGAAATTTATCAGGTAAACAGCTGAACGAAGAGGAAACATCAACAGCATGTCAGAGCAACGGCGAGCACATTTCTGGGAGCTTATCCACATAATGTGTCTCAAATGCAGCGTGGTTCAATAATGGTTGTCGTTTTCAGAGCCGGGAAGGATTTTTTCCTCCAAACAGATTGGCTCCCGTTTGGAGGTTTTGCCTTCTCCGTAGCGATAGTCATAGGTTTGGTGGATAAGGCATTGGGTGGAATCCTTCTAGTCTAACAACATGCAGAGGGTGAAGTCTTGCATCACCCCCACCCCAGAACTTTGCAAGAACAGGGTATCCCATTAGAGGGGTCTAATGAGAAGTCTCTGTCCAAAAGGCAAGGCATGTGGCAAATGGTCCATAGAGCTTCTGTCAGAGACTTGGGAGGGTCATATGGATAGACCTGCGGCTTGTGGATGACCCATTAATCCTGGGCTTGACCCTGTCCTGTGACAACCCTTTAGAAAGGGGGCTATGAGGGAGATCCAACCAATGCCTAAACCAATTCCAGCCTACATCTGGAAACAATGAAGTTGTGGCCAGTTTCAAAAATCCTAGAATGTTGTCTTGTCCAGTTTGTTCCCCCTCTTGGCTCAGGCCTTGCTCCCTGGGGAGGGAGTCACTGCGAGCGGGTCCACAGTGTGTCTCAAATGCAATTTACGCCCCACGATACAAACACAATAGGTTTAATTACAATAGGTCAGTGTTTCCTAAGGTTTGGGCAGTGGAGACATACCTTTTCATAACTGAAAAGGGAGGGACCCTTTTGCTCTAAAGCCCCTGAATTTGTAGGGCTGCGTTTTCTGATTCATTTTGCATTTTGTAGTTTTGTTTTATGGTTACTAAATACAACCCAAAAAGAGTCCAGTCGTAGTTGGGAAACTGGAGGGTCACAAAAGTAGGAAGGAAATCTCATTTATTACAGGAGAGTTAAAAGTAAAACTTACCAAAACAAGCCACTTGGGGAGTGAATGAAACATTTTGGACATGAGCAAAGTGCTCTTGTATCCTCCTCTATTCAGCTTCTCCTGTTTTTTTTCAGCTGCTCTGGGAGGGGCCCCTCATGAGTCCCATTCCTTCCTCCGATTGCTTAGCAACATTGATTTAAGTGCCCTTAGCAGTGATGCTAAGAAGCTTTACAGCTGTCTTCATATTCTGTCCTGTCTGATTTACTTTTTTTTATGAAAACTAATAGTCTGAGGCTCCAACTGGCTTTGCTCCACCCCACCCCCCAAGTCCTACCTCTTCTTGAAGGTGCTATCAAGGCAGAAGTCCAGGGCTAAACAATATTGTAGATGTTATTTAATAAACACTTGCACCTGTATAGCCGCAGAATCATTGGATGTCTGAGAGAGAATGCTATTTTCTGAGCATGGTAATTGCAGGAAAACATCATTTTTTGTCATAGTGGACAAACTTTATTTTGAGAAAAGACAGTTTGGGGAGAGAGTTTGGCAAAATAATGATCCCCTTATCTCTTCCTCTTGTCTTTGGCAATGGTGGTTGAGATAATGCTATTTGGATTGGTATTTTCATTGTTTCTGTTTAAGATGGTCACTTCACAGAATGAATAGGTAAATGTTAGAATAGTTTGGGGATACTGATTTTTTGTAGCATTATTTGGCTTGAGGCACATGCAAAACAACTGGTGAGATATGTTTTATATAGTAAAGGTAAAGGGACCCCTGACCATTAGGTCCAGTCGCGGATGACTCTGGGGTTGCGGCGCTCATCTCGCTTTACTGGCCGAGGGAGCTGGCATACAGCTTCCGGGTCATGTGGCCAGCATGACTAAGCCACTTCTGGTGAACCAGAGCAGCGCACGGAAACACTGTTTACCTTCCCACCGAAGTGGTACCTATTTATCTACTTGCACTTTTGGGTGTGCTTTCAAACTGCTAGGTTGGCAGGAGCTGGGACCGAGCAATGGGAGCTCACCCCGTCGCGGGGATTCGTACCACCAACCTTCCGATCGGCAAGCCCTAAACTCTGTGGTTTAGACCACAGCGCCACCATATGGATGCTATGGCAAACCTTTGCACAACTGAACTTAATAGGAATATTTGCCAGAGGGTTTAAACATGTAAAATGCATTACAAATATAATTTTGTGCCTGTGATACACAGAACTAAATTTTATCTGTTTTTGCAGAACAGCATTTTGTAGTCCTACGACAGGGCAATTACCAATCCACGAGAATAAACTTCAAAACGGAGTTGAGAAATAATTTGGCATCTCTCGCTTCAGGGTTGATGGAAATGGAAAACAGTTTTCTTATCTTTTAAAACATAATGCGTCAGACAGGGAATAAAAGTGTTGCTCTGAATGGTTAAGAAGCTTTGGCTACTGAATTCAAAGTGGAAAAACTGGACTCGGAAATTTCAAGGGTTCTTAAAATCTATTCTCAGTACCCTTTACCTATAGTAAGCAAGCATAATGAAATTTGGATTATTTAAGCAACAAAGGATATGTACACGCCAGTATTAATGCATACGTAGGTCACAGAGATCTGATTTTTCTGTGTGCACTTTTCTGCCTGTTGGTTCACACACAAACACTTTCTATCGCTCTCTAGCTCATTGTTTCCTGTTCAGATTAGTGGTTGGTGTTAGGTATTCACATTGTATGTTGCTGTCCTCTCTAGTATTTTCACACCCTCCCTGAGTTCTGGAAACCCGAAGCCCATCATGGGTATGGCACACAGGCATTTGTTTACTTGCATGAGTAGCCCATTTGTTTTATTTTTAGTTTTGAGGCACAGGTTTTCTGATATACCAGACTTGTATGAAACAGTGAGAATTAAAAATAAAATACATTTGTGTTGCATCTGGCCCCATCAGCAGCCTACCAAGGATCCTCTCACTAATGGAAGCAGGGGATGTGGCGATAGATGGCACCCTGCAAAACATCACCACACACAAACACACACAGAAACCTACCCACCCAATGCTGTTCAGTATATCCATGGCTGGGTAACATGTGGTTTTATGTTGGACTTCCCTCCACTTAATGTATCATCCTTGGACTGGGAAAAATCCAAATTAAATGGAAGGAATGTGCAGGTTGCCACAATGCCACATGGATGACACAAAAAAAGCATGCACACATGGGATGCATCAAATCATAGAATTGTAGAGTTGGATGGGACCCCAGGGATCATCCAGTCCAACCCCCTAGAATGCAGGGATCTTTTGGCCAACGTGGAGCTCAAACCCACAACCCTGAGATTAAGAGTCTTGTGCTCTACCAACTGAGCTATAGAATGACCCACATCAAACTGTCATGTGCACACAGCTAATATCTATTAACTCACTCTTTGTCAAAGCCAGATTTTTATATTAGGGATGGTCAACTTTAGGATGGAGAGGTTTTTTTTTTGGGGGGGGGGAAAATATTCTTCAGTATATTCGGGGGGGGGGGGCTTTACAGGTGGCTAGAAAGTCACTAACATAAGATCCAAAAAATCAGAACAGCACAGACACAGGTAGCACAGCTGTGGTAGGATCTTGATGGGCATACACATAAGCAATTTCAGTTATGATGATGCTAAAAGTGTATATGCAGCATTAAAAAAAATACAAAGAAGAGCATATTATACATTTTATCTTTTAAATAATTTTAAATGGTATATGCACCTTATATTTTCTAAATACAAAGACCTATATAATTATTTTTTTTCTAGGCTTCTGAACAGGGTAATTCATAACCCGTTTTGAATCTGGTACATCCCAGATTCCTATATTCACTTTCCTGGGAGAAAGGCTGTAATCTTAATCTTATTTTTTTAAAAAAAGGTAAAGGACCCCTGACAGTTAAGTCCAGTGACAGTCAACTTTGGGGTTGTGGCGCTCATCTTGCTTTACAGGCCGAGGGAGCCGGCGTTTGTCCGCAGACAGCTTTCTGGGTCATGTAGCCAGCATGATTAAGCTGCTTCTGGTGAACCAGAGCAGTGCACGAAAACGGCGTTTACCCTCCCGCCGGAGCGGTACCTATTTATCTACTTGCACTTTGGGGCATGCTTTCAAACTGCTAGGTTGGTAGGAGCTGGGAGCAAGCAACGGGCGCTCATCCTGTCATGGGGATTCAAACCGCTGACCTTCTGATTGGCAAGCCCAAGAGGCTCAGTGGTTTAGACCACAGCGCCACCCGCATTATTTACCTGAGAGTAAACCCCACTGCCTCCCGCAGTTTGGCCAAACTGCGGGAGGCAGTGAAAGATAGGCGTGCCTGGCGTGCTCTGGTCCATGGGGTCACGAAGATTTGGACACGACTGAACAACAACAAACCCCACTGAATTTAATAGCACTTTTGAGTACACATGGTTAGAATTGTGTGCTATAAATCACTGGGATTTACTTTTGAGTAGATATAGGATTATATGGGTAATCTCTCCCACCCTCAAATTCTATTCTAAAAGCAAGTAGTCAGGGGTTACTTAGGTGTCATGGCTGTTATTTGGCAGGAAACTAATATTGATTTTTATTTTTTCATTCTGCAATGCATTTTGAAAATGTGTTGCATGTATTTTTAAATCCGCAGTGTCGCCAATATCTTTTTATCTTCCTAACAGCCCTGTGAGGCAGGCCAGGCCAATAAGTTGTTGTAGCAGTTATCGCCAATATATTGGCCGGAGGGGAGGTGGGGGTATCAGGTTCCCAATCCACATACAATATACTGGGACCAGGAAATCCTGTAGACATTCCTGGTTCCTGGCATCCCAGGAAACTTTAGGGTTTCCTGAAGTTATGTACATACATTACTGCTATGTTGCCTCTCCATAGCCAAAACCATGCCCAAGGCGGCTAACAACATGAAACAAAATTACATAATTACAAACACACTCAAAGTGGTCATGAACAATAAACAAAACATCCAAAAGTACACAACCAAACTGAACCATTTCCACATAAATAATAATAAGGTTGAAAACAAAGATACAACAATTTAACACCATCATCAACAACAAAGTTAGGAGAACATTTTTTTTCACATGGCCTGAATACTCATTGGTGCCATCAGGACAGAACCTAGGGACAGAGGTGAAGGTCCCCACTCAGGAAAGCAATCAGGAGAACCCCCCCTCCAAAAAAAACAAAAAACACTGGCTTACCATATTTTGAAGTAAACAAAGTAATGCACATGACCATCTAAAGAGGGCCCCCAGAAGACCATTCATCTAAAATGCATCTAACTGCTGCACTGACTGCAGAACATATAAAACTAAAAAAAGTGCTTTCACAACAAAGATAGTAGAATACATATAGAAAACTTTTCAAACTGAATTTCTTTTCCTTACCACTGTGGAGATCACACACACACACACACACTGTATCTTTATTTGGTAGAAATATTGTGGCAAGCTAAAAATGGTTTCTGGGCTGGATCCAGTCCATGGGCTGCCACGTTATCATTTGAAAAATTCACACTTTCAGCATTTAGTTCAGTGTTCGAAACTCCCATTGTTCTAGGCGCATTTTTGCGACAGGGAGTTTCATTAGCATAAGCAGTTTCTGAGCTCTGGGCGCAGTACTGCACCCGAGATTTCGGATTAAAACTGGAAGGAAAAGAGGACCTTTTTCTGCCTCCCCACTTCCAGCTATTCTCTGAAGACTGGAGAAGAGACCCTCTTAAGAATATGAACGACCAGCTGCAGTTCATTCATTTTCAGCTTTGTATTATTGTTATAAAAAAGCGAGCCTAGACATTCCGTTGTTGTGCCCATAACCTAGGTTTAAGGTGCTCTCATATCTCAGTTTCTAACACTGATTTAGTTATGAATGTGCTATAACCATGTCAATCCATAATGTATCTATGAACAAGGGATGAAGGCAATATCCCTCTACTGCTATTGCCTTCTTCCAACAGTTCCATTTAGCTGTCATGATTAACAGCAGTTGCAAGGTCTCTCCACTATATCCTGGAGCAGTGCATTGCATAAATTAATTACATGTTGAGTAAAGACTTCCTTTTACATTTCCTGCATTGACTATGATCAGTTTCATTGGCTGACCGCATTCTTCAAAGTGGAACGAAGTTTCTGTTCTCTCCACTATCTACTCACAGTGCACTAATTCTTATGAACCTCTGTCATAACCCATCATTACTGCATTTCCTCCTAAATTAAAAAAAATCCAAAAAAGTAAACTTTACTCGTAGGGATGGTGCTTCAGCCGATTTGACCCCCCTTTTAGTTATTAAAAAGGTAAAGGGACCCCTGACCATTAGGTCCAGTCGCGGACAACTCTGGGGTTGCGGCGCTCATCTCGCTTTACTGGCTGAGGGAGCCGGCGTACAGCTTCCGGGTCATGTGGCCAGCATGACTAAGCCACTTCTGGCAAACCAGAGCAGCGCACGGAAACACCATTTACCTTCCCGCTGGTGCGGTACCTATTTATCTACTTGCACTTCGTGCTTTCGAACTGCTTGGTTGGCAGGAGCTGGGACTGAGCAACGGGAGCTCATCCTGTTTAACCCACAGCGCCACCCACATCTGCTTTTAGTTATTAGACATACTGAAATATTTCTGCCCCTTTCCTAATTCTTTGCAAGGCATTTGCTTTTTTTACTGCCAAATACTCAACAGACATTTCTACTATGACCTCAAAATGTCTTCCCCAGTTAGTTACTTCCACTTCTGACTCTCTTAACCATATGTGTGACATTAGGATTTCTTTGTTCCAATGTGCACTGTACCACGCATCAACTACCGGTAACTTGCCATTTTTGTTGCTTGTTTACCCAGTTTGATCTTTTGGAGATTCTTCAGGTATCACATTGGTTTCGTCACCCTGAACAATTGGCTACATCACCGCTCACTCCTGACTGCACACCATTTATGAACATGTAAAACAAGTTGTAATAACATGCTGCAGAGCTGTTCTACACCACTATCTCTCCACCTGCCCTGTGGCAACACCTCAGATGTGGACAGTGGATTGCATTGGCAGGGCAACTTTAAAAATGGTTAATAGCAACAACTCATTTGCCCCGCTACCAAAATAACACCTGAACCTGAATAAGGAAGCTGCTGTGTTTTATTTGGGCAAGGGACATGTTGGTGGCCAATCACAGTTACAGAATAAAATCTGGATTTTTTCCCCCCATTGAGTTCTTTGGAAAGTTCTCATGCACTTCACAGAAGAAACCAAGAATGGTATGGAAAAAGCAAGGAGGATTTCAAATAGAAGAATGGTAGAAAGAAGTGAGGGATATAGTAATTAATGATAAATTAATGTGTGCTAAGAAGGGGAATATGGAACAAAGGTGACTTTGAGGAAATATGGAAGATATTTGTGGAATTTGTATTGTTAAAGAAGAAAGGGGTCAAAACATATCAAGAAGTGTTAAATTTTTGGGACGTTGGATAATTATGATAAATAATGTCTCAGGGGCAGGGGGCTCATTTTTATTTGAATTATTATCATTCTGTAAGTAAGTAAGTAAGTAAGTAAATAAATAAATACATATGTATGTACGCACACACATACATACACATTATACATACATACATACATACAATAAAAAACCAAGAATGGTGTACATCTGAATTTAATTCATGTAGGACAAAGAACTCAATGACTCTTAGTAATGAAGTTTCAGGGGTTCCAGCCAAATATTGTCCCCACACCCTTAATGTACAGGGGAATTTCCCAGTAGTGATCAATATGCATAAGTGATCATGTAAGTCCGTGTCTAATTGGTCCCTGGAACTTCTGCCACTTCTAATGCAAATAAACACTCTTTCCAAGCATTAATTAATTCTGGACAGTAATCAGAGCAAGCACCTTCCCCCAGTAATTGGATTGCCTAATTTAAATTTAAATAAAATTTATTTAATGAACAAAACCGACAAACATGAATTATAAACATACATGGTGACATCTTGGGCAATTCAATTATCTAAGTTATGCTACAAATTAATCCGCTAACAAAACTATGACAAGAGACAATGAGAAAATATATCTGTTAATCAGTCTTGTTAAAATTCATACCTTATAACTTAACATTATCCAGTGTGGTTGGATAATTGTTAACAGGGGTTGGATTCAACATTGTGCAATTAGGAAAGTTTCATGTGCACAAGCATTTCTGTTGTCAGATGGAGCAATCTCCTCTTTCTCCACCCTGCACACTGTTTAGACTGTTCTCCCTACCCCCAAGCTAATTTGGTGGGGTGCGAGGTGGAGAGGGGGGTAAGCTGTGTTGTGCAAGTGAAAGTCCATATTTATTAATTATAAACTACATATATACACACAGGTATAAATAAGTAACCCGTTATCTTATTTTTACTTAATTTAACCTGGAGGTGCAGGTTAATTCTGTATCCAGGGCAGCTGTCTACCAGCTCCATCTGGTACGCAGGCTGAGACCCTACCTGCCCGCGGACTGTCTCACCAGAGTGGTGCATGCTCTAGTTATCTCTCGCTTGGATTACTGCAATGCGCTCTATGTGGGGCTACCTTTGAAGGTGACCTGGAAACTACAACTAATCCAGAATGCGGCAGCTAGACTGGTGACTGGGAGCAGCCGCCGAGACCACATAACACCAGTCTTGAAAGATCTACATTGGCTCCCAGTATGTTTCTGAGCACAATTCAAAGTGTTGGTGCTAACCTTTAAAGCCCTAGAAGGCCTCGATCCAGTATACCTGAATGAGCATCTCCACCCACATCGTTCTGCCCGGACACTGAGGTCCAGTGCTGAGGGCCTTCTGGCAGTTACAGGGAACCAGGCAGAGGGCCTTCTCGGTAGTGGCACCCGCCCTGTGGAACGCCCTCCCACCAGATGTCAAAGAGAAAAACAACTACCAGACTTTTAGAAGACATCTGAAGGCAGCCCTGTTTAGGGAGGCTTTTAATGTTTAATAGATTATTGTATTTTAATGTTCTGTTGGAAGTCACCCAGAGTGCCTGGGGAAACCCAGCCAGATGGGTGGGGTATGAATAAATTATTATTATTATTATTATTATTATTATTATTATTATTATTATTATTGTCATCACCATCATCATCTTTAGTGGATTGGCTAAATTTACATTTCCTGTGAAAGCACTAACACCTTTGCCATTTTTTTTAAAAAAATGTAGATTGTCTTAAGCGACCTTGTGTGACCTTGGCACTCCCTGGCAGAAGAATCGTAATTTCACAACCTGAATTTGCTGGTACGTGACTTGATCCCACCCAAAACCAGTGACAGTGTGGAACCACCCTTAAAGTCTCTTCCACCCTCCTCTGTCCTTAACAAGATGACCTTCTGCATCAGACCCCATACCCATTAGAAAGCGCCTTTCCCATAACTGGATATTTCTTAGTCCTCACTTTGTTCAATCTTCTACCTAAGAGATAGCTCCATCAGTTCAATCATCTCCAATCAGGCTATTCCACATTGGTTGGTCCTCTTTGCCCAGGTGCTCCAACAATGTGAATCATTGCAAGAGCCAGTCATCTTCTACTTCATCTCGATCCCTTGCTTGCCTCTTCCCCGTTTCCCTACTTCAACTTTTGTTCGTTGTTTTTCTTTTTCAGGACTGCTCAGCACCTCTGTGGGTAACCAGTGTTACCCAAAAGGATTCCCCTCCCTCCATGTTTAGCCATATTAGAAGGGTTCATAGAAACTGAATGGAATCACATGTATCAAGGACTTCCTAGAAAAGCTTTGCCTACTTTCGGCTGCCCACTGCTGCCTGAAGCCTGATGGTCTGGTTCACCATTCCCTTCACAGGAGGAAGAATTAGATTAACCTAGCTTTGCTTGACTGTAACTAGCCTTCCTTGGAATGCATCCTGAAGTCACTATGAAAAACCTGGAAACTCTAGTGTAATTTCTTCCTTCTGTTCCTCTTTCCTCAGGACAGCTAACATTGCACTACAGCCTTCTTACTTGTCAGTCTACCTTTCTTACTTGCACGGGAACATTTCCCATTCATGGTTTGTTTCCTACAGTTCTGCTGGGCTTCTAAAACATATGCCACATGACTCCATATAAGACAATATCCGCTTCTCCCTGTCTTATTGACTGTCTTATGGTTATAGTCCAGTCAAAGTGCATCCATCTTATTCACTGTCAGCCATCTGTGTAAATAAATATTCTAACCGTAATATTTTATTTATTTAATAATATTTATATACCACTTGCTGTTAACAAAGCACTCTTAAAGAGGTTTACAAAGTTGAAAATCAAAATACTTTAGAAATTCAATATTGAAAAGCACCCACAATGCCACATATGCAACAATGGCACCTTCACTATGCTGTTTCCATGGCACGCTGAAGACGACCTCTTTATCCCAGAGTGGATCTACACACAGGAAAAAACCACTATAAATAAGTCATAAATCAAATCATTATTAAAAAAAAAACACTATGTAAAATCACATAGAAAGTTTTGTGCTCTACAGCACCATCTGGTGTTGCATGTTTATAATGCATGCAAACACTTAAAAAAAACAACCTAATGTAGCTGAGTCCACAGTCTTTAACATATTTTTAGGACTCCCCCCATTCTTTTAATTGCATTTGTTTTAAAGTAATGTTAACATTGCATTTGAAATTTCTGTAGCTTGCCCTGGGACCTTGTGGTGAAGGGGAGGCAAGAAACTGAATGAATACAGGGCAACTGGGCTAGTGCTAGTAGTCAGGGAAAGCCTGTGGTATTTTTGCCAATTCCCTTAAGAAAACAATGTAATATTGGCACGTATTGGATTTTGTTAGTTTCCACAAAATGAACAAAGCAATGTTGGTATTTACCAGTCAAGTCCATTGTAATGGTGTCTGTGGTGTGCAATCATCTCTAGTAAAGATTCTCCTTGCAAGTTATAGGTTCATGTGTTCTTGTGTATAGACTAGCAAGTAGACCTGGTAATAAACTCAGTCTTGTTTTGCGAACAATACATAGAAGGCTTTGTTTCTGCTCCTTGCCCCTGAAGAACAGGGGTAGCTGTACTTGAAGAAAGGGGCACATTTGGATCTAGGGACCACCAAATGGCAGCAAGGTCCACAGGGCTACATAGAATATTGGGTTGAATGAGGAAAGAAAGGGAGCTTGTGGTGACTTCAACAGATAGTTGACACCAGAGAAAAGAAAATAGATTAAAGTTGCTTTTCAAGAAGAAGAAAAGCATGTCTGTAAAGAAACGTGTTGTGCTGGTACGGTTGTGAACCCAAGTTTCTTATACAGACCTTGAGGCCAATCCTTCAGTAGAGAAAGAGAGAACCAATAGAAAAGAACCACATTCTGCTGCCCCCCCCCCCCGGTCAATGACTGCTACTCTGAAGATCCCAGGAACTGTTGTTTATTCAGGGCTTTCGTTGTCATAAACCCAATTGTAAATGACTGGGCACTCCATTGTTTAAATTAAATTAAAGCTGCTTCAAAAGTTGAGAGGCAATGCTGAAAAGTAAGACACACAAGAACAATTCTTTCACTAAAACACACACACACACACACACACACACACACACACACATGTTAAAAGTACAGTAAAGAGATTGACACAGATTTGCTGTGAGCAGAATTCAGACCTGAAACACTGCAGTGTCTCCATCTGAATATTAAGCCTAGAGGGTTTGCGCTGATTTGAATCTCTTGGCGTGTTGCCCTCACCCTAGAAATAATGTGACAGTTCCTATACGACAGTTTTTCTCCCAGACTAGCTATTGGCAATACTATAAGCACTGAAGGCTCCATTGTATTTCGGCGCTTGTACGCCTTTGCCAGACCTAGGAAAAATATAAGCGAGAAACAATGAAATAAATTTTCTTCACCACTAGCTTTCTTTTTTAACATGAAAAAGATTTCCTTTCAGTATGTGAGTAAAACGAAGTGATTGCCTTTTCTAAATAATTGAGGGTGTTTTTTTATTTTTAAGTCTAATGCACAGCACATATAAATTCCTGTGATGTGGGTACAGCACACACTAGAAATTCGTTTAAAATGTGATCTGGAGTACAACTGGAAGGTACATTTGGCATAGCCTTTCCCAGTCAAAAACAAGGTGGTCACGGGAAATGGTTGGTTGTGATGTCATCATAGAAATACGAGAAATTTAAATATATATTTCTGCATCACTGTGAATACACATTTAGGACATTCAGCACATTTTAGATGCATGGAATAATTTCTGACATTTGACTGACAGAAGTTAGCATGATGAAAATTTTACAAGGAAGTATGAGAATGCTGGGTGGTGATTTATTTCATGTTTCCACAGAATTTTTTTTAAAAAAATTACCAGGAAGAGTTGCATCACTAAGGCTGTTTCATGAACCCGTCTTCCCCAGATTCAGCAAAAGAAAGCTCATACCAAGAACAAACTTAGTTGGTCTCTAAGGTGCTACTGGAAGGATTTTTTTTAATTTTCTATTTTGTTTTAGCAAAAGAAAGGACAGTTTAGATTACTGTCTAGCATATTCCCTCTTCAATGTAAGATATTTAAGAGGCATTGCGTATCTTCTTACAAGATGAAATTAATTATTAATAGCTGAAATCCATAAGCCTTAAAATGTCATATCGATTTCATAAATTTATGCTGTCCAGCAAGTTCAACAAGGATTATACTTGGGCACACATTCTACATTGTTACTGGTGGTTATCTTTTAAATCAAAAACATATTTTTGTTGAATGCATCACAATTAAATCTGGTTACTTCACTTGTCAAATCAGACAGCTCATATGCTGGAATAAATATATCACCTATTAATCATATCATAACCAGAATTGGAGTGCATAATTTACTTATCACAATAGCACAATTGAATTTATTAAGACTGATTTGACAAGAACTAAATTATTTCAGTTACGCATAGCATGATGCGTCAAACCAGGTGTGATTTGTAAATCATTCACTTGTAGGGCCTCTGAATCCAGATTAGGAATAGAGGGAGAAGTTTAACCCATTTCTCCACGATGTTTTGCTGCTGAACATCCCACCTAGCCCCCCCCCCCAACTTCAATGCTACTTGATTTGTGGCAAATAGCAGCTTGGGTAGGATACTTTCATTGGGAAAATTAATGAGGGGGGGAATTAACCTACGGTAATTCGCTTCTCCTAATTTAGCCCATGTGGCAGCTTTTTGCAAAAAACAGATGTGACCTGTCATAACTGCAGGATTAAAATGTGCTTAAAAGTCATGACTACTTTGGTTCTCTGATATTCAATAAAGGAGGGAATTTTAATCATAAAATTGAGCCCAGTTTCTCCCTTCAGTGTGAGTGGTAATCAAAGTCCTTCAACATACTGTCTGGTAGAGGATAGTAAACCTTGACAGTAAAATAAGAATCATTCATCTACTGGTATTCAGTTTTTCCATCTACTCTAAGCACTTTAAAATAGAGGAAGGCATTCTAATCCATCTGAGCTGCTAACAAAACAAAATAAATTGGAAATCTGTTGATATCTAGCTGTATTGGAAGGAAACAAATGCCACATCTATTTTTAAAAGGAGGTGTTATTTTGGGCAATGTAAACCATATTTTTTTTTTTTTGCATTCTAAAACCACAACAGCTTGTATGAATAAATGCAATTCATAAAAGGTATTAGCACGATACTGATTAACCACAGAAGAGGCGGATTTGTATTGAATAAATTGGAATTAATCGGCAAGCAATTGTGTACATTCCATACTGCATAAAATTAGTGAAAATTGTGTTTATGATTGCTGGCTATGCTTTAAAAAACATTATATTGTGAGCATATCATAACCATTAACATTTCAAAGACAGAAATATGTGATATGTGAAAAAATTGTGCATGAACATTCCTGTGCAGTTTTGCTAAGCCAAGGTTTGGCTTAACCAGGGATGCCATATTCCTAAATGTGAAAATCGGGACAGAATTGTTGAGCTATTTTTTATGGTCAAAGTTATTTGGCTTTTTCAGGGGAACATTTCTGGGGGAAAAAATCATTTGGGGGCTTTTCTTTGTTTTTTTTTTCTAAATAAAAAATTTCCTAGACATTTTGCCAGGTAAGGACAGGCAGGCCTCACTAAGCCAATCAGAGGCAGGGGCTAGGGGGCTGTGACCAGCCTGCCCCAAACCTATTTAAGGGGATGGCCAGTTGAAGGCTGCTCTCTTGGCCAATTGTCATGGGATTTTCCACCCATAAACCCAGTCTTCAGGAGCTTGCCTGGGGGTGGGGCGGGGGGGCATATTGCCTATATATCTCGCTATGGTTTAATTGGTCACCGTATTTGGGGCTAGGGAGAAATTTTCTTCTACAAGCAAATTGGTCGGCTTGCAGGTTTTCACCTACCTCATTGCAAGCGTCACAACTTTGGCAGATAAGGCATTGGGCTGGGTCCTTACTTATGGGGGTACCCCCGTCCAAGAGGGGTGACTACGTCCAGGAGTCCACTGGGGACCCAATGGGCCAAAAGACCTCTTCCAGTGGTGGCTTGTGTGGGGTTGTGGCACCCAATCTATGTCAGGGGTGATTCCTCAGCACAGGGGCAGCATGCCAAACCTACTCCTGTAACCCACAAAGTTGTGGCCTGATTCAACCCATTACCAGTCTCCTGTGTTCATTCTCGTGGCCCTCCCTTCACCTGCCAAAGCCATTATGCACCTGTGACAGCAATTGGCTCTCAGCCTTTCAGGCTGAGATATCTCCTATTATTGATCTTTTCATTGAGGAATTGCACTTCTAAAGAACCCCAGGGCTCCTGGGAATTCACTTCGCAAACCACTGCTAAAAATATACTCAAAGGATTGCATTGTGTACAGTATATGAAAAGAAAGGTGGGCAAAAAGAATCAGTGTGCGCTCTGCAAAGTGTCATGCATGCACACTCATGCCCTAAATAAATGCACACACACACAGAAACTCTACTAAGCATTAAATTATACTATCCTGTCCTTAGAGGCACAATCAAACTGAAGTTAAACCTTTTGAAGTCCCATTGAATTCAACAAATCTAAGCACATGCTCGGTGAGACTGAAAAGTGCTTAACTTTGACTTTCCAGAAATATACAGTATAGCTTTAAGCAGCCAATCAGCTACCACTCCAATAGTGTTAGTCTTTTCATGCAGATAATAGATAACTCTCTAGTCTGCATCAAAATCCCACATAGTTATATAAATCTGATCACATCCTTGGGAGGGAGGAGGAAGAGAAGAAAAGAAAAGAAAATCACATTAAGAACACATGCCAGTAATTTAGCAATATTAGTACTTAAATTGCAGTTTTGACAGCAAGTTAAATGTTATATTAATAGAAAATTAGATTTTGCATTGAATTTTCTAGCACAGAGGTAGTATTGAGTGATGGTTTAATTTAATTTTAACAAGAATTTAAAATATGTTTTTTTTTTTTTTTAAATTTTTTATTGTGATACATTATACAATTCCATTTACACATAATTCACACATACACATATACACATCCAGTTACATTCATACAATTACAGTTACAATAATACAATTACAATACCTTATACCAATACATATACATATATCCAAATAATTTAACATCTTCCAAACTCATTTTCAATCAATTATATTTTTATTACATAAGTTGTTGTTGTTTTTTTTTTTTTTTAAATATATATATAAACTTGTTCTTCCTAGCCTTCCGCCTACCACGGTAAGACCAGATTGCCAAACAATATCGTTCTTTGACTTCCCTGTCAATCTCTTCATCAAAATATGTAAGAAAATTGATCATCATAAATAAAATTATGACACCGACCTCTTTTACTTTATTTCTTATATTTCTTGGTGGTTTAATCTTGTGTGCTTTTTTAATTCCTGTGTCGTTTTCCAGATAACAGGGGTTATTCCAAAGCTGTGTTAATACTGCATTTTTCCTTTAGGTATTGCATAAATCTGCTCCATTCTTCAGTGAACTTTTCTCTCGGGTTATCTTTTATCTTTTCTGAGAGATATGCAAGTTCTATGTATTCTAAAATTTTGTATAACCATTCCCTCCTGGATGGTATTATTGCACTTTTCCACTTAGCCCCAATTAAGATTTTTGCTGCAGTTGAGGCATATAAGAAAAAATTCCTCATTTTTCTCGGTATGTCTGGTATAGTTATGCCTATGAGGTAGGCCTCTGGAGTTTTGGGGAATTTGGTTCCAAAGATTTCTTCTATTTCTGAATGTATTTCATTCCAGAAATTTGCTATTTTACCACACTCCCACCAGATATGGTACCAGTTTCCAACTTCCTTACACCTCCAACAGATGTTGCTCACATTTTTAAACATTTTTGAGAGTTTATAAGGAATGAAATGCCATCTATAAAACATCTTTATCATATTCTCTCTAATTACATTACATGTTGTGAAACTCCAACTAGATCTCCATAGATTTTCCCATCTTACCATCATTATGTTGTGGCCTACATCCTGAGCCCAGTGCGTCATAGTGGACTTAACTTGCTCGTCCATTACTGTCCAGTCCAATAATAACTTATATGCTTTTGAAAGGGTTTTAGTTTTAGAATTTACTACTTCTAATTGAAATTTAGATGGCCCTTTTTCAAAACCTAATTTACTGTCCATTTTATACCTTTCAAAAAGTTGGTAATATGTAAACCAATCATTTACTGTGTCTTTTAGATTCTCATATGGTTTTAATTCTAATTTGTTATTTTTTTCCTCTAATAAGTCCTGATATGTCAACCAGCTGGACTTCGTATTTCCACGCCTTAATGCTTGAGCCTCCAGGGGGGAGTTCCACCATGGCATCCTTTGCTCTAAAAGATGTTTGTGTTTTTGCCAAACTTTCAGCAAAGAGCCTCTTATAATATGACTAGAGAAATCTTTATGTACTTTGTACTTTTCGTAGTTTAGGTAAGCATGCCAACCAAACCTTAGGTTGAAACCTTCAAGGTCCAACAATTCTGGGTTATCAAGCCTACACCAATCAGCAATCCATGTTAGACAGGCAGCGTCATAGTATAATATTATATCTGGCAGGGCCAGTCCTCCTCTTATCTTGATATCTATCATATTGAGGTGCTTTATTCGAGGACGCTGACCCTGCCATAAATATTTCGTTATGTGTCTCTGCCATTCTTTTATTTTATCTTCCCCCCCCAGTATCGGTATTGTCTGAAAAAGGAATAGGAGCTTTGGAAGCACCATCATTTTTATTGTAGCCACTCTTCCCAATAAAGACAATTTAAGTTTATTCCACTTTTCCATGTTGAGTTTTATTGTATTCCAGGTAGGTGTATAGTTATCTTGAAATAAATTTATATTCTTTGGACTGATCCATATCCCTAAATATTTGACTTTATGACATACCTTTAAGCCTGTGCTCTTTTCCAACAGTTCGACCTCTTTCTCTGACATGTTTTTTACTAATAGCTTCGTTTTTGCTTTATTCAGTTTAAAACCTGCCAGGCCTCCATATTCTTCGATTATTTCGATGGCTCGCACAATGCTTTTTTGAGGATCTTCTGTCGTCAGGATTAGGTCGTCCGCGAATGCTTTTATTTTGTACGATCTCTCTTGTTTTTTAATCCCTGTAATACCTGGATCTTCTCTAAGCTGGTTGTTTAATATCTCCATTACCATAATGAAGATTAGGGGGGAAAGTGGGCACCCCTGTCGTGTCCCCTTGCATATAGGAAGGCTTCCTGTTATTGTCCCATTTATTATAAGGTTGGCCCTTTGTTCCTTATAAATGGCATTAATTCCTTTACAAAATCTATCTCCCATTTCCATCTGCCTCATCAGTTCTAACATAAATGCCCAAGATATTTTATCGAATGCTTTTTCGGCATCCAAAAGCATTAATGCCGCTGGTTTGTTTATCTTATAATCTAAATATTCGATAATATTGATAATGTGCCTCACGTTGTTGTTTAGATGGCGCTTGGGTAAAAACCCTGTCTGGTCTTTATGAATTGTATCTTGAAGCACTATTTTAAGTCTTTGGGCTATTATGTCTGCAAATAATTTATAATCGGTGTTTAGAAGTGCGATAGGTCTGTAGTTTGCCATTGAAGTAGGGTCTGTATCTGGTTTAAGTATTAACGTTATGAAACTGTCTTTCCATGTGTTTGGTATCTCTCCAGTAAGCAGGATTTCATTAATTGTATTTTTTAATGGTAGAATTAGCTCTTCTTCTAGTTTTTTATAATAAAGGGCCGTGAGTCCATCAGGACCGGGTGATTTTCCTTGTTGTAATTTTTTAATGGCCTGTTGAATTTCCATGTCTGATACTAATAGGTTTAGACTGTCCAGTTTTTCCTTAGGTATCGCTTTTAATTTATTTTTATTAATATATGTGTTGATTTTTTCCCCTTCCTCCTCCTCCTTTTTATATAAGTCAGTATAATATTCTATAAAGCATTTATTTACTTTTGCTTGTTCAGTGATCCAATTCTCTCCTATTTTAATTCTATTTATGATTCGTTGATTTTTCTTTTCCTTCAGTTGCCAGGCCAGTAATCTACCTGGTTTGTTTCCATATTCAAAAAATCTTTGCTTTGTAGATTTAATTTTCCATTCTATCTCATCGTTTATTATCATCTCAAACTGAGTCTGTAGGAGCTTTATTTTATCTTTGATGGTCTCATTCTCTGGGTCATTAAATAATTCTCTTTCATGGCTTTTTATTTCTTCCCATAATTTTATTTTTTTCCCTTCTTTTATTTTCCTCTGATATGAATTCTGCTGTATGAAGAAGCCCCTAAGGACGGCTTTGCTTGCCTCCCAGACGGTCATAATGTTGACTTCATTGTTGTTGTTTATTTGGAAATATTCTTTTAATGTTTTTCTAGCCAGTGATAAGATCTTGTCATCCTTCAGTAGATTTTCATTCAGTTTCCATCTCCTACCCCCTATTTGCCTCCCTCTTATATCTAATTGAAGTAAATTATGATCAGATAAGATATTAGGATGTATTTCTGCCTTATGGATCTCCCCGAGTATGTCCTTTGATGTCCATATTGCATCTATTCTCCCGGCAGATTTCTTTGAATGTGAATAGAATGTATACTCTTTATCTGAAGGATGTTTGAATCTCCACGAATCGTATAGTCCCATAATATCCACCATTTGGAAAAATGTATTGGGTAGCCTACTTTGTTTGATGTCAGATCTTTTTTTGGATCTATCTACCTTGGGCTCCACTACCCCATTTAGGTCTCCCATCATAATAAGTCTCTCCCCTATATATTCATGTAGTTTTTCTTGCAATTCCTGATAAAATTCTTTCTTCTTTTCATTTGGAGCATATATTCCTATTAGAATCAGTCTTTCTCCCTTGAATTGAATTTCTACCATTAAAGTTCTTCCTTGGTCGTCTTTGTATATAAATTTTGGCTCAAGTCTTGGATGTATATACATTATCACTCCTCTTTTTTTCTTTTTATATGAGGCGATAAATTCTTGGCCCAGTTTTCTATTTATCAAGATTTTTTGATGATTTGGTAAAACATGTGTTTCCTGCAAACATATGATATCATTTTTTTGTTTTTCTAACACATGAAATATTTTATTCCTTTTTGTTTTTTCATTCAATCCATTTATATTCCAAGATACTATTTTCAGTTCCATCATTTATTTTTCACTTAATAATAATACTTATCATAAAATACATTTTAGTTGGATTCTTCTTCATCAACTAACTCTCCTACTTCCACATCTTGTTGGTTATTCTCTCCAAAATCCCCCTTATAAGTTCTCCGGAATCTTTCCATATCCGCCCCAGTCAAACATTTCTTTCTCATACCTTTGTAGAAAAAAGATATCCCCTCTGGGTACTCCCATTTATGTTTTATATCTTTTTTTTTTAATGCTTCCACCAGGGGTTTATATATTTCTCTTTTTTTTAATAGTCTATTCGGGATAAACTTATATATCGATATTTCTTTCCCCGCAATTTCCAGTTTTTTTCTATTACTAGTTTGTAAAATCCTATTTCTAACATCCATTGCTCTGAAGTTAATCAAACAATCTGATGGCCATTTATTCGCTTTTGCAATTTTTGAATTAGTTCTATACATGGATTCAATGCTAAGAGCTAGTTCTTGTTCCTGCATGTCCAACCAGTTTGCAAGTATAGGCACTATTTCCCCCTCTAGCTTCTCGTCTACTTCCTCTACTATACCTCTCAGACGCAAAGTTTTTTCTTTTCTTTGCATCTGTAATATGGCTAAAGAGTCTAGAATAGCTTCCTGTTCCGATCTTAAGCTTAGGACTTCTTTCTTGGTCTTATTTACCTCTTTTTTAACTTCTTTTCCTTCCCGAACCAGTTTTTTTGTGGTTTCCTCCGCGCTGTGCATCCTCCCTTTTAAATCCTGTACCGTTGTGTTCAATTCCATTTTTTTTTTTGCCAAATCCTCCACCTGTTTAGATAGGGATTCGGTTGCCTTCACATTCTGGTCTAATTTTTCCCCCATTTTTTGGAATTGTTCTTCATTTTTTTTGGTATTTTCTCCAATTTCTTGCTTTAATTCCTGCTTTAGATCTAATATATCTTTTCTTAAATTTAACATCAACTCCTTAATATCCATTGCGGAGTCGGAATCAATTATTGATCCTCTTCTGTTCTGAATCGGTACAGAATTTTTTTTGTTTGACATTGTAGTAGACCATTCGATTTAAATTAAGAGCACCTTTCTCTCTCCCACCCCAAAAAAAGAAAAAGAAAAGATAAGGGGAGGGGGAATGGGAAAAAAATAAAAAAGGAATATGTGTATTAAGCAGAAGCAAAAGAAAAAAAAAAGAAAGGAGAAAAAAAAGAGGAGAGAAAAAAAACGAAAGAGAAAGAAGAAGAGCAAAAGGAAAAAAGAGAAGAGAAACAGGGGGGGAAAGGGGAAGAGGGAGAAATAAAAGAAAAAGGGGAAAGGAAAAAAAAACAATTGGTGGGTGTGGGAAAGGTAGAGAAGGGGGAGGGTCTTATTAGGAAAGAGCACAGTGCCAGGGTTGCCAAATAACAATTTGCTCTATATCAATTCATGGACGCCATTTATCTGTTTTTCCAAGAAGTCTATATCGTCTCTTTGGTCATAAGCCTCCGACCCCACGGCAACAGTGAAAAGGCCTCTGTACGTCTATTAAATCAATCTTCAATATCTTTGATCCCGAGTCCTGTCTTCAATTAAATCGCTTGTTGGTCTGATTCTCCCACCGTTAGGGTCGTAGTTCTTCTTAATTATCCTCATTTAAGAGGTCCAGTTTATAACTTGCCGTCTCTCGCAAAACGGGCTGGATATGTCTCTCAATTTATATCTCAGTTCAGTGTCCCGATGTATGTCTCAGTATAGCTTTTATAGTCTTTGTAGTTTTGTTTGTCCCAATAGCCTCCCAAGTTGTAAGAGGCGCTAAGTGCTTTAAGTAGTACAGAATAGTAAAGTGTTCTAAGCAAGGCAAAGCACTTTAAGCACTTTAAGCTGTACCTGGCAGTGCAGAATGATAAAATGCACTAAGTATCGCAATACTGAGCCAGATTAGCCTCCAAAACAGTAGAGGACGCTGAAATGCATTGAATAATACAGAGTATTAAGGTGCTTTAAACAGGGCCAAATATTTTAAACAATACCCCGTAATACAGAGTGGTAAAGTGCATTGAATATCGCCACACTAAGTTGCGAAATTAGCCTCCAGAACAGAATGGTAAAGTGCACTAAATAGCACAGCATTGGGCGGCTGAATTGGCCTCCAAAGCAATAGAGGGCGCTAAAGTGCTTTAAATAAGGTGCACTAAGGTGCATTGAGTAATACAGAGTATTAAAGTTCTTTATATAGGCCCAGGTATTTTAAACTATACCCAGTAATACAGAATGGTAAAGTGCACTGAATATCACTGCACTGAGCAGCAAAATTAGCCCCCAGAGCAGAATGATAAAGTGCACTGAATATCGCGACACTGAGCTGCAAAGTTAATCTTCAGAACAGAATGGTAATGTGCACTAAATAACACATCATTGAGCAGCTAAATTAGCCTCCAAAGCAATAGAGGGCGCTAAAGTGCTTTAAATAATACAGAGCAATAAAGTGCTTTAAACAGGACAGAGCGTTTTAAGCTGTACCCAGCAATACAAAGTGGTGAAGTGCAATGGATATCTCAGCACTGAGCAGAAAAGTTGCAATAAAGTACATGGAGCTTTTTAAAAGTGCTTTAGTTCTGTTGTCCACCTTTATGGCTTGAACTTAAAAAGCCTTCTAATGTGATACTTCTCTTCCCGTCGCCATTTTGAACTTTTCGTGTCTTTCTACCCTTTGGTCTCAACACAGATAGCTTGTCCAAACATTTCGTCGTCTTAATGTCCCCTATCCCCCTGTCTTTGAGGGGGGGTCCTTTGGTCTTTATAATTTAATGAAGAGAGAGTCCTTTGCACTGTAAGTGCTAATTTCTTAAAATTTAACTAGTTCGCTGTTTGCGAAAGCTCCGATATGTCTCTCCCTTCCGGGATGCCTCTTTTCTCCCCAACTATTTGTGGGGCTCGTTATCGTCTTTTTGGAGCTTATTGTTTTAGGAAATCTGGTCTCGGTATCACCTCGGAATTGGGCTCGCTGCTGGCCGAGAGAAAAGCGCCGCTTTCAGGGGCTTACCGCTGCGTTGTCGGCTACCAGGCTCCTCCCGCCTCCGCGTTTCTGGAGCCCCTCGCGCCTCGCCGCTGCCTCTGCCCCCAAGCTGCCGCTTCTTGCTTCACCCCAGCGACACCCACCCTGGGGTATGGGGGGGACCCGGAGCCCTGCCCCCTCCTGATCTCCAGCCAGCTGCCGCGTCTACGGCTTCAAACTTGAAGCTCCGAAAACGCGCATCCGACGGTGGCGAAGACCAGACCGGAAGTCCAAGAATTTAAAATATGTTTTCTTGCTGTTGTAAATGAAAAATAAAGTGTGTGATACTGATGAAAGAAACAAGTTATGTTTCTACCGCAATAGAAGGAAAACAAAGAAATCATATAACGTATAATTCAGAAGTTATGGTATTAACAATTTCTCTCCAAACTCAGCATGGTGCCTAGCTAATCGTGTTGTGCTGTTTTTACAATCTGGTTTTTTTTAGATTTGTTTTTATTTGATTTAGTTCTATTATGGTTTAATTTCTTTTTAATTATTATTATTTATATATATTTTCACTTTCTATGTTTTATCTATGTGCTAATTATTGTAAGTCACCTTGAGTCCCAGTTCTGGAGAAAATGAGGGGTAATAATAATAATAATAATAATGTCCTCATTATAGATATATGTGGTAGAGAATGTATGTATGTCCACCATCCCCTCATACAGAATTCACACCTTAACTCTGCATAACAAGAGCAACAGCAAAGCGACATCAGTTAATTTGGAAAATAACTTTATTAGCTCTGGGTTAAATTCCTTCTTTCCATAAGGAGCGAAAAATTGTTTCCTAGTAAAATGATCTGCAATACCTCCATCTATCTTATTAGAGCTGGACTGTACTCTCAAAGGCTGCATTCCAGGAAACCTCTTTAGAACCATGGGGAAAAAATGGCCATGCCACCATTAACATCTACAACCCTCCCCACCCCATTCTGCTAGCAGTTTTTGACATACTGGACCCAACAGATTTTGGAAGCTTGCGATATCACCCTGGCAAGAGCGACTGTTGCTTCTCACAAAGGTAAAATGACAGTGGATCTGGAATTGTGAACCACTTTGCTTTTGCATCGATAGATTTCCCAAGGAGTTGCCCACATTCCTGAAACAAATTGTTAAGTTTTCTGGAAAATATTTTTGCTTCATTAAACCCCCCCCCCCCAATATGTTTTGCCCAAGAAGAAACCTGCATTTGAATTTCACAGTTGTTGAAACTTCAATAACAACTCTTAGTCAGCCCATCCTTTCGAATGAATGGAGAAAACAGTATCTCTGCTGTACCAAAAACCCCATCTATCTGATTTGTATACCATGTTTAAGAGTTAGATTGATTTATAGTATCATCTTCCCTTCTAAGGTATCCCTGGTTTTACTGGAATACAACCAAAGAATATTAAAGGGCCCTTGTATGCCAACATCCATCCATTTCTTTCTTTCTTTCTTTCTTTCTTTCTTTCTTTCTTTCTTTCTTTCTTTCTTTCTTTCTTTCTTTCTTTCTTTCGTCTTACACAGCAGTATCAAAACGAAGTCCATACATAGTTGTTTCAAAATTATTTAAGGCACCCAGAAGACAGAGAATGTGGCACCTACGATGTACAAAGACTAAATCTAGTGTAAGAGGAAAATTACTAATAGCACTATGGTCAAATTAGGTAAAATAAATCAAATATTATTGTCATTGTCAGATTATAATCACTATTATAACCTTCTATGTAAATCTGATTTCTTACTTCCTTTTTTCTTGTTAAACACTCTTGGAAACTGAAAACCTATTTTTATAAGTCTCCAAGGTTTAATAAAAACACATTTCTACAACTGGGTCATTAATATATTTACATTTTAACATTACATGCTAAAAATATCCTCCCTCTGACTCATTATAGGGATGCTAATAACACACTCCTATGATGAATCATGATGGGGTTTATATTTAATTATCCTATCATTTGTTTTTTTCCAGTCTACGGAATTGCCCTTTCCTTTCTTTTTTTAAGCCAAATTTCTAGGCTGATGACTTTAGAGCTTCATAATGGAAATATTTTAAAACACGGGAATTCACTTGCTTGAGTTATTTCATAGGCTTTAAATGCTTAGCTATGAAAACAACTGACCTCACTGGACAGAGTCCCTTGTAGACTTTCACAAGGGGTAAAAGGGCACACACAATGCTTTGGTAACCTTTGTCTAAAAAGTGCTAAGTGCCTGCTTTTGACAGGTTGGCAATGTGTTTCTCTAAGTGCTATTCAGGTACCAAAAGGTAATTTATCATCCCTGTGTCAATCACGACAAGCTACTGAGCAACATGCATGCAGCACACCCCAGGGCTCCGATGTTATCAAGATAAAGAGACATTCTATTAATCATAACACAACTGGAGGCAATGTGATCAATTTACACAAACTGAAGAACCGAAGCAATTCAGTTACGATGACTGGCTGCACTAACAGGAAAAATCCTTATGTCCAAGAAAATTAGGTTATCTTGCTGGATTCCACCAGAGGAAGCAGCATGATGAAATGGCATTGGGTCTGGAATCCAGTATAAAACTCAATTTTTTTGTAAGCGGACTATCTGCTCTCAAAAAGGCAACATTTAGCAGTTGCTGCCAAAAGTTTGGGAGATGTCTACTGAAGACTCTGATTGCAAGGTGGCTTTTAGCATGTTTTTTGGTGGCGGTGTTTAAGTATCTTGAAAAGCTCCTTCTCCAAGTTTCCTAAGCTCCTATTCCAGGCACAGGCAAACTCGGCCCTCCAGATGTTTTGAGACTACAATTCCCACCACTCCTGACCACTGGTCCTGTTAGCTAGGGATGATGGGAGTTGTAGCCCCCAAAAATCTGGAGGGCTGAGTTTGCCTATGCCTGTCATCTGTAATGCATAGGTATAATAACTTATTTTAACTGCCACTTAGGTAGTCCTTGTCTTCCAAGAATATGAAAATGTAAATATTTTTGGCAGATTCATATCACAACATCCTTAAAGAACCTGCACTGGTTGCCCATTTTCTAAAGAGCCCAATTTAAGGCACGCAAATACCTAAATGACTTGGACCCCAGATGTCTGATGAAGCACTGCTTTCCATATCAACCCTGATGGAGTACTGCTGTCCTGTGCGGCTTGATGATATATATGCTTTGTAGGAGTCCCCAAGTTGTGGAATGCCCTCCTATTCCTTGGTGCATTTTGTAACATAGTTGTAAACTTTGGATGAGTGGAGGTTTCCCCTTCTGCTGTTTTTAGATGTTTCACATACACTTATCTACAAACGTATCCCATGCTTTATCCTCCTATCAATTTAGTACCACTTGAAAATCTCAAAGTTGATGGCTTTATGCAGAAGAATTATTAAAAAAGGAAACAACTACTCCATTCTTTGTTGCTTCATTATATCTAACTTTATTGTATAGGTCTTCCTTCTAATCACAGAGTAGAAATCACAGAGTAGAAAGGTCCTCTCAGTGCTTCCAGAGGTACTCTGTTCCTTCTGTCAAAGTAACCTTCAAGATATCTCTCTGGATTCACATGCCTTAGGGGAAAGATATGGTTGGGTTGTTTGCGCCCACCCCCCTTGAAATAACGTCACACTGGCACTTATTTAAATTTAAGTTATTGGGCAAATTTTGGCCACAACTTTATTTAAATACAACCTTGTGAGCGGTAGTTGCTTAGGCATTGGCTCCAAACTATAACTGACTCCACCTTTCTGATTGGTAGCCTAAAAGGGTAAACCAAACGAGGGAGCAACATCGATGAAGACCAACTAAAGCTCACCCCGAGGTTCCTGTGGTCCTGGCATGGCCCTAGTCCCTCAAGCGGACTTCGGACGAGATCGAGGACCCCCAGATTTCTTTACCGGAATACCCTGTTCCTGGAGGGGCAGGTGATGGCCGCACCTCCCCCCCCCACATTTCAATGAGCCAATGCCTAACCGCTACCTTGCAAGTTGTGACGATCGCTAAGGGGTAGGCGAAAACCAAGTGCTATAGCAAATCTGCCAAATGGAAAAATTCCTACCCAGCCCCTGTTCCAAAACACAAGACCCAAACCAAAGCAAGGCCAAAGCAACACTGCCTAACACTAGGGAGGGTGGACACTTGTTCGGCAGAGTGCGACAAGAGCCCCCAATTGTCCCACGCTGCCACCTTTAATGACCCCTAGGATCACGCCACCCCAGCTGATTGGCCCAGACAGCCTGACATGATCCCAGAGATGGCCAGGGCTTGGGCTACACCCTTCTTAACCAATTTAACCCTTGGTGTGCCCTGAGAGCCCAAGCGCAACCAGGACCCTCAATTAGGAGGATCCCATATGCCTATATAATATAGAAGACATATCCACTCAAAATGATCAGGGTGGCGAAATCAAGCTCAGCGGCACAGATTCACCTTCTCAATTGACTGTGTAGTCCTTTACCAGTTTGCATTCATCCTCTAAACACTTGGTGTAAAAATGTATCCTAGAATTAGGTTTTGTTGTATTTTAACACTCATCCTAATCATTTATGGGAGTCTTTCTGCCAGTGTGATGAAATGGTTTGAGGGCAGGGTGGGATCTACACACATTTTTAAAAAAAGCTGTGAAAATCCTTTTTTGGAAAAAAAGTTATGAAAAATAAATAGAATTTTGCATACCTCACTGTTGCCATCTAGTGTCACATTTGTATATTGCACTTTACAACACATTTAAAACGTTTTATTTGCAGCTGTGTAGCTGACTCCTAAGACTAGGACCCTGGGGACAGGAGTTCAGATCCCCATTCATCCATGAAGCTTATTGGGTGACCAATCACTGTCTCTCAAACTAACCTACCTCACAGTGTTCTTTATGAGGATGAAATGGGAAGGGGGAGAACCTTGAAGGAAAGGTGGGATAGAAATGTAATAGCAAAATAAATAAAGTTTCTACAATGACATTGAAGATGCATTCCTATGCACACGGGGCCTAAAAAATACACAGACCATCAGAAACTTTACAATAAATATTTCAAAACAAAAATGCATTTCTCCCCTGCCTGTTTTGACAATAAAGCATTAAATATATTTTCATATTTAGATAACATTAATAAACAGTGTTCCACAACAGCTGTTCAAATTGACAAAACATCCATTTAATCTACAAATAACTAGTGTGTATCAACATCACGGGGGCGGGGGGAGGGAAATACAATGCTACTCCCCCCCAGTAAATAAATAGAAATTTGATTAAAGTAAAGATGAAGGGATTGCAATGTTTCATCTTTCTTTCTTTTAGGCTAACCCATTAAAAGTTCCTATTCTTAACATAAGTACTATTCAGACAAGTGTTAACAGGATAATATCATATTATAAAGACAGGGAGAATTACTCCTAAGGTTGGGGTTTAGAAGTAGAGGATTAGCTGCTTGAAACATCATGAGATTCTGTCAAGCAGCACCTCTGACAGCTTTGACTTAATGGATAAAGAATTGGAAACAGTTTCAGGTGGAAACTGAAACAACAACAACAACAACAACAACAACACACACACACACACACACACTCGGAAGCTGAACAACAGAGTTTCTATTAATAGAATAGCTATAAAAATAATGTAAGAGAATGAGTTATTATCTTCCATTAGGTGGGGAATGATGCCTTTCCCCACTAATATTTTAAGAAAAAGCAATTTGATGGAGAATCCATTTTTCAAAACAACGTTAGTCTGGAAGACGTAAACATAGCCCAACAAGCCCTCTTTGCTCCCCCTTTTTTGATAAACACTTGCTGCAAAACAGAAAGCACATAGCAGGGTTTGGGGAGGATGGGAAGAAAAAGGACCAGGTTATTTTTTAAGAGATGTGTATGTTAACAGCCAGTGTGGTGTAGTGGTTAAGAGCGGTGGACTTGTAATCTGGTGAACTGGGTTCGCGTCTCCGCTCCTCCACATGCTGCTGCTGGGTGACCTTGGGCTAGTCACACTTCTCTGAAGTCTCTCAGCTCCACTCACCTCACAGAGTGTTTGTTGTGGGGGAGGAAGGGGAAGGAGAAGGTTAGACGCTTTGAGACTCCTTCGGGTAGTGATAAAGTGGGATATCAAATCCAAACTCTTCTTCTTCTTCCTTAAATTCAGAACTGTTTACATAATCTCAGTATGCTGGTTTAAAATTCAACAGCTCAGCACCTAGTCAAACATCTGGCCATTGTGCAGCAATTGTCCCCATTCACATTTTGAAATTTTGAAAAGGATCAGAGTTTTACTCTTTCAATGTGTGTGTGAAAACAGATCTCAGTTAACTCTGTTTCAGAGAGTGACTGGTGCTCCTGCTGGAGGAAAGCAACCAAGTCACCTATCTTTTTGGACCCGTGGGCACATTTGGGATTTTGATAAAGTGTCCTGGGGTGTGACATAAAACAAAGCGGCTGTCACATCTAAAAAAACACACTAGACAGGGGCACAAAATGGTGAGAGCATTCCCCATCAGTGGGGTGAAAGGCATCTGCATCAACCAGCACCACACCCGCTCCTCTGTTCAGAATGATTTGGATAGTGAGTGTCCAATCCTGACATCCAATTAAATATGGGTGTGCACGTTCAGTGTAGGATAGGCTGACACAATACAGTCATTAACTGAGTAGGAGAAATGAACAGCAACTGTGGGTTTTTGAGTGGATATTTACTGAGAACATTGTGGGGTCCAATGCCGGGACCTCCTGATTTAATGCCTGGAAGACTCAATCATCTGTGTATGTTGGCGGGGTTATAAGACTCATGGGACATACGGCCATGAATGGTGAAATGTGATCACATAACATGAGATATGCTAGCTAGATTATTAAGGAAATGACTTAGCCTGGTCCCAGATGAGCACTATTGTTATGTATTGAAGTTCTCACCCTAGGCCACTAGGGGTGTTGTGTATATTGTTTCACTCTGCCCACCGTGACTGCAGTTCTCACTAAGGTCCACAACATGCAAATGAAGGATTGAGAATGCCGTTCACGGATTGGGTAGCTAGAGGGAGTTGTTACTGTTGCATGTTACTGAGTACTATACAAGCAGGCTGGCTGAGCCCTTCAGTCCAGTTCTGTTCTAGACTGAGAATAAAGAGAGCTGCTTGGAGAATCACTGTGTCGTCTGCAATGTCCACCCACTACTTAATAACTATGCTACTGTACTGGATGCTGGAATGCAAATATAATACACAATAACAATATATAAATTTTATATAAATATATAAATGGGATGCAAATATCTCGTTGGGTGGAGAAAGCAGCAGGATTATCAGGCACCATGGGACACTTGCAGCAGCATTCATTTCAGGTGTCAGGGTTGGGGCGGGAGGAAACAGACTCCTGTCCCTCACTTTGATCCAGGGGTAGGAGAGACTCAGAAAATGGGTAGCTTATGCAAAAGTCACACACCTGATTACAGCGCATTCCTATATGTGTTTACGCAGAAGAAAGTCTGGTGGAGTTCACCTGGAGGACTTACTCCTTTGCAACTGGACATATGACTGTGATGCATTTTTTTTTTCTTGGAGGAAAAAGTAGGAGAAGCTGTTGGCGCACCTGCTCTCCATGAGTCCATCTGGTCCTCTGCAGCAGTGGTGGCTATCTTTGCCAGAGGCACGGGCATTTTCTCCCGCAGCAGCTGTTCACAAAGCGGCCATTGCCAGAGCAAATGAAAAACAGCTTCTTGCAATTATAGCTGCACCTTCCGAGGATCAGAATAGGATTCTTGCAGCAGCTTCTCTTATCTTCTCTCCTGGCCAGTGTATCAGGTGGATAATAGTAAAAAGGCTAGGTTATCATCCTATGCATAGCTACATGGGAGTATGCTCTAATGCACCCAGTAGGGCTTATTTCCTGGTATACTTGCATAGGATCTGACTAGAAGCCTCTCATCTATGTGTCAAAATGCTGGCTTTACTGCAGCCCTCTATATAATCCAGTAACCTGCGGAAACACCTGCCATTCGTGACGGCATTTGAAGAATTTAGAGGAAGTATAGCCATATCTCTGATTTTTATTACTGAATGATTCCAGACTACTGGCAAATAGATGTAGGAAAAAAGCACTCAAAGCAAGAATACACTGCATCACCAAAAAAGATGGCAGCACTACATTCTCCCCTAAAGAAATAACTTCAGAATTTGCAGAATTCTACTCCAACCTATACACCTCCCGTAACCCACCCGAGAAGGAAACCAGAGAATTCCTAACAGAAATGAACATACCTACCCTAACTAGTGAGGAACAGGAACTCATGGACAGCCCTATCACCCCAGAGGAAATAGACACAACCCTCAAAAACTTAAAATCACACAAAGCCCCAGGCCCAGATGGCTTCACAGCAGAATTCTATAAGAAATTCAGAGAGCCCCTGATTCCCTACATGACACGCCTGTTTAATGACATCATAAAAGGAGGGCCCATCCCCAAAACCTGGACCCTCTCCAAAATAGTCTCCATCCCAAAACCACTAAAGGACAGCCTCAAAGTAGAATCCTACCGCCCAATCTCATTAATAAACCAAGACTACAAAATATTCACATCAATCTTGGCCAACCGCCTCAAAAAATTCCTATCCAAGCTAATAGCCCCAGACCAAACTGGCTTTGTCCCTGGTCGCAACATTACTGAATGATGAACCCAGGTTTCATCCCCACAGTAATCCAAAATCAAACAAGCTAAGCGAAAAACAAACATAGCCCCCAAGTGGTTACAAAAACAAATAATGGCTTAAGAAGAGAAATTACGGAAGCACCATTAATACAAAACGCAAATTTATTCCTTTGTGCTGGAAAAAAGAAAACCCACTGCTATGAGCTAAACAAATTAGCCACTGCACTGGGTTGCACAGAAATCATTAATGTAATTATGAATGCTGAATTTGTGAGCTAACAAAACAGGGCAGCTTCCCCATTCCAAATACTTCTGCACCTGATCCTCCTGTGCACACTGATTGTCCTGTTCATTACAATGGAGGGTGGAGAAATGCATGCTTTAACCACCTTACTGAATAGGGCCTTTTCTGCATGAATCCTGCACTTGATAAAGATGGCTGGATGAAGGCTTCTAAGCCAGCCTTCTGCAACCTAGTGGACTCCCTATACCAATCCACAAGAGCCTTGCAATAAAACAGACACTGCTGTTAGTAACGAGCCACATGTGACACCAAAGCAGGAAGCTTCTGAGCATATTCAGAGTGCCTTGCCAAAGGTAAAAAGAGTCATTTAGTTTCCTGCATTGTATAGGGCTGGGCCAGGCAACATTCCTTGCGCTTGCCACCCGGCCCAACCTTCCCTGCTGATGCGGTGGCGGCGGAGGGACCTAGCGCTGGGGGTGGGGGGCGACGACATTCCTTGCCCACTTTATTTAATCCTGCAATCGACCAGGATCACCCTGGCGATCTACCAGTTGATTGCAGCTGACTGGTTGAACATGTATGGTATAGATGAAGGAAACCTCTGGGCATACACAGAAGCTTTTTATCAATTGTTAGTCATACTCAGAGTAGAGCCACTGACATTAAAAGACAGGATAGCTCAATTGGTTAGAGCGTGGTGCTGATAATGCCAAGGTTGCAGGTTTGATCCCCGTGAGGGACAGCTGCATTTTCCTGCATTGCAGGGGGTTGGACCAGATGATCCTCAAGGTCTCTATGAGTCTATGACATGAGTAACTCAGGACCATTAATTTCAGTAGGTGCTCTCTGAGCATACATCAGTTGGACACAATGCAGAATGCCTTGCACCCACCGACCAAAAGGAGAAATATAGTCATGGAATTGCCTGCAGCTCAAGGGAAAGGCAGCTCTGAGCATAATTTACTGTACCTGCACAGCTTTTGCTACCAAACTACTGGTATATCAACACAATTCCAGGATTTTTTATTTTTTTGTAAGGAGTGCAGTGGATGTTGAAAGGGGAGGGAGCATACCTAGATCACCTTGCGGAGAAAAATGTAGCAATGGGATTGCTTGCATGGTACAAGAGAATGAAGCCTCTGGGCATACACCGAGTGCAATATAACTAGCTGAGCTTGCACAGTCTGTTCTACTGGGCTGCAGGTATTTCAGTAAATCTTCAGGGGAGGGGAAGCAATGTGTGTTGAAAGTGGAAGGAGCAAAGATGTAAGTTAGCCACAGTGGACATGCCCGCCTTGTGTACAGAGGTCAATGATTTTAAAAACAGCTCTTGCTGTCCGCACGGTGTGCAGTTGCGTGTGAAGACCCCCAAGACCTCCCAAAGAAAGACACAGTTGACCCCAATATTAGTTTAAGGTCATAGGCATAATTTTGGCCACAACTTTATTGATTACAGAATGTGAGTGGTTTGCTTAGGCACTGGTTCGACTAGCTGCACCTACACCTCCGGCAGGGCAGCACTGACAACTGGACACCGGCAGAAATCAGTAAGGGTAAACATACTGGGGGAGCGCTGGTCCTACCACAGACGCAACCTCACCCCAAAATGCTCCCAGGTGCTCTGGTATGGCCCTAACCCTGGAAGGGGATAGGAAAAAAGAATGGCAAGCACCTGGATTCCTTTAATGGAATACCCTATTGCACATTGGCAGGGGCAGGACAACCTCCCCTCCACCACACCTTCAACCAATGCCTAACCGCCAAACCTTACAAAGTTGTGACGATTTGCTATACGGCAGACGAAACCCAAGTGGCACCAGCCAATCCGCCAAATGGGAAAATTCCTACTGGGCCTCTGCCCCAAAAAGCAGACGACCCACGATGGCATAGCAAGGTCATAGCAAGACCCTAAATAAAGGGAGGGTGGGCGAGTGATCCAATGCATGAGGCGCTAAGAGGAAGCTCAACTCAACGTGCAGCGGCATAAATAGGTCCCCCGGCTGCAAATTCTCTCAACCCCATTGGCCAGAATTACCCCAGCAACCGAGGGACCCAATCGGGTTGTTGTGGCTATCCAAATGATACCACCCACACAAACAGTGAGGTTGGTTTTAGTGATCTCACAACACATGCCCTCCGTGATGAGCACACAATTTATAGACACTTGCAAAGTGCTTTTGGAGAACCCTAAACTACAGCAGTTCAATGGCTACAGTAATTCACAGTATATGAAAAAGTACCAGCTTTCTGTCCTCTCCACTTTCAGCAATGACACCACACACACACACACACACACACACACACACACACACACACTCATTTGTAGTAACAGCTTCCCCAAAAGTTTTTTATTGAAGCCTAGATTGTGCAAAACCTGAAGGATAAGCTATGAAAACTTTTCAAGGTACATCCTAACAGCTGATGCAGAGAACAGAACATGAGCTTAGCATAAACTCTTCTCTGTTTGAAACCTTACATAAGCTATGGTTTTCTGGCACAAAAATGTAGTCTTTTAATAATTCTTGGCTCCTGTAGAAAGGCTCTCATATCCTACTGTGAGAGATGCCAACAAAAGAATCTGGAGTGGCAGATAAAGTACTTTGCATATGGGTTCTCAAAGAACTTTAAATGTTGAGGAACAGAGCCAAGAGGTCAAGTGACTTTCAGAAGCAACACTGCAGGCAGGCAAGACACACAGGCATTGCCACATGGAGAGATATGAGTAGAAAGCAAGCTCCTAACATAATAACACATGTCCACCCTGTTTAACTACTTTCAAAATATTTATTTTCCAAGACAAATCTGGTTCTTAAAATTACTTTAGCTGGATCATGTACAAATTAAGTAAAAAAGTACTTTACTGAAATTATGCCTCATTGATTTCAACGGAACACAATTAAAGCATTAGGTCAACTCCCTCAATGAAATCAACTGTGCCTGGTTATGCTTTAACTTTAGCTTGATTGTTCCCATTAGTATTCAAACGTGCACCAATGTCGACCAAGACATCTTTTTAGTACCTAGAACCAGCCAAACTGCATGCACAGGAAACCCAATGTATTGAAGAGTTCCTTCATTTATTGCAATATCAGGTCCAGATCTACATATGCACCCCAATATACACACCAGGGCACATGAGAAACAACTTAGAGCTTTGGCTTGGCAGCACAATGTTTTCTGCCATAAAATCTAAAGCGACGTCTAGTCAATCCAAAAGTTTAGCATTGAAATTTGGAAATGAAATAAAGCAGCAAGGAAACAGAGATAACCATGCAAGCACAAACTCTCTTTGGTATTTATTCTGCCATTGACTGACTGTAGACCCCTTCCATCTTTATATTTATCTCCCTTACCTATTAAACCCAGGATATGTGTCAAAAGCTTATAGTTGCTTATCAATGTAGCTCTCCATGGAACAGAGCAAAACTACTCAAACTTCCCCAAATTTATGGCTTTCGGTACACAAATTCTAACTTGGCCTAGATAACAGTAAAGAAGAAAGAAGAAAAAAAAGAGGTAGTCCAGATATTATCATTCCAAGCAAAGGAAAACAAATTGTTCCGGCAAATTATTTCACACTAAGAATTTCCTACTCAAACCTATAGCAAAAAGTAAGGAAAACATATGCCATAGCTGATGCACCCATTCAAATGCAAATAAATGTATGAAAACCCACCATTTTGAGTGAATAGCATGCTAATTTTCAGTTCCCTTAAGGCAGGGAAGAAAAACAAACCAGTGACAAAATAATGCAAGTGCATTAAAGAAACAGTTTTTTTTCAGAATATATTTTGCGCCTTAAAGGTACTCAGGCAAGTAACAGGTAGAACTCATGTGTATAACACAAAATGTAATAATAGCACCACAGTTTATTTGAAATTTGTCTCTGTTGCTTACTTGTTCTTTGACTGATGCCAGAATGGCAGATGTGGTCTCTGTTTCAGATCCATCTCCGTTAGATGTATTCAGGACAGGGCTAAGGGAACTTGTCTTGTCAGAACACGATGGTTGGTCTGGAACAGGCATAGCTCCTGTAACACAGAAGCAAGGGATAATTACACATCTGGTTTTTATCAAGAATTCAAAGTGCATAGAAATAGATGACCTGGTTTCAAGAAAGGAACGTTTCTAAAGTTGCTTCTTTTTTTTTTTGGTTGATGGCCAAAATTGTTTTCTTTCATGGAACTTCCCCTTGTATTTTTTTCCACACACACCTTTTCTGTGTGTGTGTTCTGAGATCCAGTGCCGAGGGCCTTCTGTCAGTTCCCTCACTGAGAGAAGCAAAGCTACAGGGAACCAGGCAGAGGGCCTTCTCGGTAGTGGCGCCCGCCCTGTGGAATGCCCTCCCTTCAGAGGTCAAGGGAATAAACAACTACGTGACATTCAGAAAATACTTGAAGGCAGCCCTGTTTAGGGAAGTTTTTAATCTGTGATATTTTAAATGTATTTTAATATTTGATGGAAGCCGCCCAGAGTGGCTGGGGAGACCCAGCCAGATGGGCGGGGTACAAATAATAAATTATTAATTTTATTATTATTATTTTCAAGCATGGTGACTCTAAGATTTCCTTTTGCAAAATGCACAATACCAAAGGTGGCACATGTTGCCAAATACTTTGACTGGCCTCTATGTGCTCCACGAGGTGTTAAAAAACAACAACAACAAACACCTTCAAAGAATTCAGGCAAAGTACATACGGAAGTCATCCTACTTTATTCCCACAACCTTGTAAAACAGGTTAGTCTGAGAGACAGGGGCTACCCAGAGTGAGTTTCACAGCTGAGCATACATGTGTGTGAAGTCAGATCTGCAGAGTTCAAGCCTGACACACTGTTCACTACACCACATTGTCTTCCTATGGCTCAAGTTGCCTCTGTCCGAGAAAAGACATGTCCAATATCTCTGAGCGCAAGGAAGTAGTTGTGCAGTCCTTTCGATCCTAGCCTTACACATTTGCTGCTGTCACAAATTCAAAGTATTGTTGTGGGTTGGGGAGGGGAGGGGCAGAGAGGGCTGTATGCCAAGACCCTTCTAATTCCTGGATCCAGCAAGTGTTAAAAATCTAAGCAAGGATTCAATAGCCAGACAAGTCTCTTGGTAATGACCCTCTTAAGTATGGTAACAAAGGAAGTTTACTCTGTGCCAGATAGTAAATGGGTGAGGGGGGGGAGCCCTCCTTCAACTTGCTGGTAGTAAGAAAAGACAAAAGACAGAGCTGTCTTGTGTGTGTGTGTGTGTGTGTAACATAGAAGCTAGAAGAAGAAGGCTGAAGCCTGTGTGGTTTTTTGAAAAGAAAAAAAAATGAAACGTAGTACTTGCTCTTGGAGATTTTTTACAGTCCTTTGTCATGAAGGAGGGGGGGAAAGGCAGTGCCAAAGAAGTTAAGTCTCAAGTTGATGGTGTTAACACTTCTACAAGGATACTTCCATTATTACTTACTCCCCTTTGTACCCTAATGAATTATTCACCAGATCTGATTTCCAGTTTGTATACTAGGCATGAATTTCATATTTAGCTTTTTTTAAAAAAATACAAAAAATGAATAGTATTAAGAACTTTTACATCTAGAAAGTATTGCTGCTTTAATTTAGCAGAAGGTGCTGGTGTTAACACATATAAATCTAAATGGTTAGGTACCAAAATGCCTCATATGATAATTACCGGAGAGCTTACTTCAGGCTGCTTCTGCCTTTGGAAGTTAAGTAGGTTTGTTACCAGGCAGGCTAGACCCTTTGTGTGGCGGCACCTTGACTGCAGGATATCCTCAAGGACAGAATATTCTGAACAAACATCTTTGCGGTGCCAATGTTCTTTTTTACTAGGTACCAGGTTAACAGCCTTGTTTTTTTCTCCTGAGCCTTTGATAGTAAATAATGCAACCTGCTTCCCCGCTTTTTCTTGTTGCTTATTCATTGCTGATGTATCAGATGTAAAGCAGCCTCAAAAAACCATTGGTGGAATAATAAGGCTGAAACGTGGTTAAATAATGCTAACACAGAAAATGAACAGGTTCAAGTGTTCACTGGCATTTAGACGTTTCTTACTGTGTACTAGCAAATGGCCTGTCAGTATGATAACAAGCTGCAGTCAAGGAATCAGTAGGGGAGGCGTCTGTGCACTCCACAGATTCCTGTCAGCTTTTACACTAGGCATCTACTGTGCATATGCTTCCTATAGAAATAATACAAACTGTGTGCCCATGATTACAGGAAGGAGATACAACAGCAACTCTGAGATTGTGTAGTTAATGTAGCAACTCCTGTCTGCCTGTGCAAAGGTGACGTGTTCTCAACAGGGCATCTCCCCGCTGTTTCTATTATTTCTCATGTGACGAGTTGAGATTTCCCGTGCAATTCGGATATGAAGAACTCCTCTTCCAAAAGGGTCGTTGTCATCCCTGCCCCCACAGCCCTGCCAAACACACATTTGGCAATTGAAATGGCTGGGTCCTAGCAACCTTTAGCATTTAGTCATTCCTCCAGAATGCATTGGGGTAAGTGTAAGTTAGGAGCATAGGAAGGTGCCTTATACTGCCTCAGACCATCCAGACAAGCCAGGAGAGCATGATTAGAGTTCACAAACACATTCAAGCCAGGCAAAGCACTCAAAGAAGGGTGCCAAGCCAGCAAGGGGTCTGGCTCAGAAGGGTGTATAGCCCGAGAAAAATCCCAAGGGGATTTAAAGAGGCCTGTATTTGCCCCCCTTCCCGGCCTGAGGTTCTCCATCCCTCTGGCAGGGAAAGCAATAGCAGTAAAAAAAAAGAATAAGATGTATTTTCTTATAAAGGACTTTTTTTGGGGGGGAGAGTATTTTCTCCTAATTTTTGGGGTGTGTGTGTGTGGCATATTTCCATTTACTATTTCAAAGCACCACTTTCACCTGGAAAATCAAAATAGGATAGTGTTTGGTGCAACCAGTTGGAATGAAAGGCGCTACATTATAAAACTATAGCAGTACTGTAGGTTGCTTTAAAGTTTGCTCATATAAATTAGCAAATCAGAAGTTTCCATTGTGTTCGATCCAAATTTTCTGTTTCTCCTTCGGTTCACAGAAGTTATTTAGATCCAGTGGAAGCTCCTTTTCAGAGGGTTTATGCCATTTTCAGTAATTTCCTATTCCCTCGGAATTACCGCCCATGCCAGTGTTTCTCAAACTTTGGTCTCCAGCTGTTGTTAAGCTATGACTCTCATCATCCCTGACCATTGGTCTGGCTAGCTAGGGATGATGGTAGTTGCAGTACATCAACAGCTGGAGACCCAAGTTTGAGAAACACTAAATGCTGTTCCAGCGTGTGCTACAACCATCCAGAGCAGATTTGGGGTACCATGGGAGGCTGCAAGAGAAAGGAGGAAATAAAGGGGGGCCTCTATCTCCCTTACATCTGTAGGAACAGTAGGTATATAAAAATTTGTTTTACAGGAAAGACAAATGGGTGTTACTGTACACAGTGAAAATGTGGATGTCAATTTCAAGACATCAAGACATTTGATTTCCAAATATTTTTTACGTTGTGTGTTACCAGTTTTCTACAATAGCAACCATTGGAAATACTGTATTTTGCAAGAAAATGCATCTTTAAGCATGATGGGAGAAATGGAATAAGAAGGTAGATGAAGAGATACAATACACAGAACATGTAGGACCTGTTCTTAATTCATGCCTAAGGCATGAATTAAATCACGTGTTTACTGTGCACTGTATTGCATTTCAAGATTTTGATTCAAATTAGTTTAGCAGTAATTGATTTAAATGCTTGCTATCTAAGAAGAATTCATTACTGCTTCACTTTCAGAATACTCCCGTTGAATAATTTTTCATTGTTTAAGGAGATACCAAGGGATTTTTATTATTATTATTCTGCTTATTGTATTGTGATGGTTTAATTAAAGCTTTCTATTTGATATTCCTAATTCAGTGCAATTGCTTTTTGATGATTTGATATTTGCATAAATCAATATTGGCAGTTCCTTAAAATGCAGCGTTCGAAATTTGTGCACCTACAAATCAACCTGAATCTTATCATCTGGAATCAGAAATATAGTAACCATAGTGTTCATGAACTATCAAAACTGGGGCTTAATGTACAGATGGAAGGAGCCACAGTCAGGATCCAAGCATTGTGTAGGGTATATGATATTGACGTTCTCTCCCAACAAATGGCATCAACAAGGGTGAACAATGCCGTTTCAGTACCATGGCCAGGAATGGATCCAAGTAACCAGCTTCCTCCAAGCATGCCTGAAGCTGGACTACCACCACCTTCTCAAGCACCTTGCCTAGAAAGGGGATATTTGCCACTGGGCAGTAGTATTTTTTACTTCCTTTTCTGAAGGAATGACCACCGGGCATGAGGCACACCTCCGCCCCAAGGCACACCATGACCACCAGGTGTGAGGCACACCTTGCAGATAAGCCGTGGCTTAACAACGGGGCGTGAGGCACACCTCCACCCACAGGTGAGCCGCAGCTGTCTGAACGCCATGTCCTTTGTCTAACCTCTTACTCTCTCAGTGGTCTGCCGTGCCCCGTCTGTGACCTTTGCCGCCCTTTGCAGAGGCATGGCTCACTTTCCACTTGGTAGGAACATGACGTGGTGGAGCAGGTCTTGCAAATAACAGTGGAAACATATGTGTCAGCTCATGATGTAAAAGCGCTAAAGGTCAAACTGTTCCTAAACGTGTGCATATTCTTGCTAATAAAAAGAGCCTCCGCCGAGCTAGCGATCAGCTTGCTTATGCATAGCTCACCTGCACCAACTCCTAAGCGTGGTCTTAACTTCACTTTTCCTATTGAACAAACACATTATTGGAAATAAAAGCTTATTCCAAGGGCGCAGCAATAAAACTGCTAACACATTTGCAAAGCTAAACAGGGTCCGATATGGTTTAAAATTGGATGGGGAACCGTGCGTTGCTATTCCTGAATTGCAGGTGGTGGGACTAGCTGACCCTTGGGGGTACGCTTCCAACTCTACAATGCTACTATTCTATGAATAAGAAGCCAACTATTTTCAAAAGGTACTCAAATTGTCACAATCATATGGCACTTAAGGGTGTTACCTTCTTAGTAAACGGTTAGCATAAGGCAGAATTTATTCCAAATATGATGTAGTACAAATACAACGCAAGCTTGAAAATTATCAAATGAACACTAATGAACAGATTACTCTATAAAAGGAGAACCAAAGGGGGCGGGGACAGAATCAATACATTCTCATGCTACATACTTTTAATGCTTAAAAAAAAGGTGGCATAATGGAACGCAATCATGAATTCTGGAGCTTTGCCTAGAACCATGTCTACACAACTGCGCATCAAGCAGGACTCGCTACAATTTGGGGATGGAAATAAATTATTTACTATCTGCCACAACGAATAAAAGCTAGCCTCATGACTGCACAGTATTAGGCAGCTTCAGATGCTAAGTGCTTTCTGCACACTTGAAATTGAGAGCTTGGCCCCAAATGATAATCATACAGACCATCAGGGTGTTCCCTGTGTTGTGGGAAGCACTAAATGAAAGGCATAAGCTATTTTCTTTAAATAGTATATTTGATATAAAATGGAATCTTAGGTTGAGCTACGGGCTCTGTTTAAGCTTGTGCATGGTCCTTCCCATGCCTTTCTCTTTCCCAAGTCTTAATTTGTGGCATGAAGAAGGCTACTTATTTAACTTCTATTGGGTCACTTCCGCTAGAATGTGCCTTAACAGTTATACTGGTTGTAGTCTCCAAAAGTTTTCATATACAACAGCATACATTTTAAAGGAAGAAAGCCTATGCATGAGAGGCTGGCATGAAGCGAGGTAGTGTAAAATGGTATTCAAATACTCAGCTGATAGGCTAGTAAACATATTATAATCAACATTCATTAACAATATTGGTTGATATGAGGTAACTAGTGATGGATCTTTGGGGTCTCCTTGGGAATTACCATTATGTTTGCTTCGATAAATATTTATCCCAAGGTGGCTTGCATTGCAGGTGAAAACAGAAACCAATTAAACAATTAAAAAACAATAAAACAGTGTAATCAAATCTGAATTCGAACAGCACAGTAGAATTTTTCAATTCTAGTGTTTTAAGATACAAGCAATTCCCCATGTGCGTGGGGATTGGATTCCGAGGCACTGCACACATTGGTGGGATGTCAGCGGTTGTGCGTGCCTTGAACGTGCGCCAGTGGGGAGTTGTCTGTTCATCTTCCTTGCAATGCTCAAAAAAATATTCTTTAAAAATGTCTCAGTGAATAAGGTAACAGTCCTATATACAAGAAGGTAGCATAAGGCAAGCTGGCGTAATTTTATGCTGGGTCCAAACCCTGTTGAGGAGCAAGACTACAGCTGGCTGTGCAGCCCCATGCCTATCAGAAACAGAACAAGCCTTGAAAGTAAAGTGTGACTTATGCCACCCTTTTTGCCAGGTCACATGATTGAGTTGAAGAGAGTTAGGATCCAGCTTAAGTCCCTACTTACTGGTCTCCCCACCTTCCTGCCCCTGCAACCCCCCCCCCCTTTGCAACTTACACTGAACTCAGTTCAGCCAGCTTCAGCTCAATCAGAAAAGCCCCAACTGAGCCAGGATGAGCAAATTACGCCACTGTCTCTTCAGCTGAGCCATGTTTGCAGACTTAATGCTGACTGAGCCAGGAACCTCTCGGAGATCCACAGCACCCTAAGTTGCTTATCTCAGCAGAACTTGTTGTAGGATTGCACCCTAAAAACGTCTTAACCTGACACCTAAAAGGCAACAAACTGCCTTGGGGAGCTAGTATCGCAACTGGGAGGTCATAGATAAATAGTCCAATATTTGGTTATCCTGCTTGATAAACTGGTCGTGGTGGACCTAGGACATCAGGGAAAGTTCTTAATGTTTGAGAAGTTTAGTATAGTAGAAGCTACCCAAGTCCCAAGCCACAAAGGGCTTCTAAAGGTTAAAACCAGCACTTTGAACAGAGCACGAAAACAAAACTGGTTAACTAGTGTAGATCTCTTAAAATTGGCAAGATATGTTCTTAGCAAGCCATTCCAATTAAAATCCTGGCAGCTTTATTCGGAGTAATTGTACAATCTTCAAGTGCAGCCCCACATACAACACATTAAAGGTAAAGGGACCCCTGACTGTTAGGTCCAGTTGTGTCCAACTTTGGGGTTGTAGCGCTCATCTCGCGTTACTGGCTGAGGGAGCCGGCGTACAGCTTCCGGGTCATGTGGCCAGCATGACTAAGCCGCTTCTGGTGAACCAGAGCAGTGCACGGAAACGCCGTTTACCTTCCCGCCGGAGCGGTACCTATTTATATACTTGGACTTTGATGTGCTTTCGAACTGCTAGGTGGGCAAGAGCTGGGACCGAGCAATGGGAGCTCACCCCATCGCGGGGATTTGAACCGCCGACCTTCTGATCATCAAATCCTAGGCTCTGTAGTTTGACCCACAGCGCCACCCGCATCCGTATGCAACACATTACAGTAAACCAAATAAGATGTTATCACAGCACAGGTCACAGTTGCCAGATTATCCCTGTCCGAGAGAGGACACAATTGGCAATTTTACATCAGATATATCAAAATTCCACCAAGTTGTATCTACCAACAATAGCACAATTCACGCTAGTAGGACTAACTAATCTGTTTATAAAAGTAGTGCATTCAAACTTTATAATGGTGAAATGCTGAAAAGGCAAGAGGAGTAAAACTACCTTCATTTCTCTCTCCTTGCTTTGGATCACAAGCTTTTTCAGAGCGTTTTAGTCAGTGAGGCATGCATAAACCATAGCTGTCAACTCCCCCCCCCCTTTTAAGGGAAATTCCCTTATTCCAAATAGGATTCCTCGCAAGAAAAGGGAAAAGTTGACAGCTATGGCATAAACATTAACAGCAAAGGAATGCCTGTCTAGTTTAGCATAACTTTAAAACTGGCCACAGCTGCCATCTGTGTAGCTGTAGTATACAAACACACACACACACACACCACTAAAAGTACAGGGATTGGCTTAGTAATGCTATTTGTAAGAGAACATCTGGGATCTGCTAAAGCAAGTTTCAAAAATAGGCTCATGATTACATCTGTCGGGTTCTATTTATAATTCATCTTAGGTGGCCTTTTACAGTCGCTTTCAGCCTTAATAAGGCCATCCCAAAGATGCCCATTGTTACCCAAATAATAGTGGATTCCTATACATTTCTACTCAGAAGGAAGCTCCACTGAGTTCAATGTCACTTACTGCTCAAGAAGTCTGTATACTATAAGATTATATCCTAATTTGGGAAAATAAACAGCTATAGGGGTAGTTTTGACCTAGAGACTCAACAGTGTCTGACTATCCTGTTACATAGCATAGGTGGCTGAGAGGACTTCACTATTTTGTTAAATAAATTCAGTTTGATTAAAGAGAACAATGTTACCATCTTGACACTGATGCTGGCAGTCTGCTTATTTTACCTTCTCCTACTACAAACTCCTGCAGCCAAAGCACATTTGAGCCCTGGTCTGGTTAATTTTTGCCATGCCAGGAAATAGGGGTTACGCACACCACAGTTTTTAAATATAGCATCATCAGGTTATATGTCACTTTACAGATAAATACAAAAGAAACAGGGGGTTTCATATACTGGTTTGTTTCATTTTAACTAGCCAGAGTTTCCCAAGTTTGGATGCAATGGGGAATTGTTGTTAAATGTTATTTCTTTTTATTTTGAGGTCTCCCTCCTTTTTTTACAATCAAATGGTATCAAATGGTATATAATTTTTGTGAATTAATTAAAATTAGCTGCAGTCCTACCTTGGTTTTCGAACAGCTTAGTTCTCGAACGTTTTGGCTCCCAAACGCCGCAAACCCGGAAGTGACTGTTCTGGTTTGTGAACTATTTTTGGAAGCCGAACATCCGACGGGGCTTCTGTGGCTTCCAATTGGCTGCAGGAGCTTCCTGCAGCCAATCAGAAGTCACGCTTTGGTTTCCAAACGTTTTGGAAGTCACACGGACTTTCAGAAGGGATTCCATTTGACTTTCAAGGTACGACTGTACTGTAATTGAAAAGTTTAAAATTGCAACTTTCCATCTTTCCTTCTCAGAGTCAAAAGGAAGAAGAGGGAATACATGGGTCTGAGGGTTCATGCAAGCTCAGTTCTTTTAATGGCAAAACATGGTTTGCTGTTATGTGTGAGCCAGTATGCCATGCATTAAAATATTTAGAAAGGTCAAAAAAAGATACAAATTATCTTCTAAAATGTTTGCATTTGCAGAAAATGCCAATTAGCTGAATTGGTTTTTTATGGTTTGTTTTAAAACATGCCATTTTATTTATACATGTTTGAATGGTTTCTTTTTCTTTTTTCTTTTTAAAGGAAAGGAACAAGCATACTGAAGAGAAAACTAGACAACCAGAAAACAGCCACTAGCATTTTAACAAGTATTCTAAGGAGTCCTTCAAAGAAAAAGTAAAAGAGAGGGTGACATATGGTTGAAGGCCATTTCTGCTTCAGCTTTTAAATGAGTAATAAACTAAAATCTGTTCACCTCCATCTATTGCAATGCAGCAACAGTCAAGAGCAATGATTTCCTTACTCAAGTGAATTGCCCCTTAAGCATGCAATACTTTCCCAAAGCATTGGGTGTGGGCTCCCCCAGCAACACCAATATAACTCCCATTTACTTTAATGTAAAATATTATATATCAATCATACTTTGAATATGTAAAGGACACAACAAGAAGAGATTTTGTCAAGGACATTGAATTTATTGTAGATTGTGAGTTCGACTGAGTGTAGAGTAAGCAGCTGTAGAAATCTGATAAAGAGTTGCCACTGCCAATTTGACCCTGCTGTTTGTTGTTGTTGTTTTTGCGTATGTCTGTCTCGAGAGACGGTGTGTATTGTGATGTGCGTGGTAAGTTTGTGCATGCATGTACACAAACTTTTGGCCACACCCACCACTGAAGTGTGGCTCCCACACATCTGGAGGTGAAGTAAAACCACTGCGTTAGAAGCCCAGAAGTGACCTCCCCATGATGTAAGCCAGGGCTGTGTATATGGAAGTCCTGGGCTGCCCAGACAACAAGACCACCCTCGTTGGTGTGGCCCAAAGGAAAGCTGAGCACCAGCTTGGCTGCAGGAGTTGCCACAAGGAGGAGTACAAAGTGCCACCCAACCATCTTAGGATTTGTGTAGGGTTTATTCCTTAGCCACAAGACAGTGCAGTTTTGGGGTCTTCCCTCTCTTAGATGGGCTCCCTTCCCTGGTTAACAAGCCCCATCTGCCCCTCACTTCCCTCTACAACATGTGCAGAAACCGCCTTCCTGAGCCACTATTGGTTTTGTCCACTCAGTCTGCAGGAGCCTGACTTCTCATGCAGGGGAAGTCCATAACTCACTGAGAGTTAGAGACACATCCACTGTTTTAGCTGGCCAGTTGAAGTCACTCACAGGGTGTGGCCGCTATCGCATGCTGCCAGCTCCTAGGAGCCACAGGTAAGAGCCGAGTGCAGGGTGGGGAACAAAGATGGACAATGTCTTCCCAAAAAAGCACACTGGAAAAGAAGGAGGGAACAACAAACAGAGGTTTGCTCTGTTAACAATTAAAAAAGAGAGAGAAGGAAGTTCCATGCACAGCAGTCATAAACACCCTACCTCCAAACAAATTTATGCCCCATCCCATCCCTTCCTTTGCTTTAGCCCAAAAGGTCTCCCAGAAATGCCCCACTCAAAATCAAACCCCAAAACAAAATGAAAGGAGAATAGCCCCAGCTTGGAATGCCCCTGCAGTGATTTCCAAGTGTCACCTTTTGAAGACTCCTGCCTATCTATTTGTTCTCTCTTGCATTGCAGAGGTCTACTTAGGTCACCGTAAGTAGCAGGTCAGTACTGCTGGCACATGATAGCATATACTGCATCAGAAGGTGTGCAGGAGAAATCCCTTGATGGTATGCTGATGTTGTTAGGTCTTGAGGGTGTTCCTTGAGTAAATAGGCTGAGCTTTGTATTTCTGTGCTGTCATCCAGCTTGAGAGATATGGGGATTGATCTGAGTACATATTGCTCCTAACTGGATCAGAGAAAATATATCTTTTGTCCCCTCTTATTGGAAAGCACAACAACAACAAAAATCAAAGCGTTTCCCCTAATTTTACTAAGGCTTACTAATTAACTGGCGTTTTCTTTTAGAAAAGCTATTTCTCAGCATAACTCTGAAACCTAATCAGATTTCATGAAAATGTCAAACTGCTGCCTCAAGCAATGTTCTGAAAATTAAACTTGCGTGGCATTTATTTCATAAAGTGGATTACTATGTTTAATGAATTTTGTTTTTGCATATTAAAATTAAAATTAGAATATTTTACATTTACGGCATAATATATTTGCAAACCATATCAATTTTTTATTGTTGCTTCCTAAAAACCAGCAGCGTGCTCAACAGCTTCAGCTCCATTGCAATGTGTGCTGGCCAGTTACAATTTTATTTTTAATGACATTTAAGAAAAAATAACTAACTGTGTTTAAGGGGGCAATCCTCTGCAGTTTAAGCTGGCATAAAGGAAGCCAATGCAAGATAAGTCACCTAAAGTTATGCCACACCCTCTGCCTAATCTGGCAGAAGGGAGACCTTTAAATTTTGGGTTGACATTGGGTTGCCAGGGCATATGACCAAGCTGAACAGGCTTAGGATCTGGCCCCCTGTACTGTTCCGCACCCATCAAGTCACAGAATGCCCCCCTTTTTTCAATTGCTGGTCAAGGAATATATTTTTCTCTTTATTTACTTATTACTTGCAAATGCTGAATATAGATAAATAACAACAATCAAGACCCCCAACTTACCACCCATGACACCAAATCTCCCCTTTCCCCTTCTTAGAGAAACCAGCTGAACACACCCCTTGGCAAAAATTCTCAGAGGCTTAATACGCTAAGAAGTGGGGTAGACAGTGGCATCTCCTTCCCATTGGGGATGGTGGGTAGGGCAGCTCACGGCAGGTCTGGTCACAAAAGCCAGAGCCAGGTGGTTATAGGAGGTGGAGACAATGTTGTTGTTCTCTCACTCCATCCTCTCCCCTTGCAGAGATGCACAACTCACAATTCATTGATATTCACACATCGTGATAATGCATCACCCCTGGTGAGAACCTTCAGAAATGCAACCTTCAGTAACAGTTAACACCGGTAGCCCAATCCAAAGCAAGTTTAATAAGGAATGTTAAGAATGGTCCATTTTGGAATTACACTGGCCTTGGTCCATCAAGCTTTGGCTCAGTCCCAGAACAGGCTCCAACAATTTAAAACTGATAATAAAAAAAACAGTTAAAAGAGATTACATTTATAACAAAAGGGCAGGCCCTGAAAACACACACTTCAGGTGTCAAAGGGGTAAATTCCACAACTTAAGGGCTGTCACAGAGAATGCCACCCCCCCCCTCAGAGGCGGAATTAGCAAGAGGAACCCCTCTGCTGATCTTAACAACCAAAGCAACAAAACAAATCAAGCAAGTATATGAGATAATATTGACAATCTAGAAAATCCCTAACAGCCTTTTGAGTAATAGATTTTTTCTTCATTGGTGTGCTTAGGAGGCAGGTGTAAAAAAAATAATCAAAGATAAATTTGTTAATTGAGGCCGGGCATCCCCAAACTTGGGCCTCCAGATGATTTGGGACTACAATTCCCATCATCCTTGACCACTGGTCATGTTAGCTAGGGATGATGGGAGTTGTAGTCCCAAAACATCTGGAGGGCCATGTTTGGGGATGCCTGATTGAGGCGGTTTAATGGTGGGGGTTTTTTGGGGAAATTTTTGTTTGGCTTGCCATTTAAATTTCTCACTCTATACAAGTCCGCTTACCTTTCCGGTATGCAGAGTCACACAAAAATTGATCACCAAAAGCAACTGCTCCACATTAAGGAGTACAAAACAAGCGAACAAATAAATTACAGAAGCAGCCTTTTTCTTTACAGTCATTCGTGTATTTGGCAGAAGCAACATATCCTTCCAATATGTCAGTGTTAGAGGCCGGCATTGCCTCCTGTCACCAGGATCCGATGGGAGCCAAGGCTGTCCTGGGAATTCGGATCCAAGCCTGCCTGCAAAAATGGCCAATGGCAGGCAGGCTTGGAGACAGGGCCCTCCTTGGGGCCAGTCCTGATGGAGTAGGTAGGCTTCCCTCAGGTCCACTCCCAGGATATTTAATGCAAACTTCCCTAGCCCCAGCACTTGGTGTTTCCTTGTTGGATCTCTCTCCCACCCACACCTTCTGTTATGCTATGTCTGGTACCTTTGACCTTACCAGTCATTGTTGGTTGCTGTATTTGGGGCTGGGTAAAAATTTGCCCTCCAAGAAATTGGCTCCAACCTGGTGGTTTTGCCTACCTCATAGCAATCGTCACAACTTTGGGCACTGGGTAAACCTTCGTCTTGGATGGAAGGGATGTTGTAGTCTCTTGCCTGCCCCTCCAGATGTAGGGTATCCCATTAAAGGGATCCAGGAGGAGCTGCTTCTGTCCATATGCCCATAGCACTCCTCAAAGCCGCGGTCCCCGCGGGGGTCCCCCTATTTGCTGTAAGTCATAGGAATCCCATGCTGCCAAGTTGGCATCACTTCTGGCAGGCGGGCTCGAAGTAAATGGTTGCCTATGCGAAATCTCTTACATTTGTAGTCAAGACTTGTGGCTTGATCTGATCCCATTTAAACTGTGTTGTGTCCTTTTTTACAGTCCAACTGGAGAGGTGGTGGAATGCAGGTTGATATACTGCATGATATCTGCAAGGAGGCATTTATGACCAACTGCAGTTTTCTGGAGTTGCTTTAAATAATCAGAAGATCTATATGCGAACTGGAAAGGTGCAGGACAGGAAAGCACATACAGGGGAAATTCACATCAAATCATCTTGGAAAAATTAACAAATCACAAAAAGATGAAGGCTGTAAAATTCGTAAATGTAAAAATGGTTTGGCGGCATTGGTAGAGAACAAGGAGCACAGCTACCGTTCTGCAAGAAATGTTTATAAAGAGATTTGAATTCTTTTGCTAGTAAAATTGTAGCTCCTGCTTCTAGCAACTGCAGGTACTCAGTAATTGGTATTCCACTAAATAATTCACTAATTAGATTCAACGCATTTGACTTCTGCTAAACAAAAATACAATGTAATTTAGTAGTAATTATTGTTGAAGCCTCTGCTGGGGCTCCTTCTGCTTTTTATTAATGAACACATTTCTGAGAAGCATGCCTATAATTCACAAATTTGAGAAAGGTTTGTATCCCTCAGCTACTTACATGACCAGCTATGCAAAGTATATCTTAACTAAAGGTATTAAGTATCAAATGTATGAAACTTCAGCAAAACATCAAAACAAACAGAAAGGAAGTCCAGAAACTCCAAGATAACACTGATTAAAAAAAAAAACATTTGAGCAAATGTTGTCTATGCTGCCTGTGTTTCTAATTTAATGTCAAAACAATAAGAAGCTTTTCTACTTTTGCAAGAAGTTAGCTGAGAAGTCATGTAAATACAATCCAGCACTATTTAATTTTTTAAAAAGTCTTTTATCTTTTAAAATGGAAAACCCCCCCAAAATTTCCCCACTTACCCTAAGTAATCTCAGCTGTGTAGGTGAAGTATTGTAAGGCTTATTTTACATCAGAGGAGCTATACTTAGGCTAAGGCACCTGCAGCCAGCATCTGCCCCTCTAACATCACAGAAGTCTTACTACAGATGGGTTTTTTTTCCTTGTGGCTTTTGCAAAATGTAATAATTTCACACACACACACACACAGAGAGAGAGAGAGAGAGAGAGAGAGAGAGAGAGAGAGTGTGTTTCACTCTGACATCATTGCAGATAACAAATGGCATTAAGAAAAACAAAGCAAATGTAGGATAAAGAAAGCAAATATGGAAAAAAAACAAGGCAAGTTTGCAAGACCGTCAGGAGGGTTCATGACCTTAGCTAGTATAACTTTGGTTTGAACTATAAGCAAATACAGAGGTCACAGTTTTTCACAATAAAGGCACAGCACAGAGCTTGGAAATAATGCACTTACATACAAACCAGAGGCTATATGCTGATAATGACAGATCAATCCTACTCAGTTCTGCAAATGTGTAGCCAGTCTCTTTATAACTGCAGAACATTTCTGTTGAGCACACATTAAATTCTTTATGAGGGTTCTCATTCATAAGTTTTACAAGAACACTGCTGGGACCCCAGTCAGTTCTTTTTATAGGTTGTCTTATCAGCTAAACTATTTGTGCCCAATCTATCCAAGGATTATTTAGTAAAGTGCAAGTGTTTTTAATTATAAAATATAGGGCTGTGGTATAAATAACTTCCTACCAGCACAATAAACACTGGGAAGAGGGACTGATAGTTTAAAAACTCTATGATGGAAATAGGAGTCTCCTAACAACTCTCAGCACCTTCAACAAACTACAGTTCCCAGGATTCTTTGGGAGAAACCACAATAGTTTAAAGTGGCATAATACTATTTTAAACATATAGTGCTGATTGGACCTTTATATGTCTGTATTGTTTTTATGCCTGGAATTGTTTTAAATTGTTTAGATATGGAGCAGTTTTTAATTGTTTTTAACACTTGTTTTATTGCTGCAACTGATTTGTTTTATAATTGTATATTTTATTGCTGTAACCTGCCCTGGGACCTTGTTATGTGAAAAAGTTAATAAAATAGAACAAGTACACCAAAGCTATTAGCCAGATTTTGCTGTATCAGAGAAACTGACACAGAGCATAGGAACAGCTTGGAACTGTTTAGCTTCAGATAATTCTGATGAAACTTTTTTTTTTTTTTTAATGTAATGAACCTCCAAGTTCACACTCAATCCTTCAAGAAAACTGGGCCTAGTTTAAAAGGACTGCTTGCCTGTAGGCTGAGCACAGCAGTTCAAACAGACCATACAAAGGTGACAACTTGTTTTCTGTTGATGGTAGAGGTGGAAAGTGTTCACAGGCTTTGTTGTTTGTGAGATTGCTGTTATACCAGTTGCACCTAAGTGTCGTTAAACACTTATTAAAACCATCTGAAAGGGCATGAAGTTGAAGTAAACACTAGTTAATAGTTTGCTGTGGACCACTTCCTACTCATGTTTGGCGGTGTGTGTTTATGAAACATGATCCCTAGCTTAGTGTTACATCCAAGCCAGGGATCATGGTTTGTTACATTCCAAAACAAAAAACGAACAGTAAGCAAACCCTAGCTATGGACCATGGTTTCTTGGGAGTGAAACAAACCACAATGTCCAGTTTGGAGATAAAAGTTAAACCAGGGATTAAGACCCATTTCCTCCCAGCGTGCATGAGGAGAAGCGATGTGGGTGCAACTCATGGCCTACCATGATGTGTGATCACAGCCACTGTATACATATAAAAATGTCATGTAATAAGGCCGTAAGAATGCTTCTATTACGACTTGCTCTATAATCTCTGTTGCTAATTGGTTCTCTCCTACAAAGGCAAGTTTTTATGGCACATTTTATTGCTTTATTATTTCATTTTAAGCATCTTATTTTGCATTTTTATGCTGCGTTTTATGCCTTCTGTTATAGGCAGCTCACACAAATTTAGTAAATAAAATTTACTAAATAACTACTTCAGGTAGTTGCTACAGGTTGGCCCCAAGGTTGCTTGCTAACCATGGCATGGAGCACCACAGCCCTGAAGGCAGGCTTGGGACTACACACCAAAGCTGTCAACTTTTCCCTTTTTTTAAAAGGGAAATTCCCTTATTCCGAATAGGATTCCTCACAAGAAAAGGAAAAATTTGGCAGCTATGCTACACACTTCCTTTTTAAAAGGGCTGCCGTACCTCTGGGTTCTCGTGTACATATCCAGGAATTGGGCAGGAAAATGGTGCCTGGGCGGATTTTCTGCAAATGTATGGCACGTTTTAAAACCAACTTACATTTTGGGGGGAGATGTGTTGGGAATTCCATTCCTCCCGTGCTGCAGATGTGTGGGATTGTTATACATCACATGTCTGTTTACATTCCAGCACTGATTGTTGGAATCTTGTGAGTGGAAATTGAGATATGCTATTCCATTCTGTATAGCTATTGCTTTTGCAGTTCTCTCTCCGAGGAAGAAAGACAGAGAGAGAAGCCATGTTTTCTTTGTTATGTTACGTTAGATTTTGTGCGCAATAAATGAGGCTTAGGTGTTACACCTCAAAGCTCAGCTTCTGTTTGGACTCTGCTAGTCGTGTGCTCATGTCCTTGGATATGGGTCACATCGGTGTGACAGGATACTAGAGTGATGAATCCCGGGTGACGCTGCATGGGGGGGGGGACGCACCGGCCTCACCGATATCACCCAACAAGATGTCCCCCAAAAAGGTTCAAGCAAAAAAGCACCACCACTTACCTCCCCCCCAAAAGCTTAACCTTAACTCCCTCATAACTACCCATACCTACCTGTGACCAATTATCAGCACACAGTAAGCAAAAAAGCCAGCAAATCAAATAAGCTGCTAAACAAAAAATTCCTACTTGGCCCCCCGGAAAGGTGACTACCCACTGCCTACACTGCCAGTAGAGTAGGAAGCCCAATGAGTGAAGAGGCCAGGGGAGGGGTGGGGGCCCCACGTCAGCCCTGCTCTCTCCCGAATGTTGGCACAATGTGCATCTGCACATGGAAGTCTATTGCCAGGCCCTTCCATTCCCTGAGTGGCTGCAAAAGCTGCTCACGGCTGCAGCTGCTTTGGGCACAGTACTCTGCAAACTGCTGCCCCAAGCAACTATTTCAGTTTTCGCTTTTCTCAAACCCTCACACAATGTTGAACCTATGTATGTGGGTGGTGCTGTGGTCTAAACCACAGAGCCTAGGGCTTGCCGATCAGAAGGTCGGCGGTTTGAATCCCCGCAACGGGGTTAGCTCCCATTGCTCGGTTCCTGCTCCTGCCAACCTAGCAGTTCAAAAGCACGCCAAAGTGCAAGTAGATAAACAGGTACCACTCCAGCGGGAAGGTAAACGGTGTTTCCATGCGCTGCTCTGGTTCGCCAGAAGTGGCTTAGTCATGCTGACCACATGACCCAGAAGCTGTACGCCGGCTCCCTCGGCCAGTAAAGTGAGATGAGCGCCGCAACCCTAGAGTCATCCGCAACTGGACCTTATGGTCAGGAGTCCCTTTACCTTTACCTTTAGTATGCACAACTATCATGCAGTAGATGTAGAAAGCAAGCCAAAGGCCAAATGAAATGTTAATAACCAGCAAAACCCCCCAAGATTTAGTGAGCCAGTATAGCAAGTTTACATCGCTTCCATGAAAGGGATTCTCTGCAACAGCATGAAGTGCTACGGTATGCCAACAAAAATAATTAATATTGCAAAGGCTTTACACACAGCATGCACAGACACCGCATAATAGGTTTTGAAAATGGTTCAGCATACATACTGGCATGCAGCTCAGATTCATTCTCACTTCTCTTATTCAGCATTGTTTCTGAGTTAACTTGAAAGGTGTAGGTGGGCAAACCGGAAATATCACACAATATAATGTTGCCTCCTGAGAAAACATCTAGATTTTGGCATCTACATAGTCTTTAATGCAGCAGCCACATCTTTATATAAGCACAGACTGAAGGCATTTCTAAATAAGGTGTTGCCAACCTGGCACCCATGGCACAATGCCCTTGGATGAACTGTAACTCCCAGATTCCCAGCTTTCACTTAAGTAAACCTCTCGCATTCTTAGAACCTGAGATATGAGGCAAAGGGTACAAACTGTGGGATATTCAGCCTCATAGAACCAATATACTTGTCTAATTAATGCACAAAGTGGTTAAGACCATGGAGTAAGCTTTCCTGAGTTAGCTAGGTCACTTCCCCCACCTTGGGAGGAATGGTTATCAAGCCAGAAGAAGAAGAAGAAGAAGAAGAAGAAGAAGAAGAAGAAGAAGTAGAGTTTGGATTTGATATCCTGCTTTTCACTACCCAAAGGAAGAAGAAGAAGAAGAGTTTGGATTTGATATCCCGCTTTTCACTACCCGAAGGAGTCTTAAAACGGCTAACATTCTCCTTTCCCTTCCTCCCCCACAACAAACACTCTGTGAGGTGAGTGGGGCTGAGAGACTTCAAAGAAGTGTTACTAGCCCAAGGTCACCCAGCAGCTGCAAGTGGAGGAGCGGAGACGCGAACCCGCTTCCCCAGATTATGAGTCTACCACTCTTAACCACTACACCACACTGGCTGGTATTAACTCTTCCCATTCCACCACGTGAACCCTACCAGTAAAGAAGTCTAAGCTGGATGTTCCAAGTTTAGACCACATGGCTTAAGCAAGCCATCTTTGTGTTTCTATACAAAAAATTTGGAAACATTTACCACTTTGGAACTTAAGTTATACTGCCTGCATTTTCTTACTGTGGTATACGTAGGAAAACACATGACTCTTACCTTCAAAGAGTTTGTAAGTAAACTATTTTTAACTTACAAAACACGTGGTCACCCCCTGCTTTAAAGATAAATGAGAACAAGGTTTGGCCCTAATTAATTATATGGAATAATAATAATAATAATAATAATAATAATAATAATAATAGAAATAAAGCAATGGATTCCCCCCCCCACATCAGATCACTGGCTATGACAACTCACCACTTGAAGACCAATGCCCTAACACATGTATACTGTCTGTGCCAAATTAACGTGTAATTGTACGATGCAAAGATTAACTAGCCTGTGGAGACACTCCACTTCTGCAAATCTTAGCTTGTTTATAATAATTGCCAATTATACCAGCAAAAAATGCCAGAATTCAGAATACACAATCTCTATTATGTATGAATAACATCAGTTTGGAGACAAGTTACTCCCTTTCAAATGAGATTCAAAAGGAAGCAAAATAGTTCACATAGCATCGTATTATAAGAGAAAATAGTTGCTTTTAGAAAACTTCAAGGATAGGAAAAAATGCTCACACTAGGATAAAATGAATTCCTACGCATATTTTTCTGTGAAGTTCGAAAGAGGGAGAAGTTCAATTTAGTTCTAGTTTAAAGACAAATTTATCAAATCTGAACTTTCCAAAACATTATAAGAACTGAAATGCAGGCAACCTTTTAAAAATTGCTCTTATCTGAATTTTGTAATGCAGTTTTCTAACCAATGTTTACCCCAAAAAGCACATATAAGATGAAATGTACATAAAATGAGTATATTAGTGAAAACAACATACACAGATGCACTGGGAGAAATTACTTGCAAAAGTAAGTGTGTGTGTGTGTGTGTGTGTGTGTGTGTATCAAACAAAATGTGTTTGTTAGGGGAAATTTTCACTAAAATGCTGAATAACTGCAAACTATTGAAATCTCTTCAAGAATTCTCATTCCAGAATAAAGCACGTATACACCAAAATAAAGATAACTATGGTCTGGCAGTTAGTACATATGATTTTAAGCGTATAAATCAAGGTGGCTATACAGATTATTCTGAAAGTTGAATGGAGCTGTAATTGCACTTCCCTATGAAAACAGATCCAATCAGGCAGCTGCAATTATTATCATAATCTTCTAGGTTAGTAAATTTGTTTTAGCTGCAAGCAGCACATCATAGAAATCCTATAGTATTTTTCTGCTAACTGGAGGGACAATAAATGGGAGCATCATACATGGCATTTACCTTAAGCTTCCATTTTAACTTACCTTTAAAAAGCTATTATAATATCTATGTGGCCTGCAAAATAACCACATTCCAGTTTGACTCTTCACAACTCTAGAACTCAAAAACACTTGGAAGCAGTCATGTACAGGGTATTCATCAAATATTAATTGCATTGGCGTGCCATTAGTAATTTTATGGTGCACAATTCCTGTCTCTCTAAAAATTATGCACCAGTCATTAAAAATTGGATCGTGAACACAGCCAATATAACCCCATGTGCTTCTCCTGAAATTATTACCCAGTGAGATCTAAAGTAAAACATTAACCTGTGATTCACATACAATATGTACTTATGATATAGGAAACATCTTATTTCAATGATTTTCCAGGGTTCTAGGAGCACTTTTCATGACAGTCTGCTACAGAACTCCTGCTGTTGTTGGCATATGTCTGTCTCGAGACACCTCTGGGGGTGATGACAAGCTGCTGGGTAATCACAGCGCCTGCTGTGGCTGCAGAGATCAGTACCTCATAACTGCTGCCTCTCTCACTGCTTTGCTGCATTAGTATCACTGAAGTGAACTCCCTGGGGCACAGGTCTGAGCAGTGTGTATGGAGGTCTTGGGCTGCCCAGAAGAAAATACCCCTCTCTTGGCCTCACCAGTGTGGTCCTAAGGAAAGCAGAGCAATACATTTGGCACCAGCTTGGCTGCAGGAGTTGCCAGGAGGAGGCTACAAGACACCACCCAAGAGTCTTAGAGACTCCACTCCAGATTTGTGTAGAGTTTACTCCTTAGACTTTTCTTCTCCTGAAGATTTCCCACAAGGCAGAACACCTGCACAATGCAGAGAGAACTCAGGGACATGTTTCAAGGTGCACACTCAGTACATATACTAGTGAAGTCTATTGCTTCTCCTCAGCACGCAAGGGTATGATCAGTACGTTTTTTCTAATAATTTCATCTATACAAAGGTTTCCTTGGACTACAACTCCCATCGTCCTTAGCTAGCAGGAACCACAGCTAGGGATGATGGGAACTGTAGTCCAAAAACAGTTGGAGACCCATGTTTGGGAAACCCTTGAAGAATATCTGTGCACAACAGTTCCTCCCTCTCTGCCTTTTAAACTGGGGAGGGTGGTAATTGTTTTTTGTTTGCTACTATGCTACGTATTTTTGTGTTTTTATATTGTAAACTGCCCTGTGATCCTCGGATGAAGGGTAGTACAGAAATTTAATAAATAACAATAGTAATAATGTTCTAATCCTGCCACTTAATCACAGACGCCCACACAGCTGCAGGAAGAGAAGAAGTGTTTGTGTCCCTTCAAGTTTTAAATTCACCAGCTGATATGTGGCTAAGGTCACAATGGGAAGATGTGAGCAGAGGGGGCTGATTTATGCACAGTGTTTGGATATAATCAGTGTGGTACCGAATAAGCTATTCTGGCTGTCAAAGTTTATTTTTAATTTTTTGTTGAAGAACTGCTAACACTTTTCTTTGATGACTAACAGAGATGGGTGGTGAAATAACACACACACACAAACACACACACACAATAATAAAACAACAACATAAGTAGCTTTGTGAGCAGACCAGCTGAGAATCAGCAGGCAAGGGTGCCAATACTGTACAATCATACAAATGATACTAATAATTCCAGGGTCATGACCTGATCCCCCCACATCTAATATCATATTTAGTTATCCGTATCATTTATACATTTATACAGGCCATATTTATGCAACATAAATAAAATGCAGTATTAAAATACCATTATCACAAAACAACAAATGATAGCATAAACATTTCCAAAAGAAATAATTAAAATTTGTTTTACAGTGTGACTAATGACCATTAAAAAATGCCAGAGAAATCACCCTGGGGAGGGTGTTCCATGGCTGGCTTGTTACCAACAAGAAGACCTCCTTCCTGGTCACACTTCACTTGGGGCCAACTCCCTGCTGAGTTGTACAACACTGAGACTAAGCTGCTGCTTCTGCCGTCGCCTAGACTGGTGTATTGCCAGGGAAGCAGCCAGTAGATGGTGCTCCTGTTTTCAATGTAGCTGAAGCTTCTATAACCATAGAAGCTACAGTTTTATCACAGCTGTAGGCTGTGAGAAAGAAGGGAGCAACCTTGCTCAGAGCCAACTGCGGAGGTAAAGGAGGAACAAAAGAGGAGGCCGACCTTGCCCTGAGCCACGCCATGCACTGACTTCAAAGTGTGAACTTTGAGGTGCCCTTAGAAGTAGATGGGGAAAGGGGATGACAACATGAATACCTGGCATCCAGCAATCCAGCACGGTTCTGTTTGAACTGCCCAGGTAAAGTGCCAAGCATATTTTGGCTTGAGGAAGAGGGGTGTCATCACCAGTTTCTGGAATCTCCCTGGCAGAAATGACGTAGCTGAGCTAGCTTCACAACTTTATCTTTAAGTATTCTTTTATATCCTTTCGTTATTTTTACTTTGTATATAGCACCTGTTGCTGCTTCTTTGCTTATTAAAATAGTAAAATAGTAGTTAATAAAGCTTGCTTCTGCTGCCTACAAGTTTGTTGCCCTCCATTTACTGAGATCCAAAGAACCTTCCTCTGCTTGGTGGTTACCATGGTCAGGTGACCACTGGGGGGGCAGTACTTGTTGTTGTTCAGTCGTTGAGTCATGTCCGACTCTTCGTGACCCCATGGACCAGAGCACGCCAGGCACCCCTATCCTCCACTGCCTCCCGCAGTTTGGCCAAACTCATGCTAGTCGCTTCGAGAACACTGTCCAACCATCTCATCCTCTGTCGTCCCCTTCTCCTTGTGCCCTCCATCTTTCCCAACATCAGGGTCTTTTCCAGGGAGTCTTCTGAAAAGTAGGCTGGTGGGGGCTGGCTAATGGCAGGGTGAGGTGGTGTGCCGTTTGCCCTAATGGGCTAGCCTTCACTGGGTAACTTCTGACTGCTCAAGTTCAACTTGCAGGACATATCAAGCTTTAACAAAGCAGCTGAAATGTAACATGAAGCTTTAGAAATGTAAACAGCCTTGCAAAGAAGTGCCATGACTTAAAATTGAAGTAGAAACCCAATTGGAGAACCTGAAAGTTTCCATTCATTGGTCAAAGCAAGGATCTGTCGATTATCCTGGTGCTCCAGCAGGGAACACCATTGTTGCTGCTCTGAATAAAAACCCAAGAGCTGTGCTCACCTGTGTCCCTCCCTGCTCCACTACACTTCTATTCCACATGTAGCTTGTGTGAAAACAATATTCGTTAAGGATTTAAAACATAGGGGATAGAATTGTTTTAAGAATGTAGTTTATGGTACCAAAAGGGTTAAGTACCTCCCCTCCTACTGCTTTCCCATTCTTAACAGTCTTCTCCAAAGGCTGCTTTTCTAAAAGACAGAGAGTGTGCCACATACCCACTTCAGTTGGTCCATTAGATAAACTGTTTTCTACATTTCTGTAGCAAATCAAATCCAGGGAGGAAAAGCTTGGCTATAGAGACAAAACAACATATTTCAAGGTTTCTCAGGACCAACAGCAACACTTCTTTCTGGGCTGACATCTGTGTCCTTGGAAGGATGCCAAGAGAGTAGATTAGATTATTCTGGTTTAATGAAGCAAAAGGCTTTCCTAGAGAGTGTAATTGTTATAGGCCAATCTTGATCTTCAGGGCTCCAGCAAAAGATCTTTCGTGTGTTCCACTTGTTCAGTGTTTCGTCTGCTGTGACGCCATGCTTTCAACCTGTGCTGTCATTTTTTTTACTTTGCAGGGGGGATCATAAATGTAAACTGTTCTTGCCCTCTACCTATTGTCGGACATCTCTAATGAACTGAAAATGCAGCCTAGATTAGTCTTAAGGGATGTGCTACACCAGAGTTAGGTAACCTTTTGGAGGTCACATCTTATTATTATTTATTCAATTTAAATATCACCCAATATCATCTGAAGGTAGCCCTGTTTTTTAATGGTTGTTGTTTTACTGTATTTGTAGTATTTTGTTGGGAGCTGCCCAGAATGGCTCGGGCAACCCAGTCAGATGGGCAGCATATAAAAATATAATTATCATCTCATCATCATCATCATCTCAGGGCGGTATACAATATACAATGACCAAATCCAGATACAATCCCATTTACAGTCATCTACCCATCAACACACTCTTCAATTCTCCCCTGTTCTCACTGACATTTCATTTTTCTCTTCTGGTCTTTGTCTCCCTCATCATCCATTAATTGTCTCTCACACAAACCCACCCATTCACTTTTACAGTATTTCACTTCCTGCATGTATTGGCATTTCCCTTTTAAGAAAGCTGCAAGTTTATCTTCTCTTCTGGGTTCCCAGCAGATGTTTTAGGATGTGTTGCAAGGCTGCCAAGGAGAGAAGATGCGAAAGACTGGTGAGGAACCAGAGGTAGATTTAGGGGAGCCCGACCAGTTCAATTGCACTTGGTGTGGAGCCTCAGGGGCACCGCAACTATGACAGAATGGAGTGCGAGAGATGGGGGATGCCGAATTTTGGTGTTGCACGGGGTTCTGCTGAAATTTGAGACCTCAAGGTCCGCTGCTGCAGGAACCCTGCAGGGTGATGGTGGATTTGGGTCAAGGGTCTTCCAGGCACCTTTTGTTATATGCTTTATATAAAATTTGGCATGGAAATTCTGACAGTGTACAGTTCCTTCCACTTAGAAAATGACTATATTTGTCAGGCGTCGAGAGTCCTCCCCTCCCTTCGGTAACTTCAAACGAGCAGTTTATATTTATAGTCCTTTTTATTCAGTCATCTCTGGTTGCAAGCAAAAATCCACATCCCTCCACAAGGAGAGCAGTTGGTTACAGTGGTACCTCATGTTATGTACCGCCCCCCTTATGAATGTTTCGGGTTATGTGCTCCACTAACCCGGAGGTAGATGTCCCTTGCTGCAAATTTTGCCCCGGGATGCAAGCGGAAGTCACGCTCCAGCGGCGTGGTAGCAGCAGGAGGCACCATTAGCGAAAGCGCGCCTCATGTACGAGCGGTTTCTGGTTATCAATGGACCTCTGGAATGGATTAAGTATGTAACATGAGGTACCAGTGTACTCTAAATCCTCCCCCTTCCATCTCCAACATTCTAGGCGCCAACAGGAAGTCCCTCCTCCTCTCTGCATTCTTTGTTCTCTAATACGGACTGACCTCCTAGTCCTGGGGGAGGGAGGGTCTTCCACACTCTCTAATGATGTCTCTGCTGGTTGTTCCCTCCCTCCTGGTTATCTGTTCATTATCCTGTAGTTAGGCAACTCTTGTCTAATCTGCTCTGTGTCTTTGTCTCTCCCTGCTTCTGAAACTGCTGGAGACAAGGGGGGGGGGCAAATCTCCCCCCTCCAGCTCCTCATCAGAGAGAAGCTGTTCTGTCTGAGAATGCATCCCCCAATCCTCTGATCCAGACCATTCCCTGACAATATTACTCCAAACGTCATGAAATACACCTTTGAGGATACACAACTGAGGAACATATTCTGACTTCTGCTTCCCACCCACCCACCCACCCACTCTTCTGTAGAGAGGTTTGTCATCAGATAAAAGTCACAACCGGTTAAGGAATATTCATTTAGCTTACTGAAAGGTACATAAGTGCTATCTGTAGGAGATCACTTGTTCCATTAGACTGAACTGGGGGGGGGGAGGGGGATACGACAATACCACAAGGCCTACGCAAGTACTAGGCCTTTTTATCACAAAAGCATCTTGTGTCTTAACAACCTTGAAGCAGATGTTCAACACGGAACCAGGTTTTAACTTAAACCGTTCTGCATTTCACTGGAAATAAGAATGGAATGGCCAACAGGTGCACGTAACTGGCCTTCTGTGGTGTTTTAGCATTAAATGAGGAAAAATACATGTCCTGACTTGGGAGGAACGCTAGTGTTCTCCACTGGTTGTAGCTTCTACCAGCTTATCTGTATATCTTTAGAAGTCAAAATATGAGTGAGTGAGTAAGAGAGAGAGTATCAGAGATGTTAATCTCCAAGGAGAAATATAACTGTCAATGATAACTGGCAACTGGTATAGGAAGAATTGTATCCTCAAATTATCTGGCTGATTCTTTTTTTTTTAAGGCTGGATTCTATTTCTGATTCTCTTTACAAAACAGTTAGGTATTTTAAATTTTAAAATCTTTATAAAACTGTGGCCCTCAAAGGTCAGTGCTCTACACCCTAGATCTGCACCCTAGATGGCTGCCTAATGATAGCACAAGCCCCAGCTACAAAGCTTCTTTTCCAGGCTGTCTGGAGTACTGAACTGAAGCACACCTGACAAGGGTTAGGAATATGCTGCAACATTCTGTTGCAGGCCCCACTTATAAATCCAAAATGTCAAAACTTGCAGAGTACATTCTGTGCACTATCCCCCTGCTGGCCATGTAGGAAATATTTGACTAGAACAAACACCACAATGGAATTAATATTTCTATATTATAAATGTTGCCGGTATAAGTACTTTGCAGTAACATGCCACAAAAAAAAAAAGAATTACAATGTTCCAATGTAAGGGAAGCAGATTGAAAATGAGAATAAAATTCCTGATGCTGATAAAACAGCTGTTTGGAGAAATCAACACACAAAGCGCTCTCTCTCTCTCTCTCTCTCTCTCTCTCTTGCTCTCTGTTACTCAGAGAGAGACATTAAAAAGTCTATATAGGATAAAGGGCTATCACAGCTAGATTGCAAGCATAAATCCCACTTTCCTAATATGTTGATAGAAATATATCCCTGTTTCAATTCCCTCATATTGATTTGATGAGCCTATTATAACTGTAATTGAGTAACAACAAATCAGAATTTCAGATAGTAACAGGAAAAAACGGCTGCGTGTGCTTTGTATAAAAAGTTGTTTCATTCAAGAAGTCCCATTTATTGGTGGTAAGTATCTCATTTTTTCTATTCAACACTGTCTTGGATGAATGGACACACCTTTATCAAGCCTACCCAGATATCAATAATGCTGTTGGTGTTTTGGGTTTATTGCTGGCTTTATTTTTTGGATGTTTTAATTGCTTTTAGTAATAATTTCATTGTTTTATTCTTTTTGTAAACCACTTTGAGGTGTAGGGTTTTTGTTTTTTGTTTTTTTGTTTTGCAATCAAGTTGTATGTAAAGGATCCCCAGGCATGCACTGCCAGATGGTGGAGATGTCAGCTGCCATCCTGGAACCTGGGCATCTTCACTTGTTTGCAAGTGGTCGATAGCCAGGTGCAAAATGCGCCTGGCGAATTTTGAACGCTGCTTGTCAGCTACTGCCAAAATAAGCACATATAACAGGTGTAGATGACAACAGAAGCCTCTCCATCAGAGCAGTAAAGAGCAGACAAACTAAAAACTCTGTAGTCAATTCAACTAAAAAGTGGAAAAACACACAGAGAGAGACCAGATATCTAGCTTAAACTGCTGGCTCCAAAATTCACCCTCCACTAGCTGACATGCATAAGCCAGGACAGGTGATGGACAGTCATGTTTGCCTGTTCCCCTGCCAATCCCACTCTCTACTTCTACATGCAGAACTTCCCCCCAAGATGCCCACTGCATAGCCTAAACTAAGCCTACATTACTTGGCACTCAGCAATCCAACCACAACCCACCGGTAGCATCCTGCTCTGCTGCTGTCAGCGACTGGAAAAACAAAACAAAAAAAGGAATATTGCACATCTGTGTACCATATGAGACTGGTGGGTACACTTGACTTCCAAGTTGTGCTGACTGGACTGTTTTCTAAGTGGTGACCGGTGATGCTGTCCAGTGGTGCAAATTGTTGGCACAGTGGCAGTCAAAGAGAAAAAGGAGGGCATTCCCTTCCTGGTCTCTTTTGAGAACCATCTGGTCAGCTACCACCAAGTGATGCACTTGTTGTTTAGTCGTTTAGTCGTGTCTGACTCTTCGTGACCCCATGGACCAGAGCATGCCAGGCACTCCTGTCTTCCACTGCCTCCCACAGTTTGGTCAGAGTCTTCTCTTCTCATGAGGTGGCCAAAGTATTGGATGGAGCACACACACACATATACAAAACCATGGAGTTAACACAAAAAGTATATTGATGCCACTAAACAAAGTAGTAAAAAGCGGATAATTTTTCCTGCAGTATGCTTCAGCAGGATTTGGTTTCATAGAACTGTGGAGTTGGGAGGAACCCTGAGGATCATCTAGTCCAACCCCCTGAAATGCAGGAATATGCAGCTGTCCGTACGAAGATTGAACCTGCAACATTGGCATTATCAGCACCATGTTCTACCATAACCAGCTGAGCTATCCATTTGTATAGAGGGAATATCACATTTAATCTATTACATCTGCAGGCTATCCTCTCAGCATGCAGTTTCTCAAGCACAGGTAATGTTTACAGCAAGAAAAGTAAAACAGCCTTTCTTAGCTTTTCATTCTGAAGGCACCAGACACTTTTCAAGATCATTTTAGTTCTGTAACGCTTGTTTCTTCCTTAGATTGTCAAAAACTAAAGCTTAATTATTTGTTATGCTTGTTTTAGTAGAAGTGACACTGAAACGTTAAAATATTAATTTATAAAACTTCTGTTACAATAGAAAGAAAACAAGTTAATCATTCTAGCTGGTATTATTAATGACAACATACTCCATTATCTAAGCTACAAATTGCATTTCAGGTACCTTCAATTTAAATTGTGTTGCCTCACAGTGCACTTGTGCTCGCTGTGATACATTCATGATTAAAATTCCTTTACGACCTGCCTTCATGGCACAAAAGAGGATGGGCTGCATCATCCCATTCCCAGATGCATCTTTAAGGAGCCATTTGAACCATCATCTTCTTGGAATGTTTGCAACAATCCTCACAGAAACCTAATGCATGTTTGCCTGTTCCTATGTATAAAGTGAAACAGTAAATTCAAAGACTTTACAGAGACAAGTCAATTGGGCAGCACATTTGCAAAGCTAAGCAGGGTCTGGCATGGTTTCAAATTGGATGGGGAACCATGTGTTGAGATTCCTGGATTGCAGGTGGTGGGACTAGCTGATTCTACAAAATAGAATCATGATTTAAACTGTCCAAATAGTCACTGAAATAAGGCCTGAACCATGCACGGGGGGAAATTCATGTATGAGTTTCATGCATGGAAAAAAAACCTCTTTTCAACGTGGTTGTTACTTGCTGGATAAGAAGCCACTGATATAACAATCTCATTGCTGATACTGCATTATCTGGCTATGTGTTCCCATTCTGGATGAATGGTCATTTTAGTATTTTGTTTAGTACTACAGATTTATACACACTTTTACATGCAAACAGGTACACACTTTGATTAAACCGCTAAGCCAAAACTGATGCTGAAAGGCTGTATATCAATAGTGATGGGCTATTCACTGTGAGAAGCAAAGTTACAGAGAACAAACTGACTAACTAACTAACCTAGTGGCGCCTTCCTTGTGGAATGCCCTCCCTTCAAATATCAATGAGATAAAGAACTACAGTTGTACCTCGTGTTACAAACACTGCGTGTTGCATTCGTCACAGGTTACGAATGTGCCAAACCCGGAAGTACTGGAACGGGTTACTTCCGGGTTCAGCAGTTCGCGCATGTGCAGAAGCGCAAAATGATGTCACACGCATGCGCAGAAGCACCGAATCGCATCGCTCACATGCACAGACGCAGAACTTCATGTTACGGACCTTTCAGGTTATGAATGGGGCTCCGGAACGTAACCAGAGGTACCACTGTACACAACGTTTAGAAGACATCTGAAGGCAGCCCTGTATCGGGAAGTTTTTGATGTATGATGTTTTATTGTTTTAATATATGCTGTAAGCCGCCCAGAGGAAACCCAGCCAAATGGGCGGGGTATAAATAATAAAATTGTAAATTATTATTATTACAGAGGCCATTAAGAGTCAACTAATCATGGGTCATTTCCAGCCTTAAGCATTACATATGTTTTAACCTCTTCATTAAGTACCACATACCCTATCCTCTTAATAAATTCTGAGCAGGCTTCACTGAAAAATCAAGGGGCTAAATAGATCAAAAATGCTGATGTGAACCATGGGTGCCCTGTTATGTATTCAGAAGTACCCCCACTGGTTGGTGTATCCAACTAAACAATTCCACTAGTGCAATTACATTTGGCTGTGCAATGTAACTATAGCTTGAGCTATACAAACTGTTTAAAAGGATATCAGCCTCTTTGTTTAATGGGGCTTCCTTGCAGGCAAGCACGTGCAGGCATTTCAGACTAGGTCTTAATAGGCTTAATAACATCTAGTGCAGATCTTATTTTTCTTCTGATATGCTTGGCAATTCCAATTTTACTCAAGAATTCACAATAATACATCCATTAGAGGAATTATCTAATTTTTCACAAATTTGAATGTTCCATAAATAGATTTAACGTTTCTTTAACTGTTTCTGTATGTCACCCTCCAAACTTATTTAATGGGAGGATCATCTCTACACACAATGGGGATCAAAAACAGCCGTAAGGCAGACACCAAAGGGACAAAAAGACAGCTACACAGAATCTGAATATTCCTGGGGCATTCAAAAGAAATCCATTTACTTCACCAAGGAAAATGTTTGGCAGTGAAAAACAAAATTAAAATGTCCACACGATTAGCCTAAAAATACCAACCAATACAACAACTTGCATTAAATATGCTCAGTATAGAAATATCATATCACATGAAACCAAAGCATTCAAAGCATAATATAAAATATTACCATGTTATCTTCAAAATGTGCTGGCGGCAATGCATTTATACAACTGAATTTTGCTCTTTTAGGGATCAATTAAGTTTGCTTTTTCCATAATTGTAGCTATTATCGTCCATGTTTTGATTTCTTTCTCAAATTATTTGTTTTTTGAAAGTTTGTACGATAGCGTATCAGAAAGCAGTGCTAGAAATATGATGTGGTCTGCTCCAAAGCAGCATAGAAAGCCAATGATTTTACAGACTCTGTGAAACACAACTTAATTTCAGCTAAGCATGGGTTTATTCAGGATTAAAGCAAATGTAAATTTATTGGGTAAAAATGAAAAAAAAGAGATGGGGCTAAATATATTCTAAAGGATTAGGGTTAATCTGAACCATGCTGACAACCATATCAAAGCGATCTATAGATTTATTTCTAGAGGGCCCAATCAGATTAACTATCCATTTCAGCACTGTGGAATTTTCCAGTATCCTTGCTTTTATGACTGAAGTAGCAACTTGCAAAATGAAATTGGTAGTTATCCAAAAAGTAGGCTAATGAAGTAATTAGTTCCTACACATTTTAGAAACTTGACACTACATACGTACAGTATTTCCAAGCTGGTTCCTTGTTGTGTTTGAAAAACCTGAACACCACATATAAAATTTTTGCTCTTCTTATTAAACCCCAAAACTTAGTCTTTCAATTTACATAGCACATTTGCGGCTTACTGTCTATAAATATGTTCAGGATTCTATTTTGAGGGAGAATACCTCCAAGATTAAAACAACAACAACAACCCAAAACCTTCATTAAGCACTTGTGTTAATTCAGCTATTTTTCATATTCATTCTGTACAAATCATTTTGTGAACATCAGAACCACAATTTAAATTAATAATGAAAATAAAAACACTCGGGAATGTTGACTAGAAGATACTGTATTCCATTTGGTGTACTGGGCAAGGTTGTTTTCAAAAGGATATACACATTGTTCTCCAAGAAAACATACCGGTACCTTATATTTGATCAGTTCTGGTACACAGTAGGGTTGTGCAGCACCTGTATTCTAGCATCTGGAGAGCTACAATTCCCATCACCTCTAACTATCATCCATGATGGCTGGGGCTGATGGGAGCTGGAGTTCAACAAAACCTGCAGGGCTACAGGTTCCTGTTGCATCAGTGGCATTTGAAAGCAGGCCAATTTGTTTTGGATCCACTCTGTGTTGTTCCAATTTGTTTTGTTTTTGGGATCCAAATCTGCTCGATTTGGCCTCATTGACCTTGATAGGGAATCTAAAAATGGCTGTTAACTTTCATTCTTTTCACATAAGTGGAAGAAGCTTGCAAGCAAAGGAGCCCCTCCCAAAGTATATTAACCATGCCAGGTTTCAGTCAATTGATAAAAATTGATGGGCATGACCAAATTAGCTCCATAAATTTCAGTGGATCTACTCTGAGTAGGATGATTTGATATAATTTTAATTTCCAGTAGGTTACATAGATAGAGATAGATATAGATTTATAGATATAGATTTATAGATATAGATATATAAAATAAAAAAATCAATTTTCCACTATTTGTATATTGATTTTCCTAACCAAAGTATCCTGGTCATATTTCTAATGCATAAATGAAATTCTTACATGCAAATCACAAGGAGACATTCCGGGTTTATACAAATTAGCAAACGCCATTACTTGAAAGCAGAAAATAATTGGGCAGTTAGTGAGTATTCAGGGTTTGAGATCAAACTGATAATTATCCAGCCAAGGTTTTTTTTTTTTTTTTTTGCTAAAATAGAGGTATGAACTTGGGTATTTTGTTGATTTGGTTCTCTGCCCATGTTTGCCAGTGGACTATAGTACTTAATTGCATGTACTCTGCATGGAGTAACTCAAAATAGAGAATTGTATTCCCTTGTGTCCAATTTGGTTTAATAACTGCTAAAATAAGGTTCTGCAACTATAAAACCTTTCAGAGTGTGCACAGTGGAACCAGCACACAGTGAATAATTACCTTTTAGATTTATACTTTGGTATGCCACATGTAACTTTCTAGTTTGCTCTTCTTTTGGTAATTATCATTTATGCCTTACTGTTCCAATTCCAACTTTAAAATGTGCATGCTGTAACAGAAAGATCTACATGGCACAGGTCATGCTGATAAAAAATAATGTTAACAACCTAATTTGCTATTCAGAACTTTTATTATTCATTTCAGTTCTCATCAGAATATATATATATACAGAGAGAGAGAGAGAAGGATGCCTATTGCAACAAGAACAGTTTTGTTTTTCCAAAGGAGGAAGAGTTTCATATGGTTTCTTTAGATGGGGGTACAATTGTAACATCAACTGCCAAAGCACTGCATGCTTTTCCCACTTTATGGTATTGGCAATTTTTCCCATTAAAAAACATCTATAAGCTAAACTTCATTTCTTGTTCATTGCAGTTAGAATCAGGATGGAAGTTAAAACATGCAACCATCTCTTTTAAATTATATGTGCCAACATGCAAACCTCATTTTACAACTACTTCAAGAACAATTAGATTGTTCGTGAATTACATAGTTTAAAGTTTAAGTTACTAGTCACATGATTTGTAACCAGAGGGCTTGCCACAAATACTGCACTATGGCTGGAATCATAACTTTCCTTCCATGACCAGAAAAGAGTTTATGTTCCTGGAACAGGGCTTCCCTGCCTCCCCCTTCTCTCTGCAGTCCTCAGCATCCCTCCCCCCCCCCAAATCTGCTCCTAGGGGTTGAGGGATCATTGGGTATGGTATAGACGGCAATTGGAAGAGATCCTTCTTCTACCCTTTATCTGTATGGTGGCGGGGCAACTAAGGATCCCAGTCTCTAAAGTCTAGGTCAGGGGTAGGCAACCTAAGGCCCGGAAGCCAGATGTGGCCCAATAGCCTTCTCAGCCCAGCCTGTGGACGGTCCAGGAATCAGCCTGTTTTTACATGAGTAGAATGTGCCCTTTTATTTAAAATGCATCTCTGGGTTATTTGTGGGGCATAGGAATTCATTCATCCCCCCACAAAAAATATAGTCCGGCCTACCGCATGGTCTGAGGGATAGTGGACCAGCCCACGGCTGAAAAAGGTTGCTGAACCTTAGTCTAGGTCATAGATTATAAACAGGAGCCAATAAGGAAAATATCAAGTGTGTAGAATTCAGTATCAAACTGTTCTACTTGTTCCATCTGTGCAAACATTTCAGCTTACCAGATGGGATGATCCCCTCTCCCCTAGTCTTGCACACTGCTCTGGGGTTCTCCTATGCACCTCCCCAAGTCACTTTCAGGGGGCACAGTTTGTGCATGATGGAGATGGGCAGTAAAGCCCTATTGTACAAGCAGAAGTCATTGTGCAGGGCTTCTGCTGTTGGGGAAAGTTAGGTGAATCCCACTCAGTCACTGGAGAACCTGGTAACATTAGCACTGTTTAGAAACAAAGCTGTCAAGTGTTCAGCATATGCAACGCAAAGCTTTATTCTTCCTCCAAAGTGGGAGGGAGATGAAATGGTCTTCCCACATTTGCAGGCAGTGAAAGTGGGTGAAGTGGGTTTTGCAGCAAACTCTCCCTGCAGTCAATATTTCTTCCCAGGAACTCCCTCAGACTGATGCTATGTAAGATAGACACACTCCTGTTTACTCTGCACCCAGTGTACTCACACTGCTTATTTGACGATAGCCACAATTCAAATCTATCCCATATGTATTTCTTTGCTTCTTTATGAAACACCGAATTTTGATGCATTTTCCCCATAACCAGCTGTGATCCAAGTTGAGAATGACATAACCAAGTACCGGTATGTGATTTAAGACAGTAATGTATACACAACCGCAGTTTCATTTCAAGGTGCAACTTGGAAGGAGGAAACACATCAACTACCCCTGCCAAATGTTACATAAAACCTCCACTGCCTTGTTCCATTTGCTAGTAGCTGCCTAAGTTGGTACCCAAGATGGAAGTGAGATACACACAACACACAATATGTTTCTTTTGAAAAATCTCCCTCTCTACCCATGTTAGAAGTTTATGTTCATAATTATGAATCCTATTATTTAAACTCAACATAAAAACCAATGAGATGCACCCTTGTTTTAAAAACAAATGTTGAGGATATCAAAACAGAGCATTTGCATTCAATTAAACTTGAAATCAGTGTGTGGGCTAATAATGATGATGTAGTAAAATCAGCCAACCTCAAAAGATTTGTACTGTCAGTTAAGGTATAGATAACAAAAACTTTGCAAACAGGTTCGCAAAGGCTGTTAACCAATGAAGTCCCCCCCCCTTTTTAATAGTTCACCATCCTTCACATACTGATATTGTTAAATGTGAAACAGCAATGACCTGAAAAAGGGGAGCCGACTAATTTTACTGTTTACAAAAAGTTTTTCTGCCTGGTTACCTAAATGCGATTTTTACTCATCACAGGTGAGAAGACTAGTGATTATTTGCAAGCCTGTGCTAAAATACACAATGGTGACAACTAATCAACAATTTTTAAAGCCCCTTCAAAGAAGATGGAATCTTCCTCGCAGAACAGTAGGAAAGTGCAGAAATCATGCTTGTAATAAATTGTGTGTGATGAACATACGGCTGTTTCACCACATAAATATAGCAGTTTCCTGCCCACATGTACAAAACTCACAGAATTTCTTATTAGGAAGAAACTGTGGGAACTTTGTCTTAACACATAGCAGCCTTTTGAATGGCAGAGCTCAATATTAAGAGGAACAAACTAGCACCATGGACAGCAATTAATTCCGTTGGAGGCATACTATGAAGGAAATAGCAAGGTCTATGTCATAGCAATCATTTTCTCCATTAATTCTCTCTCTTTCTTTCTTCTTAATTGCTTGTGTGTGCGTGCGCAAACATGCGCATGTGGGGGTGAAGGTGGTTAGGGTCAGCTTTCAAAAGGCTAAATTTGGCCCAGGAAATACCAAACACTAGCTCCTAGACTAGAATTAGTGTTAGCTATATTTCATCTGCATTAACATTTCATTGTTTTAATAAGATAGCAAAGACATTTTATTTAATGTCCACTGCTATAGGATCAGGTCAATGGCCTGTCTAGTCTTGCATTGTGTTCTTACAGTAGCCAAACAAATGTTTTTTAAGCCCGCAAGCCCGAGTGGAGTTTAACAGCACTCTATTCACTTGGGAATACAATCAACTAGCATTAAGAGGCATACTGCCTCAAACAGCAGAGGTAGAGCATGGGCAGGAAATGAACAATGTTATATTGTCTGATTCTGTGTACTGACTGAAAAAAAAATGTGTACTGACTGACGGTTGAATAAATTTTATTGATTGATCGATAGTGTCTGATTCAAATTATTTTTGGAGTTTTTTCACATCATATTGCACAGGTGGACTATAAATTGTAGCATATTTGTTTTGGAGGTAAATTCATACTGACACAAACAGACTGAATGGCCTTGCCAAAGATGTGTGAAATATATTACGGAGATATGCACAGTAAGTGATAGCTCTCCTAAACATTAACAGCCAGTGAACCTAACTCCTCCTCTCTTTTTTATAAGGAGGAATGTGGATTTTAATGTGCTGTCAGCAGGGAAAGCTGCAGGGTCCAAATGTCACATGCCAGACTTAACTTCTGTTATTATTTATTTCCTCATGCAACACAATTGTGTCCCATACTACATTTGGTTTTCAAATGTGCATTTAAATAGCTAAACACGCAGAGTAAAACAGTCTTTCCACTGTGAAACTGGTTCAGCATTGTTTTACCCATCCTGAACAAGTCAGAAACATTATCAGTAGCCAGTGGGGGCTTGATTGCCAAGCATCATTTGAATTTTATGCAAGGCTAAAAAGAGAGAGATAAATAACGATGCCCGTTGGTGAAGGTCAGTAGGTACTGTTCAAGAGAGGGATGCCAAGTTCACAGCCATCACCAAACCTGCTCTTCTATCCACCCATCTATAAAGGGGGACATGCTTTACATGCATGTGATGTGAAATTCTGATCAAGCAAAGTTCCACATCATGGAATGAACCCACAGCAGGCACCTCTCTTCACACATTTTCCTCCACTGTATTTCCATGCTGTCCATCACCACATGCAGGAAAGGGGGAGGAGAGTCAGGAGGTGCAGTCCCTGTTCCCCTACTCTGTGCATTTATAAATCATATAAAGAGAACAACTAAATTGGGCTATTATGTACATAAATAGAGAGCTCCCCCCAATCAGCATAATCAACACTCGTGGATGGCAGAAGTTGTCCAGGATGGGCAAGTCTGTATTAAGAGTATAGTATTAGCTTTGGGTTTGGAGTGGGCATAGGAAAGCCTCAACATCTCCAGGTAGGGCTGGGAAAAGACCCCCCATCTAAAAACCTTGGAGAGGTACCAGTAGTCTTCATCAACAAGGCTGTGCTAGGTGGAGCACTGGCATGAATCAGTATAAGCAACTTCCAATGTCCAGATCCCAGTTTGTCTACGAAGCTTGCTTGGAGTGGCGTACTAGAGCAAAGAACTACAAAGAGGCAGTGAATGGACTAAGACTGGGGAATAATTCTAGTGGTTACACAGCTTTACAAAGTTTGGCATGGCTCGGCCAATCATCCAGATCTGAAAGCCCACTCACTGACAGAGATAGCTCCCCAGCCCACCTGGCTAAGGAAATGTTAAAGAGGCAGAAGACAAACCTAAGCCAACTTTGCCATGGATTCCACTGGCAACCTGGGAGAAGACAGACCTGTCAGGGCAACAAACTCCCATTGCAATGGTTTATTTATAACTTTTTCAAAAATGAAGAGACGTGAACTATCTCTATTTTATTATCTCTCTAATTTATTGAACATACGAATGGCAAACTTCACAGATGAGTATAACAATTATGTCACTGCTTAACTACTACCAGAGTTCTTATTTAGCAGTCTGAGGAAGCTATTCAAAACAGTGCTCAGGCATTTTTTTAAAAAATTCTTACAAGTTAAAACTGAATGACATGTGGATGACAAAGAGTCTTCAGGCCTTAAATGACCCTATACACCCAAAATCACACAAGGTAGAACTGAATGCTGCTGTTCCCCTCATGTAACACCTTTTGATCCAGCCTATGGTTCCACTAATGGAAGGTGATTTTTCACTGAAAATCTGTTTGAGGGCTGACAAAGGGTTGAGGACAGCATGGAAGGTGTTGCACAGGAAAGGAGAAATGACAGAAAATTGTCTTCCTTTAGTGGCGGCGTCTGCTGGAACAAAAGCTGTTTGGCTCGTGTAATGGGAATAGATTTCATCCAGTAGTTCTTTAATTTGACAAGCTCTTAAGCTCAGCTATTTATATTTGGTAAAAAGAGGAAAAAAAACTTATTTGAATTATGGCTTTGTAAAGTGACATTCTAAGACTTGCATTTCTTTCCGATAAACATGTACAAGTCATAATACATGTATCAAATTTAAAAGCATAAGTAGTGAATTCTTTTCAACATGAGGCTGGTGTGTCGCAAGGCTTATAGTTACAGCTTAGCCACATAATAATATGATCAGCCCTGTGAAAGAGCTGTCTCTGGAAAAGTGAAATTAAAATAAATATATTTAGTATTGTACTGTCTAGTAGTGATTTCTCCTGCATATCAAATATACAAAGGATACACAAATTGTGCTTTTAGCTGCTAACTCACATCAAGTTAGCAATTCCAATGGTAAGCAAAGTTTTTGGCACCCTCTAGAGGTTTTATCCTACTTTTATTTTAGCTATATTGATCATCAGCTCAAGAAGGGGAGAGGGGAAGAGAGGAAAAGTGGCTCGGTATTGTATGTCTCAAATTGGTTCCCCCCCCCACACACACCCCAACGCCTTGTACCCAGCTGTTCAAAGCTGACAAACCATTTCACCAGAAAGAGAAAGTAGAAGAAAATTACATTTATCTTGTTTCTAAAATAAAATGTATAGCACTTGGCATAGTATCTCATCAGATCATTAGTAAACAGTGACAGTCTGTAGTGTATAAATCATTAGGTTCACAGAATGGACTAAAGAAAAAAGAAGAAAAAAAGCACACATTCCTAGCTCTGCAAATTTATTTATTTCATAAGATTTATATAACCTTTGATTATAATAAAATCTCAAAGTGGCTTATAAAAAGGACACATTTTTTCCAGTAAACAAAGTTAACTATTTAAAACATTTTGAAAATAATTAAAATCAGTGATAAGTTGAAAACTGGATTAAAACAAACTGTCAACATTCTACATGTTGGGATAGGCTTGCCGAATCAAAAAATATTTTAAGCAGTTGCCAAAAAGAGTACAGTGAAGGCTCCTGCCTGATGTCAATAGGCAGGGAGTTCCAAAGTGACTAGAAGAACCATTTCTTACTAATGTGGAACAAGTATTATCTGGGACTTGCAACAGTGCAAGTTCTGCAGATTGAAACAGTTGAGGAGGCATATATAGGGCAGAAATTTCCCATTAGGTAAGGAGAAGCAGCCACCTCAGGTGATGGAAATACAAGAAGCAGCCCGTTCCCAAACCATTAAGGGTCTTAAATACTAATAGTAACACCTTGAACTTGGTCTGGTAGCAAATTGGCAACCAATTCAGGTCTCTGAGCAGAGGTATTATAGGCTAGCAGTATCTCACTCCTGTCAGCAATATTTGGCTATTTAACAACTCTTCTTAATTCCAGAAGTGAGAACTCCATAGCAAACAATCTGCAAGATCTCTAAAGAGCCCTCCTACTACAGGTAGGTAGCCGTGTTGGTCTGCCATAGTCCAAACAAAATAAAATAAAAAATTCCTTCCAATAGCACCTTAGAGACCAACTAAGTTTGTTCTTGGTATGAGCTTTCATGTGCATGCACAAAATCTGCAGTGTATCTGAAGAAGTGTGCATGCACACGAAAGCTCATACCAAGTACAAACTTAGTTGGCCTCTAAGGTGCTACTGGAAGGAATTTTTTTATTTTGTTTTGTTTTGAGCCCTCCTACTGTTTAACATACACATTCAACATACTGTTTCACTAGGTTAAAAAGGTAAAGGTAAAGGACCCCTGATAGTTAAGTCCAGTCACAAATGACTCTGGGGTTGCTGCGCTCATCTCGCTTTACTGGCCAAGGGAGTAAAGTTTCTCCAGGTCATGTGGCCAGCATGACTAAGCCACTTCTAGCGAAACCCAAGCAGTGTACTGAAACACCGTTTACCTTTCCGCTGGAGTGGTACCTATTTATCCACTTGCACTTTGACATGCTTTCGAACTGCTAGGTTGGCAGGAACTGGGACCGAGCAACGGGAGCTCACGCCATCACTGGGATTCGAACCACCAACCTTCCGATCAGCAAGCACCACCCACATCCCTTCCTTCACTAGGCTAGGGGTCCCCAATATAGGCCTTTGTGGGATGAAGCGAACCATTTTTCAGGGAAGCAATAAACACATCACCATTGTCATGGGAAGCCCTTGTTTCCGAGAAAAGAGAAACAACCTGATGCTTTTCTCATTTGGTATCAAAATTCTCTCTTCAATGTGATCTCAAGAAGCAGCTGACAAAGCAAGCTTTTTTCAAAACCACCAACATTATTTTGAGCCACTTGGACCACTTCTTAATCAAGGCCTTCTATTTTGTGAGTTTTTAGAATGGAAAATCCCTCTGTCTGGACTGGAATTCATATTGCTGTTTTATTTAAGTGACGTATGTTTTTAATTGATTGCTTTTTACTGCTGCTATTGTTCACCTTTTGAGTTGTATTGTGCTATGATGTGTAAGCTATGCCTAAAAAGGCAGCCTATAAATGTATTAAATATAAGATATGCAGTTGAGGAGACCCACATTAATTTCCTTTGTTTACTCAGTTTATCCATAGTTAGTTCCTAGGTCAAGAGCAAGTAATTGAAGAAGGAACTTCTGATGGATACGAGCGGCAGAAGGAAGCCAGTGTGGGTCTGAAGGCTGAGGAGTGAGCAGAGTTTCCTGTCCGCTGTACTTTAATAAAGCTGTTCATGTCTGAGTTTACCAAAAGTGGATTCTATGTCTAAGAAAGGCAGCCCTATTGGGCAGTATGAAGCTTGAAAACCACTGGAAGCTAAAGGAGCTAATGGAAAAATGTAGACACTTCTATATCAAGTTACTACTTCAAGAAATGAAGCTTAGTTCTGTAAGTATGTGGGTTCAAGCAAGACCCAAGCCATTGATTCAGCTTAAAGTCTTTATTAAGGCCTCAAGAACAGACTGGGGAAACAGGGGGAAGGGTTTGATTTATATACACTTCAGCCAGCCCCTGGTAACATCCACCTAGTGCATGATTGGCTGCTTTGAATCACAATGCAGGCTTCAGAATCCTGGCCTACATTGTGATGCAGACTCAAGCTCAGAGCAGGAGACACCAAGGAATATAACAGACACTAAGGAACATCCATAACAAGTTCTGTGCTTTGTGTACTGCTTTTTGAAGAGGTAAGTCCATAAGGCCCCTGGCCATGTGAGAGGAATAGAAGGGAATGTTTCACATTTGGATGCAATGTCTGAGAGAGAGGTTAGGTCCAGGGCCGTCTTAAGCACATCGGCCGCCGTGGCGCAGCGATTCCTCCGGTGCCCCCGCACCCCGGGGAGTAGCACTGCCGGCGCACAAGCGCCTGGCCACCGCCGGGGCCGCACGGCTCCCCCACTTGCGAGGGTGGCCGGCTCGCAGTTCGCCCAGGAGTGGCATGGGCAGCAGCGGTAGCACTGCCGGTGCGTGAGCGCTCAGCCACCGGTGGGGGTGCCCCTGGGGGGGCCGGCGCCCTGGCACCCCATGCCAGTAGCACCAATGGGTAAGACGGGGCTGGTTAGGTCTGCTGAAGCTGATCAGAGCAAGTCTGGCCAAGATAATCAGCCATCAAAATATCATTTGGTTCCTCTTATAAATCAAAGATGGTTGCTCTGTGTTCTGTAGGTCATAATATTTTTTTGAGTCTGAGGACATCTGGTGTGTCCTGCTGTTTCTCATATCCAAACCTTGTGTTACCAACAAAAACAGCAGAAGCAACATCTGAAAGAAGCTTGCTCTTGGGTGACAACACAGCTAATGAAGCCTAAGACAAAGCTCGTGAGCGCAGGAGATAAAGTGTTCTCAGTCAAGAGTGCTCAACTGCGTAACAATCTACTAGAAGCGGGTGGGGAAGATTGAGCCAAGTGTTACCTTCAAAGCATGAAGCAAAAGCCATTAGTCCGGCTGCAACTATGGGCAAAGAACAATACTTCTACTTCTTTAGACACCAGTATACCAATATACAATACAAAGATTCCAAGAGTATAGCAGGCACAAAAAGCAGATTCCACTCTAATGTCACTTTGGGAAATCTAATATGTGACAAGATTCTGCAATGGAATATCAAAAATATAAATATAATGTGTCAAATCTAAATATTAAGAGCAGAAAAATAAAAAATAAAAGCACATTTAAGAAGCTAACAGGGAGAAAACATAGCTACATACTCTACTGTGTAAATTTTTGAAAGACTTGTTACTTGATAACATTATTGTTATGAGTTTGGGTGGCGGTCAATCTGGATGATACCCCAGGTCCCTTCTAATTCTTGGGATCATGTGAGGCTAGAACAGGGGTCAGCAACCTTTTTCAGCTTTGGGCTGGCCTACCATCCCCCAGACCATGTGGTGGGCTGGACTATATTTTGAAGGGGGGAAAAGAATGAATTCATATGCCCCACAAATAACCCAGAGATGCATTTTAAATAAAAGGACACATTCTACTCATGTAAAAACACACTGATTCCCAGACAGCGGGCCAGATTGAGAAGACGATTGGGATGCATCCGGCTCCTGGGCCTTAGGTTGCCTACCCCTGGGCTAGAAGGTATAAGAGCGAACCTGGTGAATAGTTACAGGTGGGTAGCCGTGTTGGTCTGCCATAGTCGAAACAAAATAGAAAATTCTTTCCAGTAGCACCTTAGAGACCAACTGAGTTTGTTCTTGGTATGAGCTTTCGTGTGCATGCACACTTCTTCAGATACACTGAAACAGATCCTTAAATATAGTGAGGGAGTGGGGAGGGGTATTACTCAGAAGGGTGGTGGGAATGGGTGATCAGCTGATAGGTGTGGAAAACCTGTAGATGACTCTTAAGGGCTGCAATTAGTCTTGCAGGTAAAGGCAAGGGGTGAGATGGCTAAATATAGCTTTGTTATGTATAATGAGATAAGAATCCAATGTCTTTGTTCAGACCTGGTGAATAGGTCACACTAGTCCCTTTGTCAGGGTAGGTAGTGGCTTTAGCTGGCCAGTTAAGTGTTAATAAGCACCTCAAAGAATGTTCTAAGTGATGTTGCTGTCCAGGAAGGCAGTAGGCATTTTATCCACTCCCCTCACCTGGCTGGAGGCCTTGTGATCTTAGTTAGAAAAACAAGAGCCAGAGTTGTTGTGTGAGAGATCTGAAAAGCTGGATGCTAAAACTATGTGTTGAGTTTTTTGGGCTCCCCTAGAAATCTAAAGGGGAAGTTAGACATTTGGAGGCTTGATACTTTGAACTCCTCCATCCTATGCCTACGTTGTAAAGGTAAAGGTAAAGGGACCCCTGACCATTAGGTCCAGTCGCGAGCAACTCTAGGGTTGCAGCGCTCATCTCGCTTTACTGCCTGAGGGAGCTGGCATACAGCTTCCGGGTCATGTGGCTAACATGACTAAGCCGCTTCTGGTGAACCAGAGCAGCACACGAAAATGCCGTTTACCTTCCTGCTGGAGTGGTACCTATTTATCTACTTGCACTTTGACGTGCTTTCAAACTGCTAGGTTGGCAGGAGCAGGGACCGAGCAACAGGAGCTCACCCCATCATGGGGATTCGAACCGCCAACCTTCTGATCAGCAAACCCTAGACTCTGTGGTTTAACCCACAGCGCCACTCACATCCCAATATTCCTAGGTTGTATATATTTGTAAATAAAGCCATATATCCTAAAGACACCAAAGTCCCTGCTGACCTTTATTCCAGGGAAACTGAGCCTGGGTAAGCACAGGAACCCCTGGAATCTCCAACCACTAGGAGGCTGGGATGGTGTGTAAAGTTATTAAATGCATATTTAAATCTGCTCCCTCTCATGCTTAAGGCATGATAATTTTTTTTTTCATTCTGCTGAGCTTTTAATGAAATTTAATATTTCTTTTATCTTCATGCTTTTCACCTGCTCTTGATCTTATTATCCAATGTTGTTTTCAGTAGTTTGGAATGTTGATAATATTGTTTTGATGTTTTTGGGGGAATTGTGTATGTTTGCTATATGAGAAAATGTAGGACAGATATTTTTAAATGAGGGTCATACTACACACACACACACACACACACACACGTCTGTATGAATGTGTGTGTGAACCAGCCCTACAACATACCTAGGGGGAATTAATTGCCCTGATTACATCATGTTGATTTGACAAGCAGAGGCAATAGAGAACGTGCAAGGTGTTATTGTAGTAATGTAACATTTGTTGCAAACCTTTTCTTCAAAAACAAACAAACTCTGTCGAAATAACATAACTTGAGTAATAACATTTCATGCATATTTTGAGTTTGGACAGAGCAACCATGGCTACTTTTTGTTTAAAAAGTATCTCATTAGCTATGTGCCTCTGCTTTTGTAAAGCACAACCACAAATAGCTCGGGATGCATCTGAAAATACTGAGAAGTTTCAAAAATCAAAGTAGAAAAAGTTTGGGTCCAGAAATAATCTGGAGCTGTTTGATTGTTTTGCTACAATCTGGAAATAATCTGGTAAATCCACATTTTCCAAAATGGAACCCTGTTTGGTAAACAAGGTGCACTTATCAATTTTGAAAATCACTGTCATAGTGGGTTTTAAAAGTGGTTCACAATATCATCAGGTGTATAGACATGCAAAGCCTGGTCTGTTCCCCTCAGAGCTGGTGATAATTGCAAAGAGAAGTAAAGGAGACAGGTGTTCTTTTAACTCCTCTTCCCAGTCCACCAGGTGTTAACACAACTGCTCTGAGCAGACAGTATCAACGGCTTCCAGCCCCAGACAGAAGTCAGTGACATTGGCCCACATCGCAACACAAAGCTTAGGATCCTGCCTTAGGTCCTACTCCCCCCCAGCCTCACATCAGTCTGTAGTGAGAGGTGGAACTCTTCTCTCCTCAGTGGAAGTGACAGCAGTAGCAATATGCTGGAGCTAAATCTGTTTTTTTAATCATTCCACACACACATTTTTCTAGAAATATCTAGAATCAAAACATGACCCCAGAACTACACACCAGCCATTTGAGTCTCTTGTTCATTTTGAAAACAGGTGATAGTTTAAGTGCTAACTAGCCACCTGTACAACATGCAGAAACTACATTTCCAACCAAAATCTAATAGTATCAAAGCTCATGGAAGTATCAAAACACCCAACCACCCTGGCATCATCTACCCACCCACCCTTCTGATCGTTTCTTGTGTTGACTTGCTTTTTTACCTGGAATCGCATTGTTAAAACTGATTCTTTCCCCTTGAGTTTATTCATCTTCAACATCTATCCGCTGACACTTCTTATGCCTCTCTCTGCTGCATTAAAGAGCCTTTTTTTGTGAATCCAGGACTTCCTTTTCAGGAAGAGACTTGTGCGCAATATGCAATCAACTCTTAAGCTTCTTTGTAGCATCTGAACACACTGTTTAGTCTGAGGGAGCAATTCTCTACTCAAACTTGCAAGTAAGCCCCACTGACTTTAATGGGACTCATTTCAGTGTAAACAAGGGGATTCATTTTTGAGTGGACATATTATCTTTTTCACTAAGCCTTCAGACAAAGGGGGGGGGGAGCACTTCCCACAGCCTTTATAGCATTCTTATAAATTCAAGTGTTTCACTTTTCATATAGCTTTTGATGTCTAATCTGCATAATATTCATATACCTACTGGATTCCCGAGCAACTAGAAAAGTGAACAAACTTAAGAATGCCACAGGACTGCAGAAATCTCTAGTCAGAGCTGCGTGGCTGAACATATTATCATATACCACTTGTTTTTAACTTTTAAATGGGTTTAGCAGGTGTAAAACATTTAATTTATTGCATTCATACATCTTCCCACACACCTACCATATTATTTTCCCCAGTATTCCAAATTTCAGTTCAACTGGAATACCTGTCTTCAAAATAATATCACAATATTGCAAAGGCGAATCCTTTCTAGGACATAAGGAGCAATTTTCTCAAAAATGTAAGTGTATCTTTCTATCCAGATTTCCCTATACAATAGCCTACTGCTAAAAATGTCAAACTGAAATATAAAAAAAAACATAAACAGCATATTTCCTGTGACAGATGTAACCCTTTTTATTTCTCCAGATTTAATAGTTTTAGTCCCTCTGGAACTGTATTTAATCTTGTTTTATATGCAGTTTTAATGTTACTGTATTTCCCGCCCTAATATTTTATTGATATTTGTAAGCTTCTTTTGATTATTTTTTAAAAAGCTATTTAGTATAAATAATAACACAGATTTCATAGACGTTGTATTCTCTTGGACCAGGAACATCTTTGATAGATTAAAAGGTAACATTAAAACAGTACTGTAATTTTAGAAAGAATATTTAATTTTACCAACACTATTTTTCCCATCCGTTGACTTTCCATCTGTTAATAATATTTTAATTTCTTTTTATCGTTTTCTCCCCTAATAATAAAATAGGTCCTTTTTTCAGAACATAATTCTGAAATTACTGTACTTCAACAGTTTCATTACTTAAATACCATTCCAGATGTTAGACTCCAGCCAGCTTGCACCCCATTACTAAGGTACCAGTTTTTAATGTTTGTAATGTTGTACACTGCCCTGGGGCCTTTTGATAAAGGGTGGTATATAAATGGAATGAATGAATGAATGAATAAATAAATAGATGATGATGGTATACATATTTTGCATATATTATTCCCAAACCTTTTTCAGTTGTGTGCTTGTGAGGAAAATTAGACCCAACAGCTACATAAAATGAATTAAATCAGTTATTCAAACCAACCCACACCACAAATAATTAAGTATGGGCACAATTCATCCAAACTTAAGTATTTCACATCCCATTCATTTCAAACGAGGAGATTCACAGTGCAATCTTATACATGCTTAGAGGATTACACTTGCAGCCTCAATCATGAATTAAATTATCCCACTAAAAAATGGACTAATAGAATTACTTATTCCAGTTTGGTGGTGCCCAATATAGTTTATTAAAGTTTAAAGTGATAACAACGAAGATTCACTTAAGCATTTTAACAGAAACTAATGGGAAACTACCAGGATAATCTAGAGAATCCCATTGTGGGAAAGAACAGACTTGTTTACAAGGAGTGGTGAATTCTCTTGAGCACAATTCAAAATTCAGTTTGACAAACTGAGCTTTTCCCAGCCCTCTCCCCATCAGAGGGTTTTGTTTTTTTTCCTAACTCTGAGCTCCCAATATAGCCTATGTAGCCTAGATGTTCCTCAGCATGACGAAGAGCATAATGCTCTGCAGAAGTATGTACAACTTGTAGTATTCTATGCCTCCCAATTCAAGTCATGGGACCTTGCTCTAAAAGCAAGGCTGGGGAAACTCCAGGCCAAGGGCCAAACTTGACCTGCCAAACCTCATCGTTTGGCCTGTGTGCCATTTTCAGGAAGCCATGCCTACCTTGCCTGGAGCTGGGAACCACAGGAGGGGAGAATATTCTCTTACTTGAATCCTGCTTGTGGGTTTTCCGTAGGCACCTGGTTGGCCACTGTGAGAACAGAATGCTGGACCAGATGGGCCATTAGAATTCCATTCCCTGAATTTGGGCCTCATTTGTAATAAAGTTTGCTACTGCTCAAAAGCCCTTCCTGCGTCTTGTTTGCTCCCTCATCTCCAACTTGTGGGAGAATGAAATTCCAAATTTGGGCGAGTTCATATTCCAAAAACCTCCAGTTCCAGATTGTTGTCTATGCCTGTTTAATTCACTATTTTCTTTGATTTGCACTCGAGGTCCATCCAACAGCCTGCAGCTGCCTATTATTTGGGTTTAGTTTTTTTTCCCTTTTTGACCAGCAGACTCCAGTGCCATATTACAAACATCTTTTAAATGTACCCTACTTTTTCAAAGCACTTTGCCAAGCAGCCTGAGGGAATACTGTGGGAGGAAACATGATAAGGAGACAACAGAGGATGAGATGGTTGGACAGTGTTCTCGAAGCGACTGGCATGAGTTTGGCCAAACTGCGAGAGGCAGTGAAAGATAGGCGTGCCTGGCGTGCTCTGGTCCATGGGGTCATGAAGAGTCGGACACGACTGAACGACTGAACAACAACAAAGCCTCCATGAACCTGATCCCAAGAGAAATGTACTACAAATCTCTCTTGCACCTCTTCCAGCCACAACGATCACAAGCATCAAGCTGCAAGCAAATGAATGATTTCAGGTATCTGAAATTTATAACTTCATGAAGCAGTGCACCTAAGGTCAACCTCATGCTGCTTTACTCTGGGCTGGAGAAGAAAATGGAAAAAAACTGCAGCTGGAAAAAGTACCCTTACTGGGAACTGCTATTTGAAGCAAGAGCTTCACATTGCTTCATGTTAAATATGTACTGATTATGGAACAGGCAGACAAAGATGGCGGCAGACAAGATCCCTTTTACTGAACAGATGGACGTGAAATCTGAGAGGCTTAGTATCTGTACATTGTTTCGATCACAATGGGGACAAGGCAATATATTGAAATGGATTAAAAAGGAAAATGGAGTAATCAAGTCTGCCACATCGCCAGCTGTAACAGGCAGAAACTGCCACCTGACCCAGTAGCATTTGGATGTGTCAGGCTACAGGCAAAATGCCGCAGGGGTTCCTTGAATTCGTAAGTGGCATTACATAGGAAAACTCTCCAGTATGTGTCGTTTAGAACCAAACCAGAACAGCACAGCTGTATTTAAAAATTAACTAATGTGGAGCAATCTCCTTCCATGAACCTCTTCGTTTTGAGACAGTCTGAAACTATAAATAGCTTCTGGAAGCATTCTAGTACTACAATCTAAAGAGAGAGAGAGAGAGAGGAAGAAAACCCTATTGATTTCAATGTTACTTGGTTCCAGTGACTAGGATTATAGGCTCTTTCCAAGACTTACTGAAAGTTATTTTATAATCTGTTTGGTTTTAACTGAGCGAGTATTGCTGCCCACCACAAACCTTGCAAAGATCTAGGAGGAAAGCTTTTAGGATGCTCCTGTGCATACTACTGATCTTTTTTTCGGGTGGGGGAGGAGAGGGAATTGCACTCCTGTCCCTGTTATGCGAATACAGCCAAAGACAATACAGAATTAGGTTGCACACTTCTTCAGATACCAAGAACAAAACTAAGAACAAACTTAGTTGGTCTGTAAGGTGCTACTGGAGATTTTTAATTTATTTATATATATATTTCGACTGTGTCAGACAAACACGGCTACCTACTTGAATCAAGAAAAAGGAAAACCTTTTTTAAAAAAAATTTTAACTTTTTTGTTACAAATCCTAATAGAAGTTCACAGCTTAAACCGAGTATAAAATAACCATATCCAGCTTTTCTGTTGTGGCTTCTTTCTTCCCTACTCCAAAAATTGGCACATCACATTGTTCCTATTCTCCTCCTCCTCCTCCTTGGCAAAATAACATGGCTCAGTGTGATCTACAATGGTCAACAGGGTAATTAAAGCAGCTCAGATGCCTTTGTACTTCCAATAAGTTTTTTGTTTTTTTTTTAAAAAAAGTCTTAATAGTTTGGATGCTGTGCATATCTGAGGAAACTGTGGTGTATTTGTGTAATTTGATAGCCAGTACAGACAATGGGCTACATCTGAAGAAGTGTGCATGCACATGAAAGCTCATACCAAGAATAAACTTAGTTGGTCTCTAAGGTGCTACTGGAAGGAATTTTTTATTTTATTATGTTTTTTTGAGTTTGTGTAAGGTCCACCAGTGTGACATTTCCAGAGTGCTTCGCAATGAGAACTTGGGGATCAGCTGGAATTTCCAGCTTGATGACAGAGGTCTCCCAAAGCATCACTGAAGTGAAGACTACACTTCGGCATTCCCACTGGTAGAAGGAGGAAATATAGGTGTTACAATCTTTCATGCTGTCAACTCCAGCTAATAAGAACTCCAGAGATTTCTGCATCAGATCTCTGCTCCAGCCTGATTTTGACTTTGCTGCCCACAGGAGACCCTCTGCTTCATTCTTTGTAACAAAAGAATGTGGAGCTGTGCTCTAGTTTTTCCATGGCACACCATGATAAAGCACTCAGCCATAGCTTTCTTTAAAACAACTGGGTCCTGGAGGGAGAAGCTGCCAATCCTAGGGAATGAAGAAAAAAAATCCCAGCTAACTTTCGGTTGTCCACATCTTGGTATTTCTCCAAATGGTCACGGACAGTGGTGGCTAAGCATATTGTTTATATTATACACATCAGTCTAATTCCAGAAAAGTGAGTTTGCATCAAATTGTCCAATAAAAGAAAGGTTTACTAAATCTAGGCTGGTAATTTCAAACCAAAAAAGAGACTTAAGTGTTGGCATGATGTGGCATTCGGTTCTTTTGAAACGTTGAGTCTCAAGAACATATTGTACTATTCTTTGATACAAAGAAAAACTGTGATGAGAACTACCAAGAAATATAGGGAGTCAAGTGTATTTCTTTGTGACTAATGTAAGTTTCAGGCATGCTAAATGGATCTTTGCCCCCAGTGACATACAGTAGCGAGTCTCTAAAATTCTTGATTTGGAGACTGGCAATCTAATTCAATGCAGTAAAAGAAGTAGAAAGGGCAGCATAAATCGAGAAATTAGGTATGAGCCTGGTCCAATATCTATTGAAGCTAAAGCACTACTGTCTGAGCTCTTAAGTTCTATAGACCCGTGGGTCTAAAACTGGCCAATATCCTAACTTTTGACCTACCTGTGTTGTGGGCTGTTAGAATTCCTTTTACAAATGGGTGGTGAAGAAGTGAATGTGTTGTTGGCTATTTACTCCAATTATGATATTGCACTCAAAGTTACAACCGGACACATTGGTGCCCATCCTCAGCTTCATTAAATTATTTACTTTCTCCATTGACGTCTATGGGTAGCTTTCTCTTCCATCGCTTCTCAGTGTGAATCAGGAAGTGACCTATTCAGAATAAAATGTGTGTGTGTGTGTACATGAACACACAGAGCACAGTCCTGTCCATTCTATCCCCTCTTTTCACCTGGTTGTCTGCTTCCCCACCCATGCCCAGTCAGCCAACATTCTGACTGTTGAGCTGTTTCCAGCACTTCCATTCCACTTGCACAATGATGCAGCCATCCCCTCCTCTGTCCTGCAGCACACACTAAACCCTAAAAATCAGATGGGGGGGAGGCACAGGAAGAGGAAGGAAGAGCTCTGTTGCATGAGTTGATTCCATGCATACAGCATTGTATACAACCCATTGAGTTATTATGGAGCAGTTTGTTTTTTGTAGGGAGTTTCCTTGTTAGGACGCCCCCACAAAACAGCAGTGTTTTTCAAACCTGAGTCTCCTGCTGTTGTTGAGCTGCAACTCCCACTATCCCTGCCCATGGGTCCTGCTAGCTAGGGATGAAGGGAGTTGTAGACCAACAACAGCAGGAGACCCAGGTTTGAGAAACACTGACCTATAGAGTTCCTTTACCATAGCTGCAAACCTCAGGGTTACTCCAGGTCTCCTGATACCTCTTGTGTGTGGATGGCACAGTTTTGCCTCCAGCTCTGCAAGCATAGGACTTCAAATCAGTATTTGTATATACAATGCACTGCACACAGGAGCTTTAAACCACCAAGATCCAAGAATACATTTATCTTCAGTACTATAAACTTGAAAAGCAAAAATAACTGTCTTGCACAACTTTGAGTAGTAATTATTCAAAAGCTATAGATAGCTCTGATAAGTATGCCGTGAACGAAGAACAGGATGAGATCACTTTCCATTTTTTTCTTCTTTACGGCTTCTTATGGTTTATTACTTGAATTGAATTCTCTAAACAAAAATCAGTAGGAAGGACTGGCAATGAACCCATTAATCTGTGACATCTTGAATATTAATATGATATTTTGTATTAAAATTAAAAGCTGTTGCTTTGCTGTTGTTCAAAAGTACATGAAAGGAGAAACTAGGACCACGGACAGTTCACATTAGGGATAAGCTGAACTGGGGGAGGGGAGGGATTTTCATTTAACATTTTCACATACTCCAAAAACCACTTCAGCTATTGAATGATATGTCACATACCATAGGTGGGGAGACAGGCATGTGAAAAGCTAAAACATGCTTCTAGGCTGGAAGGTGATGTTGCCACGTACTCAGAATTGGCTATGGCTAAAATCACCGAAGACAAAACAAATTTCTCACATCACCCTCATTCTAACTGGTGCTGAGAAAAAGAGATTAAATGCATGGGATGACACAGTGCTGCAGGACTGAGGCAGCATCCAAATTGGGCAATAGGCTGATGGGTTCCTACTTCCCCAGAACCAGCGCAAGTCATTTGCTGCCTTAGGTGGAGGACAAGATGGTACCCTCTCTTCCATGTATAGAAGATGACTAGATGGGTAGCTGACTCATAAGTCAACATCACCAATGTCTGCCACTACACCTGAGGGCAGGAGGCTACCTTGTGGGGTTCAGGGCACACCACATGGTACATAACTTTGTCTTCAACACCTCACTAAGTGCTTCAAGTCCAAAAATACATGTCTGTGATGGATTAAAAAAACCTAGACAATGGCTGCCAAGTTTTGAACCAGCACATATAGCTTTCCCGTTAATAAATAAATAAATGAATATTGATCTACAGTATTTAGGAGGTGGTGGTGTTTAGCCTTGTGCTATGGAAGAACTTCCTTTTCTGTTTACTATATATCGAAACCTCTGTTAAGGAAACAGGAACATGCCCAACTGTTTCCCTACCCCTGGTAATTGGTAAATCTAGGAGGTTTACCTGTCTTTTACAGATTTAAAACTTCAGGACATTTAAATAGGAAACATTATCCTTCAAATATGCTGGGCTGGGTTTAAGGGTTTAAAGAATGTTACAAGAACATTAAACTGCAGCTGCAAAGTAGTAGATAGTGATTCTGTCAAGTTTCAGAACTGGGGTGTGTGTGTGTGTGTGTGATTCAGAAGTGCCCCGAGGGATCACAAGAGAATTCATTCACTCATTGTCACATTTCTCCACTTTCAGTTGTGGTGGTACTGCATGTCCTTGTCTCCATGTACAGTACTGGGGATGCAAAATGTATAGGAGGAACACATGCCAGGTCTTTAACTCAAGAATCAGAATACACTGTGAGGGGAATTGCACTTTCACCAAGGGGAATTAGTAATCGGACAACAGGCCAAAGTTTAAGATCAAAGAATATACCATCGATTATGAAAGACAAATGTTGATTAATAAGCAGGAACTAAAGGTTTTATACACAGTATTTAAACTGGACTATCCACTCTTAGGCTAAACCTAACAGGCGGAAGACAGGATTATCCCAATACCAAATATGGAGAGGCAAAGCAGTAGACATCAGATGGACATGCATAGAGATGCATTAGGTTTAAGCAGCAAGTTAGGATGCAAATACACTTTGCTAGAAGGCACTGCAGATACCTGCATCAGAGCTAGAGAGAAAAAGTAGAGAACAAATATTACCTGTTCCAAGGTAGGGAGTGAGGAAAATCTCTTACTAAGGGGGATCACAATAAATCAGGAGGTTGTCCTCAGTGCAAGGACACCTGGGACTACCTCAGCGATTCCTTACAAATTCCTGGAAGTCAGTCATCCTGAATCTTTGGCTACAAAGTGTTTCTTACTATTTAGAAACACTTAGAAAAAACCTCCCTGCAACGATGGGAGACTAAGGCTGGATCTAGACGCATCAAAGAAGCATTTCAGTTAAATAGGTTGTAAACTTTGCATGAGAAATCGGGTTGGTAAAAACAGAACTCCACAGCACCATCTGGTGTCACAGTGTTATAAGGCATGTACAACACATATAAGGCGCTTTTTCTTTGCCAGTGTAGCTGAGTCCCAAGGTGGAAGCTGCTCTCTAGCAGATTTTCTTCAGGCACATATTACATGGAACTAACTCTGCAATGAAGGGAGGCATGTATGCTGTGTGGTTCTCCTGGAGCTCTAACTTACCCAGCTAAAAATAAATAAATATGAGAGGGAGGTAACACTGGATAAGAGGAGATAGGAAGGGCACCAAAGCTGACCAATTTTGGAACAAGGTACACTAGGAAAGATCCCTTAGAGGCTAACTTTTGAATAGATAATTATCATATGCTTGATAACCTAAGGAAGGGGCTCTTCTAGAACAAAATTGATATCCAAGTGTCCTTCCATAGATGATAAGTACAAAAAAACTGTGTGGCATGTGCAAAAACAGGTCCCTGTGGAGGATTATAATATTTAAGAGATGTTAATGTAGCGATTGGTGATGGCAGTGCATCTGACATGGAATTTCCTCCATCAAGGCTCTAAGTAGGTCAAATCAGGATGTGCCTTGGGTGGTTTAATTAAGTATGAGGTCAGGGAAAGAAAGCATTCATATTCTGCAAAGATCTCAGGCTGCTATGCATAACTGGAATAGTCCCTCATTCTGGATTAACGTAGGCATAGGTCAATGCACAGACACTGCAACTTCTTGTTTTATAGGTCTTTGAGACAAAGTGCTAGGGACATGCTTGAAACAACAACAAGCCTTGGTAACAGAATTTCTGAACACCCTATCTGAAGAGCAGGATTTGTCCACTTTTCTCTGCCTTTAGAAAACAGACAAGAACAATCTCTTGCTAGGATGTTAAGACGTTTCTGCAATTTCTTATTAAATGAGCTTTACCTGGTTTCTATTGCTTTATTTTAATGTGATCAGAGGTTTTTAAATGTAAAATGTATTTCCACAGGACAATGGGGGTGGCTCCCTCTTTGCACTACTACGATACTATCCTGACACAGCACTGACAGTTTGGGAACCCTGCAGATTGACCTCTACAAGACTCAAAATAGCATCCTGAGATAGCAATTATCAGTTTTCAGAATGAAACTAATTAGCAGATGTGCCTAGTGTTAACTTAAGATCAGCTCGATTATAGCAATTTCAGCAAAGTGTGGATGGACACTGCTATAATGTACTTTTTAGCTCTATGCTACTGTAACTATTTATGTGGAGGAAATAGTTGAAGACACCCCCCTCCCATTTTACATTTAGTTGCATCAGACTGTATCAGAAGGATTGCCCTGGAACAGTGCTGCTGTCAGGGTGGACAACCAGCTATGGAAACTCTGGAACATACAGTGTTGCAGTGCAGTCTATTTAGTTGCCCTACACAGAAATTGATAGCAAAGTGGTGGGAGGAAAAATGCCAGGGTGTAATGGTATTTTCATTGACAAACCAGACCCATAAGACTATATTTGACCTGGCTAGTTTCCAGGTTGTGGTTCTGTCTATGAATATGGAATGGGTAAAATCCCATTTGGTTGACTGCCAGAAGAACTTAGAAAAATGCAAGTGGATGAAGAATGCAAAATCAGGGCCTGGTAATTTCGCATCAACATTACTAAATAGCTCCGTGGTTTGGGGGCATGCCAGGGGAACTGGGACAGCGTTGGATCAAAGCCACTTCCTGCATAGCCCTTTGGGGCCCTACTGACTTTGGTGCTCCAGTTATGACTGGGCCTGGGCACCAGAGGAGCCAATAGCAGAGTGGTATGGAGCCTCCAACATCGGATCTCTTACTCAGGATCTCACAACTGTTTTCGACAATGGAGGAATGGGTCTGATCTATGTCCCCTGGGACACCTCCCACAGGCCACAGGATTGCACCCAGTGGGTGTGGGTGTAATGCCATGCGCACTACTCAGTAGGCACCCACAACAGCTACACACAGCTCCTTTTGCATTTGCAGTAATGTTGCCCACATTGCTGGGAGTGAGTTTCAACCTAAAAAAAAAAAAAAAAAGCTCTGGCTTAAACGCTACAGAAACCCCCAAGACATTAATGAATACAGTTCCAGCATCTGTCAAGAACCAGTTTGAGTCACTGGAGGCTAAGAAATTCCCTTAGCTATCTTATAGCTTCCAGATCGGGTGGGCTTGCTTACTTGAGGGCTGGGGAAATACTGAACCAGTGCAACTTCTATCACATGGTACAGATGTTATATGAGAGGGTGGTATGTTCCTTAGGGCTACTTCCTCTGGCTGCCTTCCTGTAATTTGAAGGGAGTAAACCCACCCCTTACCCAGTGTACATGTGTGTAAGAGGTGCAACTTGCAAAACATACTGTAATGAGCTACCGGTATTAACAATGATGCATCGATTTCACAACAAAATTTCAACACAGAAACCCTTTCCGCTTAAATCAATTGGGTTGTTTTGAACCAGTGTTTAGGATTGAACTGCAAGTTAGGAAGTAGACGCTATCCAAGCCCAGTCAACCTTCAGTTCAGATTTTCCATCTCTTATTCAAGGGAGCTAGATCTGTTGCTTCCCCTTTAAAAAACCTTTTACACGAAAAGCACAGAAATGCTCTTGAAAGATGGTTTGACCTCACTTCCACTCACCTTATTCTTCTTGCACCTCTGAGAAATGCAGCTCATTCAGTATGTTACTTCCGAGCAGTGCTGATGCTTTTAGTTACAAGCACTCTGTTAATTCAAAACGAATTATTCCCAGAATGGAAAGGAGCCAAACCATTTTCTGAAATGCTTTATAGGCACATTTTCTCTCTTTCTTTGGCTGCATTTGCTTCTATAAGCTGTTGAAAATGTATATTTTTTCATTTTTAAAATAAACCTTTGGGATGGGAACTTCTTACAAATGATGCACTGCTATACTGTAATACGAGGAGGAGGAGGAGGAGGAGGAGGAGGAGGAGGAGGAGGAGTGTATCTGAGATGCAGCATGAGAATGAACCCCCAAGGGCAATCCTGCCAGCACAATCCTCTGTATGTCTACTCATAAGTAATTCCCTATGTGCTCAGTGGTGTTTACTTTCAGGTAAGTGTATACAGGATTGCAGCTCAAGTTCTCTCCTTTTCAATAATGTATACAGATCCATAATTTAAAGAGTACTTGTAAAACAACTTAAATATAACCTGGGCTATGTTCCCCAGCATCGTTTGATATTTCATTCATACTTTATCATAAACAAGTTACTTTTACAGTTGGCAGAAAGCAAGATAATTGTCATGATTCAAAGCAATTTGTTGAAATAAAAATCATACAGCTATTTATAAATAACATTACAGTCTTCTGCAGCTGTATATAGCATAAGACAGTGTTATGAATAAAAATAAGGATTCATCCATTTAGCAATATCTGAAATGCAGATACAGTAGATGCATCTACTGTGACATACTTCTCTAGACCTGAGTACTTTATAACCTACTGTGAATAATGCAACTTTGTATGTTCACAGGATTAAAAGCAAAACAAAACAAACCCATCCTGACTACCTGCAGCTTTCAAGAGCGTTTTACTTTGGCAAGTGTACACAGCACAGTCCACTTTTTTCATTTTCAAAGCCTCTCTTATATAACAGACTGCAAAAACACCACCTCTAGAAGACTCCATCAAGATGGAATCTCATGTTTCTCTACTGCAGCAGTTATGATAGCAAACTGTTCCTCAAGTATAACAGGTTCAGGCTGTTGATTAGACCCATTGAGTGTGCTTAATCTATACAAAGTTCGCTTTCGAATGTGTATTTTAGAGTAGTAAGAATTGAAAACAGGGGAAATGTGAATTCAGCCAACCTTAGAGAACAGAACTATTGCCCCAAATGTCCAAAGAATCAGTTACAAAGGCTTAGATGATTTACTACAAACATCACATGTTTTCCAATTTGGCAAATCAGCTAAGAAGATCCATGCATGTTCCCAAAAACCATTAGGGGACTCAAAAGCCTGCAAGGAGACTATAAATTGTATAAAGGCGCTAACCTAATTTCTGAGAAATCCGAAATGCATTCATCCTCCCAGACAGTCTCTCACCACAACTGCAAATAACCAATCAACCTCTATATTCTCTGCACAGAGCTGTTAGAAAGTAGTTGGTGGCATGACTGTGAACCTTCCTTTCTACTAAAAGCGTTGCCTAGAATATCTTTTCACCCTTCACACTGATAAAATCTTTTGTTCCTCATGGGTTGCATTGTATTCTTGCTTGCCGGTGGAAGTTCCCTATAACAATGTAGGCTACGTCTTGCTAAGAATTAGATCTGCACCAAGCTGCATTACGTCACACACATCATTTATTTATATGATGTATGCAGATCATGAACGAGGTCTAAAAGTTTTCACTTCCGAAGAATGGTGTATGGACAGCATCGGGGGAAGTATTTGTAAATACCAACCCCCGCAGTTCATAAAAGTTAATAGCTGGCCGTTTCGTAACAGGCCTATCAATCTCCCCCCCCCCCAATCATCCATAGTAAGATACTGCTAAGTTTCCTGGAAGAGATTAAATGCTAAGGTTGCCCGCACATTTCGCCACCAAAAGAAGTCACGCCCTTTGCAATGAAAGCATGCATTAAACGGCTACATGTGCAAGAGAGATGGGCAGGACACTCTTCGCAGGGGATATCACACACACACACACACACACACACACACACACACACACACAAACTTTGCCCAGCTTCTATACAACCCGTTCGGGGGGAAGCTCCCCACCCCCAACATTCCCAGCAAAAGCTGAATCTGTGCACCACCATTTACTGTCTCGCGTCTGCTGCACCTCCTCTGTAGCGACTCGCCTCGCCGTGGAAGGCTAGGTTAGAAGCGATCGATGCAAGCACATTACGCACCAGCAAAGGGGGAGGAAATGGATCGAGCGAGAGAGGCATCTTTCCTTTCAGCCATTAATTATAAATCAGCCAAATCTCAAGAAATCCCTTTGGCAGACAAGGATGCTAAACAAAAAGGAACCGCCGCCGCCGCCGCCGCCACCCCAATCCTCTTCCAACTTGGATAGGCGCATCTGCCTAAGCAGCCAAGTAGCATCTCACTGAAACCACACTATTCCAGGCCCCTAAAATATAATGAAATGGGATGGGGAGGAGGGGGGGGGTGTCGCCCCTCTCTTTGCAACGCAGAACCAGCAGCAGATATGGATGTATGACTAAGTATTTCCAGTTGATTCTGCGCGCGAGAGGGAGAGAGAGAGCGCGCGCGCGCGCGCACACACACACACACACAAGCCACAAAAATCAAGGTCCACAGCAGTGCGAGACTAAATGGAAGCAAGGGGGTCTCTTTCCCATTTCCCCCGCTTGCCTTGCCTCTCTCGCCCCCTTCCCAGGCAGATATTTACGACTTCCCTGCTCTCTAACGAGTGTCTTATTGCAGGGCGGCGGGGAAGGCGAGTCGCTGCCGATGCCCTACATAAGCCATCGAGGGAGCCGAGAAAGGAAGGGGGTGGGGAAAGCGATGGCGAGGCAGGCAGGCAGGCAGAAATAGCCCACCTTTGCCGGCTCTCTCTCTCCAGTCCCCAGAAGGAAAAAGATCATAAATACGACGCGTTTTGGGTTTTTTTTGTTTTAATATATAAATCCCAGGCAATCGAGGACACCCCATCCAAACACAAAGGGGGGGGGGAGAGGGAGAAGGAGAGATTTTTGCAGTGCGGGCCCCTCCTCCACCCGGAGGCAGCCCCTCTCCGCACAGGGGGAAGGGGGGTAAACGGGGGGGGGGAAGCCTGGGCACCATCCATGAAGCTCCCGTTGCTGGCAATGGCCCGACTCACCCAACGCCGTCGCCCCTGCTTGCTGTTTCCCGAGCATATACCAATAACAAAAGGCAAATCCTCAAGGCGGGGAGGAGGGAGGTGGCTGCGGCGCCCCGCGGGCTTCTTCAGTGCAAGGTCCTGACCTTGCCCAATTGCAGCATCCTGCCTGGCCGTCGCCGTCGCCCTTCTCGCCGCCTCCCTCTTTCGCCGCGAAACGGGCGCCTGCGGAGGGCTCCGAGGCGGGCTCCTTCATACACTGCGTGGCTCCGAGAGGCAGCCTCTCTCTCTCTCTCTCTGCCTCTCCCGCTCGCTCTCGCTCTGTCAGAGAGAAAAGCTCGACGTCTGGCTCTCTCTCCCCCCCTCACCACCACCACCTCCCGTTTCCTCTCTCCACGGACTCGGCAGCGGCGCTCTCTCTGTAGTGCGGCCACCTCAGCTTGGCAACCTTCCGCCGCTGGAGAAGATACTGTGACAGCTGCTGCTGCTGCTGCCGCCGCCGCCGCGCTCCCTTCTCCTCCCTTTGCTAGCAGGAGCGCGCGCGCCTGGTGCCGCCGCCGCCGCCGCCGCCGCTGCTGCTCCAGAGGCCGGGCTGGGGCGGGCAGGCGGGAAAGCGAGCAAGGCGGCTGCGCTCTCTTCTCTCTTTCCCTCAGCGAAACGCCGCCGCCGCCGCCGCTGCCACCTGCGCCTGGCGAAGAGGGAGGAGGAGGGAAAAGCGCGCGAAGTAGCGTTCCCGCGTTGTTGCCCCGTCCGGGCTAAAGAAGCGGAGGACTCTAGGCTACTGTGGCGCGAGGGTGACCTCGCTTCTCCTCCGCTCGGAGAGGCTTCGCGGCGGCGGCGGAAAAGTTGCCCTCAGAACAGACTCCTTAATCGGCGGCCGAAAGAAGCGCACGGCCGCCCTCCCCGCCGCCCCGCTTGGCCTCTCCTCGCGCACCGCCTCACCCCATCCTCCGGCGGGCATTCGGGGCGCGCTTTGGCTAAGGAGAAAGTGAGGGAGCTGCTGCCATCTCCGCCCCGGGGAGCAGCGAAGTCGAGCAGCTGCTGAGGGAGAGGGGAGGGAGGCGCGAAGCCGGAGACGAGGGGGTGACCCTTCCGAGGTCAGGCTCGCAGGTGCTGGTGGCGGGCGGGAGGCGGGCTCGCTGGAGAGAGCGGCGGCGGCGGCGGCGGCTCAGGATTGCTCCTGCGGGAAAGGCTGTGTGGCCAGGCCAATGCCCTTGAATTTTCCTTAGCCAAAGTCGCCGTCCTCCCTTGCGCGGAGAGTTCAGTCAGGGTTTGGGAGGCGGTTCAGCCCTCAGCTGCTGCCTCGCACAGCTGTAAGAGGGTTTATTCAAGCTCCAGCTCTGCCTGAAAAAAAAAAGGGGGGGGGAGCTCTGAAAGGGCTGCCTTGTTCCTTTTGTAGCTCACGGACTCCTTCTCACGTTGTCGCAAAGCCCCATCCTGAAATGGGGAGAAACATATACTGTATATATATATATACACACACACACACACATGCCTTTCCTGACAGGGCTGGCAAAGACGATGAGGAAAATGGCAGCGGTGCGGATTTTAACTCCTTGGTTACATTAAGGCAATTTGTGGGGCGTCAAAGTCACCGCAGAACAAGTCAGAAGGCTGCTTTGTAGGCTGTTTTTTGTTTGTTTGTTTTTTAAACACACTGCATATATAAAACTACATAGGACAGGGCAGGAATGTTTCTAAAATGGACATTATTTTAGGATTCCCTGGTAGGTTTCTTCATGTTCCGTTTAAAATCCAGGTTAGCCAACTCCTCAGTATGAAAACTCTTCAGGTTCCAGGTACACGATAGCCTACAGAGGGCTGTAATAAAGAAACAATCATTTTAACACCCAAATCTATATTCCAACTTTAATTCAAAGGATGCCTAAATGATCTCACGCCAAACAGCAGTTGGCAAGCATCTTTCTCAACGGAGGTGAATTTCCAAAATATCCTCTTTTCACATTGATGGTGTAAATTCTGCATTAATAACTGCTAGTAAAATCAGATCTCAAAGAAACTCACTGCTGCCACCTTTTGCTCGATAATTTTTCACTGCTATTCCAAACAACAGTATATTTCGCTGTTTATATAGTCAGGAGTAGTTCTGGATGATCATTTCGCAATAGAATATTGGTCTTTGAGATTTGTTTTTATGGTTTGTTGTGTGACAGCGCCCATCCTAGGCTTGTTTACTCTGAAATAAACTATGGGATTTGCTCTCAAGATTCGGTAAACCAAGGGCTACAATCCTTTGCACACTTACCTAGGAGTAAATCCAACTAAATGGAGGGGGGAGGATTTACTTCAGAGAAAACATGCATGGGACGGCTGCATGGAATAAATCAATATGTGATATTTTTTACATTACTTCTCCCCTTATATCCTTCTGCTGCCCTGAAAGATGTGCTAAAGTGGATCAGGAGAGGAACTCAATTAATTCTACATGTCTGTCTCCAGATACCCACTGAACCGAAAATAGATCTTGGGGTTGTGGTGGACAAATCACCCTAAGGTGCAATGTGTTGAGGTAATGGGGAGAGGGAGAGGGGGGGGGGGAGAGAGAGAGAGAGAGAGAGAGTAGTTTTTCTTCTTTTGTAGCATTAGAACCTGGGATTATCTAACGAAGCTGAATGCTGGGAGATTTGGGATAGACAATGTCAAATTGTGCATAGCTACATGATGGATTTATTACCACAAGGTGTTGTGATGGTCACTAATTTAGATGCCTTGAAAAGGGAACTTGACAATTCATGGAAGATAAGCATATCGGTGGTTAGTAGTCATGGAGGCTGCATATTACTTCCAATATCAGAGTCACTAGGCATCTTAATCCCAATTGCTGGGAAACATGAGTGGATGCTACTGTACTCGTGTCCTGCTTGCAGGCTTCTCATAGGCATCTGGATGGCCACTGGTGGTACAGAATGAAGGACTAGAAAGGCATTTGGTCTGATCTAGCAGGGCTGCTCTTATGTTCTGATTTTAAAGGATATCCCATGTTCTATCCAGTAGTTTTTGTGCTAGTGGAAAGCATTTCAGTTTACACAGGTTAGTTTCCTATTTTTGCCAGCCCTATACCTACCCCTTGCCTTGCAGGACATCCATTGTCTCTCAAGACAGACAGATGACAACAGCATACCTTCTTCAGCCCTCTGAGTTGTGTTCCATACTAATCTAGAGGGTCCCACAACCCTCGGGGCTATTTTTTTCAGGTGGCATGCGCTGCAATGGATAGGTTGGACCAGTGAAAATAAATCTCGCTACCTTGTACAAATGGAATTTTTTTTCTGCTAACACAAATATGCCACTGGATATAACCCAGTATGTTTCAGATTGGAGAGTTATAACTTAATGGTGTTGTTGATTTCTTCTGACCAAAGTTGGTTTCTTCCTGTTAACAAGTGATGGTGATTATTATGTTCTGGGCAGCTAATGGTGTAACTCTCTATATATCTGTTGATGAATCAACCCTACTGAGCCCAGTAGACTTTAGAGTAAAAAAAAGAAGTGAATGCAAGATTGCAACCTCAGGCTTCAGTCCTTTGAACACTTACTCATGAGTTAATCTTGTGGAATGCAGAACTTACAGCATGCACAGTATTGGGCAATACAATAACTAGGCTCACCTTCTTTTATGTTTCACATAAAAAAATTAAGGGGTGAGATCTTCTATAAAGACTATGTGGTCTTCCTTCAATTCCCTCCTTTGTTTATCCACATATAAATACCCAGGTTATTGAAACTTTCCCCCCTTTGCCTTCATCTAGTTTTACTAGGATACTTGATTAGTCATAAGATATAACATGTTTATTCATTATCTTAAATTTTACAAGTTATGTTATATGGTAACAAATTTCTTAAAGATCATTAGTGGTTTTCAAGGGTGCCGAAGCTTCTGCACCATATTTCAGTGCTGTTGTTTATGTTTGTGCTGTACAGTTGCAAAACAATAATCTTCCCTCAAGTCAGAGACCTGGCTTTTTGTGCCATCCACATTGATACTCCCATACAAATAACAAATATTTATTTAAGTGTTAATTAGGAAGATTACACTTTTTAATGTACATAAATCTGCTTTTTCTTTTTGTACTTTTTTTCTTTTCTTTTTTCTCAATTGTTTTTTCTTTAATTTTCTTTTTGTAGTATGAGATTGTAAATTCTTTGTATATGTGTGTAATTTAAATTAATAAAGATTATTCTAAAAACAACAACAAAACCACAAATATATAACCACGCTAGTTAGCAGTCAAGAACTGCAGAAATAATTTCTCCCTGCTGTTTGTATCAGTAACAGATTATGCAAGCTGTCCAACACTGAACTGTTAAAAAAAGAGATGCTATTAACATTAATTGTAGTTGATCAATATTTGGGAACGATCAACATTTAGCATCCTTTCCCATGGGTTATATGAGAAGTGCTGTCAGTATGATGCATACATCATCATGCATATAAATTGGTGTTAGAAGAGAAATGTAGTGAAAAATCAGGGGTGTTGTGTGAGTATTGTTGTATGGTAAATTGTGTTGTTAATTCTTAGTAAGCATTTGAGGGGAAGAATCTGCCGATGTAGCTTACAGATTTCCCCATTAATATATCTACTTGTTAGAACATCCCAAAATAATTCCTATCAAGTTTCCCCCCAATGAGATTTACAGACACCGAATTTTGGAATGGACATCCACTTCCTGACCTGGATATCTCCTTTGTCCCATGTTGTTTTGAAGTTTCTGACATCTGATCATTCAGAATTTATTGCTTAAGACCCATTGTTGTTGTTGTTCAGTCATTCAGTCGTGTCTTACTCTTCGTGACCCCATGGACCAGAGCATGCCAGGCACCCCTATTCTCCACTGCCTCCCGCAGTTTGGCCAAACTCATGCCAGTTGCTTCGAGAACACTGTCCAACCATCTTATCCTCTGTCGTCCCCTTCTCCTTGTGCCCTCCATCTTTCCCAACATCAGGGTCTTTCCCAGGGAGTCTTCTCTTCTCATGAGGTGGCCAAAATACTGGAGCCTCAACTTCAGGAGCTGCCCTTTCAGTGAGCACTCAGGGCTGATTTCTTTAAGGATGGATAAGTTTGATCTTTTTGCAGTCCATGGGACTCTCAAGAGTCTCCTCCTGCACCACAATTCAAAAGCATCAATTCTTTGGTGATCAGTCTTCTGATCATTAGACCCATAACAAGCACTAAAATACACTGGGTTGTTTCAACATGGCATTAAGGCCAGTGCTATTTTTCTAGATGAAAAACAGGTGCCAGAACTCACCATGACCGTCTCCCTTGTTCTCTTATAGTGGCAATGGTGCCCACCCAGAACTGAGTTGCAGTGAGTTCCAGCTGGAAAAAAGCCCTGGTTAAGGATAAAGTTACATCAGCACAAAGATTTCTACTTCTGCTAAAGAATATTCACCCCCTCTCTGCCCCACAAGCCCCCATAATCTGTACTGGGGCTTTCTCCAACTCTCTGGAGCAGATTTTGGGATAGTGTGGGTCTGTGGCAGAGAGAAGAGGGGCAAAGTCCCCTTGCACTAACAGTAATTGTTGCACTTATGTATCTGTTGAATACCACCCATTGTTGGTAAAATTCCACGAGCTGCTACAGTTTACAACCTCCCCCCACAAAATTTTAGTTGTCATTATGATAATTTGTACTTTTTATTAAGTTGTATCCCGTGGTGGATTCCCACTTGGAATACTGTACATAATCCTGCTCGCCCCTTCTGTAGATGCAGTAATGTTTGAGAACCTTTCCTTTGATAAAAGATTCAATTCAATACATTCAGGTCATAAGGCTTGGTTTCAAGACCCTTGATCATCTTGGTTGTCCTCCTCTGCACTCGTTCCAGCTTGTCAAGATCCTTCTTAAATTGTGGTGCCCAGAATTGGACCTGGTATTCCAGGTGTGGTCAGACCAAGGCAGAATAGAGTGGTACTATTGGACTGCAAGAAGATCAAACCTATCCATTCTTAAGGAAATCAGGCCTGAGTGCTCACTGGAAGGACAGATCCTGAAGCTGAGGCTCCAATACTTTGGCCACCTCATTAGAAGAGAAGACTCCCTGGAAAAGACCCTGATGTTGGGCAAGATGGAAGGCACAAGGAGAAGGGGACGCCAGAGGATGAGATGGTTGGACAGTGTTCTCGAAGCTATCAACATGAGTCTGACCAAACTGTGGGAGGCTGTGGAAGACAGGAGTGCCTGGCGTGCTCTGGTCCATGGGGTCACGAAGAGTCGGACACGACTAAACAACTAAACAACAACAATTAATTCCCTTGATCTGGGCATTATGTTTCTGTTGATGCTGCCTAGAATAGCTGCATGATGTTATTATGAACATCTACCATATTGTAACCTAAAACATTTTGGCTCAGTTTTGTCATACAACAATAAAGACTGCTTCTTTTAGATACTGTATCAGTGTTTTTGCCCATAAGTAAATATTATCATTACTTTGCTGAAAACATAGAGAGAGAGAGAAATAACTAAAACACAATTAAACATTAATAGAATCAGAACTACATACATATATAAAATCTGTTTAAAACATACAAATAATTACAATAAAAACAGCATGGCACCAGCCCTTTCATTAAAACCAGTCAGTTCCCCAAAGCCTCTTGAAACAATAAGATCTTCACCTGCCAATGGAAGAACAATAAGGAGGAAGCCAGTCTAGCTTCTCCAAGGAGGGAATTCCAGGGTCTGGGGGCAGTCATTGAGAAGGCCCTTTCCTGAATCCCCACCAAGAATGGCTGTGATAACCGTTTGTTGAGAAGACCAACTATTTACCCTTGATATATTACAAAGATCCACTAATGTCACCACATAAAAATCTGGGAGGCCTGCTGGTGGTTCTCAACCCTTCATTTAGAAACTGCTAACTTATCTTTGAAGCACATTTCACAGCAGAATCTTAGAGTAGACTGGACCGTGCACTTTGGCTTGGAAGCAAATCCCATGGTGTGCAATACAGGACACGTGTTTGGGATTATAGTTTAAGATTCAGTTGCCTAAAGAATTAAGGTGAAAGAATGAAGAGCAGCTCTATCTGTTTCTTCTTTAGGAAGAAAATACATTATTATACATGCATTAAGGACATTGAGAGGGAGGTTTGAGTGTTTGCTGAGTTTTGGCAAGATTGAAAAGCGAATATAGAAAGTGTGTGTATATGTGATAGAGAGAGAAAATATTCAGAAATATGTTTAGGTCATTTAAAAAATATCTGCACCAGGTGTTCCAAGTGTTACAACACTTCATAACTGTCTTCCAAGACCAAATTTTAAAAATGATGTGAAAAGTATTAATAGTAAACTGATCAAAAACACAAGTTATTCAGGGGGGGGGGGAACCTGGAAAGGGGCCAAATAATTAAGATCCAATTTCATATTTCTCCTGAACAATTAAGTACTTCTGCATTTTCATGTTAGGCAGTTTACATGCCATCAATATTTGTGTTTCTGCATTTCCGAATCTATTTTTTTTAATCCTCCTCTGAGCAAAGGAATCAAATAATTTAATTTTCTCTGAATTGTCATTCTGTTCTATCAGCTTTTGAGGCTTAAAAAAACGAATACTTTAATGTTCACCCCCTCCTGCGTTGCTATTTCATTTACAAAACCTTGTTAGATTCACGCGAAGGACATTTGTCTTTAACGATCAAAGACAAGCAGCCACTATGAAAGAGGCTGTTCAAAAAAAGATAATTCAAACAAGGATGCATTCCAAAGACAGAGGCAATAATAAACATCCATCCTAGAGATCACCTTACAAATCTTAATGTTGTCCAAAGTTCCTCTGAGGGATTAATGAAATATACATCCCTTCAACAATCTTTCAAACTTGATTTATTTCATCTTCTCTCTTCGCCTGCATTTGTATGCCAACATGCAGCGAGAAGGAGGCGGAGTATTCTACAGAGCCAGTGATCACTCATTAACTGATGGGGGTTTAAGATGGCCACAGCAGCGTGCCCATATGACCTAACTGCTTGTGCATCAGCACATGCGCACCTGAGCATCAAGGCCCACTCCCTCCAAAAACAGTCTCTCCATGTAGTGCAGGAACCTGTGGCTTCATGGCCTGTGCATCAACTCTCTTTCACATCAAGGTCTGGTGCAGGTAGCCCTACTCTTGGCACTATTTAAGTGTGCTTGTTTTGCAAATGTTGTTATGCAAGCTATACCTGAAATTCTGCATTGCATCTAATGTGCTCTGTCTTCTTTTGCATCTGGTTGTCCCAGCACCATTAAAGAACGTTGCAATGTTCTACTGAAATTCAGAAAGTGACTCCAAGGCACAGAGGGCCTTTCAAGACCCAGGTCAGCAGGAGTCTGCCTCAGTGACCCTGTAGATTCCAAACTGGCCTGAGGCTCATTCTGAGGGAGAATATCCAGACAGAATGGAGTTGGTTCCTATCTCTGCTCCTATGGATGGGGTTTCAGATTGAATGTGGGAGCTAGGATCTGAAGCTCTGCCACCACCTCTCCAACTACCTAGGTTGTCCAACTACCAAGGACAGGAGATTCCATTACACAAGGAATATCATTGCCCTGGTGGAACCGCAATGCTTCATTGTTGCACCACACAAACTGTTGTGACGACAACATGTTGCGGAACCCACCCACAATAAAACACCAGTCTTGAGGGGCCCTAACCCTGTTTACTCAGAAGCAAGTCCCACTGTGTTCAAGCAAATATGCATAGGTTGAACCATAGCTGTCAACTTTTTCCTTTTTAAAAAAAGGGAAATTCCCTTATTCCGAATAGGATTCCTCACAAGAAAAGGGAAAAGTTGACAGCTATGGGTTGAACCTTCCCTTGTAAGTTCATTCCACCAAAAAGACTGGGCATGCATGCCCATGGTACAGCCACAATTAAATTCTTTTAAGACTCATCAGCTTGAAAGTTAAAGCACATACATGACCCATTCCCACTGAAACAAATGCTTCACTTTGGTGGTATCACACCCAGTGTGCTTAGTACAGGAGTGCCAGTTGACATTTCTTAACTTTTGTAATATATTGAGCTTCTTTATCAAAGAGAGAATATTAACGCTGAAGGTACGACTTTAGCCCGAGAGATTCTAAGCCTTAGGTAATGCTTCTCAAATGTGCAGCTTGGATCTATCTTCACGTGATCAGCCGTGTGAGCAGTTATAATGCCAACTGCACTGAATTAAACCAAAAAATTTAGCATTCACAGTTCAAAACTCATTTATCCCTATTAGTGTCAACTGAAATTCCTCCATGCCAGACCTTTCTTTTTTTAAAAAAAAATAAATGTATTCGTTAATACGTTTCGAGCATTTGGGATTAAAGGTATAACTACCACAAAACCAGTATTACATGTCTTTCTAGGACTTGTTCTTTCTGTAGTACTTATGCACATTAGGAACATATCTGAATATCCTTTCTGAAAAGCCTGAAGACAATCATCATGTAGTTTCTGACCCTGACAAGCAGAATTATTTGGGGGGGGGGGGAGAGAGAGAAACTATCACTAATGTGTATTTTTTTCAGAAGCTGCCTAGTTAAGCCCATAAGGCAGAACAGGGGTCAAAAAAAGATTTCTCCCTCTGCATGAAAATCCACTAAGTCCACTATGACACATTGGGCTCAGGATGTAGGCCACAATATAATGATGTTAAGATGGGAAAATCTATGGAGATCTAGTTGGAGCTTCACAACATGCAATTCGATTAGAGAGAATATGATAAAGATGTTTTATAGATGGCATTACACTCCCTATAAGCTCTCAAAAATGTTTAAAAATGTGAGTAATATTTGTTGGAGGTGTAAGGAAGTTGGAAACTGGTACCACGTCTGGTGGGAGTGTGGCAAAATAGAAAATTTCTGGAATGAAATACATTCAGAAATGGAAGGAATTTTTGGAATCAAATTCCCTAAGGCACCAGAGGCTTACCTCATAGGTATAACTATACCAGACATACCAAGAAAAATGAGGAATTTTTTCTTATATGCCTCAACAGCGGCAAAAATCTTAATAGGATCCAAGTGGAAAAGTGCAATAATACCAACCAAGAGGGAATGGTTATACAAAATTTTAGAATATATAGAGCTTGCATATCTCTCAGAAAAGATAAAAGATAATCCGAGAGAAAAGTTCATTGAAGAATGGAGCAGTTTTTTGCAATACCTAAAAAAAAGATGCAGCATTAACACAGTACTAGCTTTGGAATAACCCCTGTTATTTTGGAAAATGACATAGGAATAAAAAGACACACGAGATCAATCCATCATGAAATATAAGAAATAAAGTAAAAGAGGTCGGTGTCATAATTTTATTTATGGCGAACAATTTACATACATATTTCAATGAAGAGGTGGACAGGGAAGTCGAAGATTGACATTACTTAACAATTTAGTCATACCGTGGTAAGCGGAAGGCTAGAAAGAACAAGTTTATAATTTTTAAAAAGTAATCTATGTAATAAAAATATATTTTGTCTACAATGAGTTTGGAAGATATAAAAGTATTTGGATATATGTATATGTATTGGTATATGGTATTATAACTGTAGTATAACTGTACTGTTATAACTGTAAATGTATGAGTGTAATTGGGTGTGTGTTATATGTGTATGTGTGAGTTATGTGTAAATGTAATTGTATAATGTATCAATGTACGTGATAGTTAATAAATTAAAAAAAAGAAAAAAAGAAAACCCTGTTACAATTTTTAGATTGTATCCCTGCTGCTTTATATCTGAGTATAGCTTGTTGTACTTTACACTGACATCTTTATAAAGGTTTAGGATTTTGGAATTCCTACTCATTTCAAAATTTGGAATTTACTAACTGCTGTCAAAACATGACAGATAGAATGAAAAAAAATGGTCTGAATTTTTTAAACAATACATGATCTAACTTGATGCTCAGCTGAACTTCCATCAGTTCGGGGAAACAGGTCCCATGAATTATAACAATTTTAGTTATAATTCAGTTCATTTTGTCGCTGTTGCCCTTTAGATGTCCAGGGTGATTAAAATGAGAAATCATTTTGAAGGAGTCAGTTCATGTGAGAAAAGTGAGGCAATTACATGCGCTTATTACAATCTGAGGTAAGTAGCACTCATCTGTACAATATACTAATTTGGTTTTTCAATGTTTGCTTGCATGATAACAGAACAAATAGTCATTTCGTTAAAGTGTACACACAAAAACACCCACCTTAATGCCCAATTAAATATGCAAGGTAGACCTCACAGCCTTGATAAGTAAATTTCCTTAGTCCAATTATTATACTTTTATATTTACAAAATATTAGTAGCAGCTTGGAAATATCTGAACACATCATGTTTGGCCTTGAAAACTTACAGGCAGCCCCATAGAGAAAATGATCAAGCAAAAAGCTCCCCAGCTAATGAAGCATCTCAGTCCCAATGACAAAGTGTCAAGGGAACAGGTGAGTTAGACTGCTGTGCAAGTTCTGCAGCATGCGGAGAAGGCTATGTCAAAGCAAATTTGCAGTACTATATCTACTCGGAAGTAAATCCTATTGCCTTCAGTTGTGCTTACATCCAGGAAAGGGGTTGATATTGCAGTCTATTTCAATACCCAACAATAACAACTATGCAAGTAGAAAGCTAGCAGGGGTACGGAGCTATCTAGTGTATTGAAGAGAATGTCACATGTACTGTTATCTGCCAGCTGGACAGATGTTGTGTGTATGAGCATGGTGCAATGGGCACCTGGCTCCCAGGGAACAAATTGATTCCCTTGAGGACAAGGTAGCTGACCTGAAGAAGCTGAAAGATCAGAGCGGTTGGCGAGTGAGGCCTTCAGGGACATGTTAGCAGCATCCTGATCCCAGGATGAAAATTATTTCACCATCATAGTGAATGGAGATCTTGGAGAAGGGGGGGGGGGGGTTGCTATGAAAAGGAGGATCCTGTTCCTCTAAGACAGACCCATTTTGTGGAGAGAAACATCTATCCTCTCACACTGGGTGGCAGGGGGCTCTTAGTAGTGGGCAGGACCGGTGCTAGAGCTTCTTGCGCCCTAGGCGAACCACCTTCTGGCACCCCCCACCCCCGCCAAAGCCTGCTTTAGCGGGAGGTGGGGGGTGGAGAGGCAAGCAGCAGTTTCTCCGCTGTAGCAGAGAGCTGCTGCTCGCCCACCCCGCTGCCTGCCGCCCACCAAAGCCTGCTTTAGCAGGAGGTGGGGGGGGGGTGGAGAGGCAAGCAGCAGTTTCTCTGCTGTAGCTCCCGCCCAAGCCTGGCCAGCACTCCCTCCATTTTGGCACCCTAGGCAATTGCCTAGTTCACCTAAATGGACGCGCCGGCCCTGGTAGTGGGCACTTCAGTGGGGACATCAATAGCTGGGTTTGTAATGGGTGTGCAGATCACATGATCATATCCCTGCCTGGTGAAATGGTTGCAGTTGTTGCACATCATCTAGCCAGCATAGCAGATAGGGCTGGGGAAGAGTCAGTGGTCATGGAGCATGTTGACATCAATGACATGGGAAACTATAGTCATGTAGTCCTGGAAGCATAATGTAGGTTGCAAGGTAGGTTGGATGCTAGAACCTGCAAAGTAGCTTTCTCTGAAATGGCGCCTGTCTAAAGGCATGGGTGAAACACTGGTGATGGGAGAAGGTGGTTTGCCATGGGATACATAGCCTGTAAGAAGAGATTGGCTTCATTTGAACCAATATGGAATCAGACAATTATGGGTTTCTAAGTTTGGACCAGACTAAACTTCACTTGCTAGTGTTTTGGCTTTAGTAGCACTTAGTGGATAAGGTAGTTGTGGTGTTGTTAAACCATACTGGAATAATTTAGACTCCAAATGTCTTTGACTAGAGTTTTCTATTTTTCTGAATTCATTTTAAATTAGGGCCGTCAAATTAACATACAAAAACATACAGAGGGAGGAGGCTGAAGTACCACTGATCAATGAACACCCCACCCCCTTATTATAGGAGTAGGCATGTTATTATGTAGTGACCATAGCTGTGAACCTTTCCCTTTTCTTGCGAGGAATTCTATTTGGAATAAGGGAATTTCCCTTTAAAAAAGGGAAAAGTTGACAGCTATGGTAGCGACACAGGTTAGAATAAAATGTATCCTGTATTTTTGCTGATATGTAGAAGGGCAAAAAGCTAACTAAATCCAAGAAGCAGTGTTTAAGCTTTCCTTTGATATCAGTTGTTGAACATGCTGGAAAACATAATTTTTATATCATTTTGATGTCTCATTTATATAAGACAAACATTTCCTGTTTCATTATGAATTCTAGGAACTTCTGATTAAAGGTTCTGGCAGCAATCCCAAATGCATTTGATCTGGCAGAATCTCACTGAAGTTGAAATAGTTCTGTTAGCAGAAACGCATTTAGGGTAACAGCCTTGAACATCTGCTTCATTTGTATTCTGGACTGTAGGAGTTAGAAAGCCATAATTTAAGTTGTGACAAAATTTTCAGCCAAATTGTGATGAACTACACGAGAGGAAACACCTCCCCAAAAAAGCTATGTGCATTTGAAAAATAAGAAGCCCCTTGCATTTTCCTCTGTCAGTTGTTTGTGTTTAACGCTGGAGATGGGAGGGGGGAGAAAACTGAGATCTAAAAATGATCACAATTTTTGTTGCTGCTTAACATATATATATATATTCCCCTAGAGGAAATTGCTCTTCAAAGCTGTTATGTGGAGGTACAGACACCCCTGTTGTCAACATTACGTGCTATAATAAATTAATAAATTTAAGTAATTAATGTGATGCCAGTTTCTTTCCTTTGGATTTGTATGAATTTTTTAACATTAAAAAACCTTCCATAATAACAAATATTGCATAAATTGTGGTGGTTAAACCAGAGACAAATAATGGGTGCACTCTCAAGACTTAGTGTTTTACTTCCATTGAATTAATGCCACTTTTGTATAAAAGGCATTCAGTTGCCAACCTGGCATCAAGTTCACATCTCCCCTAGTACTACTTACTTGGTGTCCTCCTTACATCACCATGCTTCATTTTTTCTTGGTTTTCTAACTCACATATCTGTATGCTCAGGAGTAGGCAAGGGACCAGAGTACAACAGCATTATGTTTTATGTTACCAGGGGTTGGGGGTTTGAAAAGAGGCTGGCATTTTTGTTGGTAAACTCATGGTTTTCACAATGTTTCTTTCTTCATCCTGAGTTTTCTAAGGAACAGTTGCACAGAATAAACAACCACCACAACAAATCAATATATAAACAATGGCTATTATGATAAGAAGTTGGAAACCTGAGTTCTTTCCTCTTTGTATGTTTCCCTTTACCCAGCCTCCTATTACAATCCTATCCCTTCATCTTTTAAAAAATAGAAAATTGTACAGGTGAAACTCGAAAAATTAGAATATCGTGGAAAAGTCTATTTATGTACGCAATTGTTTTCATTAGCTACTGGAGTTTAATATACGAGATAGACTCGTAACATGCAAAGCGAGATATGTCAAGCCTTTGCATGTTATATTTGTGATGATTTTGGCGTTCAGCTGATGGAAACCCCAAAGTTGAAATTGTTAATTTGGGGTTCTCATCAGCTGTACGCCATAAACATCACAATTATAACAAACAAAGGCTTGACATAACTCACTTTGCATGTCACGAGTCTATCTCATATATTAGTTTCACCTTTTAAGTTGAATTACTGAAAGAAATGAACCTTTCCACGATATTCTAATTTTTTGATTTTCACCTGTATATTTTTCATTTATATGGTCAGCTGAGCAAAATGTTGCAGATAAACTGGACACTGGTCCCTACATTTTCTCTCCACAGTTAGGATGTTGATTCAGATAGGGAACTGGGGAAATCTATAGAGGATCAGCTTCTTTCTTTCTTATAGCTGTCACTAGAGTCCATGAACATTATTATAATTAATTTCAGGGAATTCAGAGGTAATCGAACCAGCCAAAGAGGGTGGTTCAAGTCATGCTGCTATTGCAAAATTGACTCTTACTGTTTACATGATTACATTATAAATGCTAGTGCTCAAGGCACAGTGCCTTAGCCTGGTCTTCAATTATATCTTGCTCTGTAAGGTGCCAACCTAGGTGAATCATTTATAACAAAGATTATTTTTATACAAACAATGAACAGAAAATGCAAAGTGTCGTATTGTGTCTCTAGGCAATAATAACAATGCCCCCACAGAATAATAAATGAGCAGAGCAAACCCATCCTCAGGTTATTCATGCTGGGTAAGATAGGATCTCCAGGTAAATGTCCTTACACGGGTTGAACAGAGGAATATGCTAATGCAGTAAATTTACACTAATGGTAGCTACTGCTAGCGAAAACCGTATTCTGGTGGGACATTGACAGCAAGAGGAAACTGCTTAGAGTTCGGGCTGTGGCAAGAAAGAACATGGATTCTATGTTTTCCCAGGGGTCACTCCTGCTCCTACACCAGTATAACACAAGACCTAGGAATGAGATGTAAGTAAGAAATATTTCCATTGGAGTCAGTGGAGAACCTAAGATGACTGCCTTCCTTTGCCCATCTAGTCACACAGGAAGGTAGTTGTTTTTTTTACTAACTCCGCATTCAGTCAAAGGGAGTATAAAAACCACAGCAAGATAACATAGATGACATTAAGATGTGTAACATGGGGCTACATCACTTTGTCTCCATGGCAATTGACGTATGCCATGCGGTCAAGGAACTTGGGTTGCTAGGAGTAGAGGCGAGAGAGAACATTTTTCACAAACAACGAACACCCAGCAGAGAACGGTGTGTGTGTGTGTGTGTGTGTGATGTACAATGCTTGTCTTCTCAGAACTTCAGCCAAGCATTCTGTCTTAGTACTCTTACAAACAGAATGGGACAACATGTCCATTTGGGTCTCTTTCACTTTCTCATTTGTTCCAACCTTAAATCCATTTCTCCACAATTTTATGTCATTTTCACTAATACATGCCTTTATATGCACACACTTCACCCCAGTAGAAGTATTTTTGTAAACATGACTTGGCGGGAGAACTGCACTGCAGAATTCAGAGACATGCAAATTTTTAAGGATGGCTGCATTTCAATTTACACAACTGCTAATTAAGTGTATTCACCTATAAATGCAAAATGAATCAAATTTTCCCACAGAAACATCAGCTCCATTGCTGTAACTCAGGCTGCTCACACTCGTAATTAAGTGGGGGCAGAGACTCACAAGGAGGTGAAACCAGGACTCACAGTGTGATTCATGCCTCTGCTCCATCTGCCCATTTCCCCTGCACAGTATTCCAAGATCTGCAGATCTCTCAGATGTTCACGGCCACTGAATGCCTCCTCATTCCTTGGAATGTAGGAAAACTGTGTATTACTCACCACCATGGACATAGCCAAGGGGGAGCAGCTGCCCCCCCCCCAGATCAAGTAAAACAATAGAAATACTTAACCGAACAATCACATTGGTTCAGCCCCCCCTAACAAAAGTCCTGCCCCCCAACAAAGTCTCCCCCCCCACTAAAATCCTGGCTATGCCCATGCTCGCCACAGTATTTAATATCTAAAAATGCAGAGAAAGACTCTGCCCATTCACACATACCTTACCTAGATGTTTTCACAATAGGGTACAGAGTAGGAAGCAGCATAGGTTCTCTACACTAATATGTTTCCTTCCTTGCTTAAAACCATAGATAATTTTTCTCTTGAATGGCTATTGCAACAGCCATTCAACACACCACATTAAGTTAGCAGATCTTTTCTATCTAATAAACACAACAATAAAACACTTGATAGATCTATATGCACCAGACAATATGATAAACAAAATCCAACACTGATTTTTATATATATATATATTTTAAAAAGCCTTTTGAGAAGTTCCATCCGTACCATCTGCACACGTTTCTTTATGTTATAAAGATCTATGGGTAGATTTTCATTTCCTCTTATCTGCCTCTTTCGTTTAGATCAGAAAATCTCAACCTATGAATCATTTAGTCTTCTGATTTTTAAAAATCAACAGATTGTGATCTAATAATAGCTTCCCTGTAGAGTTTGTACTAGCATATGTGACTCCTATAGAATTATTTGAGATCCAGGATATCAGATTATAAGGCTCTTATTGGTCCAAGCTACATTAGGAGTCAAAGGGAAAATTTATGATTGGATATTAAAGGATGCTACAATCTTCTCTTCCGTTTTGACTTCTTCTGCCTTTTCTTCCCTTTGCCCTCTTTTGAACTTTGCTCTTAAATCCCGCCTGATTTCACCCACTCCATTTCAAAACTTGCAATCCCTCCAGACCATTACACTGCCATTCTCCCCCTAACCATGCCACAGTGGGAACCATTGGGGTGAAAGTACAGTCAACATCTTTCATTGCTCATTTCTTTTTTTTTCTTTTCAAAATAATGAATCTTAAGTAGCACTGCCAGATGATGCATTAGTCTGAAGAGTAAAAAAAAAAAATCCAAGAGATTATTTAGTGCCATTAATTACATTTCAGCATCAGACCCAAATTTATGTCTCTTGTCCCAAGAAACAGGCTTCCTGTGGATGGTTTGAGTACAGTGATCCATGCGACGGTCACCTCCAGACTTGACTATTGTAACTCGCTCTACGCGGGGCTGCCCCTAAAGCTGACCCAGAAACTCCAGCGGGTGCAGAATGCCGCGGCGAGGCTCCTTACCGGGTCTTTGCCGCGGGACCACATTCATCCAGTGCTTTACCAGCTGCACTGGCTCCCGGTGGAGTACAGGATCAGGTTTAAGGTGCTGGTTTTGACCTTTAAAGCCCTATGCGGTTTGGGACCCTCGTATTTAAGGGACCGCCTCTCCTGGTATGTCCCATGTAGGACCTTAAGGTCCTCAAGTGATAATCTTTTGGAGGTCCCGAGCAACAAAGACGTTAGGTTGGCCTCAACTAGGGCCAGGGCCTTCTCAATATTGGCCCCGACTTGGTGGAACAGCCTATCACGGGAGACCAGGGCCCTGCGGGATTTGGCATCTTTCCGCAGGGCCTGCAAGACGGAGCTGTTCCACCTGGCCTTTGGGTTGGTTTCTGTTTAATATTTATGCTTCATCTTTTATTGGTGGGTTATTTTGAAATTGAGACCTGCAGTTTTAATTGAATTTTAAATTCTGTTATTTTAAATTGATCGTTTTTATGTTTTTTGTTGTGATTTTAATTGATGTTAGCCGCCCTGAGCCCGGTTCTCTGGCTGGGAAGGGCGGGGTATAAATAAAATTATTATTATTATTATTATTATTATTACTTGGTGCTGTTTGTGTCTAATTAGTGCCTGAAATAGAGACTCCTGATGTAAGTCACTCTAAAATTTCTAAGGGAAAATGTTGGATATGAAACTAAAGGTCTCCAAATTCCCACAGAGGATCTTATTGAAGTTTTTCAGGCAGTTGAGGCATTTGCTGATTTAGGCACTGAGAGGTACTTTTTTGATCTTACACTTGAGGAAACATTTCTCAACAGCTGGGTTCTAAAACAAGAAGCTGGAATGCTCCCTGCTGAGCTAATAGACCCTCTAAGCAACAAAAAGAGAAACTTCCCTAGGCCCAGAAAGTGTGCAAGCCATAAGAATGCTCCGGAAAGGCCAAAGCCATTTTGATGCCTGAAGCACAGGACAAGGTGCCGCCTTTCCGATTATGTGTACAAAATCCGACAAGACTGGTCAGATTTGGTCACAAATTCCATCAGCACTGGTGATGGAACAGAGTCCTCCACCACACCACACATTTCTAGCCACTTTCCAACCCATAGAATTTGCCACCCAAGGCAGCTACCTCATTTTGCCTCATGGAAGGGGCTGGCCCTGATAATGTCGGTGTACATTATAAATCTTCATTACACTGCTCATCATCTGGACCCCCACTGAAACGACCAGATACATGTTTGTGCACACATTTTTATGCTGCATGTAATGAGTTATGCAATACTGGAGCCAAATGAGTAGGCTACCAGTGCTTCTTAATTTGCAGCCCATCAATATGGTTGGCTGTTGAAAGCATTCAGACTTTGGGAATAGATGTGGGTTGCTTTTGAATAAATGCAGGCTCCTAGCAGGACATATGAACCACTGCTTCCAAAACAGCATAAACAATGTAAACATATTTCAGGGCAATTGTCCTGTCTTGTCTGCCTAATGGATCTTGCAGAGATTCTGGAAGATGATTATTAACCTTCTGCTGATACATAGAAGAAACGACTGTACCAATCTGCACCCCAAGACAACCATAAAAATAAAATGCCTTGTGGGAGTTATTAAGCATGACACCGTTTGCAAATAAACACACACACACACACACACACACACACACACCCTTCATTGAGGCTCTCCCTTCCTACTGTAACAATAAAACCAGAACACTGCACACAAGTCATCATGGTCTACAATATCCCACCATGTGAAGCACAATAACCTGCACAAAACTGTATGGGGATTCTAATTGACTCCACAGGTTTTACTACATTAAAAAAATTGTTTCACATTAATATAAATACAAATTTAACAGTTGCACAAGTGTAGCAGTGCAATAATCATGAGCTGTGACCAACGTAGCCTGCAAAGGTAAGACAGACAAATGGTTACATGAAGCACATCGTCACCAAGATTTTTGGTCACTGCATTAACAACAGAGATGACACTCCCACCTTTTCTTGGGGTCATGGGTTGTTCTGCTGCCCAACAATATGGGCGATGTTCACCATCTTTACAGAGGAAATTACCTTTGGCCCTTATTTGATCATGCACTTATAGAAGCATATGTAGAGAGCATCTGGTCACTAGTGATAGAAATTTCATTACAAGAAGGAATGGTCCCAGGTTTGAAATTCTGGTTTGAGGTTGCTTCATTTTTATACGTTGATGAAATGAGAATCACTTGCCCACTGTTCTTTGGCAAAAAAAACTTGCAAGTTTCAGATCATGAAAAAAAAATGCTGCTGTTGAAAGTTTTGGATTTGTGGGCAAGGAACTCTTGAGTTTTCTTTTTCTCCAATGTGCCAGCTAGAATTAGGTTTTTCTTAGCTAATCCACTGACAAGTGGTGCACTGGTGATGAATTTTTCTGTTGTTATATTACACCCAGAACACTGTAAACATTATTTGAACTTATTTTCTGCATTTTTTTGTGTTTTTAAATTTCTGCTGTGGTTCTCTCACCAAAGGGCACTTGCCTAAAACCTGGATCTTGGCATCCAGAGAATTCTCCTTTATATACATATCCTCCCCATGTCACCAATATAGAGTAGCTTATAATCTTTACTGCATCTCATTCGAGGCTGAGAGTAAGGAGTGTTGCACCAAAGTTTACTCGTATGCTCACAGATGAGAAGAAATTCGAACCCAGTGCCAGATTCATCACTCTAGTCACTTCATAAACTTGGATCTCATTAAAAGTAGCAATTACTTTTGTGCTATACACAGCCTGGAAAAATTCAGGCTGTGATATGATTTCAGGGGACTTACTTTTATTTCAAATATGCAGGGTAGTTGAGATGTTCTATTCTAAAACCACCACACCTTCTGAGTCTTGTGTGTGCAGGGCTTCCTTGTTAAGCAGGAAAATACTTCACATGCAGAAATGAAGAATCCTATTGTTGGTGGAGAATAGGAAATGTTTGCAGCAGGCTCAGACTTTTGAAACATGTCCTTCAGCTGTAACAGTTCTGAAAAATCTTATTCACTTCTGATCACATATTGTGATGCCGCTGCTACCCAGTAAAACATGTACAAAAGCTTTATCTGTATAAGAAAACCCAAAATCTGCTTCCCAAAACATCAATTTGCATCCACGTTTGAATCCATCAGACTGCAGAAGCCGAGTGGTTTAATGTTCCCCCTTTCCCCGCTATTCAACGCTAGTATATATTCCATGGAAGAAGCTTGGATATTCAGCGTTTGCAGGTTACAATGTTTAGTTTTTGGCCTAGCTTTGTTCTTTTTTAAAATTAGGCTGAGTGCCAGGAAAGTTTCAAAAATGCACCCATTGGTATTATATCTAGTGGGCTAATCTAGCCCTAATAAGGACAGACAAGGTCAAGGCCAAGGTCAGCCAAGGTCACTTTATCCCGAGGTAGCTGGTTTTAAGCTATGCGGTGTCTAAATGTGGCTTACTGTCATGTAAATAATAATATCTTATTTCGATAAAACCTGCCCTGGGAGGACAGTTATGAGCAATGTGAAAGACACACACAATTCTTTTATCCACAGTAGAATTGTTCTTTAAAAAAAAGAACCTCCAGTTTGGATCCACATTTTCAACACCCTGCCAACAGGATTCAAGTAGATTACATATCCCCCCTTTTTTTTTTGAAAAAAGGAAAAATCACTCAATATTTCCTTATGCTTTTTTTATTCACAGAATTCATTCTTTGTAGCCTGTCTGCCAGCTGGAAGGATAAATGAATCGGGATCCTTGTCCACCAGTGAGCCCATTCCTGCAATTCTTAGAGATGAAGTACTTCTTATTTCAACTTCCGAGTTCATAGTGAAAATCAATATGTTGCTCCATTTGTTCTGATGTATCACCTTGCCTTCCATTTATCTAAACCTCAACACCCTAAGGAGATTCAATTACATGATCTTTATGTTCCTAGTGTAATGAAAAATTAATACAAACTGGCACAGGAATAAGCAGTTTTACATGAACAACAAGTGTGCAGCAGACCCTAAACAAACTAATAAGATAAACAGAAGAGATGCACCCAAGTCAAGAAGAAAAATAATTTTAGGAGGGAGGGAGATTTCCAGGGATTCTTGTTTGATTTGGGATACATCCTCTCAACAGATACTCTTGAAATATTATTTATGTAGACATGCAGTACCAATATAACATGGTCATGATACGTTGATAAAATAAATCCAGGCTATACATGAACAAAATAAGATCATATGTAAGAGCTACCATGTTTTCCCGAAAATAAGACACTGTCTTATATTTATTTTTCCTCAAGAAGACACACTATGGCTTATTTTCAGGGGATGTCTTATTTTATCACTTCGCTGAGGAGACTTTTACTTTCACTTTCTACCGGTCACCTCTGAGCCTCCTTCCCACTGGAGGAGCTGCCCTCCAGCTGCTGCCCGTCTTCTTAACCACTTCATGTCGGTACACTGCATAGCCATGCCTATCCAGAGCCATCTTAAGGGTGCTGCCGGCGGGGCTGGAGATGTTGCTGGGAGGCGCCATGTCCAGCCTAGCCTCTTTCTTGGTGCCCTCCAGAACTGCGCCTATCACTATGGCTTATTTTTGGGGTATGGCTTATATTGCGCAAATGCTTAGAAATCCTGCTACGGCTTATTTTATGGGTATATCTTATTTTTGGGGAAAGACGGTATACACCCCCAAGAAAAATGATAGAAGTTGTTCTGGGCCACATATACAGGCACTGCCACCATCAGTCCTACTTTCCATTCGCACTGTAGCCAAACCCTTGATGCTTCTGGGGAAGAGGAAGAGTCCATAGAGAGAACACACATGCATTAGCCTGGCAGATCAGAGGGGCTACAACTGAACCTGATGGGGGTGGTGGGCAAAGGAAGCAAGAAGGAATAAAAGATGGTCTGCGAGAAACTTTAGGGCACCAGAGCAACCAAGAGAAGAAGATGATAGCAGGATGGAGCAAGGGGACAAAAGGCTGCTTCACACTCAACCATAGGGAGGTTTAGTTTGGTCAGAATCAAGTATACAATTCCAGAGTTAATGCTAAATACATTGTTGTTGTTGTTTAGTTATGTTTGACTCCTGCAGTTTGGTCAAACTCATGTTAGTGGCTTCCAGAACACTGTCCAGCCATCTTGTCCTCTGTCGTCCCCTTCTCCTTGTGCCCTCCATCTTTCCCAACATCAGGGTCTTTTCCAGGGAGTCTTCTCTTCTCATGAGGTGGCCAAAGTACTGGAGCCTCAACTTCAGGATCTGTCCTTCTAGTGAGCACTCAGGGCTGATTTCCTTCAGAATGGATAGGTTTGATCTTCTTGCAGTCCATGGGACTCTCAAGAGTCTCCTCCAGCACCATAATTCAAAAGCATCAATTCTTTGGCGATCAGCCTTCTTTATGGTCCAGCTCTCACTTCCATACATCACTACTGGGAAAACCATAGATTTACATTACTTCTGGTAAATGAGCCACCATCGCTGCTAGAGGGCTGTGAAAATTTGTTTATTGGGCTTTTTCGACTCTCTGACCCATCTACAAACTGAAACCAAATTGGTTGGCAGAAGTGGGGTCCCCCCCCCAGCTTTCCTACCCCACTGTACAAGATAGTCAACAGGGTGAGGATTCTTGCCTGCACTAAAACACAATCACCAGGAAGCAAGCTAGATGGTAAGAAAAGTCTCGTATTGCACACCTGCACTTTCAAGGGCAATGCAACCTCATCCATCCAACAGTGGCTGAATGTGAGTTCCTCAGTTGGCTCTAATGACCATTAACATTGCTACCTGGCTTTAATGAAGCTTCAATTTATTTGCATATCTATTCTTGGCTTCCTCTAGATATCAGTCCAGCCCAGGGGATAGAGTGGTCAATAGTATTGAAAGCTACTGAGATGTCCTGCAGAAACAATACAGGCGCACACTCCCCTTGTCTAATTCCCAGAATGCCTCATCCACCAAGACAGGCAAATCTATTTCAGTTCCTAGACCAGGCAAAAATACCGGTAGATAGAATAATCTGAACAATCCACCTTGTCCAGGAAAACATGGAGAGGCCACCAAACGGCATGATCCAATGAAATTAAAGCACTTACAAACACTCCAGTTAAAAATAATGGAATCTGAGAGTGCTAACTGTGGCTGGATTATTCATAATGGTGCTCCCCTATAGAATAATAGAATGGTAGAAGTGAAAGGGACCTCGAGGGTCATCTAGTTCAACTGCCTGCAAGGCAGGAATCTCAACTCAAGCATCCATGACAGGTGGCTCTTCAACCTCTGCTTTGTGCTCTTCTGAGGTTCCTAGAACTATGCAACCGAAAGGTAGTAGTGATGTGTCGAAAGATAAACAAGCACACGGAAATTTTGCCTACCCTTAAGTCAGTGAGAGGGCAATCAGTTTTTAGCTTCTACGCCCATGTGCCACTTACTGTTGAAATTGGAATATGGGTGGAGTCTAAATTGCAGAGCCAGAGTGTTACACCAGATGGAGCTGGGATGGCAACCAGATGGTGCTGAACTACCACTCCTGTAATCACTGACCAATGACTGAACATGCTGGCTAGGGTTTATCAGAATTTAATGCATTGCTAATCTGATGCTGAAATCCCCAAATCAGTCCGCACTACACGTTTTGTTGCTAATGAAAAGTAACACGCTGCTTTTTGTTGTTGTTGGTATTTAGCTATGCAATAAAAATATTCATGTTCTGAAATAGAATTGATTCATTGACATTTTCAGCAGGATTATTTTAAATTAGCTTACTTTTTATTAGCTTCATACAGAAAACCTCAGAGCATACACAAATTGGTTAAAATGCTTACTACCGCAGATTGTTTGGGATTGATCCAAATGTGAAAGATTGGAAATATAGCTCTCATTTCTCTTGTGCTTGGCCCTGCATCCTGTTGCTTGAGCAAAGCCTCAACTCAGCAAGAGGCCTGCTTGTAGAAGGACTGCAGTGTCAGGCCAGTACTTAGTGCTAATTAAATAAGTACACAATGCTTGAGATTTATTGCCTGGTTGAAAAGAATTTACACAAATTTAAGGAACAGCTCGCTCTTTGGGACTGTGCCATGTGCTTATCTACATCCAATTCCGAAAGTGTATTTCCATATTTCTTTTTCTCTCCTCTGCAGATCCTAGAATCCAAAAACCAATACCTTTGCCAGAAGGCATTCCACCCCTCTCAGAGCCAAGGTGGCTCATATTTACTCATCAGGATGAGGCTGATGATTAACATTTATGTCAAACTTTTCTTCCAAAACAGGAGCTAAAAGCAAGCTATAATAAAGTGGTAGTCTCCTTGTGGCAACCCGTATGACTATTGTGGAGGGATGGAAGATGCCATCAGACTTTACCCTTGAGGGCTGATACAGGCCCATTTGGCACGTTGCTTGTCTGAGAAACTGACTCAGGTCACCCAGCTTACTACAGACCATGCCAAACCTGACGGTTTTGCTACAGCTTGGTCCCCGCTTTTCTCATTCATCAATGACTCAATGGAGGGATTGCTTCCATCAACTTCTCAGATGCCCCACTGGAAAGATTCTGCTCAGTGACAAACACGCTCTTGCCAGGGCCGTCTTAAGCATATTCGGCGCCGTGGTGCAAAGCTCCCTCCGGCGCCCCCTCCCTCGTTTCCCAGAGTTGTCAACCTGGAGGAGTCAGGCAGCGGTTGGAGGGCGGCTCCTCCGGCAGGGAAGAGGCAAGGCTGGAAGAGGTGAGGCTGGCTGCTTTGTGCTGCGGTGGCCACAGCAGATGGCGGCTCTGGGCGTGGCATGGCCACGGCGGGCAAGGGTGGCGAGCCGATGCTGGGAGGCACCATGTGCAGCCTCAGCCTCTTCCCTGGCGCCCTCCAGAATTGCTTCCCCCGGCGCCCTGCGCCACTAGCCTCTATGGGTAAGACGCCCCTGACTCTTGCATTATAGTCCTCCTGATCTCCTTCCCCTCATTTCTCCCCAACCTTACTTCAGGTGATTTTTCAATGGTAAAACCTGACCTCTGAGTGAAAATTATTATTATAAGACATCTGAAGGCAGCCATGCATAGGGAAGTTTTTAAAAAAATGTTTAATGTTTTATTATATTTTTTGCATATGCTGGAAACTGCCCAGTGGCTGAACTCAGTGGCTGGGGTGTGAAAACTGTTGGGACACCTTTGTTGTTGCTGTCCAGTTCTGAACATCTTTCCTGATTCCTGAACTCCTGAATCATGACTCCTGAATGCTGTGTCTGCTGCCAAGCCTATATAAAGATGCCTTTCTTTCTCACATGATTACATACAAGGGGAAAATCCTTCATCCTGCTCCACCCTCCCGAGGCATGTAAGCTGCTACTGTAAGCTGGACATCCATGTGAGTTGATGGGAACCATGAGGCTGAGGACTCAAGGCAGAAAATGAAGGCTTACAGTATGTCCAACGTTAGAAAACCATATTCTCTGTAGGGCTTGTACTAATGCTCCAAGAAAGAGGCAAACTCAAATGTCAACCCTTCCATCACTTCCATCATGATTAGGCATTCATATTGATTAGTTGGGCTTTCAAAGAAATTTCCTAGCACTTTCCATCTACATTTATGTTTATTGATATTTAGGAATGTTCTATCACTCTAAGGTTTTCCAGGTTTACCAGTAACACAGCTTTACAGCCCTTTTAAAGATTCCTTTAATATGCTGTATATTTCAGCTATAGGTGTTTTAACCACCACCAAACATGTAAACTGTCATTTCCTTTAAAATATTTATTGCCTTTCTTAGTAAATCACTGATATTTTTGCATCTTCAGTGGTAGGACCAGACTGCCATACAGATTTAACTTAAGGCATCACTTTCCTCCGAATCAGATTACACTCTAACAGAGAGTCTGACTGAGAACTCTGCCAGTTCTATGTACTTATTTTAAATTAAGCAAATGATGTATAATTCATAAATGACGTGCTATGTACATCTTTTTAGAAAGAATAACCTGCATGTTATGATTTATTTATACTGATAGCAAAGAGCTAAATATGTCTAAATAATAGTTCTCTGGAACGTGTTCAGAATTTTATGATACAAACACTGGAGCATTTGAAAATGCAGACTGTGGCAAAATCACTCTTGTATGACTTGTTTAGTGCCAACACATCATCATCAACAACAAAAAATCTGAAATGGATCTTAGCCAAAATGAAGTTCTCATAATTTAGTAGTGGAAGTCTTATATTATTCAGCATATTTAAAATGCAAAATTCTATCCCCTCTCTGTCTCTGTGGTGGGAAGAATACATACAGCCCATATCAGCTTGAGATGTACAAAGGAAACTGAAGTCCAGTCCAGTACTTACCAAGCAGCTAGGGCAATTCAATCAGTCTGCAATCTGCTGATATGGAAGCATCTGGTTCTATAAAGGAAACCCTCTCAGGCCTGCTTATTAAATGACATTTTGAACTTAGGCTCTAATGCCAGAGAACAAAAAAAGAAAAAGAAATAAAAATAAAAATCTGCTTCTTGCACTACATAAAAAGGACATACCAGTATACAACTCTTGACATTTTCCTTCAAAATACATGCAAGCAATGATTAGGAAAGGTTTTGTGGATGTTGATGTATCTGGAAAGGGCAGGCTGAGAGTTACAGATGCATTTTCTGCTCATATTTGCCATGGAAGGTAGTTTGGTTTAGTTTATGGCAAAGATGTCGGAGAAATGTGATTTCCTTCTCATTTAAAGGTGAATTTAACCCCCGTATACATTTTCCAAAGCTATAAATTGATGGTTCTGTTTGTCTTAGTAGATGCCTCGATTTATATTTTGTATTTGAAATTGCTTGTGTTCCTATGCTTCTGTCATGGCCTTACTGAACTGAACATAGCATACAAGTCTTTTCAAAACAGCAGAGTATGTTAACCCAGATTAATATTTAGAAAGACATACATGGCAAGATATCCTTAGACCCATGCTATCATTTCTAAAGTCACAGCGTTCTGTAGGCATCTGGTAGCACAGATTTTAACTCATTTGACTGATGAAGTATTTGCTTTTGTTATATAATTTCCTATATCCAGCTTTTCTTGTAATAAATTTAAGTTGTACAGTACTGGTAGCTGCCTTAGTATTTTCAGGTAGGATGCTCTCAAGCCCTGCCCCTGCCTGTACCTGGACATTTCTTGTCTCTTTCGAGGCGGATACAGGTATATTGGGTGCTCCTTGCACAATGTCTGATGAAGCCAAGAGCATAAGGTCGAACAGATTCAGCACTGGCCTTACAGACATGATATTCTTGTAAAGAAGCTGGTAAAATGCGGGCTAGACAATGCTACCATTCAGTGGATTTGTAACTGGCTGACTGACCGAACCCAAAGGGTGCTCATTAATAGCTCCTCTTCATCCTGGAGAGAAGTGACTAGTGGGGTGCCACAGGGTTCTGTCTTGGGTCCAGTCTTATTCAACATCTTTATCAATGACTTGGATGATGGGCTTGAGGGCACCCTGATCAAGTTTGCAGATGACACCAAATTGGGAGGGGTGGCTAATACCCCAGAGGACAGGATCACACTTCAAAATGATCTTAACAGATTAGAGAACTGGGCCAAAGCAAACAAGATGAATTTTAACAGGGAGAAATGTAAAGTACTACACTTGGGCAAAAAAAGGCACAAATACAGCATGGGTGACACCTGGCTTGAGAGCAGTACATGTGAAAAGGATCTAGGGGTCTTGGTAGAACATAAACTTGACAACAGTGTGATGCAGCAGCTAAAAAAGCCAATGCAATTCTGGGCTGCATCAATAGGAGTATAGCATCTAGATCAAGATCAAGGGAAGTAATAGTACCACTGTATTCCGCTCTGGTCAGACCTCACCTGGAATACTGTGTCCAGTTCTGGGCACCACAGTTCAAGAAGGATACTGACAAGCTGGAATGTGTCCAGAGGAGGGCAACCAAAATGGTCAAAGGCCTGGAAACGATGCCTTATGAGGAACGGCTTAGGGAGCTGGGTATGTTTAGACTGGAGAAGAGAAGGTTAAGGGGTGATATGATAGCCATGTTCAAATATATAAAAGGATGTCATATAGAGGAGGGAGAAAGGTTTTTTTTCTGCTGCTGCAGAGAAGCTGACACAGAGCAATGGATTCAAACTACAAGAAAGAAGATTCCACCTAAACATTAGGAAGAACTTCCTGGCAGTAAAAGCTGTTCGACAGTGGAATTTGCTGCCAAGGAGTGTGGTGGAGTCTCCTTCTTTGGAGGTCTTTAAGCGGAGGCTTGACAGCCATCTGTCAGGAATGCTTTGATGGTGTTTCCTGCTTGGCAAGGGGTTGGACTGGATGGCCCTTGTGGTCTCTTCCAACTCTATGATTCTATGATTCTAAGTACTATCGCATGTGTATGTCTGGGATTGACTAGCTGTCTTCTGCTTTTTGAAGGAGCTGCGGATATCCATAGCCAAACAAATAAAAACAGCTCTGCTTCTTTGCTTGTTCTTTCTCTAGCAACCTTATACAGAAAACCCTTGTGCATTTCTTTCAACTGTCAACCAATCAAAACAAGAGCATTAAGCTCCTGTTTCCCCAGAAAATGACTTTTGGTACACATTTCCTGAGAATGCTGTCAGTACTTTAGGTTTCTATTCTGCTGGGTTACTTTTGGTTTCTGTTCTTGACACCCCCCCCCCCCAAAAAGCAGGGTCAGGCGCAGCAGCATTGCAAGCTGCTCACCTCCTTTGTTTACATTTCTAGGATTCCCCAATCACGTAAGATTTACAGCAGCAGCATCATTAGGACACAACTAGCAGCATTCACTCCAGCTGCCTGCTGACCCAGGAAGGCTCTCCTGACAGCCACTCTTAGTAGCACCGGCCTAAGACCTTTTGGCGCCTAAGGCAAGACGTGCCACACGGGTGCCTTCTCCCTCGCGCTGGTTGGGAGTTAGGCCAGCAGCAACGCATCCACCCTGCAGGAATGCCCCCTTTTCACCAAGAGTTCTGCCAAAAAGTGGGCGTTGCTGCTGTTGTCTCTGGCTTCAGCTTTCAGCGGCACTGCCAAGGCCAGATCAGGATCTTCTGCCGACTGTGGAGAATGCCACCTGAGGTGGGTTGCCTTGGATTGCCTCATTGGTGCACTGGCCATGTTAGGGCCACAAACTAGCTTAGGGGCTGCAGGGCAGAATGTATGGTGCACCTTTCTAGCCACTTTCTGCCCCTCAGAATTTGCCGGCTGAGGCAACTGCCTCACTTTGCCTCATGGTAGGGCCGGCCCTGGATGGATGGATGGATGTGTATGTCTTTGTTTATTAAAATAATAAGTATGTAAGCAAACACACACACACACACACACACACACACACACACACGTTTAGGATTAGCAGGGTACCCCTTTCCCTCCCTACAGACACAAATGTCTTTGTGTGAGGTCACACTGGAGCTTTTATGGGGATCCTCTGTGTCCCCACTGACCAGAAACAGTCACAGATTTACAGAAGTCATCCTGGTTTCTGCTTTGATCCTGGAATGTCCTGCTTTTCCTATGGATGTCCAGATCATAGCTGTCAACTTTTCCCTTTTCTTGCGAGGAATCCTATTCGGAATAAGGGAATTTCCCTTTAAAAAAAGGGGGAAAGTTGACAGCTATGGTCCAGATTCTCATTGAAATATTGGAAGGGATGACATTATCTGACCCCTGAGCCATCTGAAGGCAGCCCTATATTGGGAAGTTTTTCCAATGTTTAATGTTTTATTATGTTTTTATATACGTTGGAAAACCCCCAGAGTGGCTGGGGCAACCCAGTCAGATGGGTGGGGTAGAAATATCATTCTATGAAACAGGACATCCCTATTTTCATTGGAGAAATGTTGGAGGGTATGGACCTTGTCTCTTTGGCAGCCAACACAGTGCAAGCAGCTGCAGCTATAACTGAAAATCAATATATTACAAGCGTGGAAATAATTTAAGCTCAAATGATAGGTACTTTAGACTCTCACCCTGTTTGTGCATATGCCCGAGTTATAATATATTGTCTTCAACCTTCCTTTAAAAAATCTGCTTCCTCCTCCTCCCCCAACCTGATTAATCTGGTTAACATCTTGTTAGGAATATTTGAGAGGAAAGCACAAAATAAACCAAGGGAGTTTCACTGTTTTAGTATTTTATTACAGATAATAGCAACCCCATCGGACTGGGTTATTTGAAAACAGATCTGGCCTCGGGACACCTTATCTAGTCAGGTAATTTGATTCCATATGTATTTTGTTAATAATGCATATTCATGATCACATACTAAAGAAGAATCAGCCACTGCAGTGTAAAGGAAAGTTTTCTGTCATTGTTTGACTCAAGGGCACTACAATGCTGTCATGTAAAGTTTGCTTCAATGGCTCCATATTTTGTTTGTGTGCTTGTTAACTTCTTTGTTTCATATACAGTACTTTCTGCTTATTTTCTATGGAATAACAAGTGCATATGCGGCTGCTGGAAACACAAACAGTAATGAGGAGAGCTCTATGCAAATGTATGCTGGAAAACCTCATCTGTATTGCAGGAGGAGGAAAGATACAGATATTATATTCCCTTTAAAAACAGAAACAAAAAGAGGGTTCAAAGGGATATGGTGAAATTCAAACCTCTGTTGTTCCGCAAGGGTTGCTTTCCAGCTTAGTTCTCCTAATTATTTCCTGTCAATAAAATATTAACCCGAAGGTGAACCTGTACATCTGTTGTCAAAGTAAACAAGGAAAAATTTGCCAGCTTTGCTGCAGATCTGTAGCTTGAAGGCATAGGTGCTCAGAGTTACTCTTGATACTCCTAGAGTACGCTCTGCACAATTTCGATGTGGCTTCATTGTTCCTCTTCTTTCAGACACTTCTATAGGGTGAGCAGTAGCTGGCGGCACTGAGAGATAGCTGGGTGATGGTGCTTTGTGGATGGCTGTAGCCAGGAACATAGCATGGGTTGCAGGTGCCCAGGGCAGGGCAAATCTTGTGCCCCCGGCCAGTCCTTTCACCGGCCAGCGTCTAAGCAATGGAGTCTCTCCTTGCAAACTAGCCCCAACCTGGGAATAGAGATAAGGCAGAGAAACGTGGAGCCAGGAGTGCTGCTGTGTCGCCTCACACTCCTGTCCTTGCAGCGGGGAGCTCTGGGCAGCACATATGGCTCTAGCAGTGCTTCCCTCCTCCCTCCCTCCCAGCTGGTCTGGGGGCAAGGCATGCATGGGCATCCGCCGTCCATGAAGAGAAGGAGGTGTCGCTCCAGCACCGAAGGTCCGGCCTGAGCGTGACTTGCCTCCCGGTCTTGATGAGGGAGCTTGTTGTGGGAGGGGGTGCCTGGTTGTGCCCCCTCAGAAATTTGCATCTGCGGCCATGGCCCCTCGTGCCCCCTCCCCACGTCGTTGGCTGTAGCCGCTATCAAAACTGCTACAATGATTTCTGAGGTCATGGTATTTCCAATGAGTGGCTCCTGTCCAGGTTTGTTAATGGTCTTACTTTAAATGTGAGGGATCCTATGCCCTTTTAAAATGTGGTTTTTTGGGGGGGGGTTGGGTTGTTGTTTTTAATTTGATTATGTATTTTGTGGTTTTGTATTTTGATTTTATTCTGCGAACTGCCCTGAGACTTCCGGGTATAGGGTGGTATATAAATAATAATAATAATAATAATAATAATAATAATAATAATAATAATAATAATAATACAATCCTAGGGGGAAAGGACAGGGAATGGGAGTCTGCACATATGCAAAAACAGTTCCCAGTCAATCACTTGTAACAGTTCTGTTAAGTATTTCCAACCCACTCTACACAGTTTCTCTTGCCTTTCCAATTCCCTTGTGCTAAGTTATTTATAGCAGTGGTTCCCAATTATAGTAGCCAAGTACTGTGGACCCCATTTTTCAAAAGCTGAACCATGGACCCCCTACTTTTGAAAATGTTCACATCTTGAAAGGCTTCTGGGATATGATATATAATGAGATTAAGAGAATGTTGAAATATACATATGTTAAAAAACCAGAAGCATTTCTACTGGGAATTGTAGGTACAGAAATTAACAGACAAGATAATCAGCTTTTCCTATACGCAGCAATGGCAGCAAGAATTTTATTAGCACAGAAGTGGAGACAGGAGGAATTACCGACAAAGGAAGAATGGCAATTGAAGCTAATGGAGTATGCGGAGCTGGCCAAAATGACGAGAAGAATCTGAGAAAGAGCGGGACCAGAAGTTCATCAAGGACTGGGCCAAATTTGTAAATTATTTGAAAGACAATTGCATTCAATCAAATACGTCGGTAGGATTGCAAGAAGCTTTGTAAGGAAAGGTACAAAAACCACTGCAGATAAGAAGAGGAACGTATGATGTTTTAAAGTTTTTGATTTTAAAGCAATGGTTAAATAGTGAAAATGCAGAAATTTGAAATGAAAGATAGAAAATCGTAAGGAAGGTTTGAAGGAAGTCAGGGCCCTAAAAAGCCAAAACGTATAATATAAGAGGAGATATTGCAATGGAAAGTATTATTGTAGAACTAATTAAAATGATATGGAAAAGAATATGTTTGCATCTCTGTGGTAATTTTTGTTAGGCAACTGGTGCCACGGATCCCCTGGGTGGGTTATGTGGACTCCCTGGGTTCCACGGACCACCAATTGGGAACTACTGATTTATAGCATTTAGTTTGGTTTGTTAGGTGCTGTGTCAGTGCCTTTTAAGATTGCCCATATTTTTCTACTTGTATGTCTGATATGTGTCAGGCCTGATATTTCAGAGGGGCAGCAGAATGTGTAAAACCTTCTGGCCTATTGGATAGAAAACACAGGCAGAAGATCACCTAGGTTTCCATTGTGAAACAAAAAATAAATAAATAATGAATTGGAATATTGAAAATGAATGAGGTAATAACAGAATTGACAATGGATATTATTTTAATGCATGAATAACTAAACAAATAAAATTTTAATAAAAGGGCAGACTTACAAAAAGAAACGTTTTGCATAGTTTTAAGGATGTGTGAATTAACATGTAGGTAAGAATATGCATCTTAGTTCAAAAGAAAAAAAGACAAAAATGTAATAAGGAAATCGCCTTTTAATTATACTGTACTAGAAGCAAAAGAGTAAAAAAGGGGGGGGAGTATATGCTTCCTTAAAACATGGGAGATTGGAAAAGGACAATTATTCATGTATTGCCGCTAGCTTTGATCTGTTTATCTCAATTTCATTTTATCTCCTGCACACTCTGTGTGATTTGTTTGTCTTCCTGCAGTGGCTATAATACTCGAGTGTGGAATTCATAACACACTGCCTTGGGTTTACACTTGCTGTGTACAGCATTGTGTTACCCAGACTGTATATCTGTTCATGTGCTGACAGGGATGCCATCAATGGCATATACTGTTATTCGTGTTCTAATTTTGCGTATGTGGTGGTTGCACTATTCCGGTAGGGTGCCATCACAGCGGCCCCCCTGGACACGCCCGCGACTCCCCCGCACTGGGCGCCACTCCCCCACAGGCGCCACACCCCAGAATGCGTGCAATGCCCCTGTGGGCAGCACACCACGCCCTCGCAGGCTGTGTACCATGCCCCCGGGATGCACGTCACGCCCCTGGGGGCAGTGTGCCACACCTCTGGGATGCAAGTCACGCCCCTGGGGGGTGCCACGTCCCCACCTGCTCTCTGCCCCCAGTAGCGGAGCATGCAGCTTCGCCACTGGTTGCATAGTCACAGTCATCTGTGTGTAGATTGTAGACCCAAAGTGAGGCAAAGTGTGAACAAAGTTATTGCTTCTTTGCTGTGCCCTCAGTTCCCTAGTATAGTTCTATCTCAAGTTTTTAACCTCTTATTTAGGAATCAACCGACGAGCCTAAATCTGCCCCATGTCAGTTTTGCTCTTTGCTCTTTTTTGTGGTCTTCCCAAAAGAAGGCACAATAAAATCTGCACGTTTTGTATGCATTGGGTTAACACTTTCGCCATAAAACACATTTTCCAAGGAATTTGCTCCCCTTATAAAATATGCACTTGAATGTATTGTTATGGAAAACGCACATTTCTGGGAGTAAAACTGCATCATGGAATCTGGAGAAGTGCATAAGCCGGGTGATAGTTGCATTCTGATCTTCAAGCAAGTTTGGGAATGTTGAATTGGATCAATACACTTCAATAAGTGGATCAAACAAATCCATCCCCTACTCCTTCAGTCTCCCATATGATCCAATTTCTTCTTTTTTTTATAAGCATTTTATTAGATTTTCCAATAATAAAAGTAAAAATAGAAAAAACAGCATTGCTCAGTATACATTACAATACACATTATACATAGAAAAGAAAAGAAAAAGGAAAAAGGAAAAGGAAAAAAAGAAAAATATCTCATCTATATCTTATCTTATTTTATGTCCTATAAAGGACCTCCTCCACCCTTTCTTCAGCGTTCCATTCTAATATACTGTAGTAACTTTGTAACTATTACCTTACACTCACCTTAAATCTTCCTAGTCTAGCAATATTAACATCTCCTCATAAGCTTATCATAATAAACATAATTTTGAAACTCATTACCATTACTAATCAATGACCATTATATCAAAACAAATCATCTTTATCTTATCTCTATAAGATTAATTCCATAATCTATCTTCTTACTTTAATACAAAATCTTAATTTCTTCTTTACTATTTTACTCTAACCATCCACTGCTATAGCCTCTTATAATGTCTGATTTCACTTAAATATCTAACTTTTCACGTTGTTTCAAATAGTCTTTGAATTTCTTCCAATCCTCTTGCACCTTCTCCTCCCTCTGGTCACGGAGCTTCGCGGTCAGTTCAGCAAGTTCCATAAAGTCTATCAGTTTCATTTGCCAGTCTTCAACTGTAGGTAGCTCTTCACCTTTCCACATTTTTGCGATCAGAATTCTAGCTGCTGTTGTGGCATACATAAAGAAAACTTTATCTTTCCTGGGTATCTCATGGTTGGTTATGCCCAAAAGAAAGGCCTCTGGTTTCTTAGAAAAGGTGTACTTAAACACTCTTTTAAGCTCATTATAAATTTTCTCCCAGAAGTCCTTTACTCTCGGGCACGTCCACCACATGTGATAGAAGGTACCTTCTACTTTCTTACATTTCCAACATTCATTACTCATACCATGATACATTTTAGCAAGTTTTACTGGAGTTAGATACCATCTATATATCATTTTCATTATATTTTCTCTCAAGACATTGGATGCCGTAAATTTGATACCTTCTTTCCATAACTTCTCATATGATCCAATTTCTAACTCCATTCACACTCTTTAACTTAGCAGCATATTCTTAGCATTTTGGTCTGTCCAGAGCGTTTGTCTTGGTTCCCATGCTGAATTATCCTACTGTGTGTTTGAATTAATTGGATTTCCCCAGCATACCTTATTTTTGCTGGCATCGTAGAGGGAGCTTCTACATAAAAAGCACACGAATAATAGTGTTTACTGGCATCTGTAATCAGTGTTTCCTAAATATTAGCAGTATATTAGAGGCATGACATGTAATACATTCTACCTTTTTAAACTACATTTTTATGGTACATTAATCATGTGGATCTATGAGATCACTGGTCTGAACCTTAGAGGGGGAAAAACACCCGTTAATTATCCAGCGAGGCTGCAATAAATTTGTAAAGATAGGCAGGATGAAGATGGAAACCACATGTAATTTGTTATAGATCCATTTTACAAAAGTAGTTATTTCCACTAATGGATAAATGAGACCATTTTATTTTGCAAATCTAGACCCAGACAGCCATTTAAGGAACCCCATCAATAAAGTTATGATTAAACAATGAGGTGTTAAAATTATAATATAAAAGTCCATATGCTTACTACAATAAAATAAAATTTGAAGCATGTGATGTGTGCATGCAATGATAATGAGGAATATTGCTAGAAAAGAGAAAGCCCATGGATTTTTGGAGAATTCTCGGGACTAGCATTTAATTACGTGGATCAAAGAATGAGAGCTGTTGATGAGATTTCCTGGGCCTGCTATACAAATTGCATTCAGAACCTCCTCTGTCTTGGGTATGTCCTTGCAACCCTAGCTAGAGAAGGCAAGGTAGTTATTGGAAATCCAGCGTGATAGATTGTAGTTTTCAATGGAAGAATGGCAAACATGCTTCTGGGTTGCACTATTTCAGATTGCAAGGAGAAGTTAACATGGTGGCTGCTCCTCTCTCTATAAACTTCTCTCCAAAATTTGTGTGTGTGTGTGTGTGTGTGTAGAAATATTATGTCATGTAGTTCCTACTTGCAAGTCAGAGGTGGTGCAATTTGGATACAGGTTTACCACACCAGTGAGAATCAGGCCACATTCACAAAGAGAAAATGTGAATTGGGAAACCTGGTCTTTGAGGATGCTTCAGAAGATATAGCGCTTACTGGAATCTTTACATACAAATGAAAAATGTTGACCAAAGTACTGTAAAGGCAAAAAAATGGTAAAGGACCCTTGGACAGTTAAGTCCAGTCAAAGGCGATTATGAGTTTGTGGTGCTCATCTCACTTTCAGGCTGAGGGAGCCGGCGTTTGTCCACAGAAAGCTTTCCGGGTCATGTGGCCAGCATGACTAAACTGCTTCTGGCGCAACGGAACACCGTGACGGAAACCAGACTGCACGGAAACGCTGTTTTCCTTCCCACCGCAGCAGTACCTATTTATCTACTTGCACTGGCGTGCTTTCGAACTGCTAGGTTGGCAGGTGCTGAGACAGAGCAATGGGAGCTCACCCCGTCGCAGGGATTCGAACTGCCAACCTTCTGATCAGCAAGCCCAAGAGGCTCAGTGGTTTAGACCACAGTGCCACTCGCTTCCTGACCATAGTGTTGCTGGTGCTACTTGCCATATAATTAAAGAGTATGAAGTACACAGCTTCTCCAAAGGAATAAGGGGAACTTTAGTTTATCCTTCACAGAGCTACAAACCCCAGCACCCATAGCAAACTATGGTTCCCATGATTCTTGGGGAGAAGTCATGTGCTGAAGCTTTAATTTGCAGAAAGTTTGCCTCTGCAGTACTGTGGTGCTTGTGTTGTAGTGGGGATAGGTAGGACTTAAATGTTTTAGGAATAATAATAATAATAATAATAATAATAATAATAATAATAATATTGTATATGTAAATTGTTTAACATTTTCTGGTCTTTGGTTAATTTTATCTGTTAATATTTTACCTTGTTAAATCAGTTCAGAGGTTGTTGTTTTTTGTATAAACAGTTAGCAAATGTAAATGAGGATGAGGAAGAAGTCCATTGCAATTCTATTTGTAGCTTACAGTGGGAAAGCGACAATTTTGTAGCACTTCCATCTGGAAGCCCCTTTTATTTATACTGCACCAGTTTGTCCCATGCTGTTGTCCCACTCTCTTCCCAAAGCCCATCTAATTACAGGCAGATTTGTCTAAGATCCCTGGTTTCTTGCAACTATGCTCAGAAATGGAGAAAGCCTTCTGCCTGCTCTTCCATGATCTCCAGACGTTCAGTGGGGTTTTGAACAATATGTTGACACTGTGAGTTATTACATCTTTGTGAAATCTATTGGTCTGAAAGGATCATCATCATAAAGAGATGACAATACCGCACGGGAGTCAATGCACATCTGGCTGAACGCTCAGACAATTATCCAACTGCAGAAATTGAAACAATGCAAAGAATTTAGGAGTGTGAGTGGACCACTTAAGTACTCATAAAATACATGCTCATTAGGGGAGTGGTAAAACATTTCATGGGTAAAATACAGAGTGTCTAGAGCTTCTTCTTCTTTTTAATGCTTAATTGTACAGATTTAAAGAAGGAAACATCTATTTTTCCTCAAGCAGCATTACATGGAGGCTGGTGGCAATGCTCTGTGGCTAACTGTAATAATATCTGTCAGATCCAGCAACGGAGGAAGCTGAAGACTTCTACTCACATGGAGGCTGTTTTTAGACATCAGGTGTGAAGTTGTCTTTGTTGATTTATTGCTACTAATTCTCTTGTCCCCTTTATTGTAATCATTTTTAGCCTGTTCTTTGCTCTTCCCTTACATTTTATGTCATTCATTTGATATCATTCATTTGCAAATGTACTATTCACTTCTTCATCCAAGTCATTAATGGTGATGTTGAGTAGCGCTAGTCCCAGTACTGATCTCTATGGTACCCTGCTAGAAACTACTTTCCAGTCTGATGACGATCCATAAATTATTGAATGCAGTCTTTCATTTCATGTGTTGTTTTTTATATATTTGAAATTGGAATCAGAAGAAATATAGGCCACAGCATAACAAAGTTAAGTGAAAAAAGATAAAAGAGGTTGAGATGTGTAATTCGATGTTTTATTTGATAAAAATAAGATTTTAGATTTAAGATATGTTGATAAGAATAAGATTTAAGGTTTAAGATATGTTGATTATAACTGTAAGATTAAGATTAGATGTAAGAAAGTAGATTTTACAATGTTACAAAGTTACTAAAGAAGATTAGAAATGAACGCAAAAGAGAGGATGTGAGGAAGTCCCAGGTTTAGGATTATAAAGAAGATTAGGATGAGGAATTAATTGTTTTGTTTGTGTGTATTTTGTGTAGTTTGTGTAGTGTTTATTTTGTGTATTTTGTGTATTTTTATTTTGAAAATCCAATAAATTCTTATTTAAAAAAAAAGAATGCAGTCTTTCAGGAAATGACATTTCCACTACTTAATTCCATTACTATTTTTGCCACAATAATTGTGATAACAATACAACTGAAGATATTAAACACCATGGATTGGATCCAGAGTAAATTATTCGCACTCAGTTTCTACTGTAAATAGCGAAACTTCTGTTGAGTCATGTCTAACTTGTTCCATTGATTTCAATAGGACCTACAGTCAAGTATCTTAAGGTTGCATCCAGTGTTAGTTATACTCAGAGCAAACCCACTCACAATTAATTTCGTTGGGTCTACTCTGAGTAGGACTTGGTTGGATCCAACCCTGTATGCTTTATTGCTCTATTTATGAAGACCCTAGTCATCTGCGTAGTTCAATTGGTAAAGCATGAGATTTAATCTCAGGGTCGTGAGATTGCAAAATTGCAAAGTTGATGTCATTTGGAAACTTTCCCCTTATATTTGACTGCAGTACATCTAAGGCTAGGGGTGATCAGTAACCATTCTGAATGCTGTTTCTGTGCTTCTGTTAATTATAGAACCGGAAACTTTGGCTGGTGAGAAAAGAATGGAGGAGTGAGGAAATCTGCATGCCGTTCAATAGACCTTTATTGTTATGGGAAATCTCACTTCCATTTGCTTGTGTTCGCCATTGGTGTGACTGGCTTTTAATGCTAGGATTTCCTCGCTCCTATTTCCTGATGTTTTGGCATTGATCACAATTGGTAAGTGCTTTTACGGGGCTCTGCTTTAGTGGTTTCATTTGTGAATGAATATGTGGCTCTGGAGTGGTGTGTTATAGCTTCCTTTAGGTTGACTCTGGGGATTGGAATGTCTTGCTAAGTGACAACTGTTGCTTACGGCAAACTAGAGGGAAGAGGGTTGGATCAAGATTACAGCTCACTTTTTATTTATGTATTTATTACGTTTATATTCTACTCTTCCTCCAAGTAGTTCAAGGTGGTACACACACGTCTCCTCCCCATTTTATCCTCACAGCATCGGCTCTGTGAGGTAGGATAGGCTGAGAATGAGTGGTGGAATCTAAAATAAATAAATAAATAAATAAATAAATAAATAAATAGTCCAGTAGCACCTTAGAGACCAACTAAGTTTGTTCTTGGTACAAGCTTTCGTATGCATGCACACTTCTTCAGATACACTGAAACAGAAGTCACCAGACCCTTATATATAGTGGGAGGGTGGGGTGGGGTTTTTCTCAGGAGGGTAGTAGGAGATGGGTGATTGACTCAATGGGCATGGTAAACCTGTTGACAACGACTGCAATCAGTCCTACAGGAAAAAGCAAGGGATGGTATGCAGATGATTAGCATATGTAATGAGACAGGAATCCAATATCTCTATTAATACCAGGTCTCTCCATTGTTTGCAGTTTAGTGATAAGTTGTAACTCAGCAACTTCTCTTTCTGTTCCTGAAATTCTTTTGTAATAAGACAGCTGCTTTGAGAGCCTGTATTGAATGTCCTGGGTGGAATCTAGACACATATATAAAACGCTGTGAAAATGCTTAAAAAAAAGTTTTGAAAAAAGATATTGAACTTGCCATAGCTCACCATCACCATCTAGTGTCACATTTGTATAATGCACGTTAGAATACACTTAAAACATTTTCTTTGAAACTGTATAGCTGAGTCCAGTGACTGGCCCAAGGTCACCCAGTGAAACTCATGGCTGAGTGAGGATTTGAACCCTGATCACCCAGGTCCTGCACTTTGCGTGGTGATGTCCCGACCCCCTGTGGTAAATAAAGGCACATGACACAATACCGTATATAAGGTTAATGGGCAGAAAAGGCCACAATTTTATTGGTTACAGATGATGAGCGGTATTGGCTTAGGTATTGGATCTAACCGACTATATCTGACTCCAGCCCGTCCGGGAAGGGTTAACCACCAGTGGGGGGAGTCCTGCTGATGCACATCAACTAGGAGCTCCCCCTGGGATCACCGCTAGGGGGCGTGCCTTAGGCCCTAACCTCCCTAGGCTTCAGACAGGGCCACGCCCCCCAGAATCCTTTAACGGAATACCCTTCAATATGCGGGGCAGGTGATGGCGCTACCTCCCCTCTTCTCCCCTACAGAAATATTCCAATGCCTAACCACCAAAACCAAGAGTTGTGACGAATTGCTACGAGGTAGGCAAAAACCAAAAGGCTGGTGCCAATTTGCCAAGTGGAAAAATTCCTACGAGGCCCCTTAATGGCGACCAATCAAAGTCCATAGCAAGGTCCAGAAAAAGAAAACCTTGAAGGGCGGGTGGAAGGGAAAACCGGAGCAGCTGGAAGGAGGGATCAGGGAGATCCCCCGGCTGCGTCCTGCTTAAATAGGGCAGGCCACACCCCCAGGCCGACCGGATTGGCCGACCTGGAGGGTGACACAGCCGGGGTTCCCCCTATCGTGCAGGGGCTGGGAACCACCCTGCGTGCATATGGGGAGGTCATGACAGCCTTCAACACCACCTCCTGCTAAGGCGGAAGTGCCTCTAACCACTTCACCACACTGGCTGTCTATCTCTCACTAAAGAGAGTGTTGCTGCCTCTGATCTGTGTAAATGCAGGATTCCTGTTGAGATATGACGGGTGTCCATTATTTGCACTTTCAAGAAACAATGGAAGACCTTTTAATTCCAACAAGCTTTCCCATAGGTCTCTCCCAAAAGTGCCCTTTTGGTATTGTTTTTATGCTCATCATATGCTTTTTTGTAACAGTTTTTAGCTGCATTTTTATTCTATTTTGTACATCAGCTTCGAACATATTTGGAAGCTGAGTAATAAAGACCAACAACATCATTAAAAGACATACAGTCATATGCTTAAATCTCTCCTTTTCCCTGACCAGTTGCAACCACATATGTCTCCTGGCCAGTTATTTTTCAGGGGGCATGGCGGGGGGGGGGGAGCATATTTAAGAATGAAGCAAAATTCAGCATTGTCTTCACACTTCCATAAACCAAAACCCGAAATCCCATGTTTCTACGTTGCCTGTCCTGGGTGACCATGTTTAATGACAAATTTATAATTAAGGACCGCATCCACCTCTGCGTCTGAAACCGCCCTGTTTGAAGTTGTGCAAGACACGTTTTATGAGCATCCCTGTTTGTCTGTCCCTTTTATGTTTTATTGTTTTGTAAAGGGGATGTGTTTTGTCACATTCATGAATTGCAACTCAGTTTCTCATATACTGGCAGGACTGATAGCAGCAATTTTTCTTCTCAACAGTGCATTACCACGTTCCCCACCCTACCCCTTCATTCTGTCTTTTATTTCTTCCTGTTATCTATTTCACTTCCCTCTATAAATGGGGATAAATTCTTGGTATACAGTTTGCCAATTACCTTGCACAGATGGGCTGAGTAATGGATAACTTTTTGTCCCTCATCAGTGTTGGTTGTTTGGAGTCGTTATTAAAGGAGGATGTCAAAGAGGAACAACTCCACTGGTGCAACTCATAGCAAACATGGAATTAACATTTCTTGTAAATGTATATATATCCAGTAAGTAACATTTTCTTTGTTGTAAAAGCTCAACCTTTCTATATATAATATCAATTTTGGTACATGACAGTCAAATGCACACCACTTAAAGGCTTGGCAATAGTGGTGTCCAGTTCCAGGGGTCTTTGGATCTGGGGAAAGTTGGGTGTGCCAGCTGAATGGCAATTCTAACCTTTCTTTGGATCCTAGACCCCCACCTAGAGTATGCTTTTAAATTTCAGCGGCTTCTTCCAGAGAATCCTGGGAATTGTAGTTAGCTAAGGGGGGTGAGGGTACTTAGGAGAGCCCAATCCCCCTCAGAAAACTACAATTCCCAGAGTAGTTTAATGTCAGGAGTCCAGGTTCCCAGCTTGATAACACAGTAAGCGTAGCTAATTAAAAAGGAGAATTTATTGCAAAAACAGATAGCTCCGGATGGCTCTAACAAAGCCTCCAGCATCATCACTCAAGATGACCCTTCTGAAGACTCCTTCCGGCATCTCTAGCAGATATTGAACTTACGACCCTTACATCTCTTGTTTTGCTTCCTGTCTAACAACCCTCCCATTTGCCGACTCCTCAGACTTATCGGATCAGCTCCAACCTCTTCCAGTTCTGAGAGACTATCTCTGAGTTTATTCATGCCTGGCTTTGCTTCCGGCAAGCTTTGGCTGTGTTCTAACCTGCTCTCAGCTACTGCCTTATCAGCTTCTCCGTCAAGGTCAGGAAATGCCGAAGTCTGCAGCTCTCCCCTGTCTGACTAACATGAAAGCCTCTCTGGTCCTGGCTGCTTTCTGCCGTTGGCTGCAAACCTTTGCTCGGAGCTGGCTCATTCCTGACATTTAACAATGGAAGGATTGATGATTCAGCCACTCTGCAAATTGTATCGCTTTGTACAATACCCTGCTTGCAATACCCTGGAACCCTGAATGGTGGGTTGGTAAATTACACGCCCCCCGCCCGACCACACTGTAGTCCAGAGCTGGACTGAGCACTATGCCTACAGTTTGTATGGGAATAAAGCATGTTTTCTGCTCCATTGGAAGTCTTCCCTCTCCCATATGAATTATGGGTTCAAGGGCCTAATCTTTCCACTAGGAGGCAAAGGGGGAAAACTCCTCCTAATCCAGATTGGGAACTCTGCGCCGACTATTTCTGCAAGAAAAAACGATACACACAAGAGAAAAATTGTGTGATTAACGTAAGTAGCTCAGGAGGTCCCATGGTCATGATTAGGCTAAAATTAAGGGGAGTTGGGAGTGGATTATATCAAGGGAACCTCTACCTTTCCCTCACAGAGAGCCAGTGTGATGTAGTGGTTAAGAGTGGTAGACTCGTAATCTGGGGAACCGGGTTCGTGTCTCCACTCCTCCACATGCAGCTGCTGGGTGACCTTGGGCTAGTCACACTTCTTTGAAGTCTCTCAGCCCCACTCACCTCACAGAGTGTTTGTTGTGGGGGAGGAAGGGAAAGGAGAATGTTAGCCACTTTGAGACTCCTTCAGGCAGTGATAAAGCGGGATATCAAATCCAAACTCTTCTTCTTCTCTTCTTCATAGTTCAAGCACTGCCAAATGTTAGAATTTCTTGCCACCATACATTTACTCAGATCAAATGGTGGATGATATCAGAGGAGCAGAGAAATCTTACTGTATTGAAAGAAAAAAGTAATGTACAGACAATAACCCCAAATGTACGTTTTATGTCAGCACATTACTCAAATTTTACACAGAAGTAAAGGGATTTCAAACTAATCATTCCCTTGACACTTGCAACTTGCCCACATTGCACATGGATAATATTTTGGATTGCTCCATATGGTGTTAAATTTTAATGCCATAATATATATTCACAGTGTAGTGGTTTCTGTGGGAACCACATAGCTACGAGTTCTTTGACTTTTTAAAATGTGAAATCTCTCAGTAATATTCTATTAGAGCAGCTCTTAGCATAATTTTGCAGGCTAAGAAAGAGTGAGAATTGTGATGAGCAGGAGCTTTACGGTGCAATCCTGTGCACATTTTTCTTGGGAGTAAGTCCCACTGTGGGCATAGAACAGCAGCCTTAAGACTGTTAGTAACGTGTGTACCAAAGTTTCTCCTTACAGCATATTGTTAGGGATAGTCTTGAATGTTTATTCTACATTTGCCATCCTGTTTTGAAGGTCAGGAATGGCAATTTATGCTAAAGCACAGAAGGAAGTTAAATTTCATAACAACTGGCTTGATGTAGAATAAATAGGGGCGCATTGCAAGAAACCAAACAACAATGGCAATTTATTCAAATTATTGTTTAATTTTATTTCATTTCCCCCCCAAATCATATTTATTAAAGTTTCCAATAAAACAAAATCATATGAAACATTCCAAATTACATTCCAAATTATTTCTCCAATTATCCATAAAACAAGAAAGGTTCCAAATCGACCAAATTATTATTTTAAATTTTACTTAAGGCTTCCCATGCTTCAAATTCCAGAGGCTCTATTATCATAACTATTGTCCTTTGCTTTCACAATTGTTTAATTTTATTTCAACCATTCCATTCATTCTGTTAGTTATTTATTTTTTAAAACTCTCCAGCCTTTTAGATGTGACATTAGGGTGTTCATGTATACTTCAAACACCCTTATTCACACACCAAGGATCACTGATAGAGTAGTTCCACTGGGACCTTTTGTCAAAGACTGCTTGGCTTGCTTTGCGTTGCTGCTGCTGCTGAACCAGGGTGTGTTAGTAAATGGACCATAATCATCTTCCTTTGGGAATATAGGAATGCTTAATAGGACTTTTAAAATCCAAGTGGATCTAGTTGTACTTGGAGTAGCTGATACAGTTTAAAAATGTTCTGTAACATTTACTATTTGAGTAGGCATGTGTGTTTTTATAAGAGAAAATGCGTGTGTAAGGGAAGCGTACTGCATTCTGCTGAAAGTCTCCCTGTGTGCACTAACAAATCTTTTTCTTTTTCAGGCAAATCCCAAATCTCTTCAAGAAGCCAAAACTGGGACTTGAGAACAGTTGGAGGATATGAGATCTGACTGCTACATGGTGCCAATTTCATTATGGGGCCTGACCACGCAAAAAACAAACTCTCTCTGGAGCACAGTGTGGCCCCCATGAATATGGAAACTGGCCACAGTGAGGCTATATGATGTGTATATAGGCTTAACTCACTGTAGATTCACATAGCAGTTCAAATGATATTAGTAGACTTTATTCCAAGTTTGACATTCAAGTAACTTGTTTTATTCTCCCACAGGTTCACAGAATTGTAACACAGTAAATTAAGTATTAATTTATTAATTCATGACACCTCTTCATAAAAAGGCTATTTAAATTCCACTTATCTAGCACCATAAATGGACCAGAAAAGCAAATAGCATAATGTGCCTAATGGACACAAGTTAGACGTGTGCATGTAAGAGTTATTGCAATGCTTTTATGATTTGGCAGGAGGAAGTCAAATGATTTCTTTTGAAATTGTCACCCATTCTGTCTTATCAGAATTCAGTTTATTGCCCCTCAACCGGCCCAGCACTGCTTCCACTCCAACACCTTCACAGAGCTATGTGTCACCAGCATACTGATGATACCATGCTTCAGATCCCCAGAATTGAAAAGTCATAGGCTGAAACAACAATCTCCTAGTGCTTTTTTCTGTCAACAATCCTGCAGGTAGGAGTGGAACAGCTGCAACACAGTGTCTCCAACTCCCTGAGTTGTTTCAGAAGGACACACAGGAAAATGACTTTAGAAACCATTGAGCAATCAGTAAAAATGGACAGGGCCACAGTTCTGCCTCCCTTCTGACAAAGGACATCTGTTAGGATGACCAAGGCTGTTTTGCTGCAAAAATCAGGCCCGTAACCAGACTGAAAAGGGTCTAGAAAATCCAGACTTTCCAAGTGTCCCTATTTTCCCAGGACATCCCAGATTTACAGACATCCTGGTTTTGGATTTGATCCCAGAATGTCTCGCTTTTCCTTTGGACGTCCCTATTTTCATCGGAGAAATGTGGGAGGCTGTGGAGTTATGTGACCCCAAGCCAAGGACATCAGCCTAATACAACCTTTAGAAGACATCCAAAGGCAGCCCTGTATAGTTCTATTATGTTTTTATATGTGCTGGAAGCCACAGAGAGTGGCTGGGGCAACCCAGTCAGAGGGGCGAGGTATAAATATAACAACAACAACAACAACAACAACAACAACAACAACAACAACAACAACAAATTGAATAGGAGAAATGTTGGGGGGATATGGATAATCTGATTCCTGCAGCTGGCTGACCTCTGCCAGAACAAAAGGGCCTAAAATGAGACCCCATCCTCACCTTTTTAAAAGGATTCACTATATATTTGCCCCTGCCACCTCCAAGATACCAGTCAGAATTCAGAATTTCATCTGGTCCTTGAATGCACAACCAGGAAGGTAAATCTTCAATTTCAGTTATATTTGGTACACCAGTATACTGGAGAAAGAATATGAAGACAATGGACTGTGTGTGGTGCTCTGTCTTCAAGGCAACAGCAGCTGATGAATTCTACCAATGAGGTGAGTACTGGGATGGGCCATAACTGATGTTTTTGCACAAGCCTATAGAAAACTCTAGGGACCCCGGGGGCGCTGTGGTCTAAACCACAGAGCCTAGGGCTTGCCGATCAGAAGGTCGGCAGTTCGAATCCCCGTGACAGGGTGAGCTCCCATTGCTCGGTCCCTGCTTCTGCCAACCTAGCAGTTTGAAAGCACAAAGTGCAAGTAGATAAATAGGTACTGCTCCGGCGGCAAGGTAAAGCATGTTTCCGTGCGCTGCTCTGGTTCACCAGAAGAAGAAGAAGAGGAGTTTGGATTTGATATCCCACTTTTCACTACCCGAAGGTGTCTCAAAGCGGCTAACATTCTCCTTTCCCTTCCTCCCCCACAACAAACACTCTGTGAGGTGAGGTCACCCAGCAGCTGCATGTGGAGGAGTGGAGACACGAACCCGGTTCCCCAGATTACGAGTCGGCCACATGAGCCGGAAGCTGTATGCCAGCTCCCTCGGCCAGTAACGCGAGATGAGCGCTGCAACCCCAGAGTTGTCCACGACTGGACCTAACGGTCAGGGGTCCATAGAAAACTCTAAATAAAGACATCACAGAAATGGTTCCCAGTGACCTTGACTTTCTCCCCTTATTTCTTCATGGTGATCTACTAAAATTCTTCCTAAGCCTCTGTCTAGAATCTCCCTGTTTCAGGTGTGGTAGAACTGGCCAATATTTTGGCTGATGTGTTTTTCTGTAGATGCCTCCTGTTGGTATTTTGAAACCAATTTAACTCTATTAGTGCCACTAGCTGATTCAATCAGTCCACTGACATTTCAAATAACACTGTACTGTGCCCAATTAAAGGAACCCTGTTGGTTTCACAGCATTTAAAAGTTTATAGCCTGCCAAAGGTAAGAGAAATAATGAAGGCATTTTCTCCATTTATTCTACCGAGTGGCACACACTTGTTCACCTATTCTCCATCTGTTTGCAGTACACATTAAATGATAGAATAAATCCCCTGTATAGGCAGGGACATAAGCTTGTGCAATGGGGTTGTTGTTGTTGTTGATTCTAGAACAGTGTGTCCCCAACTTGGGTCTCCAGCAGTTTTTGGACTACAATTCCCGTCATCCCTGACCACTGGTTCTGCTAGCCAAGGATGATGGGATTTGTAGTCCAAAAACAGTTGGAGACCCGTTCTGGGGAAATCCTGTTCTAGAAGAACAAGGCTAAGAGAGTTAAGCAGCAGAAACAGCAGCCCCATACTTACTGGTTGATGGATTGCAGGGGATAAAATGTGTGAATATAACCCCCTTCACACGTTGAACTAGCTTGTCTGAGACAAGGGAAGCCTAGATCTAAACATCGCCCTGATATATCAATGTTCTTTGTCAGGGAAAGATTGTTCAAACAGAGCTGAGTTCAAACAGCTCCCATAACATTTGCATGATCTCCCTTTTGTCATTGCTTTTTGGGGGCGGGCACTGAAACCATGAAATGGTCGTCAACAGGTTTTCCACACCTATCAGCCAACCACCCATTCCCACCACCCTTCTGAGTAATACCCCTTCCCATTCTCTCGCTATATATAAGGGTCTGGTGACTTCTGTTTCAGTGTATCTGAAGAAGTGTGCATGCACACAAAAGCTCATACCAAGAACAAACTTAGTTGGTCTCTTAGGTGCTATTGGAAGGAATTTTTTTATTTTTTATTTTGTTTTGACTATGGCAGACCAACATGGTTACCTACCTGTAACTGATCAAGGGAAGTTATACTACCACTTTATTCTGCCTTGGTCAGACCACACCTGTGTCCAATTCTGGGCACCACAATTTAACCATCCTTACTACTTTATGACAAAGGGGGTGTGGTGGGGGCTCAAAGACTCTGTGAGCATCAGGGAAAGTTCTCATTGGCTTCTTTGTGTCCACAGATACCACACTGGCAACCCTGGCATAAAGATTTCAATTGGTGATTGCTAGCTTCCAGTCAGAGGAAGGCTATTGCTGTGCCTTTGTAATTCCCTCCCCCAACTCTGTGCAATGCGATGGGGTTGGAGATAGAGCTACAGTGGTGCCCCTCTAGACGAATGCCTCGCTAGACGAAAAACTCGCTAGACGAACGGCATTCGTCTAGCGGAAGCTGCCCCGCAAGACGAAAAAGTCAATGGGGCTGCTTCGCAAGACGGATTTTTTTTTTTTTTTAGCACGAAAACCTCTGCTCTGCATTGGCACTTCGCTAGATGAATAATTCACTCTACGAAAAAACTCGTAGAACGAATTATTTTCGTCTAGCAGGGCACCACTGTATCCTATCTACAACCCCATTACTCAACGACAGGATAGTCTGTAACACTGAGGTAACCTTTAGACATATAAATATAAATATAAGCATAAATATAAACATGAATATGAATATAAATGTAAATATATACTTTACCCCAAAGAAACTATGGATGTATCCCAGTTTCTGGAACATGGACTGTTGGTCTGTTTTTCTGAGGCAAATATGGTTGTTGTAGTTGTTATTTATTATTTACCACATTACTCATGTACTACCATAAAACTGGAATTGTAATTAACCCCCCCCCCCACCTCAGATTTCTTTTTAAAAAAATCAGTTTTAACTTTAGAGTTGCTGGAAAATAACCAAGTCAATAAAGAAACAGGTATCATTTTTTATTTTATTGATTTTGCTCTGCATGGTAGTAAATGGTGTCAGCAGTCGGAAAGCAGACCATTAGGTCAGAATGTGCTGATGATTTAAAAATTCCAGTAGTCTTCAAGATAAGCGCATCAAGTCTCTCTGTGATATCTATCTATCTATCTATCTATCTATCTATCTATCTATCTTATCTTATCTTATCTTATCTAAACTAACTAACGAACACAGCCCATTTTCTTTTTATAGGTTGTCCTAATCATTTAGCTATTTTAGAGCCCCATCATTTAAGGCACTTTTATCATCTTCCGCTTCTTATAGTGGCATGGATTTATTTTTTTGGGGGGGGGCAGAATGTTTGGAGGTATATAAAACCAATTGAATATATACAGTCGTACAACCAAATCCTTCGTCAACAAAGTCAGTATTACATTACATTAAATGAGTGAACAGAACACTCTGTCAACCTGTGTACAAAAAGGGGTTGAACTGTGCAAATCAACAAGGGCATGTTCTTTCATGCAAACACTTGTACATGTGTGTGTGTGTGTGGGGGGGGCTGTCTAATCTCAACTGGGATGGAATTCTGTTGAATGGGATTCACCATACTGAATATGCAGCCATGCATTTGGGCCATGGGGGACCACCAACAGAGACTCCTGTGAAGATCTCAGCCTGGACCCTCATTGTTAAGAGCCCTCAAAATGAATGCAAGAACCTTAAATCTGGCCTGGTAGCATATGGACAGACAGTGCAAGCTTTTAAGCATAGATGTTATTCACTGGTGGCAATCTGCCTCCACCAATAGTCTAGCTAGAGCATTGTGCACCAGCTGGCACTGCTGGAGCAAGCCAAAGAGTAGCCCCTCAGAGAGCACGTTGCAATGTTGTTGCTAATGTGTTGATTTATCTGCTCAGCTTTTATTTGTTTCAAAATTTACTGTGGAATTTAGAACGGTGTTACTGGTTTGCTTTTGTTTTTAAATATGTTGTTAGGTGGCTTGGTAATCTTTTGAGTGGGTATGAATATTTTAATCAGTGAATTTAAAATAAACACAACTTCATTTCTGCATCATTCCTGTATTATTATCTCCACCTCCTATATAAAGAATGATACTGCTATGAGGTGTTTTTTGGGGGTGGTGGTGGGTGGGAGTAGGCTGTTTGCCAAGACCCTTCTAATGTCTGCCTGCCTCTCATTCTTGGACTAGCCAAGCTAGCTTCCTCCTGAGGTGATGGGCCATTAATGGAACAAACCAAAATGGCTTTTTTTTTTTTTCCTGCCGGAACTCAGTTCCAGCGCCTCTCTGGTGGGCACCACTGTCATTATTAAGAGAACAAGGGAACTGATCATGGTGAGTTCTGGCACCTCTTTTTCTAGAAAAATAGCACTGGAACAAAGGAAAGAGCTTTGCGTGAGAAGTCAAATGGCTGAGGCTTCTTCCCTCCATTTGCAATAGTTAGAAGGACAGAGGCAGAGAGTTGAGAGCAGAGAGCTGGAGAGATGTGAGCCAGAAGCTAGGAGCAAGCTAGAAGCGAGAGAGTGGGAGCAATTTTTGAATCCAAGGCTGTGGCTATGGGGGAAAGCAGGGCCTTCTTGGGGTGTTAATGCCGTGAACCCATCCATCATAGGCTCAGATTGATTATAGGTGTAAATAAGCCATATATAATAAAGACACCACAGTCTCTGCTGTGCCTTTTTCCAAAGGGAAGCATGAAGCATGAACCCTGAGTAAGTGCCTGGAACCTTGCATTGCTCGAAGATTGGGGTGGTGTACAACAGTACTCTTAAACCTGTTTCCCCCCCCCCTCCTTTAAGGGCAAGCTTTGTGCTTTAAGAGAATGGGCTGCATACCCATTTGCTAATACAGTGCTTTTAAGTCTACAGGTCTATGAAGCCAGTGTAGTCTTAGAGTGTTGGAAGGGCCTAATTGCAATGGATGATGGTTGATTTCAGTGAAGTCACAGATGGGGAAGGAAAGATGACCTTTTTCCTTCCTAGTTGCGGGATAAGTTGAACTCTTCAAGTATAGATAAAAGGTTATTGTTCTTGATTAAATGTCTGTATAAAAACACCGTGCTGAAAGCGTGTTGCTCTACAAATGGGCAGCACACAGGATCCGTACCAGCCCCAAAGGGAGTTGAGCAAGGTTGTTGCTTAATTTATATATAAATGATATTGTCCAGAGTTTCACATCTCCAAAGTACCATTGCCCCTAAACTGGCCACAGAAGCCATCTCTATATTATTTTACGCAGATGATGTGGTACTTCTATCTCAAACAAGAGTAGGCCTCAAAAGGCTGGTGAGGGCATTCTCAGGATACTGCCAAAGAGAACAGCTGGCTGTCACGGTTGTGACCATCCACATTGAAGATGGCTCCCACTGCCCCAGCCAGGCTTGTGAAAAGCCTTTTGGTTGCAATAAAAAAACCTCAAATTGCGTTAGTGGAGGGGTGTGTTTGAAGGTTGCAACTGGGGCTTTATTCCTCAGCTGAGACCATTTGGCAACTGCCTCTTCCTCACTCAAATTAGGTTTGTGTGTGTGTGGGGGGGACCCTTCTATTCATTCCAAAAGAATTGTTACACAGTGTTTGTGGAGGCAGCTGATTAACTTCAAGCCCTTTCCAATTAGTCTAGAAAAAAGTAAAAGAATATATTTTATTTGAGCCTCATTAAGGAGTGTGGGGAGCATGAGTATGCATGCATGTGGGCTGTGTGTGGTATGTGCATGTATGCAAATGCCTGCCATATGTGTGCAGCATGTGTTTGTACAGGGAACCAGGCAGAGGGCCTTCTCAGTAGTGGTGCCCGCCCTGTGGAACTCCCTCCCATCAGATGTCAAAGAGATAAACAACTACCTGACATTTAGAAGACATCTGAAGGCAGCCCTGTTTAGGGAAGTTTTTAATGTGTGACATTTTAATGTATTTTTAATCTTTGTTGGAAGCCGCCCAGAGTGGCTGGGGAAACCTAGCCAGATGGACGGGGCACAAATTAATAATAATAATAATAATAATAATAATAATAATAATAATAATAATAATTTGTATATGTGCAGTACTGTTTCTCAGGCATGGAAATGTACACATGAGCCCCAAAAGATTGCTGACCCCCTGCTTTAGAAACATACAACATTCAACATATTTGATTTTTCTGAATGCTAGAAGGATTTTTTTCTTTCCTTCCAATTCTTACTACCATGCACTTTATGTGACTGTTCCAGAGTAAACAGTTTCAGGGCTTTGACTATAAAATTGACAGAGCAGTCCAAGGCACATTTACTTGAATGCAAACCCCATTGGCTGCGATAGCATTCACTTCCTCAGATGGAGGAACGAACTGTTCGTGCTGCATTGTATACTGAGGCGATAATTGTAAAGTGCACAAATATGGGAAAACAGCCACTGTATAATTACAGACAACGTCACATGAGAGACAGTAGGTTCCATGGAAAAGTTCACCCTTTTTAGAAACAAAATAGGAAATTCTTTCCAGTAGCACCTTAGAGACCAACTGAGTTTGTTCTTGGTATGAGCTTTCGTGTGCATGCACACTTCTTCAGATACCTTTTTAGAAAGTAATATAATTCTATGGCTTGCAAGGGCTGAATTGCTTCCATGGAGATGAACAGACATTTTGCTATAATCTTCAAGGAGGTTTTCCAAGAAATCTCAACAACTATTTTCTTTCAAAAAGGTCAACTGGTAGGTTGCATTCAATAGTAATTAAGTGTCAGTCATCCACCTGGAAATAGTAATGACCTACAACATTTTTACAGGTAGCTGGGAAAGCAGAATTCTGATGTTCAAAAACAT